>NC_090724.1:2500000-3125000 GCF_040954835.1 Lepisosteus oculatus | reverse complement strand
ACGGTGTACCCCTACCCCCTTACGTCCTTTGCTTGCTGGACTCGGCTAGCCCCAAACTGGGGGAAGAAGTCAGAAGATGAATGGATGGAAACGAGATGAAGCCATTTGGGCCATTTTGCTAATTTGGCTGCTAAGAAGTGTTATCGATTCAGGAGATTCATGTGCAGTTATGTGTTTCTTGCAGAATCCCAGCCTGGGCCTCAATTGTAACACTAGGGCAGGGGAAAGTGTGAAGCACGTGATTCTCTCTGTGAAGATGTCTCTTATTTTCAGTTTTAAATAGGTGTGCTCTTAACTTCCCACATGTCCTTCATGTATTTGTTTCAGCAGTGCAATGTGATTTGTGATTTTGTTTAGGAATTGGGAGTGGTTGTTATGTACTGTTTCGGTCCATATATTGTGTTCTGTTCTTGCCTATATCCCCCCAGTTTTGAAAAGGTGGCAGGCCTGTCAGCGTTCTTGCTGCCCTAAGGTTCATGACAAACCCTGCCAGGGTCTGGATTGTGAATATCTCTTGCCTTTGTCAGGAGGATTATAGCTCAGGAGTTTGCAAGCCCCTGTAAGCTGATCAGAGCTCACTAGTCACCCCCGGCATCCCTAGGGAATTCTTGCCCTCCCCTCTTCCTGCGGTCAGCGGGCTGCGTCCGACTGTCCAGTTTCAGCTGGGCCTGGACCGTGTTGCCTGACTCGCCTCTCCCTGCCGCGCGGGTCAGTGGGAAAGCTGGTGGCTGAGAAGCAGGGGCACTCAGCTGAAACAGAGGTGGAACAGATGCCTCTGGAGAATTCCCACGTCGCTGTGGCTAAAATTGCTTCCCCTTCAAAACAGATTGTTAACCTTTCATTGGAAGCACACAGCTGTCAGTGGAATATTCTGTTGCTGCAACAGTCCCTCCATTTCATCAGGGCCCGTCCAGAGTGCTTTTGTGTTTTTTTAGGAGATTCAGAATACATCACGGGACCCATTATGTGGGTTTAATAAATGGGCATGTGAAAAATCATCAACCGCAAGAGTGAAGGTTACAGATGATGTAGTCACTTGAAACCCTACTTTTATATCATTTTTTTTTCAAAAGCAGCAGCAGCATCTTTTACAAGGGCTTGTGAGGCAGATTCCCTATCATTATTTCTGCCCTTTTAGAATCCTGATAGTAAAGTGTGTTTTTCCATCTGCACAGATTGATAGATGGGCAGGGGCACCACAGCACTGCAAATTGGGGGTCTATGTTTTTTGCATCTTTGATAAGCGAAAGTGTGTTAATTATCTGTGGTTCATTTTCCCAATCTGTCATTTTGTTAACCTCACGGAGCACAGAGGACTCTAACCATCGCTATGAAGATGTCATGAAAGTTGCGGTTGACCAAGCTGCATGATGTGGGCCCAGCAGTACTGTGAGGACTGGGGAAATGAAACTTGGAAATGAGAGACAGCATGTGGAAGAGAAGTGCTGACTGGCTGCCATGGTAGCAGAGACAGACCATGTGTGTTGACTGCTCTGAGGCATCAGGACCGAGATTGTATCATCCATGGCTCAATCCAATTGAGGATCTTTAGCAACATGTTCATCATCACAATTTGCAGCCTCTCTCTCTCTCTCCCTTTGCAGGATCTGCATGAATTATTAATGACTGAACGGATTAACATTATTCGAGACCGCTTTCAACAACTTGTGGAATTTAATCCATGACATGTCAGGGCTCTGATTACGGTTACACATCAGGCCCAATGCAATATTCCTCACATTCTTTTTGATGTCACTGGGTGCTCTGTTGAAAAACCACCTCTTCCTCTAACTTTGAATGAGACTGTCTCCGGAACTTTTGCTTCATTACTGTTGTGAACAGCTTACATTTACAACAGGGACTCTGGACACTGAAAAGGCCTTTTTTTTATATTCGACATGCTTGACAGAAACCAAGCTCTGTTGCAGTTTATTACATTTTATACCGTTTGATAAAGTGGACAGGCTTCTGCCCCTAAATTTATAAAGGAACCAATTTTCACACTTTAGAGCCATTTCTTTCGATTGCCGTGCAAAGCTTTAGTGGCAGAAGTCAAGAATGAATAGACCCTTTCCAGGGTGATTTCCGATCCGTTTGCCAATTTTTGTTTTTTAGTGTTAAACGTTTTTTAACGTAAAAATCTAGTTAGGATAATGGAAGTATGTGTGACTTTTTTTACTTTAATTCAAATTGTTCTTTGGTTGCACATATGGTATGAGGAAACTGATGAAAATCCATGGGACAAAGTTAATTTCTGGGTAAATGTGACCAATTTAGACAGCCAGATTAATGGTTCTAACATTTTCTGCGGCCCTATTTGTGGAAATCTGTACAGGGAGAAGGAAATTGGCTGCTGAGAATTGAACGTTGTGTAATCAGGCTCCAAGAACTGGAACCATTGTGAAAAACAGTCTTTTCTTTTGTACCGTTCAATGTGAACTTTTTAAAAAGCGTTAAGAATGGTTCTGAAAATCACAAAGCCTTTTACTCCGATGTATTATTAGTACCATTTCTTTCAGAAAAGAGAAAAGTACCCCTTTACTTAAAAAAAGAACATCTGTAATACAATTCATGGGTGTTTAATTCAAGTTATGTGGTTCTTATCAGATTTTTCTCTTTAGGGAAAGAGGTGTCATAATGAGGAGGTGAAAGAGAACAGCCATGTTTTATCTGTATCGGTTTCTTTACTTCTCCCTTTCTTGCTTGACATTCTCAGTTATGTAAGTTTAAAAAAATCTTATAGTGCTTTGCATCATTACAGCATAGCTACAATCCATACAGTTAGTATTCTAGACTGATTTTCTGCTGATGTTCTCTGAGATTCTTGAAGAAATTAGACACGACAGGTTTGTGCTTCTTTAGTCTTTCAATAAAGCAGCAGCTGATGAATTTCTTCATGTATCTTGTGGTGTGTGTCCTCTTGGTGAAATCCCTGGTGCACACAAAAAAGGATGAAAAATTTGTCTGACTCCCTGGGGTACGGCACCATGATTCTGACACAGTATATGCAAATGCTCCTAGGGAAAATCCGTGGCTGGGTCTCAGGGAACTTTTATTGTTGACCAGCCTCTTTGATTTTCCTTCCGTATCCAGCGCTGACAGCTAGCCACCTCAGGGGTTACACCCACAAAGCAGGGGAGCGGCCAACCAGAACAAATCTCCTACGCCTGCTGTTGAGAAGGTTTTTTTTTTATAAAACACTGGAGTTAGAAACAGTTTAAGAGTTGAAAGGTCAGTAGCCACTATACTCTGAGACTGTTTTGGAAAATAACTAATTAAAAAAAATTGAACTTAAAGTAAGCAATTAAATGTATTTTGCCTAGTCTAATCTACTCTAATTTGGCCAAATTCTTATTAAAACTTAAGGTAATGTAAGATAAGAACACAACATAGTAGATAATTTCTGCCTGACAACTCTCCTGCAAAATTTTATTTGGCTTCATGTTAAGCTGTAAATGGTAAGATGACTAAAAAGTGAATTGGAATGAATAACGATCCTCTGAAATTTAAAAACAAAATCTGCCACTATGTAACTTCCACCAATTAGGAACATATTTGATCAGAGTAAGGAAAACAACAACCCGATAAAGAAGATCTTGGATTTCTATAATGGGCTCAATATTTATAATTGTGTTTTTTGTGTGCTTTTTCTCAAATTTCGTACCGACCCAATAGCTGATCAATTTTTAACCATTCACAAGAGGATTAAATCGCCAAAAAGTGTTTCATTGTGAAACTGTAAATGTTGCACAAACTTCAAACAACAGCTGCTGCCAATTAACCCTAGACTTGGTATTTATAAACCTTGTGACAATGAAATTCACATCTGTAAACAGGCTTCTGCATTATTCATCTTCCCTGACTACAATACTCAGACTGATAACTGGTGTGATATTGATTACTATAAGAACAATTATTTCCAGGAATCTTTTCTGCCCTCTGGTGGCTGTTAGTGAATTGAAACATAATTTGAAACAGCACGGTCAAGCGTTTTGAAACAGGTATCTGTCAAAATGTATCACAGATGCAGCAAAATGTTGAATTTTTAATATGGATTTTTCTGTATACTTCAGGCATTAAAATAGTTTGCTTTTTTGTACGCTGTATGTACAATATACACTGTTTTCAAGTGTACGACAAATCACGGTTTGTCTCGTGGTGGTTTGCCAAATGTGAATGTTGTTTTGAAATATTTCAAATTTCTCTTGGTGCATTTTTCATTCTTTGACGCAGTTGTACTCTGAGTACAGTGGTACTGCAGTTTATTTTTGTAAGGGATCTCGTTAAGTGTTCTTGACTGTAAGCAGACACACTCTCACTGAAAATCTTACATACCTTTTAAATTCAGTGGTTTAAGCCAATTTATTGAGCATAAATGAATCCAGTGTCAGGGATTGTTACTGAAGACAAAAAGAAGCTTATTCAACAATCCCATTCTGAAAAAAAATCTACCTGCCTCATCATTGTCTTGTTGGATTTCAACACAGTGGCATTAGTTTGTACATTATTGTTTTCATGTCGGTGAAGATGCACATAATTCTTCTACCTTAATTTATTTTCATATAACGTCTGTTCTATACCCTTGTTGCCTTACTGTAGTATTTCAATAACAATGCAGCTTGCTTGGAAGCCACCAGTACTGCTTGTAAATGTAATTTATCATGTATAAATTAAATATAGTGATATAGTTACTCATAATAATACATATAGTTATTTCATATCATAATCCTTGGTGTTAGTGGATTTTATTGGGCTTAATAAATATATATCTCCAGGTCCCCATTTGAAATCTTTTCTTTGGCACCTGAAAGACTCTGTTTAGCAATCCAAAAGATAGAATTTCTTTTTAAGTAAGAGTGAAAGAAAAAGTAGTGCTATACGATAGCAGTACATTAAAGCTATAAAACACTTCTGTTGCAAAAATCTGAAATTTAATAAAGCTCGCCAGCAAGATTTTAATAACTCGTGCCAGCGTGAATCTCACTCAATACCATTAGTCACCGTCATGAAAAGGCTTCTGGCTTAGGGCTACCTGTGGTAGTCTGGGATAGTAGTCCGGCTTTTAAACTTATTTATTTTTAAAAGTTAACAGAGAGTTTCAGACGTTTCCTGAAAGATTTGACTGTGAAACAAATTTAGTCCAATGTTACATTAAAGCAATACTTTGCATGAAAGTCAGTTTCCATATCTCAGTACCAGCGTGTACTACAACTCACTGCTGGTCTCAATGTACTGTAGTAAGCAAAAGTTCACAACGCAAATGTTGTGGTGAACTTCTCTGTAAATATTTTTCAAATTCAGTGTGAGCACAGAATTTCAGGGATCTTCAGGGTTAAACTGGGAAGCTTCCCAGTTTATTTATTCTTGAAATGTATATTTTGACAAACAGAGGGTGGATCATGTCTAAAATTTTTTAGTCTTTACATTATGATGCTGTGTCAAGACGAGCTTACAAAAACAACTATCTGTTCCATTTTTATAAAAAAACAAGGACAAATGCTTGGCCATTAAAATATTTGTCCATTTGAGGCTGTGCTTAGCAAAGAGCATTTCTTCTGTTTTTGATCCTGCTTCACAGTGCGTTGGAGAGAAAGCTAATGTACTGTACCTGCCTGAATGCAATTATGAATCGGAGAACTTGATCTGCCCTGATGAACACCAGGCTGGTTCACTATATTGTTCACACATTCCCAACCACTGACATAGAGAATGAAGGAGGGGCAGAGGAAGCTTGCTAGAGATGAGAAGGATGTTCAGATTGCTTGGTTCCTTTGTCGAGAGCTTGTTTTGCAGATCCCTAACTGATAATTAAAGCATTCAAGCAACTTAGTGATGCTTTTGAATAAAACCACAAAAGCCACTTCACCGTCTGGCACAGGTCCTGTCGTGGGATTACAGGCTAGTGGTTGTGGAGGAGTAATATTTGGGTTTATGGTCATGGTGGGTTCTGGTCAAATTTGGAGTGACCCTGCTCTCCTTCATCTATCACAAGCACTGTTATGACCAAACAACAATGGGAGAATGCAACTCGAGATAAAAGTAGCAGCACATTTTCCACTCAGAATTGCTACAAAGTCGTGTCTTTGGCCCATGTCTTTTATTGCCTGCTGAGCTGTGGTAATAGATAAGGTTTGCACACACGGGGGTGACTCTTCTGATAGTTTCTGATTAAAACCAGCTAGAGAGACTAGGAAGTAGAGAATCATTGGGATTGTATTGGATTTTTTCTCATAATATGTTATTTACAAAAAACTAGTGATCTTATTTTACCTTTATAAATATATAGTACTACTTGAAAGCTGCAAAACACAATACAAGTGTTCAGTATTTGTGCGAAGACTGAAGAGCCTTTCACCTGTGTGGAAAATAATCTAACCTTGTGCATGTTTGATTTTAATTTGAACAAGACCTGAGCTGACCTGGGGGCAGCTTGTGTTTCGTAGACACTGCCTTGTTGTTTTCACTTCTCCTAACACTGTTTTTAAAAGCTAGTAAGTCTAACAGGTTTCTTTATATAAAAAAGGAAGGAAATGCAGTTTCAGAAGAAGAGCTTTTCCACAATCGTAAAATTGAGTGTATTCCAAACTAATGCTTAGATTTAGTGTACCTTAGCGTGCCCATAGTATATCATAGTGTATCTTTCAAACAAAACACATTTTTACTTCTTTCTGGGTGTCCCAATCTTTTTTCACAACACTTGTTTTCAAATGCAAGTGGTTAACTCCCTGCCCTCCTATCCCCCTCCCTAAAAAACCCTGAGTGTTTTCACACAAGCAATGGTCAAAGAAAGAGTGCTTGGGGGTTTATCAGGGAGTTTCATTTCAACAGTTCTCTCTGAATGGGGTTGGCAGGATCCTGTGAGACCTTTTTTTGAGATATAATAAACGCAGATCCTGCCTGACTTTCTGTTTGTGAGAAAGGCAGAGAGGTAATAGAGTGAAGGGGGATAGATTGAGACTTCTTGTCCGGTGTAGTTCTGCTTGTTTTGTACTGTGTACACTGCTGCACGTCTCTAGACTTTCAGAAGGTAGAATATGTGGATTTACTCACAACCTCCACTAGTGTCTTCTACTATTGTGTCATCTTTGGCCGCTTTAAAAAATGCTTAGTTTGAGTGCAAAGAACCCAATTTTGTCATTTTACAAACGTTTAATTAATATTGATCAGAATATTTAAAAACTCCTAAGAACAGCAGCTTGTGGCGAACTATACATGAGCGGCCGATATGTAGCTTTGTACTAGCCAATCCATCACATTTTCCTACCTATTGTGGCTGACTCATTCTTGTTGGGTGTTCTTTATCGTTAACAGCAGTTATTCCTTTGTACACATCCATAAGGCCAAAAGCTGGCTTTTTGTACTACAGAATACACTTCTGTCTGGATTAATTATTACCTTCTAAAAAAACAACTGCAGTTTCAGTAGAAATTTGCCACACAGTAGAATTGTGTTTCTGCATAAAGAAGAAAAAACCAAGAGAAAACATTGTAGAACAATGCAAAAAGTCTAAGGAGTTTTGCACAGTGGTGCTTATGTGTACATGAGTTGTAAAATTACTGACTGCCGGTGTTCATATTATGTAGGTTGTGAAAGTAACTGGTATGGTGGTATTTTAAACCCAACAGGAATTATCTCTGCTGTGCAAAGAAAAAACTGAAAATTCCTCTACAGTATAAATGTGGATTAAATGTGAAGCAGATAAACAGTCAATTTTAAAAAAATGGTTGAGTGGGTTGCTGACCAAGAAAAGCATTTTTTGGTGAAATGTTTTAGAATAACCCCTCATGAGCAATAAGTGGATTTCTGAAGTTCTTATTTTACTGTTGCATTGCTGTTTCAGAATCTGTTTTCCTCTTTGGAAGTGATGTGCATCCGTGCCCACCTCACTTCCCCTGAAGCGGTGTTAAAAAAAACTCTCCATCGTTTAATCACACACATTGGTCCTGCTACTTTTTAAGAGTTTTATGTACAATGCCCACCCCCTTGGCCCAGTTCGGAGCTCCCTCTATTCAGGCTGAGATGAAAAATGGTGCAGATTTAGTTTGCATCATTCTACTTGTTGGACGTTCATTTATTTACTGAAATAAATGGAGAAGAAGCAAAGGGGGTGAAATTGAACTCTGGCAAACCTTAAAGGGCAGCACAGAAGGGGTGTGCGATTCAGGAGAAGGAATCTCTTAGCCCCTCACTGGGCTGTTGAAAACTGCTTGTCCTCCAGATAAACTCACAACCCCCTCGGTTCTGTGAGCCTCCCTCCGTGGGACAGAGGGAGCAGTCAAGCCTGGCCTGGCTCTCCCAGCGACACAATCGATTGGTCACGGCCCCTGGTGGGTTAAACAGCACCATTTACGAGACCGCCTCTTCGGCAGATGTCTGGGAACAGGCTGGACTGGGCTGGCAGGGGAGGAATGTGATATGGCGATAAGTTACTGCCAATTTGTTTTGGGGAGTTGTTGACAATCAGGGCAGTGTTGCTGCAGCCCAGAAGTCAGGAAAAGGCCTCAAATTCAGGGCTAACGTACTTGGAGGCACAGTTACACTCTTACAGCAGTGATCTAAACTCCCCAGTCCTGGAGGGCTGTAGCCTCTTCTGGTTTGTATTCCATCCTGGGCTCTTAATGACTTAATTGAATCAGTTATTGACTAAATTGGTTTAAAGTAGCAGGGTCTGTTGGTCTTCAGCCACCGGGGAGCTTACTTTACTTACACGACCTTCAGGGCACTGGCTGTCCAGCTCTGGGAATGAGCAGAGCTGGAGAGCGGGGGTAGATCAGAGCTTTAGGTGGTGGAGGAGGGGTAGAGTCCACTGGTCAGACGCAGGGAACTTGGCAAGCTTTGTCGGCTGAAACAGTAGCAATTTCTGAACCAGCAGGTAAAGAACGGCAGCACAGGGAGGCTGTTTATGACTGAGAGATTAAACCCAAGGTTTGGCGATTTGGCTTGCTGGAGCACGTGGGTTAGCAGTGGCCCAGCAAGCAAAGTGCTGTTAGTAGATAGCAGGAGGCTGGATAAAATACAGTAGGTGGCAACGAGGAGGACAGGGAGAATGACCTAGTAAATCTCTTACATTTTGCATGAGCACAACCTTTTTTTCTCCCCTGGAGCTATTTTTAGATCTTAAGTACAAGATAATACAATGTACAAGGCAGCTCCAGCCTTTGCTCTTTTCTCCAGGAAATGAAGCATACCGGCGAAGCTATTTTGTATCTGTCAGGAAAATATAATTAAGGGATAAATATGTCATTTGTTCTTGTGTGTGAGTGCCAGGCTGTATAAGCTCAAAGAGCAGTAGGCAGGGGCTATGGGAGGTGTAATTATTTTGGTTTTGCCATCAGGATCGTACAGTACCTAGCATCGTCAAAGGCAGTGGCAGAACTGTTCCTGTGTCTCAGCTCTTGGGTGCATGTGTCTGTTGAACCGCAGTGGTGTAGGCTTCTTATCCCCCTGAATCGTGATTGGTGTTCAGAGAATTTGTTGAAACTCGATCTATTTTCATAGCATCTGTAAAAGGCAGAAAAGGGAATTGCTATAGCCGCCATGTTCAATAACTGTAGAAATCACAGTCTTGTGTGGTTAATCATTTCATAGAAGTTAAGGACCAGAAAAAAGTTAAATCTACACTTGAGAGATTCAAAAATAAATCTCTTTACATGTAAAAATGGATAGGGTTTGTATAACAAATACAAAGTGATGTATTTTCTTTCCCTGAGTGACTATCAATCCATCCATTATTGCAGAGGTGGAACTTGATGATGCAAATATTTTTATGGGCTCCTTGCTTCCCTCCCCTGACATCGCACACCAGCAATATCATCATAAAATAGCAGCAGGCTCACTCGTTTGAAATTCATCCTCCCAAGCCTTACCCTCCACAAGCCTGTCTACATTTCCCTCATAGAGCTCTTTGATGTGTTATACCACTTCGCTTGTACATCTGATGTACTTTGTCTGTCAGTGTCTGTCAGTCAGGCTCGCCTGACTGCAGCTTGCCGCCCTTGCAACCGCGCGCGTTTCTCTGTCTCCACGGGAACGGCGCGCGGTGTGTTCCTCTCCGGGTCTCCGCGTGGACAGTGTGCCCATGTATTTCCTCCCCAGGCTCCGCAGGAACGCTGCACCGCGTGGTATGTTGCTAGCAAGTGGCGAGCCAGACTCAGCTGCAGCTTCATGCTCCATCTCCTCATCTGATGCCACCCTGCAAAATGTCCCTATTTTAGTCAGTTTGACCACTACCTCAAACTTCTCGGTTTTGATGTGACGTTTCAGGGCCACCCGTTAATGCTTTTGTGGAATAGGTAATGTGGTATGACTTTTTTATGGTCTTGTGGTGACAACATGCAACTAATTTTGAAAATCACCCCTAAAATTTTTTGCTTCCCATCTTTTTTCCCCATAAAACCTTTTGAAAGTCGTATATGTATTGTAAATACTTCAATCGATATATATCCTACAGACCTTTTGCAGAATTTGTCATGGAAATTTCTTCTGTTAAATTGGTTTTAACCATATAAATAAATTCACTATGTGTTCGAGTTAAGGGTGGATTCATGCTTAGACATTAGGAGCTGCATTACTTGCAAGCTCTCTTTCAGTTACACTGGCTGTACTGCCTGTAACCCCGCCAGCACATTATTACAAAGCCACATTTCTGGGAATGATCAAAGCTTTCTGGAGCCTTTTCTGGAAGTATAGGGTGCCTGCACCCCAGACTGTACAGCAGTCCATCTTGGGGCACACACACTCAAGGACAATTTAGAGACACCAGGTAACCTGATTAACCTTTCCTGGCATATCTCCAGAACTTCAGTTCATTTCAAAGGAACATAAGGCCACAGAATTCTGGACTGACTGTGGAAGTGTAAAATAATGAAGTATATTTTTTAAAAAGCAGCCTTCGTTTTCATCACCTTCATGACACAACTAGCCCCCATTTCCTGTGCTAGTCTGTAAAACTTTCTGCTGTGAAACTCACTTCTGCTGGGCCCGTCTCCACTCCCTGCAATGTATTTCTAAAGTTTTTTTTCTCATTTTGCAGACATAGCTTCCTTTCATATAGAGATTAATTGGCGAATTACTTGAACAGTTGGCTTAAGGTGTAAATCATTTGGTCAGGTCTGTTTTTTTTTTGGCACACAACTGGGTTTTGAATGAACTAAATAATTGGGAAAAGCTGGAAAGGTCTGCACACGCCCACAAACCCCCCCTCACTCCCCCACCCCAACCAATTTGGCATCTGATTTCACAGGAGCAAGAGCTTATGAAACCTAAGGCAGCAAAAATGTCATTGGAGTGACACACGCACAAAAAAAGACAAGCTGAACAAAGTGTCGGAGTACAAATGAAATCTCAGCTCTCTGGATTGGAGCGAGCTACCACTGAGCGTGCCCAGCTGAAGGCAGTGTCTTGGGCAATTAGTAGGTTCTTTTACATTTTGCAAATAAAGTAAAGTGTCGCTCAGCTCCTAGCTTAATTATCCAATGTCTGCAGGAAACCTGGCCTGAAATTGATCCCGTGCTCTGGAGTTTGAAAACCTCGTTACAAAACAAAGTTTTTTGAGGTTTTCTGACATGCCATTAGTCAGTGTGGGACAACAGTGGCTGCAAGCAGCAGTGACAGCAGTCACTTCTGTGAGTTGTGAATGTGCAGACAGAGCGTAGTTTCCATGGTACCTGGGTAGTGTTTGCAGTGTCAGAGGCCCCACTGAGCCACAGCTTTCACAGTGCCAATTTCTCCTCACGGCAGGTGAGACTTTGTTATTATCATCATCATTAGCAAGAGGGTGATTAATCGTCAGGCGGACAACAGGCAGCCTCTGCTCCCTGCGGCTCCCCCTTGGCCCTCAGGCTGCCCTGTAAATCCAGAGGCTGTTGGGGCCACGGAAGCTTCAGGCTTTCTGAAAGCCATTTAAAAATGGGGATCTTCAGGTAATTGAACGAGGCAAGAGACGTGAAAAAGATTGAACAAAATCATCACCACCACCACATCACTTCAATAACTGTTTATCCAATTCAGGGTCACAAAAGACCTGCGGCCTATTCTGGAAAATATTGGGCAGAAGACAGGATTCACCCTAGGTAGGACACCAGTCCATCACAGGGTACAGCCACACTCATACCAGGGCCAATTTTCCCAGACGCCAGCTAGCTAAACTACCAGCATGTTTTAGGACTTGGAGGAAACCAGAGCGCCCAGAGGAAATCCATGCAAACATGGGGAGAACATGCACAATCTACAGTATACAGATAGCGCCCCAGGTCTGGAATTGAACAACAAACTGTTGAAACGATAATGCGCTGAAATGTTTTGTTTCCTGCTGTCTGTGTCCCACACTTCTCTCGTAACAAATTTGCATCAGCCGACCTCCATACAGTAGTGGAGTTGTTCCCCAGCCGGAGGTCAGGGGGGATCTTCAGAAACGCCCCACATTTCCCCTCATGCTTGAGAAGGACCTCACTGAGAGAGAAATTTGAAGAAAAGTCAGAAATTCTGCATCCCCAACCCCCCTTCTATTCCAGCCAAGACTGTAATAGCAGCTAGCTGGATTTCTTTGTTTAGTTCATTTTTAGTTTCTGGAATGCATACGTTTAGCTGAATATGTTTTAAGAGGCTGGAAGATGGATTTATCTTCATGCGAAAAACAAATTACAGGAGACTGGCAGAGTACGAAAGGGCACCGCAGGCAGCAGACGGAGTGAGTCATTGGGCCTTTGGGCTGTATTGTTCCTTGACAAGAATCCAGGGAGATGGGCTCTCCCACTGCAGATGGGGCTTCTCCGCAGGACTGTAGTCCTCTGCAGGCCTCACGCTGTCACGTCCACAAGGCAAGAGGCTGGCACATTGGAAGAACAGGCCTTTGGCTGTTAATTACAGAAGGCTGTGACAGAAGGTTAGAAAAGACACAGTGGCCTCCTTACCATGCTATCAAAAGTTACTGTCTGCTGCCCCTTAGCTAAACACCGTTGTAAGCACAGATTAGTTATTAGAAATGAAGGACACTCCCCTGTTTGATCACACTGGTTCATCTGGTGGTATGGTGTGGAACAGAACTACACTTTTCCTTTTTGGGCTTCTGTTTCCTGCTTCTGAAAATCAGAAACTGTTAAAGCGTTTTGACATGAGTCTCCAGAAAGGACACATTTCCTATAACCTGGTTATTTAGGAGCTGTAGCAGTAAATACATTACATTTGAGCAGCAAGGAGTTTCATGTTTGCTATGGGGACCAGTTTCACTTTAGTGACTGATGATACCCTGTTTGTCTAGATTGATTCAGAACCATCACTCTTCTAGGATCGCAGTTGAATTACTGAAGATTTGCTTTTCCAATGTTATCACATGGTCTCTTTGACTTTTGAGAGTTATGGGAACCTGCACCATTTTTCTGCAGCAATTTGAAATATGTTGAGGAGAAACGTAGGAGACCAGCACTGCGCAGACAGAGTCCGTCAGTCCAGGGATGGGGGGATCTGTCCATCTGTTCTGTATGGAAATTCCTGGTGAGATCTCAGGTAGGGGTGTGTGTGAATGCAGTTAAAGATGAGGCAGCTGGGAGCAATGACATTAGGCCCTGGTATTTGGAGCTAAGGGTGGGAAGTCTCTTTTTTGAAACAATTTTTCATATTTTTAATTTTACATTTGCGCAATTTGGAATCATCGGTTGATTCGTGACATCACGTTCCGTCTGTGCTTCTGCACTGGCAGAAGGAGAATGAACAAACACTCTCCTACATCCACCCATCAAAGTATTCACCCTATAACCGCACTGCACACTCTGTAACAGGAGAGTTGCTGCTGATCAAAACAGTGGCATGTCTCTCAGTGATGTCACTGCAAACCTGAAGTGACAGCAGTTGCTGTTTTGCTGGGAACCAGTAGAGACCTGTCCAACTAATCCCGATGCTTCCCCTGACAAAGATCAGCCAACTGTGTATATCCAATTGGGGCATCTCAGTCACAGTTGGCTAGTGACGTGACCCAGGCTCACACCAACAACTGGACCACAGAGCTAATCATGGAATGAGCATCTTTATTGGTTGAGTAATTGCACCTGTTTGATAGATATTAAGACAGAGGTGCCCTACGTGTTGGAAGAGAAAGGATGTAGGTGTGAGGGAAGAGCTAGCAGTGTGGTCTTGAGGTTAGGATTGAGTTAGGGAAGTGCTGTGGTCTATTGCTTCTGAGGGACATGGAAAACGGCAACAGACAGGGTCCATCCTGGGTAACTGCAAGGCCTACCGTTATTGAAAGTGTGAGCCAAGATAGAGGACTGCGCTGCTCACACACACTAGGTCTTAGGTGTGGGTTTTACTCTTGGCCTTAGGTCGGGGCAAATCTGGAATATTTTAAATGGCAGCAACAGAAGCTTACTGCACATTAATCAGCAGGAATGAAAGGTGCTGGAAGATCTTGAGATAGAGCCCCAGCTAAAGCAACATGTGCACACTGGAAGCGATGATCACAGATACCATTTCAGTGTTGTTTTGTCACACACCACATGGCACTGCAATGGCTCAGAAGGGAGCCGAGACGAAAACAGAATTTGTTTGTCCAGTTTGTTTAGATTTATACTACTTTTATGATGCAAAAAAATCACAGCAGCTAATGGATGCCTGGGATGAAAACAACAATGAATTGTTGCACTTTTCTTTTTCTTCGAAGCAGGAAAAATGTCATTGCTATTCATCAAATCGCATAAGACACAGAAAGTAAAGGCCATCCTGTGACTGGTGTGCTGGCAGCCAGCCTTCACAAAGAATCATTGAAACCTGTTCCAGAACCTTAAAATAAATTCATCTCGTTAACCAAATTTAAATGTGTTAACACCTTCAGCCTCATGAATAGTCAGTGTGAATATGGCATGTTTTGCATATCTCAAAGACTCACATTGATACGCTCAGTCGAGGGCAGACATTTTGTTTTTGTCAGAGTCCTGTGGTCCTCGATATGTTTGTCTGTTTTAACCAGGTTTTCATAAAGGCTTTTAACTGGGAGGCTTCTGCTGTGATCGCAACACCCTTGTTTCCACACAAGCCGTTGACTTCTAGCTTGTGAGTGCTCGCGTGCTGCTTTTGTGTTTACAAATCGCTGGAGGTAAACATGCAACAGGCCTCTTTTACCATTTGCTGTAAACCTGGAGCTCTGGCTGTTATCGCTGGCAACAGATCTGTAAATATGTGTCTGAGAATGTGTAAAGAACTGATGATTCAGGGCGGGAGGAGAGCGTGTTTACCTCAGAGCTGGCTGCCAATAAACAGTGCTCAAGAAAAGGAGGCGGAAATGGCCTGAATTGGCTTTTTACTCCCTTTATTCCTCAACAAAACACAAGCTTGTTGCTTCCCGAGCTGTGTTTTGATTCTGGGGCATAGGGGTCTAATAACCTCACAGAATGTTGCAAGGAACATGCACTGACACAGTCAATGTGACTGTTTTAAAGAGATTAAGAAAGAGAGTGCAGTGCTGTATTCATAGGCGTCCTCATTTAAATCAGTAAGCAATATGTACATCTGTACATAGTATTGGAAGACATGCTCCTGTAGCACAGTTTAGTGCAGGAATTGTTTTGATGAGTTCTTTTCTAAGTGTATCTATATTGATTTTTTTATACACAACGCATTTTCATGTTTCAGAGTAATTATGCAGTGTAAATATACAATATACGCATTGATTAAATGTAGTTAGATAAATATGTATAAATACATGTGGAAATTTCGTATTTTCCTTTTCACAAATTACCAGTTGAAGCACTGTACTAACAATTTAAATATTCTGTAACATTATTTTAACATGCATGTTGTGCATCATGCACCTTTCCTGGTGTAAAATGCAATACAAATACTGTACTTGTCCATATGTTACAAGCATTTATTAGATATTTGGCTCATTGGACCAAAAAACACCTACATATAGTATGTTTTGTGTGTCTATACAGTACATCTAGAAAAATATTCAATATTTGTTGTACATGTATATTCTGGACAGGTAACTCTGCCCTTAGGAGCGCTTGTCAAGTGTGATTATTGTAATGTATGCCGCTCTGCTGAAGTCTCTGTTTAAGCAATGGGGAATGAAATAGAAGGTGCAGTAGTTTTTAAAATGCAACAAGCTCTCTTTATTAACCCCCCCAGTGCTCAGCTTTCTATTAAGAATGGCCTCACTCTTTATCAGGTGTCTTTGCATGGATTTAGTCCAATCCTGGAGACTGAGCTGCTTCTCTGTGGTGGTGCACGGATAAATAGAGATATAAGACCCATTTCAGTTCTTGTGTGAACCCTGGTGTTGGTGACAATCCCATGCGGGCGATAGCTCAGCATCTTGGGTTACTCTAATTGGCCACGCGTGATTACGCGTGTCAGATCTATCCGAGTGTGAGAGATGTAGAGATGATAATTAAAGTGGGAAACTGGCAGCAGTGAGGGAAAAAAGGTTAGGCCTACCAAGAAGAAGGTAGCACGTTTGGTTTTCTTCTTATAGTTTTAGTTTTTTTTTACTTTCTGACTCTCGCTTACCACACGAGCTAGACAGGTATTGTTGCAGCAGTCCCATAAGCCAAATCTGAGCTCTTCATTTCCTTTTTTCTTGTGCGGTACATTCACTCAAGAGCGTTGTTGATACTCAAGAATTGTTATTGATGGGGAAACTCCACAAATACCCCCACCCTTCGCTCAATCCCATGTAAAGTCTTGTTCTCACAAAATCAGAAGGGGTTCCCCTTGTTGGCTTCCTGTGGGGTTACCCTCATTGTCCCCAAGGTCACAGGACTCCTTCTGAAGAAGTGACTTTCTGGAAGATGTCTGAACTTGCTGCCTATAAGATGGTAGACAGTCCCTAAGCATATCTGCAATGGGAGCTCACAGCAGACAAGGAAGGTAAGGGAAATAAAGACAGACACAGAGGCTTTTGCCTGGCTTCTGTCCTGCTGGCAGTTGTAATTAAATTTTAAATTCAAAACAAGAATCCATGACCAGGAGCTGTAGGTGTTGTTCTTGTACAACTTGTACAGATCAAATAACTTAAAGCCTGATCTTCTCAGATCTCAGAAGCTGAGCAAGATTGTGTCTTGTTTTCGGACTTCGGATTTTGTTTTACATATATAACAGGACTAACAATTGCAGGTTCTTAAAAAGTAAGGTTTTCTAGCATGCTTTTCTCCCTATAGGGTTTTCCCATCATACCTCACTTTGTCTGCTTGCTTTCTATGCCTGAATTGACATCAGTCTAAAACTTCAAATAAAATTGGATGCTCTCCATTACTGGTCAAGTATAAATTCAAATCTTGTCAAAATAACATTTTTCTTGCCCTCCTATGTCAAGTGTTCAGAGTGCAGATGTGCTGTCCAGAAATTAAATGATTTTTTCTGATTTGTATTAGTTGACTGTTGTTGTATTTCAGTCATTTTCCCCATCAGTGGTGGTGTGTCTGAGTCCCGTGGTCCTGGTCATGACTTTCATTGGTTAATACACAGCTCCCTGCTGGTTAACTGGTGTTCGTTTTCAAAAGACGCGCTTGGCTTTTAACACTGAGGGTCTTTAGATATGCTTAAGAAAGGCCCCAGTTCCAGGAATATTAAAGACTTCTCTTTTGAAGCCCTTTCATAGCAAAACAGAGCTCTCTCTGACATGCCACAGGGAATCCAAATGAAATATGTATTAAAAGCAGTGTGGCTGCTATTAGGATATTGAATTGAAAATTACAGCCCCCTCTCTGCCTGGCTGTAAAACTTTCCATCCCGACGCCGTGCACTTTCAGAGTTGCCATGGAGCTCAGGGGTTCGAATGCCATCTAAATCCACTGTATCAGTCAAGCTGTAAGTGCTTCTTTTCTGACTTGGCTGGATATTATGCATAGAGGGTTTCATTTCCCAGTGCTGTCTGTCCACTGCTTTTCAAAGGGGCCAAGAAAACGAAATAGCAGGAAAAGATTGGCATTTGAAATGTAGACCTTCGAAAATGTTATTTCTTTGAGCGCAGTTTATAAGTTGAGACTGATTGCACAGACCATTTTGGCAATCTAGTTTCGGGCACAGCATACATCAAATTTTTTCCAAACTTTTCACTTCGATTTGTATTCTATTATGCTGAATATCCTATGATTAACTTTTAGGCATGGAGTTCTATCAGTGGAAGACATTTCCTCTGTTGCTCTTTGTATTTAAAGAGCATTTGTAATAACATTTTATCCAACCTTGGAAACTTGGCTTCTTTACTGTCAGTTATTAAATCATTAAAATAGTTTTTTTCTCAACAAATTACTGATCTCAGTCAGTTCTTCTAATTATTTTGTATTGCTTACCCATGTTTTTCGTGACTAAATGTCTCAGAGATTCGTGATACAATATGCATGGTGACACGTTATATGAACCTCTGGCTGTTCTGCATGTTTGACAGAATGTGCTCTGGGAGGTTCCTAATGAAAATGAAACAAGAATTGAGCTGAGTCCTGGCTTATGTTCCTATGGATTGTGCTGTTTGAAATAATTCTTTGCATATGAAAGATGAAGCCTCCCAGTCTCATCTACCAAACTAATGATGTGAAATAATTCAGGCTAGATTAGAACTCTTTTTTTCTGCAAATTGCTTAATAGATCATATCAGGGAATTGCTCCATGCTGTTCGCTACACTGTTTCCATTAATCTGTACTTGCTTCTAAACACACACATTGTTTCAGTCTTGTGGTCCATTTGCATTTTTGTAATATACTTTTTTGCTACATATTTGATTATTTTGGAACTCCAATGTTTTTGATGGACTCGCAGAAACACATTGAATTTTAAAAGGTTTTAGTGTATTTCAGTTAATGTTACAGTCAGTGAAATCTTGGTGATCTACTGTGCACAAACTGGAACTTTTTGTTACTGTTTGCTTAGGGAAGGAGTTTCCAGTTCCAGTCTGGGGGAACTAAACCCTTGATTGACCCAATAGTATGATTATTTTAGGTTTTATGATTGTGTGTTAGTTCCTAATCATAGTTAAGTATTTTATGTCATAAGTCATTTAAACTTTTGAGAAGAAAACAAAACTTTCAGTGTTTACAACAATGTAGCTCAGTAAAAAAAAAATCAGATTCAAATATATTTGAGCTTCGTTAGAATGAAAACCAGAGGGTGTGGAGGCCCAGGGAATTTGTGGCCTGGAGTTGGGCAGCAGGTTCGGGCAGCAGGTAGACCATGTGGGCAGGGAAGAAAGGAAAACTCCCAGTGGAAGAGAATAAACCTCTGGGGATCCCAGGCCCCAGAGTTGTCCCTTCTCCAGGGTATGCGTTGATGGTACATTAGTTACAATCGTACCACCATTATCATCATACCAGTATTGATCATGAGCAGTTTCTGCAAAGTCCAGAGCTGATGTCCTGCCTTCCAGGGTCTGGAATCGGGGTTATCCATGTGAGGTAACCGAGGCTTCCTGGGTTAGCCATCTTGGGTGCCCAGGATAGCCAATCACTATCCAGGCTGAGGGAGAGCAAAACGTAAAAGGGCCTGGCGTTCGTCAGAGTGTAATTTTTCCACTACCTCCTAGGTTGTTTTTTTTTTGTCTGCTAATTGACTGCTGTTTGCATGATGAAATCTCTATGAATGTTCTGTCTGTGTTCGTACTGCACTAGCAGGCATCAGGGTGTGCTGACTGTGTGATTTTCATGTGAACACTTCCTGAACTATGCAGCCCTGGTTAAGGAGGTGAGAACCTGAGCAGAAGAGCACCAGTCATGACCTGCATCTCATCCACCTGCCCTGCGGTTAAGCCAGAGGCTCCAGTCCCCTGTGCTGCCTGGGGTCAAGGGTTAACCAGTATGTATTTGACACTTTTTCTCTCCCCCTTCTATCTGCTTTATGCTCTGTGATTGACTGAGACTTTGAGTGCTCTGTGCTGTCAATCAGAGGTCAAGCCCACAGGATGCTGCCTCACATTGCCCACTCTCGCTGCATCTCTGGAGATGTGCCGTTGGCCTAAAATCCATTGGCCCATCCCTGGGGTGAACAAATAGGAAGAGTTTGAGTTAGGAGTACAACATATTGTTAGGATCCTTATTATTCTTCTTTATCTATTATGTATTCTATCCAAATTCATTTAGACCACGATTAAACAAAAGTTAGATTTTCTTGAGAAAATGAAATGCCACAACACTTTCGATTTCGGTGCCTTTTGTCTTTCCATTGTTATCAGGAGAAAAGAAAAGCCTTCTAAATTTGTGTTATAAAACATTAGTTTTAAGTAGAAACTTAAACAACAGGGTCTTTTGAACATCAGAAATGTTGCAGTTCAGACTAAAAAGGTTGTTGTCTCTGTGTGACAGGAGTCAGTACAGAAATAGGTCGGAAGAGTTCTGAGAAACAGCCCATGGGATTAATTTGGTGACGCCATATTTTGTGCCTGTCCTATTCTGTTACCTTTTCCTCTGGCCAAACAATAAAATAAAACGCAGAGCCAGTATCAGGAGTAACAAATTTAATTACACCTAGGTGTTTCTAATGAGCCGCTGACTCTACAAATGGAGATATATGAGACTCATCCTTTTCGACAGCCGTCTGTTGGAGCTATGAGAGCTACGCTCCAGATCTCACGTATGGCAGTGATCTGCCTTAATGCACCAGGAGTCAAATCAAGAAGCGGTTATACACTACAGGGCTTCAATCTCTTCCGCTGTCGGGAGAGCTCATCCCTCTCCCTGCGTCTGGCGGATTGACAGCTACACCTGCTCACTCAGACAGAGAGAGCCGGCTCCAGCCCCTGAGCCCTGCCACTCTCGTGGCTGACCCCCCCAGGTGTGCCACTCTCTGATGCCCCTCGCCCTGGGCACCGGCGTTCCACCACTCCGTCAATCCGTCTCGATTCATGGCACCAGATTGGACCTGTCTGCCTGGCTGCTGCCTGCGCCGCACGAGAGTGCAAATCCGAGAGACGCCATCGGCCCCTCGCCACCACCCCGACTCTCTGTCCTTCCTCCAGGACTGCCAGTCCGTCACGTTTCACGGCCTCGGTGAGCGTCGCACCTTGCTCCTCTCCACCTACCTCACAGGGAACTGACAATCCACACAGGATATTCTGGAAACAAGTGAATGATTCTGCCCTCAGCTGCAACACAGGCTTTCGGCTCTCCCATCACTTCTTAGTGGAAAAAACCCAGTTCGATTTTTATGTAAATATTCAGACACTTTTTAAGAAGGTCCTTCATAAAGTGCTGTAGGTCCTGTGTGGGTTTTTCTGGGTCAGTTTGATCTAATGGATCAAACTCCTAGCTGCTCCATGATAGGAGGTTGTCAGTGGGTGTGATCTGTACAAAGCTGTTCTTTCGAAAATCACACTTGTGGTCTGATGAGAAAGCACAAAACAGTATTCTGCTTCTTAGTTCTTCCCAACAAATGTAACTGGGAGAAACCCAGTTTGCCAGATTCATGAAGCTGTTCTGCTGGATACCTTGGCAAGCTAGAGTACAGCAAAGTAAACTGCTAATTAGAATAATAATATGGTAAGGCCTGCTACACATTATGTAAACCATGGCAGTGCAAAGCAAACACATGGTACAGAAGTGATGAGAGTGAACTAGAAAAGTACAAATTTACCATGGTAAGGTGTAACGCTGCTGCTTGAGACTGAGGCTGGGAAAGAGACGGGTCTCCCAGTGGAAAAGTACCTGTGCTAAGAATGGAGAATCACTTGAGTCCATAATCCAGCCAAGCTGGGCATATTAGTTTGATTTTTTTGAACACTAGTGATCTGTACATCTTTTATGCTGAGCTGGGATGAAGACCTGAATGAGTTTACAGCCTTGTTCTCAGCAGTAGAGCACCAAGGTAATGCCATATCGATCTTGCAAGCAGTGATTTTAAGCTTCTGACGGCTATCCTTTGCTTATTGATATGATATAGCCCCCCTCCCCACCTCCTGTTTGGGAGAACTCGACACTTGCCTGCTTGTTATCCCTTCTCACCTCATTCCCATCTGCCCCCCTTCCAGCTTCCTAATCTTTCTTTTTTCCGGATGAATCTACACTGTTATCTTTTCATCTTTCTTAAAAAAATAGGCCTCTACAGGCAGACCACCTGTCCCACGTTCAGCTTTCAGAAAGCCGGCAAGGAGCCTGCAAACCTAGGGCGTTCCTATGACGACTGAGGAGCTACTGCAGAAATAAAAAAAAAATGGAGAGAGAGAAAAAGGAAGGTCAGGCAACTTCCTGAAGGTCACCAACTCGTGACTCAAGAGGCTCATCTGGGAGTTGAACCCGAGATAGCTGAGCAACTCATCAGCCTTTTAACAAAAAACAATCTTTTAAATAAAGCAAGTTTTTTTTAAAGAATAAGAAATCCTTTCAATATCTCTCTCTCATCGGCAAGTTTAACCTACACAACACTTAACATGCCACTTTCCTAGCAAGGACTATAGTGGGGCCTTTGATGTGGAAATGAGTGTTTTTTATTCTTTGACAGCGCGAGCTGGGTGTTTACATAACACAGAGCGCCGAGACCCCGAGAGAGTCGGTTTGCCAGAGCTGCCAGGAGAGGTCCGATAGATCTCCATGTCTGATCCGTGCTTTGCCACAGGCGCTGGGAGGCAGCAGGGAGAGGCAACCCAGAATACATTATCGACTCGCAGCTTTTGAAAGGGGAGAGAGGGGGGGAGACAGCGGAGTGCGAAGGAGAAGGAGAGAGGAGGGTAGCGTTCCCACAGATGACCGCAGGTTCCACGTTAGGAGCGAGGTGCTGGGAGGAATAAATTGGCGAGCGCGTTACGCCTGCGTCGGTGTGCGGCCACATGTTTAAAATGCTGAAGGGGACACGCGCACAACAATTGATGACTTTTTGTGTGTTGTTTTCTTTGAGTACAGCCCACCCTCAAGGAGTCTGTGTTTTTTTTCTCCTTCAATCTTAACAGTGGGATCCACTTGAAGTCATAACTTTGTTGAAAGTTTTTCTGACCAAGGACAAATGCGCCACAATGTCAAGAACTTTTTCCTCCTGGTAAAACGAAAGTACAGAGTTTTCTCTTCTTAGTCAAATTCTTGTATATCCTTCATACTTATGGCAATTGTACTTCACCTATAAAGCTTTTTTTCATCTGAATCTAGTAATAGAGTAATAGTAAAGTACTAATATTTTGACATTTTGGACTTGCCTGCTCACTAATGCTATTTTAATAGTTCAGAAGTTGGAGAAATTCTTTAAAACAAATAGTTTTGATTTATATGCGTTCATCCTCCCCAAGACTTGTTGTGTTATTTGAAATCCGGGAAATATTTTTTTTCCAGTTCAGCAGAAGATGGTCAGAATGGAGATTGGTAACTGTAGTAGTCGGGTGCAGACATGATTTCCCTCATAGTCTCACTGTGTGATGATTTAGTTTCTTGAGGGACTCCGTTTTGCTCCTTAAAAGAGAGAGGCATGCTTCGTTTGACAGAGTGATTGGTTTGACAAGAGATAAGTGGGGGGAAAAAAACGTAAAATCCAGCAAAAAAGCGATAACAACATCTCAGTTTCCAACTTCTACCCCCTATAAAAAGGTTAAATTTAATTTCACACGCATTTTCGATTGCTGATAAGGCTTGGAAATCCTTGGCGGCATGCCAGCAGTGGAGAGAGTACAAAATTGTAGAAAGTCTCATGTGTCACGTCAATGAAAGGAGAGCTGAATGAAGCTTGATTCATTGCAGTGAGTCAAATCTCAAAGCAAGGCACCCAGGCAGGTCTTAATGCCAAGGGCTAAGAAGATCATCAGAACACAATTTGGGAAGCAAATGACCCCCTTAACCAAAGAAATATCTCTCCGATCAGAGAGCTCAGAAGCTAACTCCAGAGAAAATACAGCAAGCAGCTCTGCGTCTCGTTACATCTACTTGTAGATGTTCTCTTTGAGGAGTGTTGTGCACTAAATGGAGTTCACAGTGAAAATTCAGGAGGGCAAGCCCCTGATTTCACTTGTCGCCTCCTCCCTCTTTCATATACATTGCTTTGCAAAAGTATTCAGACCCTTCCTATGTGAAATTACATGATATCTGTATATACACATTTTTGTTCTCAACTTAATATTTTATTGAAAACCTGAATGCCCAAATCTAAGACTTCTAAGAGTAGGATTGGGTACAGTAAATGCTGGCAAAGGCAAAATAGAAACAAAATAAAATGAATGTTGATTGCTTACAGTAAGTATTCAGACCTGTGATCTCAGTATCTGCTGAAAACACCTTTTGGGTAAGTCTATACCAGCTTTGCATGCTGGCTTAATGCAGGTTTTGTCCATTTGTCTTGGCAGATTTACTGGGAATCCCTTATGGTCAGACGTTTTGAAGTCTTTCCATGGATTCTCAAATGGATTCAAGTCAGGACTCTGACTGGGCCATTTTTGCCCCTGTTTTAAGTCTGTAGCAAAACAGGTTTTCTTCAAGTATACCTTCCTCTATTGCCACCACCATGCTTGACCCTAGCAATGGGGCTGACTGGAAAATGTGCTGTGTTGGGTCTGCCCTAAATGTAATGTTTGGCATTTAAACCAGAAATGGCCAATCTGCCCTCATCTGATCACACCTTGTTGATCACATTTTTTGTAAGATCACTTAGGTGCTATGTTCCAAACTCCATGCAAGACATGAGATGTTTTTCTTCATGCTGTACAAGCTGACTGCCCAGGATGTTCTTGACTGCTGCACATCTTCTCATCTCAGCCATTGAACTCAACAGCTCTTTCAAAGTTGTCATTGGCTTTAGAGTGGCATCCCTCACCAGCTTCCTCGGCTGACTACTCAATTTTATGGGTGGTCTGATCCAGGCAGTGTCTGGGTGTCACCTTCCGGTTTCTGATTATTGAGTAGACTGTGCTCACAGATATCTTTCTGACCTGTGCTTCTCAATGACTGTGCAGTATCCCTGTGTTCTGTCTAGTCTAGCTGGTTGAGTTTCTCCTCAAAAGTTACTGCCTGACCAAGGAACCTCACCAAACGCGTGTTTTAATCTGAAATTATCCATCTATCCATTTTCTAATCACTATATCCAACACCGGGTCATGGAGGAGCCAAGAACTAATTGTAAAATCATGAGAACCGCTATTATTGCACGCAGTCAGAGGCCACTCAACTAATTGTGTGGCTCGTTAAGGTAATTTTGTGCACTTAAATTAATTTAGGCCTGCTACAGCAAAGGCTTTGAATACTTTGCAATCACTTTATCATTTTCCATTCATATCCATTATCTAGTTACTTTTGTTTTTTGCATTGCATGTGTAGACTAGGTGATGTACGTAACAGACATGAATTGCTACTTCAAAGTGTCATGCCTGCAAGCTTTAAAGCAACAAACAGTGAGAACCGGTCCAGATGTGTCTGAGTATAAAATAGGAGACATCAGGCATTGTCTGCTGAATGAACCTCCTGGGTCACCTCGCTCAGGTGAGCTGGCCTGGATAGCACGCATCTAGCCAGGCAGGTTAAAGTGAAACTCTTCCTTATCCAGCCATTATCAAATAGCTGCTTATTCCTGGTAAGGATCTAAGATCAGAAGCACAGGGCTCAAGGCAGAGCTGCTCCCTTGATTGGACACCAGTCTTTTGCAGGATTTCTTTTTTACAAATCATAAAATATTCTGTATTATGAGGATT
Source organism: Lepisosteus oculatus (assembly GCF_040954835.1). Taxonomy (NCBI): domain Eukaryota; kingdom Metazoa; phylum Chordata; class Actinopteri; order Semionotiformes; family Lepisosteidae; genus Lepisosteus; species Lepisosteus oculatus. Next base: position 3,099,429 of record NC_090724.1, on the reverse strand, counting down.
AGTATAAAATACTCTGTATTAAGTAATAAGGGTTATAAAAAGGTTATCCTTTTTCTCCGATAATAGGTCCTCTACCTTCTATGGCTTTTGTGATAGAGTGTTCCATCTCCCTATCAGTGAAGTGTCTTTGACTTCATTTGTAATGATATGCTGTGCATCATTTGCCATTGGAGAGGTTCCTGACTGGAACTCTATCCGTGAACATGCATTGATCGAAGTTAATTCTGTGGTAGATATTATTAGTACTGCAGTTGTTGGGACAACCACAGCAATAGGGCTAATGCATAATGCAGCATGCATCTTTTCCACTTTCAAGTTCAAGAGCACAGCACTCAGGGGCTATAAGCTTTGCAAAGGTTTCCATTTCTCTTTAGAAGAGTTTTCAGTATCCTTCTTTGGAAGATATCGGGCAGCGTGCTGACAAAACTATTCACCCTCTACATGTATATTTCTGATCCTTTTAACTATGGGATGCAGACATCAGTCAGCATTCAGCTCTTGGACAATCAGAAGATATTTTTAGTATGAAACTGGCAAGAAGTTATACATAGTTATTTTAATGGGTGAGTTTGTAATGGCAATTTGTATCTGGAATTTTGCACTGATGTAGGAGAATTATCTAATGCAGGCTTTAAAATTAATTGTTTCTCATTACATAAAACACTTGAATGTTTAAAGCTGAGCTTTAGATGCAGCTACACGATGGACAATTATTTATTTATCTACAGTATGAATGACACAACCAAGATTAGGATCTGCACCCCCGTTTATAAGCTTCATTTTGATCTGATGCACCATATAGTTGCATCATACATTATAATGCACTGAGCCACTTTCAGAAACTTGCTTTTTAATATCTACAGTATAGCATATATTTTCATTTTTATCCGGATTTAAAACTTACGAGCTAAGATTTTGCCTTCAGAATTATTAAACCGTGTTCTGTCACACGTGCATTAAGGGGGCTGCGTACAGTTAATGCAGGATTATGGTGCATCACATTCAGCTGTAAGTTTGTAGCACAGAGAGTATTAATGGAAATGCTGAAGTTTAAATGAAGAAGTGAAAAGACGTTAGCAACACCGTAAGCTACATTTGAATGCAAAGTGTTAGGCTTTTGAAATATTCCATGGATGAAACGTGTAGGTAAATTCAGAACACTGCAGGGTAGGTTGAGATTCAGTAGGAAGATTATTTTCCTAAGACTTTCATTAAATAGAAGCAGAACCCCACTGATCCAGTAAATTCAGACCAGTCATTCACTATCAACGTATCCCTTATTGATAACTCAAAACACATTAAACCTGTCAAAACCTTTATAAATGGATTGAATACTGACGTGGTGTCTGATTAACTTCCCCAGGTTTCTTAATGTATACCAGAAGTAAACACTTGCACTGCTAAGTATTACCAGATTTAAAGAAATTCAAATAGAGTTGCATTCATAGGTGAGAACGGCTGCTGTTTATTTTGTTCTTCCATTCAACCGCTGTCGTGTTTTTGATCTTTGCGTTTAGATGCTCCTCGCAGTTTTTATCCACACCCCGGTTTGTGTGAAATTGAAATACCCACTGCCTTTTGTGTAGCTCCAGCAGAGCTCTGATTTTGTAAATTCACAGTTTTGCAAATTCACAATGGCGAAAACAAAACCCAAAGAAAACCTATTTTGTGCCTTCTGCAGCTTTGTTCTGCACTTTTACATTGACGGTGATATCAAATCTGTTTGTCTGGAAATTGAACTGGCCCCATCGTTTTTTCCTTGAATGTTTGAAAAAACCTGGATCTGTTTCTTTCAGGTTCTCATTTAGCTTGTTAACGAGCTTTTTCTGAGCTTGAGCTGCACCTACACTGAAATAGTACGAATTAAAAAAAAACAACAATTGCCTGTTCATCTGAGGTATAACAGTGTATCATGGGTGAGTTTATTCCAGTGCATTCATTTCATGCTGTGCGATGTCTTGACAGAGGTGTCTGCACTTTGACACAAGACCGCAAGCAGCAGACTTGCTGGGAATTCACTAAACAGCTCCAGACTGCTGAATAACTGGAACCTATAAAGAATATAGTGCATACTTTTGCCACCTCCTTTAAATTGCTATCTTGAAATGCGTGCTGCCGGTGATGGCTTCATCTTCCCACATTACTTTTAGATTAGCTCACCAAAGCAGTGCAGGTTTAGATGATGTGTTTCATAATGTGACTGGACCTTCGTGGCGGACTATAAGTTTAGTGGCCTTTTTTCTGCATCTGCATGCTCGGCCAAGTATCCTCAGAATTTTCTGTTCTCCAGAATCAACAGGGAGACACAAACAAGAGGACCCAAGTGAAAACTACTTGATCAGCATTAAAAACTAAGATGGGGGGCATTTTTGTTAACACAAAGAGTTGTGGGGGTCTGGAGCAAACTCACCCAGCAATGTGGCTGAAGCTGATAAACTGGTATCTTTGAATAAATTACTGAAAGACTTCTCCCGAATAATTAACTACTAGCAGCCAAACGACCTGGGAGGGTCAAATGGCCTGCTCTTGCTGGTGACCTCTCTTATGTGAATATGTTGTTAGGTCCTAGCAGAATAGATCAAACTGATGTTTCTGTCTCATCTAAACCTCTCCCAGCGCCATGTGTTCACGGAAGACGGTCGCGCTCGTGCCATCAGTGTTTATCATCGCGGCGTACGAGAGAGTGCTTTCTCCCCCCCCGGGTCCTCCGCCGGCCGAGCTCTCCGTCTTCCTCTGCCTGCTTGTCGGGCGTCAGGCTCTGCTGCCTGTGTGGCTCGTTCGGCTCAGCCTGACACTCTGGATGGACAGACCCGCTCCCCGCGCTCTCCTGAGCTCCGGAATGTCTGCCGATCCCATGGGTTGCGCGGCGAGGCCTGGGGGAGGCGGTGAAGCCCGCAGCTCGCGTGGACGGCCCCTGCGTCTGCTGTGTGTGTGTGTGTGTGTGTGTGTGTGTGTGTGTGTGGTGGTGGTGGGGGGGGGAATCCATCATTGGTACCAAAGAAGACAGTAATTGAGCCTGCAGCTGCTCTCGGAGCGGCCCATCATTAGCTGTCGGCTTCGGAGTAACCCCCCACCCCAGCACAGTGAAAACCCAGCCTCTTCATTCAGTTCAACCTTCCACCCTCATCAAGATTACTGGCTCGTTAGACTGGCCACTGAGACCAATCAATACAGCCATTAACGAAGTACAGCAAATGAATGCATTTAACCTGTGCTGGCAGGCCCGCTGCTGTTGCCCCGGCTTTCAGAAGCAGTTCCCTCCGTCTCTCTCTATTTCTGTCTTCCATTCTGCCTGAAGAACAAAAATACTGCTTGATTTAACTCCTTCATCTTTCACATTGCCCTCTCCCTTCAGGATTACTTTTCTCATACCTTATACCTCCTCTTACTTCCAGTGGTAGTACTAGTTTCAGTTCCACCATCTGCAGAAAGCGCATCCAAAATCCAAAATGTATTCTGCCGGAGCGCCAGAATACCTCCGCCCGAGGAAAACTGTTTGGTTGCTCACCCCATTCAGGGGGTTTGTATCAGCGGTCAGGATCTCCAGTTTCTCACTGGTATCGGAAGTATTTGAGCGCAGCGTGTCATTCTGAGATCTCAGCTGCTGGGAAATAAACAACGTGTGGGCTCTCGTTTGGGTTTCTTGCTGTTGTGTGACAGATTGTGACTAGAGTAAGAACAGTGGGACAAAACTTTTTTTTTTATCTATATGCCAGATAAAAAGACAAGGTCTGAAAGATGCTCAAAAACATTCAGCAAGTAGTGGAAGTCCGTGTTATGGATTATTGAAATGCAGAAAAAAAGCCACGTTGTATCGTTTGTGATGCGGCCTTTGACTTTCTGCAGTTCTGTCCACAGCAGTTTTTTACAGACATTGAGAAAGTGGCTCTAGTTCTTTATTTTTTCAAAGTTTATTTCTACTCACTGTATGCACAACTCAATCTAAAGCTTTAAGTACTGTATGAGCTTAGGTCCTTAACAATAATGTCTTATACAGTAAGACAACAGTTATCTGGCAACAGCAGTTCGGGTTTTTCTGTTTTAACAAGATTAGTCTTCCTCTGTATTACCCGTTCAATAAAATGAGACAGGCAATAATATATAAATACCACAAACAAACACTATTATATATATATAAAGCAAACAATAAATAAGACAAAGACACCTAAATGTTGTAAACAAAATTATTTGTACGAGAACATGTAGGCAGTCACACAAACTGACTTGATTACGTCAGGCCTGAAAAAAGTTTTTTTTTTTGCTGTCTCAACATCATCAGCTTAATCAGACCACAATGCAAAAAACAATTAAATTAGGGTACAAGTAGTAGCGGTCTCTTTTGTTTAATCAGAGCAAATGCAAGGGCTCACAACCAGTCAAAAAGTGAGCTGATAAATAAAATAAAAAAATGGATAGTTCCGGTGCTGGCTGAAGGGGGGTTTGGAAAACATTGCGACAACCTGAATGCAGAGATGAGTTGATTACACAGTGTAGCTCTGTTGTTCCTGCAGATGTCTTTCACATCACTACTGGGGCAGCCGGCGAGCAGGCCGGACCCATACATTTTGAAATACAGCGCATGCACGGATGCAAACAGATGGATGAAAACACACTGATCTGCACATGCACACACACACCCCTGTCACGTTAACCTTCTACCTTCCAAATAGCTGTCGGTCTGCCAGAACAGGGCCCTCGACTGAATCTCTTTGATTAGCCTAGCCCCCCCCCACCACTACTCTTTTATTTTAATTAGCTAATTCCACATTAGATGAGAGTGGGGAGGAAAGGAGAGAGAGAGAAAAAGACGCGTTTTTAAAAACCGCAGCGCTTGCAAACCTCATTAACACACATCAAAAGGAAATATTAAAAATTAATAAGGGAGCAACAGTTTGGGTAAATTAAATAATTCAGATGGTGTGCTTCTCCGCAGTCCCCCAAGATTCTATTAAGAGCCGTAAAGCAAGATTCTTGGAGAGGGGGATATTTTTTTCCTACCTTTCCCATACAATGTAGTACACGCGCATTGCCTTTTTTTGTTGCTGAGATTTTTTTTCTCCTGCTTCTGCTTTTCTTTTCTGTGTCAGCAGCATTTCTACGCCTCTAAGAACAAGAATTAGCATGCCTAGAATTTCTGGTTTCACACAGATTTCTAGCGCGTGTGTGCAACACCCAGAATTGTCCACACCTCACCTGGCCGATGATTCAGTTTGTTCATGCAGCCCTGTCTTTTTATTCCCACGACCTGATTTCCATCTCACAGGCGTTTGAATGTCCTGTATCAAAAAGTGCAGGGCACCATTATGAATGAAGGTACAGTCTGGAATTTCCTTCAAATCAAACGTTTTGAATTTGACCGTTTGCTCAGTTTTGCTCAGAGTCGGACACTTTGCCCAATTCGCCACACCTTTTTTTCGAGTGCTGGTATTTAAATATAAAGGGCCAAACCTAGCAAGAAACAAGCAAGCTAAGATAAAGAGGGATGCAATTATTTTTGCTCACTGAGAATTTTGTGGAAGATAATGGAGCTCTGATATTCATACTTTATGCCTTTAAGCCTATAGAGTGTGGGTGCTGATACTGGGGCCTTCTACCAGAGCTCCTCTGCCCAGTGCAGGGAGACAGGGTGTGGGGCTGGGGGCTGTCCAGCTGGGGGAGGGGGGGGTTCTCTGACAGGTTGATTGACGGAGCCGCTCTTGTGCAGACGCACTTTGTGAAACTGAAGCCATGACGGGGAATGAGACCGCAACACACTCCCCCACCTGACCACCACCACCCTCGTCCACCCCCCTGTTCAGCCCAACGGAGAGTAACTCCGCGGGGAAAAAAACCCGATTGAGTTTCCTGAGTGATGTTAAGAAGCAAATTGATTGTGTGGGGTCGAGACTCTGGGGTGTGTTATTCTGTTTGGCTTGAACCCCCCGCGCCCCCCGATTGCAACAGTTTAGCAGGTCCACAATAGACCCCATTGGGGAAGCTGCTCGCCCAGCACAATCTCACCCATGACTTTAACAAATGGGGCAGGGTAACAGTCAGCGAACAGGGCACTGCTGATTGGTTTTTGACAGACTTGCAGCTCAGGCAGCTTCATCTGACTCTTACTTTGACCAATTCCCCTGTATCTGTGCATTGCTATTGAGCCAAATGGGGAGGAGCAGTACAGTGCTCCAGGCCGAACTACAAACATTTTCATTATTCAAAGAAGACAGATGTTTGTGTGGAACACAACCCAAACATATATGCAAGCTGTTGTCAATGCAAACCTAAACGATACTAAGGAAAATGTGTAAAATCTGGGCTCATGTTAAAACTACGAATTATTTTGTATGTACAGTATGTAGCTGCCCTACCGTATCCACAGTTACACGTTGTCACCACTCCGTTTTAGCTGGCTGAATTGGTTGATACCCATGATGCTTCGCTCCCTGCTTCATAGTGTGGGACTATCAGTTGACAATACAGTTCTGGTAACATGTGTCCTAGGTTTCACACAGCACTCCTGATGTATTGATTTTGATTAGAGTATTTTGTCCTTTTGAAATGCAGACGGAGTGTAATATAAATGCTTACTCAGTAGAACATTGCAATAGGCAAACAACTTTGATTTTTTTTTTGTTTCTTGTCTCCTGGGTTCATATGTCAGTATGGCCGCAGTGTCCATTGGATCTGACTACAACCAAGCACTGCTATACAGCAAGCTGAGGAGAGAGCATATGGCTCCATCCTTGAATTAAACTTGTGATCTCCAACTTCTGTGTTCTGGATGGAAGCATTTACCAGCTGATTCATTTGACTTCCCAGTTGTATTCATTTATCCATTGTGTTGGCTTAATTCAGGATCAGGAGGTTTGATTTTTTTAGTGTGTCCTGCAGTTTCCTGTATGTGCTCTATGTGCTTTAGACTGGACTGTCAGTGCACTCGAGCCTGCATATAAAAATCTACACAAGCAGTGGGTTTTGTGCAGGTTTCTGTCATCTTCTCTCTTGTCAACCTGGGAGCAGGCTTAAAGCTGCGCTGTATGGAAAAAAACAAATGAAAGAGAGCAAAAAAAAGCCTCACATACGCTCTGAAATATTTAACCCAGACTAATTGGAGAGCACTTCCCGTTTCAGGACTCCTCAACCTCTCTGAAAGCAAGCCCGGATCAAAGGCTTGTGCTTTCCCTCAGGAGCAGGGCTCCGGAGAGGCCGGGCGGGAGGGAAAAGGGGGAGCGTGGGGGGAGGGAGAGGGGTTTGTCAGGAGAGGGAGACGAGAGGGAGAATGAGGTGGAATCTGACCAGATGGAGGAGAAGCGGGGAAGAATCTGAGAGGAAGAAGAGAGGAGTAACCCCCACCCCCAACCCCACCCCTCCTCCTCATTTCCCTCGTCTGGAGCCCCTTTCGTCCCACCCCCCCTCCTCCTCGCTCCAACCCCCACTCTCTTTTCACAGATGGGTGCTGTTTTCCAAGCACTGGGGAGGGGGGTCAAAGGTCGCCATCCGACTTGGCCGCATTGGAATCTCCTGCTTTTGGGAAGAGAAAAAAAGGCAAAGCCCCGAAGAGAGGCATTCCTCTGAAGGCTGCACACCGGAGCAGTTTGGAATTGAGCGCAGGAAGGCCTCATGCCGCCTCAATTTGGCGCGGGCTCCTTTTCTCTGTACTGCTCCCCGCCCCCTACCCCCGAAAACCGGCTGGGGGTCCCCACCCCCTCCTCTGGTAAGATGCGATGATTGACAGCTCCAGCTCATTTCATAATCTCGCGGGCCACATTCCCCTCGCCCTGCCACTCCACTCCAGTCAATTAAAAATCAATAGAACGCTCATCTCTAATCTCCCTCCTCTGTTCCTTCGATCTGCGCCTCATTAGAGCAGGGTGAGTTTACCTTCCCTGCCAAACAAACAGCACTCTGCCTCCGACCCCCTCCCCATCTGCGTGTGGCTCTCTCTGACTGTCACACCCCCTCAGAAAACAGGATGGAAGGCCTTACACAAGGAAGCAGAGTAATTCATTAAAATGAATACAGACTCAGAAGGCATTCTCCACTGTAGAATTCAGTGCTACGCCTGAAACATCAAGTAAGTGTAGTCTGCATCAGTATATTTATCTCAAAATCCATACACAAGTTGTGACATCCTTATGTATGAATTTTGATATAGATCTGTAGATGTGCATTGTATTTTCATAGCTTTAAATAGATAACCACACGCATTTACAATAGCTTAATACTGTACGTGTTAACAGTTTGATCTAGTGAATTCTGTTTTTGATATTTCACATGAACTGGAATGAAATCTGGATTGTTTTTATTCAAAGCTCCAGATTTAAAAAGAAAATTCTCATACATCAGAATTTTACAGTTTTTGCACACACTTATTTTTCCTTCATAACAAAAGAGAGGTGGTTTAAATACAGTCCAATCAAGTCCTGTACATTAGTTATCTCACCAGTAACAGGAGACAGTATATACCTATAAGAGTTGATCATTCTTTACTTATGTCTTTATGTTCATGTTGGACAAGCTCAATGGACGGGACTCAGGAGTCCCGTCTTTAGTCTGGGTCACTGAAAGGTCATTTTGAATTACAGGATTTCTTCTGTCACAGTCTGCAAACGCTATATTTTTACGGATTTACAACTTCCCTGTGTTGTGATGTGACGTGATGTTCCAATTGAAGCCCGCAGACCCATTTAAGCAGCAGGGCTTCTGCCGGCCCGCTTGGGCTGTATGGTCTTGCTCAAGGGCATAGCTGGGGGGGCACCGGCACTGCCTGGCTCGCGAAGGGTTAAGTCCCGCCAGGGAGGTGTGCGCGCAGGTTTCCGTCTCCCTGAGCCGACTTCACGTGACGCATGATGGGAGGGAAGAGGAGAGACGTGTCTGGAATTGGAGTCTGGCCGCGTTTTTGAAAATGAGGGTACCCCGTGAGCCACAATTCCCCCGGGGTGACTATTTCCAGATCTGTTTAAGGGTCAAGGTTCGGTCTGAGGCAGAAAAGGCGTCCTTGTTTCAGCAAGGGAACCGCTTTCTGGTAAGAAGAGCGTGTTATCCCAGTCTGAGCCGACACTCAGAGAAGGCATGCACTTTTTTTGCAGCATGTGTGATACGTGGAATGATAGTGTTTATTCGGAATCCTGTTTTCAGAGCTGTCATTTAATCACATCAAAGATATCCTCCTGTTACCATGCTTTTGTTTCTTTTTTTTTCCATGTTGCTTCGGGATCTTTAAGATCATTTGAAGTTTTGTCCCAGTAGGGTCCCCTAACTCCCAGGGTGCCTACTGTAGGTTTGAATAGCAGGGGGTGCCCTCGTCTGCAAGCGAGCTGCTTTTGCAGTGCTAAGACTCTTCATTATCTTTTTATGTAGTGCTGCTTTCCTTCATTACATTCTTGGAATAGCACTAGCCTGCTTTTTAATATGTACAGCAAGGAAGTTCTGCCTCATTGGAATCTAAATTGAGATGTTTTTGGCTGGGTTAACATGACCATAAGGCCGCGTGGCCCTGTAGCGTGAAGATGGCCTGTAACGACGTGCCCAATTAACCCAAGAGGAGGCCTAACGGCTGGTAGGAGATAAGAGGGGGGCAGTGGAGGTGATGCTGGCTAGAGCTGTGAATCCAGCAACAGAGACAGAGCCCAGTGACCCTTTTCGTCGCAATGTGTTTTGTTAACTCTCCATTGCCATTTGGATACTGGGAAAAGCAGCCACACAGTAATGCATGAATTAATCAGAGAGTCCCTCTTGTAGGGCAGCAGACTCCAAGCCTGTGTGTTTAGGAGCATGAAGCACACACAGCATCAGATATTTGAATGTCACACCCTTGCACCCTTTTAAAACCTTCTGGAAGGCGTCTGTACTGCACATTTACAAGTGGGTAAAAAAGCATGATGTGGATCTCACTGAGTGTTTGAGCCCTGCTGTTTGCTGCTGTAAATCACTGTAACTAATGATGCCAGAAAAGTGCAGATTCAAGTTTTTTTTCTGAGGGGGCCACCCGATTAATATCAGCGATTCCCCCAGGCTATGTACTGACAGCTTCACTTCACTCTTGCTCCTCAGAGGGAGTTTTTCTGATCCCTCTGGCCCTGGCATGGCTGTGGGCCATTAGCCTGAGAAGATTGAGCTGTCCAGCGCAGGCTTCACAGCCCTCATCCAACTGGGAGAGCTTTCGAAAAATTGAGGCAAGGCGCCTTAGTAGCGACTGTCTTGTTCGCAAGAAGAGGCACTTGATTAAATCCAATCAAGACGTTGGAAGGGGGGTGTTGAATGAAGGATGGAGAGAGAGCAATTTCTGGAGTGAAGTGAGAGAACTGCTTATGTGACTCTCCTGCCAGATCAAGTGTCATTTTGATTTGTTCTGTGTGTTTTTCTTTTCTGTCTTGTGTGTCTTCTCCCCTCTCGGTCCCCTACCCATCTGTACAGTTAAAATATTTTCTCCATTCTTCTTATTTTATGGTCCCAGGGTGGTTGGACAATGTTTCGCCAAAGAGTTCAAAGGTCTTCCCTGGATCTGAAACACATAATACCCTTTTTTAGTGTGTTGTTTAGCGCTATAGATGCGAAAGCTTTATTTTTAGCTTTGCAATCCTGGAGAGTGATGAGAATGGGGTGTTCTAGGCCTTAACGATGCTCAGAAGAGATTGTTTTTGTCCTGAAGAAAGCCAGCGATGGTATATAATGGTGCTGTTTTTGCAACTAGAGGGCATTTTGTGCTCATTACCGACAGGCTGTTGGGAGCAGAATATTTTAATACTGCTGAGAATGGGAGTGTTTTTGCTCACAAAAGCACTGAAAAATCATGGCATTTCTTTGTTTGTTATGAAATGGCAGAGCAAAGCGTTTTTGTGCTAAGATGAGCTGGGAATGGAGTTTGCCATTATCATCATTAACCTGGAGAACTGAAAATCGATTTTTTTCCCCTTAAAGCTTGCTAACCATAGATTTGAGAATTCAGTGTCTTGGTCCCTCCTGGTAATGTGTGACAAGACTGATAATAGAGGGCTGTGGTCTTTGTTACAAAGATTACAGAGCTGACAATGAAGTGCTTCAGCACACGTTTTTTAAATTAGACGACGTGCTACCCTGCCTATTCCATTGCTTGTGAATGAGGTGGACTATGGGAGATGGAGAGTTTAGGTCTTACCGGTAGCATGTCCCTCTCTGATTAACACAGTGGTTAAATGCTGCCCCCCTCCCAAGCCTGTCCTCGGAAGTCTACCAGGTCATTACTCCATCAGGAGGCCATCAGTGCCTTCTCCCCCGCATGGTCTCTGTGGGCACCAATGAATGAGTAGTGCACAGCTGTTGTCCCCAATGTGACCCACAAAAGGCCATGGGCCGTGGCTCATCGACCCTCATTGATTTGCTTGTCAGGATCCGTCTGGACCAGGGATGAATTCCATCGTCTGGTCAGGCTTCTGAGAGGCTCTCAGGCAGCCAATTTCAACTTAAACATCACCTGGCATCCTGGCCTGTGTTAAGCTACACCACCACAGGGATTAAAGGAGGTCCCACGGCATACAGATTGCTGTGTTTGCTTGCCATGTGCGCTTGCAGAAATTGCATTGCTCTCTAGGATGTTAACTTTCAAGCTGCACATTGAATCAGTGGGCTTGACCAGGCTGGCTGGAGCTTTCTGGTAACACAGCTCAGCGTCTGTACTAACCTGGAGCGTAACCTGATAAGTCGGGGGCAAAAAGGCTGTGCGCTCAAGAGGCTTGTGAGTGTGACATGGATGCGAATGAAGCCACATGTGATTCTCATTGACCACTTTTGGCATCTTTGATCTTGCCACTTTCTGCGGAATCCATTGGCCTTTTGTAGGGCTGGGAATTGAGTGTTGAATGCTTGTAACGCAGAGCAGCATCATGTTAAAATGAGCAGGTCCTAAAAATAGTGGCATTGTGCGATTCTCCCATGGTGCTCTTCATTTATTGGGACTCTACATTTATTGTCTGCCAGGCTGCCAGACACGGATGTGATTGTGCCTGCTCCATTTTGTGCTCAATGATGCTTCGTGGCCATATTATCTCCTTGTGCAGAATAGCTGTTTTTAATATGCCAGGGATTGTGACAGTACTGGCCATCTCCGAAAGAAATCTTGAGAGGGGATATCAGCTGGAGAGCAGAGACTGGGTTATCCCTAGTGTCTTTGAGAGACAGAAGGTGATAGAGCTGGGGAGTAAAGATAGCTAGGAGATGGGTACCAGGCTGTAAAGATGCCAACACTGTCACACTGAGAATGATGGATCAGAGAGAAGCTTGTTGTTGTGACTCATTGGTTGTTCTGTAGGTCAGGTAGAATGACTGCAGTTAGCTGGCAGATGTTTCTTTTTTTTTACTTTTGCTTCTTTTATACCACCTGTCCCTTGGCTCTGTGTGGTAGAAAAGTTTCTCTTTGATCCAGCGTACTTCAGAGATGCGGGTCTCATCTGTAACACCAGAGATTTCTGTTAAGCAAGGAGGAAGCTTCCAGTTCTGTGTAAATGTAAAGCTCCAAACCCAAACATTGTGCAGGAAGCAGTAAAAAGGCCAGACGCCACATTCAGCTCGTCTTGTTGGAAGAGACAGAAAATATCTGTGTTCTGAGTTGTTGTGCTTTGTGAAATGTTGGAAGGTTTCACCGTTTGAAATAAATAGGCAATAAAAATACATTTGACCCAGTCTAGGCATTTATTGGTATTTGAAAAATTGCTACTTTTCATAAAAATCTGAATCCTGCTAGTGGAAAATTGAAGATGTACACTGAATGCCAGCTTTCTGTACCCTGTTGTCCTGAGCAAAGCATTTCTGCTAAAATGCTGAAGTCTTTTTTTGTGACAACTCATTTTATTTTATTTTTTAAAAAGCTGCTGGACCCCCACTTGAAATTAGACTGTCTCCACGGCTTCACGCTTAGTTTGGTTTTATTCATCTTGGGTTTTTTTCTCTTTGGCGTTCTTTCAATAAGGATATTTCGACTTGGGTAAGGAAAACTCGTACTGTTTACGCCAGTGAATGCCTCTGGTTTATCCAGATATTTAAAAAAGCTAGAAATGGGGGCGACGAAGGAAAGCTTTTAGCCATTTCCTCCTTGTGTTTTCGTTATTGAAGTTTCTTGACTCATCCCTTACAGTAGGCTCTGAAAGGCAAACAGGCCCCAGTAGACACATGACATGAAGTTGGGCCTGGGAATGGGCAACATGAGGAGCTTGGGTTACCACAGTGTTGTACCTGACAGCCCTGGGGGCCACAACAGACCTCCACTGTCTGCTGCCCCTGTGGGCTATTGTGAAACACCAGTGTCCTAATAATAGGATCTGGTTTCCTGGGCTCTGCTGACTGATCCAGGCAGCAGATAACTTTGTCCCTCTGCTTGTATCTTTTATCTCACATCTGGGAGTTGTGCCTGGGAGCTGTGTGGTGACAACACTGCCCCCATTGTCTCGTGGTTGTCGTGACACGGATCTAGTTGCAGGCAGACCACAGCTTCAATGGAGGGCGCGGCCCCCCGGGTGCTAGAGGTTGCCTTGGCGACCACCACCACCTGACATGGTGATGGGACGGCTCGGAGATGGGTGGCTTTTGGACAAGACCGCTCCATGATGATGTCCCCTTTCCCAGAAAGTGTGATCCCGTTTTCAGGGAAACCTTGAAAAGTCTTAAGCTATAAGTGTGGTTGCATGCATGTAGTTATAGCAGAAAAACAGAGCCCTATCGCACGGATGAGCTACCTTCCAAAACAGTGAGTATTGCATAGTATTTCGTAGGTAAATGTCAGCCCACTGCAGTTTTTGTGCATTTTTGTGATAAGGGAGAACAGCATCCTTTTGTTTCGGAGACAACTCGGACGTGACGATGGTCTGATGTTGTCCAACAGTTGATTTCAGTCTTCTGACAATCACTGCTCATGCCTTCTAGACTGAGCTGACCGAGACGTGCAATTGTAACATCTAGCAAACATAACGCAGCCGGCTTTCAATACCGTCAGAGGCTGATTTCTCTTCCTCATGCCCCTCCTGACGCTGCTCGATCAATTAATCAAGACATATTTACACTGCTCGATCAATAAATCAAAACAGATTTAAGATTGGAGAAATAACAATCGCAGTGTATATGAATATGATCCCTGTGCCCACTTAGGTGAAATAGCTATTTAATCAATGAATTAGATTGCATGGTCAAATTGCAACATAAATCAGTGTAAAAATCTGTACGGTTTGGTCAACAGTTTCCTGGCAGTGACAAGACACACCAAGAATTATGCTCTGTGATAAAATACAGCAAACATGCTCCTTTTAGGAGCCCTTTAGACTTTCTTCCTGAAAATGAAGAAAGAAAAGCTAGACACTTTCGGGATTAATACTGAGAGAAACGAGCTTAAAACAGGGCCTAGATTCCCTCCGATCACAGTGTTACAGGCCAGGTGCGAGGGAAAGTACAGGTCCAGACAGGGTCCTCCTGTCCAGAAGTGAGTGCAGGAGCCCGTGCAGAGAATGTCATTACCGCCCATACAGAGGCGCGCCATTCTCTAACTCTATTACTCAGCACTTTGCTAATAATGTGGAAAAAAAGACAAAAAGGCCCGCGCCTGGAGAGGGAAATTCACTTACCTCCTGAGTGCATGGTGTCATTAGCATTTTTATTTATTTTCTGCAAGTTGCAAAGCGCCCACGGAAATGGCGGAATTTGAGACGTGGGGGCAGCGGGGGGGGGGGGGGAGATGCAGAATTTCATACGAGCGCTGTCGGGGACGGCCGTTTCCTTTCTCGCCAGCTTGCAGAGGAATGAAAGCTGCTCATGGCTTCACTGTCCACCCTCACCATGCCATGATGTGTTCATGGTGCTGTTGGCGAGGTGGGGGTTCCGTCTGGATGTCCGGTCAGGCCAGCGGCTGTGATGCGACAGTGCCTTTTGCCTCTTTGGGGAATGTGTGAGGGGGTAAGTGCTATTGAAGCAGGTGGGGGTTAACTCCCTCCTCAACAGAACTGGGGCTGTGCATCGTTCTGACATACTGGAGTAACAACTCTTCATCCTGCAGAGACTAGCAACCCCTAGAGGAAAGAGCAGAGAAAAGTTTTTCTCTCCTCCCCCTTCCATGTGTAACACATCGCACTGTATTTGTCACACTGCTTTGAAACTAAACCAGGTTAAGCTTTCTAAAAAAAAAATGGCACTTTTTTGGAAACAGACATTTCGGTGAGCTCCATTGATTTTTCTGTGGAATTGTGTCATATCTTATATATATATGTGTGTTTACGTATATATGTATATAGCAAGACAAATACTGTAAAGCAGCCTTTAATATGACCCCTTGGGAAATTATCCTGCAGTCTGTGCAATTAATCACTGCAATCCAGGAAATGATTTAGCCCACTGTCAGTCAGTTAAGTCTTGCCCACAGCGTAATATTGGAGCGAACAATATTTATACTATAGTGACAGTGTTCTCCACTTCCCTGTATGTTATACCAGAGCCAATATGGTAAACACAGTAAAGTATTAGGATTACATGATATTTAGTCCTAATTAAACAGTGACAGGTGAACACTCATTTGTAGACAGTGACCCAGAGTTATGCATGATTGGATATATACAGTGCCTTGCGAAAGTATTCGGCCCCCTTGAACTTTTCAACCTTTTGCCACATTTCAGGCTTCAAACATAAAGATATAAATTTTTTATTTTATGTGAAGAATCACCAACAAGTGGGAAATAATTGTGAAGTGGAACGAAATCTATTGGATTTTTGAAACTTTTTTAACTAATAAAAAAATGAAAAGTGGGGCGTGCAAAATTATTCGGCCCCCTTGCGTTAATACTTTGTAGAGCCACCTTTTGCTGCGATTACAGCTGCAAGTCGCTTGGGGTATGTCTCTATCAGTTTTGCACATCGAGAGACTGAAAATCTTGCCCATTCTTCCTTGCAAAACAGCTCGAGCTCAGTGAGGTTGGATGGAGAGCGTTTGTGAACAGCAGTTTTCAGCTCTTTCCACAGATTCTCGATTGGATTCAGGTCTGGACTTTGACTTGGCCATTCAAACACCTGGATACGTTTATTTGTGAACCATTCCTTTGTAGATTTTGCTGTATGTTTGGGATCATTGTCTTGTTGGAAGATAAATCTCCGTCCCAGTTTCAGGTCTTTTGCAGACTCCAACAGGTTTTCATCCAGAATGGTCCTGTATTTGGCTGCATCCATCTTCCCCTCAATTTTAACCATCTTCCCTGTCCCTGCTGAAGAAAAGCAGGCCCAAACCATGATGCTGCCACCACCATGTTTGACAGTGGGGATGGTGTGTTGAGGGTGATGAGCTGTGTTGCTTTTACGCCAAACATATCGTTTTGCATTGTGGCCAAAAAGTTTGATTTTGGTTTCATCTGACCAGAGCACCTTCTTCCACATGTTTGGGGTGTCTCCCAGGTGGCTTGTGGCAAACTTTAGACGAGACTTTTTATGGATATCTTTGAGAAATGGCTTTCTTCTTGCCACTCTTCCATAAAGGCCAGATTTGTGCAGTGTAAGACTGATTGTTGTCCTATGGACAGACTCTCCCACCTCAGCAGTAGTTCTCTGCAGTTCATCCAGAGTGATCATGGGCCTCTTGGCTGCATCTCTGATCAGTCTTCTCCTTGTCTGAGCTGAAAGTTTAGAGGGACGGCCAGGTCTTGGTAGATTTGCAGTGGTCTGATACTCCTTCCATTTCAAGATGATCGCTTGCACAGTGCTCCTTGGGATGTTTGAAGCTTGGGAAATCTTTTTGTATCCAAATCCGGCTTTAAACTTCTCCACAACAGTATTACGGACCTGCCTGGTGTGTTCCTTGGTCTTCATGATGCTCTCTGCGCTTTCAACAGAACCTTGAGACTATCACAGAGCAGGTGCATTTATACAGAGACTTGATTACACACAGGTGGATTCTACTTATCACCATCAGTCATTTAGGACAACATTGGATCATTCAGAGATCCTCGCTGAACTTCTGGAGTGAGTTTGCTGCACTGAAAGTAAAGGGGCCGAATAATTTTGCACGCCCCACTTTTCATTTTTTTATTAGTTAAAAAAGTTTCAAAAATCCAATAGATTTCGTTCCACTTCACAATTGTGTCCCACTTGTTGGTGATTCTTCACATAAAATAAAAAAATTATATCTTTATGTTTGAAGCCTGAAATGTGGCAAAAGGTTGAAAAGTTCAAGGGGGCCGAATACTTTCGCAAGGCACTGTATATTTATATGTGCTTCTTTTTGTTATTTGCTTTTTTGGTGATCTCATAGTTATTACAATGTTACATGTGTTTTGAGGTCCTGGCATCCCATGCTCAAGTATTCCACAACAAATAACTTTTATTTTTTAAAATAGAGCAGACATACCCCAGATGTATTGTGTATTATTATTGCGACATCATGCTTAAAAAGGGGTAGAAAAGAAACAATGTTTTTCACTTGCAACGTTCCTGCCTGGGATGTATGTTTGAGGAGGACTTTTCCAAAGCTCACTTCCCAATGCACTGGTTTAGCTCTAGGGGGAAAACTAAACCCAGGAGAATCAAATACCTTATATGATCAGGCATCCAGCTAACAGGAAGGAAAATTGCAGGTATACACACAGTTTGTAAAACATCCATCCATCTGCTAAAAGCTGTATCCAGTGCAGGTTTGCAGGGGAGCCGGAGTCTGTCCCAGCAAGGGATGAGTGCAGGGCAGGATACACCCGGGGCAGGATGCCAGCCTATCACAGGGCAGAGACAAACTGAAATGAACACGCACACCAGGGCCAATTAACTTACCAGGATGTCTTTGGACTGTGGGAGGACACCGGGGGAACCCAGGGGACACCCAACACAGGGAGAGATCCATGCAGACACCTCCCCAGGTCCACAATTGAACCCAGAGCCCCAGTGCTGTGAGTCAGCAATGCCAGCCACTGCGCCACCGTGCCACCCAGTATATAGAACGATGCTTCCTTAAACTCTGTTAGTTATGATAGAAAGTTTGGTGACATGTCGGAGACCTCCTGGGTGTCATTCATCGCCCCAGTGAAACTTTAGCCGATGCCCCCCGGAACGGCATTTGCAATTCTGAAGTCTCCTCCGTTCGTGATGGAGAGCTTTGTTGTGCGGCGTCGCTTCCTTTTTAATTAATAGCGGAGACGAACATGCTGACGGAACGCGGCGTCTTGAAAGCGCAGGATGGAAATGGCCATTTAACGGTGTTTAGCGTCTTAATCGGGTCCATTTGCATTTCGGCGAGCGCGCGGAGGGGGTGCGTGCCCGAGCGATGGGCATTCGTCTCCGCCTGGGCGCTCATTTCACACCCCACTTCCAGCCTTTAAAATGCAAAGCGGGGGCAATTGCTTTTAGTGCGTTGGGTTTGAAGAAAATGAATAGTTTTAAATCAAGGCACCGTAATTATTCCTCCCTTGTTTGCAGGGCTGGAGAAGTCTCCTCTGTCGTTTAATAGGAGCTGCCAGCAGGTATTTGGAACAAGAATGGCCGTACGAGCAGATTAAACCGTAAAAGCCTGTTATGTGGGCAATTACCCCTCCAGGATGGCAGTACCTGTTGATTTCAGGCACGCTGGTGTGCTGTCTTTCTGACTGCTGCTTTTAAAAGTCAGTGCAAACTAGCTGGCAGGAAAAGTTTGTAACAGTTGCAGTGCAGTCTGGTTGTGCGTGTGTGTTTGAGGCCTGGGTTACTGTGCTACGCTTGTTGGAAACCAGACAAGACTCCACCTACTGTTAGTTTTAATTGAGAGTTCATTAACCAGGCATTCATCTGCTGCCAGTGATGACTGGTGTCCCTTCTTCCTTATCGCAATAGGACACTATTTTCTTCTTAAAAGAAAACAAAATGCAACCATTCTAAATCCATACTTTGAAAACCTCTTGATTATGCAGTGTTACACATTGAGAAACATTACTACAACACTCCTTACTTGAGCAGAGTGTAGATTACTAGCCTGATCAGGAAGAGAATTAACAGAGTTTGTAACCTGGCCCAGATTTTGTGAAGGCTGCATAGTCTTTCCCTTGGGAAGTTCACATAAGTGGGTGGTGAAAATGTTCTTGATTTTCCCATTTATACGTGTCATATGAGTTGTATCCTACAGCTTGAGACACCTCTGGAGGAGATTGTGCTCCTGAAGGGTTTTCATATAGTTTTTCTGTTCCCAATTGAAAAACCACTTGAGTGACAAGACTTTGTCTCCAAAGGCCTGTGACCAGGGGCCTTGTTATCAGATTTACCTTCCTGACTGTCCCTAAAAACAGCAGCTTCCTAAAAAATATAGATTTCACACTTGGTTCCCTAAGACTCTTGATGTGGATCTTATCAATCCTAAATGAAAATCTTCATCCATCATCATACGTGCATGTTGACACTCTGCAGCCTTACCATTGTGAGAGAAAGCCAGACACAGACGCAGCAAAATCCAGGCTTGGGTTCAACATAAAATCTCGATGTTTGGAACACATAATCAGGTTATGGGTTTAACTTAGAATCTTGATTTTTTTTGCAATGCATACTCCTTTCTAATGCAAATTGCATTTAGATGTCTGTCGTCACAGAAGGCTGGAGAACCCAGACGTCGGACCCCTCCGCCACCGGGTGTGTTTCTCTGCTCTGCAGCGTCTGCAGGCTTGCCTGGCTGTGAGCTGGAGCCTGGGTGTGCCTCTGCTCGAGACCCAGCAATTAGCCTGTAACACGACAGGCCAGTCGCTCCGTTTCCACCTCTGCACTCCGCCGGGTAAATTGAAAAACAAATCCCACCGTGAGATCGAGGTGCTGGCCGGGGGCAGGATCTGCAGTTAGTGGCACAGCAGGCGTGGCCTCGTTACCCATCTCGTTTCAGGTGACCCAGCCTGCTGGTCTCCTTCCCCACCTTGCTTTCGTGCTTTTGTTTCCTGGACTCCTGTTTTTTAGCTCAGAAGGATGTGCAGCTTTTGCAATTACTGGACCCCGAGTTCCTGCTTTGTACAGAGGCCTGTCATATAAAAGTCTAATAGGACAGAATGACCATGACGTGGACAGAATTCCGTAGG
Source organism: Lepisosteus oculatus (assembly GCF_040954835.1). NCBI lineage: Eukaryota > Metazoa > Chordata > Actinopteri > Semionotiformes > Lepisosteidae > Lepisosteus > Lepisosteus oculatus. The sequence goes on along the minus strand of NC_090724.1, from coordinate 3,079,435 downwards.
ACAGCCAATAGACTCCATAGTTTCCAGTAATGGGGGATCCAGGCATTTCTCACAGCAGAATTAAGCACTGTCGAAGATGGGAACACTGCATTATCTAGTCACTGGGCCTTTTGCTTCCTGAAGGGCCTTACACAGATGCTTGTTTAGAAAGCTGATATTCGGAAGTGCTGTGATAGACAAAATTTATGCTATGGACCAGAGGACCTTGTTCCTGCATATTAAAACTTTTTACACCCAGAGCTGGCATGTCCAGTATGGACTGGACAACAGGATACAGTTATTCTACAAGCTAACCAACCTGTTTGCCTTTATCCTGCTCCTGAGCGAAGGAAAGAAATCCAATATTTCTTTCCCTTTGGGATCTCCTCTGTAGGCTGCTCCCAAAATCTCAGGCACTTCTTGTGCTGTGGCCTACATCAATTTGAGGTTAGATTTGTGTAAACGCCGCGATAGGAAAATTGCTCAAAATGGAGCTGAAATAACAAGTGGAATTGGGGTGGACGCAGGGAACTGAGCCTGTGTCTGTTTGACACAAAGAACAATAAACATAGTCTGTGTGGAGGAGGTTTCCAGATGAGCGTGCCGAACACAGAGTTGGAAATGGGTTCCAGACTGGTTGTACAACAGCCTTTTATCACTCTCTCCTGGCAGGCTGCTCTCAGAGCAAGAGGGTTCAAACTGCCAGGTTATGTACAAAAGACGAGTTGTTGTTTTTTTTATTTTTTTTAAATGAAAAGCAGTGAATTATCAAACCTTGTTAAGGCCCCCCGTCAATAAGACATTTTGCAGGAATGTGTGCAAAATCCAAACTAGGCATCCTCAAGGTGGATTTGCAGATTTACACTGGACCTATTAATAAGTGTGATTAGCATTTTTTGAATGCTACACCTTCTTACATTTTTTAATTGCAAATCATGGAGTCCTACTAAGCTCACTATTAAGACCTGTTTAACCCAAGAGGAAAACTCAGGGGTCTCTTTCTGTGCAATCATGCTTTCCATACAACACAACCAATCCTGCAAATTAAGAAAACGTGATGCCTTACCAGAATATATTTCTCTTAAAACCCCCCCCCCAATTTCTCCAATGTAAGCAGCAAATTGCATTCCTCTCACACCCCATGTGCAATCTGCAAAGAAACTCATTCAAGGTAGCACTGTGTTAAATGCTTAATGATTGCTGCTCTGAGCTGTTGGGCAGACATCTATTGTAGTGTGAAATTTTCTGTATAAATATTCTCATTTGATGTAGAGGTGCAATTTATTTTTCTTCATTAACGACCCAATTTAGAACAGACAAACAACCCATGTTGTCACCGCCTAAGGGGAATCTAAACGGGAGACACATCGCCTTCTGTGTTGTTAGTGCAGTCTCCTTTTTTCACAATTCCAAGTAGAGCTGGAAAGAGCACCAACTTGTGGTCAGACTGCACTCATAGGACAACCATTTAGGAGAAGTTTTATAAGACGTGTAAACTGAATTCTCTTGTAGATGTCATGTAGAGTAGTATTCTGGTTTTTGTAGACAAATATAATATATTATAAGCAGGAGGAAGAGTGAAGTCAGCACTGTGGTGCAGTGGTCAGCATTGCTGTCTTCAAGCACTGGGGTCCTGGGCTCAATTCCAGACCTAGGGTGCTGTCTGCGTGGAGTTTGCATGTTCTCCTCATGTTGAAATGGGTTTCCTCCAGGTGCTCCGGTTTCTTCCCACAGTCCGAAATATACTGGTAATTGGCCCAGGTGTGAGTGTGTGCCTGTGTCTTATTTGTGTTTGTCTGCCCTTCAATGGACTGGCGTCCCCTCCAGGGTGTGTCCTGCCTTGCACCCATTGCTTGCCGAGATAGGCTCCAGCTCCTTCATAACCCTGTATCGGTGGGAAATGACAAATCTGGAAAGTGCACTTTCCAAAACTACACAGCTCCAACAGCACTGTAAGAAACAGAACAGCGTATTCAATAGGCAATAGCTTTGTCAATGTTAAAATAGCTACAAGAATGTGACAGTGTAACATGATGCAAATAACAAAACATTTCTCTGCATGTGCCAAGGTTAAACCCGCATGCATTTGTAGAATATTGAATACAAAAATAAAATACAGTGAAAACATTTTTCTTTAAATGTCATCGGTCCTAAACAGTAATTTTCCCCCAGGCCAAACATAACAATAACAATAATCCTTGTTATCTCAGATAGAGCTACATGATGGAATAACTAAGAACATGTGTAGGCTCACCCGTTGGGCAAAGGCCAGTGGTGAGATGGGAGTGATGCCTGTGGCCTCATGTGTCCTCATGTCGGGATTCACCCCAGTACATGTTAAATCAGAGTAGGCATGAGGTGACTTGGCAGGTATCGTGCCCCTGCAGATGTGACTGAAGTGATTTATTTAATCTCAGGGTGTTTTTGCTGCTAATGTGTGTACCAGGGATAAATAAGCAGCTGGGGTCCTGTAGCATAGGGCGAGCCAGGCTGTGCTGAGGGCTCTGACAGCGAGGCGTCACCTACAGGAAGGAGCTTGATGACACTCAGCACAGTCTGGGCCATCCAGAGGCGTCTAAAGTAAGGAAAGCACTGTCGCAATGTATCACTCGGGTCTCCGATTGTGATTCAAATCAGAGTTGTCCCCAAAGTTTGCAGAGAGGAGCGATGGCGGAGACAGAGTGGGGGGCAGATGGTGAGAAACGGGATTACAGACTCATTTGTAATGGCAGACAGATCTGGTTTCAAAGGGGAGAGGTCACTGCGGTAGTTAGATCTCTTTTTCCAGAGGGAAGTTGACGAGTTATTTTAAATCGTGCCTTGCCTGCCGGCCAGTCAGGCTCCACCGTTCCCAGTCAATCGCGGCTGCGCGTTTAATTTTGCCACGTGTGTCTCGCAGGGAAATCGATGAGCAGGTTTCTAGTACGAGCTTGGTTCACCGCAGGGGCAAAGCCCACAGTAACTTTTGATTTCCTTGCCACAGTGGCAGCCATCAGGGGCCTGTCATGAGCAGCTCACCTCCAGAGCTGTGATATTGGTACAGATTCAACCCTTTCACACAGCCAGTCAGCACCACAGAAACGAGCGGGGAGCTTTGTGTGGTACGTGTTGTCTGCATCTCTGTCAGGCCTTTGCAGAAAAAAAACAGTTGGTGATTGTAAGCTATTTAATTCGTATAGATTTTCTTCTATGATCTAATTATGTATTATCCTGGTATCATGTAAACCTAACTGCGTTAGCTTGTTTAGTTAATGGCTTTTTTTTAACGCCTACACAGCCTACACTTTATGAGCAACAGGCTTCGCTCATAAAGCCGGGAAATTCACCCAAAGGAGCAAGAAGCGACAAAAGTTGAAGAGTCATCCTGAACAGCAATGAGTCTATTTTGCCCTCCCAGTTAAGCACTTGCCCTCTCTGTCACTTCGAGGCAATAAAACAGAGCAAGCATGCAGACTGGCAGGGGTGCAGTAGGGGCCTGGCTCTGTCAGGATAGAACCTCCAGGCTGAAAAGGGTCTCATCTCTGACAGCTGGCTGAGGAGTGAGGGATGAGAGTTATTTGTTTGCAGGAGCTTCTGTTTTCCCAGGGAGCTGGGAGGGCGAATTCTGGGGTGGAAACAGCAAAGAGAAAAACAGAAGGAGCAAGTTGAGACGATGATCGGTTCTGGAACTGCATTGGGTTTTCCATTCTTGCTCCTCCGCAAAAAACCTTCAGAGTGCAGGCCGCGCCGGGACACTTGCTAAAATGCTCCGCTGACTCTTCTGTCCCGAAGGGAAGGGCCGTGGAGCAAGACGAGTGTTAACAAGGCAAATTGGATCTTAAGTATGACAGTGATATTGCTGTGTCAAGGCATTTTGCAGATGCATTTCCTTAGGATGATATGAAATGCAACAGGAAATAGAACAGGACAAGTGCATCAAAGTAGAGGCTATTGATTTATCATAAAGCCACTTACGATTCAAACACTTATATGCAGTTGAAAGCTGATAGGGTCTATTTAAGTTTTCTTGGTGTGTGCCAAAAATCTGCTTTATAAGGAACTCAGTTACACATCTTCATATTTTGAGTTGTTCCCTGGCTTTTCTATTGGGGTGCACCTCTTTATCAGTGGAATCTGCAGGTTCAGTTGTTGTTTTGGCTGATGCGAGACCGTTCTGGGGGTAGTGCTGTTCCTGTTTCGTGTAACTGGGCCTGTATTTGATAGAGGCTTTGTGCAGAATAGCGGATTAATGAAGCAGAAGCCCCATGCAAATATGAAAAAGAAAAAAAAAATAAAGATAAAAAATGTTTTCCCGTTCTTGTATACTGACACAACCGGAAAAGCCCTTTTTTTAGTGGCTTTCTGGCTGAAATAATGGAAGATGTTCCCCAAGTAAATGGGATGAACTGTTTCACTAATGCGGATTATGCTGTGCACTTGGGCCAGGCATTTTTCTTGGGAATGGTGGTGGGGGGTGGTAGCTCACTGATCCAGTTTCTCTAATTTAAGGCACGGGTGTTGGAGCGGGGAGGAGCTGCAGCTGAAAACGGGATTGATCTCTGGGCTGCTGCGATAACGGGAAAACGTCTGCAGCTGCTCCTCAAGTAGCAGGGAAAACTGGTACCGCAGTGCCATCTGACAGTAATCCCAGGCTGACACGAGCTGTCAGCTGACGCCATGCCTGCTTGACACTAGGATTCTTTGCCCATCCCCTTCAGCCCCCATTGCGTTTCTGATAAAAAAAGAGCTCATTTTGTAATAGCCGCAGTGTGTGTCAGTTGGCGCTGTGGCGTGGAAGCTACACTGCTGCCTCGCAGCCTTGTTTCCTGGTTTGACCCTTCTGTGTGGAACCTGCATGTTCTCGGCAGGCCGCTTGAGTTTCCTTTAAGTGTTCCCCTCCAAAGATATGACGTGTAGGTTAGTTCTCTAATTATTTTTTCCTTTCTTTATTTTACTTGTTTCTGACAATTTTGCTTTGTGCTCTTTTTTGAGTCCCAGCATTCATCTCAGCTGGATGTTATTTCCCAGGACTCTGCCAGGCATAAAAGCAATGTGGATCGAAAGGACTGCCTCGTTGGTCCATTTAGGTCACAGTCTTTTTCTCTGCTGATGTTACTGACGGAAGGTTTCCACCTGATTCCTGGGAATTATGAAGTGTTTGTTCTTCATAGCCAGGAAGTCTGGTTTAAAGTAAATGTCCTCCATTGACCGGAGTGACATACTGGGAGATCATCCTTCCTAATGCTGCAGTAGAAAGTTAAAGCTTCCTTATGCTAAGCCAAGAGCTTTCAAACCTGGTACAGGCAGACGTGTGGAGCAGTAGTTAGGGTTCTGGACTCGTAATCAGAAGGTTTTGGGTTCCAATCCCAGGTGAAACACTGCTGTTGCACCCTTGAGGAAGGTGCTTCACCCAGATTGTTCCAGTTAAATACCCAGCTGTATAATTGGGTGCAAATGTAAGTCACTTTGGATAAAATAAATGTCATCCACATAAATGTAAATGTCAACTTCCCCTGGGTGAGAAGCTACTCCATTGCAGTTTAGCGCCTCTTGTGCTGTTCTGTAACCCACATAACCTGCAGTTTGATGCTATTATTGTTGTAAGTGGGGCAAAGTTATCAGTGATTCTGTGATTCTACAAGCCACACAATGTTTTACCTGCTGTGATCTGGAAGTAGTTATATTACATTGTAATAGGTCATATTTTAATAGGAGGTGCAGTGGTTAGCATTGGAACCCTAGGTTCAATTCCTGGGGTGCTATCTGCTTGGAGTTTGCATGTTCTACCCTCATTCATCCGGGTTTCGTCAGGGTGCTCCAGTTCCCTCCCACAGTCCAAAATACATACTGGTAGGTTCATTGGCTCCTGGGACAATTGGCCCTGGTGTGAGTTTGTGTGTGTGTGTGTGTTGTGTCCTGCAATGGACTGGCCTCCCAACCAGGATGTATCCTGCCTTGTGCCTGTGATTGCTGGGATAGACTCCTGCTCCCACGGGACTGCGTATTGGATAAAGCAGTTAGAAAATGGAAGGCTGGATATTCTATTAGATGCTTATGGCCTCTTTTTAATGAGTTTAGCATGTATAACAGTCTTAATTGTACCTCATAGTATAGGTGGTAATCCTGACCCTCCAACAATATGTTAAGCCATTTTACACTCGTATACACTAACAAAGTAGTTTACAGTAAAGAAATACTGTATATGATGTTCTATATCATGTAAACATGTATAACATGTAGGTTGCTGATTATGAAAGTGCATATTTGCTGTACTCTTTGATTGTGTGTGGGTGTCTGCACCCTACCTCTGTGTCTGTGTGAGAGAGTGGTGACGATTGTGTGTGCGTGAGAGTGAGAGACTGCCCTCAGTAAACGAAAGGGTGTCAGCTTTTGTGTGTCCTTATGAAGCTAAGATGCGTCAGTCTGGCACCTGAGGTTTCTTCGAGAGCAGTCTCCCTCTGTGCTGGCAGACGCTGGCGACTGGTTACCAGTGTGAGGGCGAAAGCAGCTGAGAGGGGTGGGCACAGTGCTGAACCCCCTCCAGCCCTGGATAAGACATGTGTGCCCAGACACACAGTGCAAATCTCCCACTTGCGTTGTAGCCAGCAGCCAGCCCAGGTTGAGAAGCAGTACTCGCTTAGCAGTTTTGGCCTTTTCAAATTTTGTCATTTGCACGCTGCAAATTCTTGTATATGAGCTAACCCCCGATACCGCGAGTCCCGTGCTCGTCGTTCCCTAACTTTGAGCAAATTTGTGTGGACCAGCATGTGGATGGAAAGATCACATTAAAAAAGCTTTGCTTTCTTTCTCATCAGTGGGATCTATGCAACAGCTCGAGACAAAACCAGCCACTCTGCAAAGGGTCCACATTTAGTCACTGAGAGCTCAGCCTATAAAGAACACAAGGGCTCATTTTTAGAAGTTTTGATTTAAAGGGAGATAATCTATGGAAGGAGCTAAAATAAAGACCAATGAAATGATACAGTCTGTAGCACAATTCTAGGACATTTTTACAGGTCAGAATAATTTTATGTTTCAACGGCGTAATTTGCCCCATTTGTTGTGTTTTCAGCTAAACCAGCCAAGTGATTTCCGTCTCCTCATTTCTGAAACAGTTGTGAAGCATCCATGCGGAGCACTAAGCAAATCTTGCAAGGCTCCTAAACAACAAGAAGCGATAACGATCCATTTTAATCATCTCTTGTTGGCACAGTGGCATTTTAAATAAATAGTGTGCACAGGTAGAGCAGTAAAGTTGAAACTGTGAACTGGAAGAGAAGCTATCCATCACTTAACTGCTTTGTTGAGAATGGTTGGGGAAAAAAAGTTAGAAATCTCAAGTTCTGCCCTATTCTGCAATTATCTCCTGATCACGAATTGAAATTCTCTCAGGATCTTGGTGTTATGAATTAATAGCCATAGTAACTTTAATAAAACCCATGACACCCTGGGAATTTAACACAGGCGAAGATCTATCTACTAAGCAGGTGCTCAATTTGTGTTTCAATTGCTCAGACCACCAAATTCATTTTATCAGAGTTGGGCGAATGCCAGAGCTTCTGAACTGCTTAATAAAGCTGCTCCCTTTTCTGAACTTACTGTCAATCTTACCTGTTACCTGTTACCTGCTCCATCTGGGCACAGTTCTTTCTAGTCCAGAGGCCCGATTGTATTTCTCTTGTACTTTCCATGCGTTTCATGCCATGTATTGTTGATTTATTTCAGAATGGATAATACAGCAATTTTTCAGGTCACCCTCACTAATAAATAAAAGAGATGTTATTGCACATAGAGCTGCAGGTGTGCAGTACAAGCCAGAATCCACTCACCTGGCCCAAGAGTATCATGTCATGATTTCATGACTGTTTTTCCTAGGATAGGTACACACTAGGGAATGAATTTTCCCACAGAAGTGAAAGATGCCTCATCACATTAGTACATTTTGCTTCCATTAAGAATTTAAAGCGTGTATGCACAAAGTACACATTGTACATACTATTTTGGGCGAAAACTGTCATGTGACATTAAATGTAGGGGTGTCAGCTCCTCCACACTAACTGGCACCCCTAACTATACAAGACCAAAGTTCTTTCTCTGGACTGAACCTTTTCTTTTTGCCTTTTTGTTAATTACTTGAAAATATAATATTTTAACAATGTCTTCACTTTCATCTCCTTTAACTCCTTGAAGCACACTTGTACATTGTTTTATACCTGTTGATTTCATTGTGTTATTAGCTGGCAGAAATAGCAATCAAAATATAAAAAAAATGGAACCCATAACTGCCTCCTTAAGCACAATTTCAATTATACGCATGTGTGATTTAGCACATACTAAATGCAAAATGTTGTGTTTTCTTGTTAGTGAGTGCTGTATAATCCTCATTTAATACCAGCTAGTTAGTTCGAAAGTAAATGTTAATCCCTGTCTTTTCAGTGTTCATTTCTTTTTTTTGCATTTGCATTTCTCTTTTTAGTAAGTGACTTCCAGTGTTCATTTAACGCTAGGTCATCAGTAAAAAATTAAATGGTAATCTGTGTATTTCGAGTGTACTGCGTAGTTAAAAGGTATTATTAGCAAAATATTATTTGTTTAGTGAAATATAGCCCCGGGGAAGCTTTACTGTCTTTTATTGTTCCAGATGGGAAATTAGCTTTGCAGGCAGGTAGAAGACACAACACAATGCACAGTACATTTAACACAACTTAAACCCATTCACAAATAGGTGACATACAGGTATGATGAGACACATGAGAAAAAATTAATATATGAATGAAGTCAAATATACAGTCAGTTGTCTACATCAAACAGGTTAATAGCCATGGGAATAAAATGTCTTCCTTCTATTGTGCTTGAATCTCAGACCATGCCCAGATGGAAGGGGCTCAGAGTGCTGTGGATGTGAGAGGCCCCCTGACCCCTGACCCCTGAGCCCCCTGAGCCCCCTGGGCCCTGAGCCCTGAGCCCTGAGCCCTGAGCCCCCTGAGCCCTGAGCCCTCTGAGCCCTGAGCCCTCTGAGCCCTGAGCCCTGAGCCCTGAGCCCTGAGCCCTGAGCCCTGAGCCCTGAGCCCTGAGCCCCCTGAGCCCTGAGCCCCCTGGGCCCTGAGCCCTGAGCCCTGAGCCCTGAGCCCTGAGCCCTGAGCCCCCTGAGCCCTGAGCCCCCTGAGCCCTGAGCCCTCTGAGCCCTGAGCCCTGAGCCCTGAGCCCCCTGAGCCCTGAGCCCCCTGGGCCCTGAGCCCTGTGTGCGTCTCTCACGGCCTGCGCGGTGTGTTGCAGGTTCCAGCGGGGGGAGTACACTGTGGAGGTGAGCATCAATGACTACCTGGACATCTACTGCCCCCACTACGAGGACCCCCTGCCGCAGGAGAGGATGGAGCGCTACATCCTCTTCATGGTCAACTACGACGGCTACACCACCTGCGACCACCGCATGAAGGGCTTCAAGCGCTGGGAGTGCAACCGGCCGCAGAGCCCCAACGGGCCCCTCAAGTTCTCCGAGAAGTTCCAGCTCTTCACCCCCTTCTCCCTGGGCTTCGAGTTCCGCCCGGGACACGAGTACTACTACATCTGTGAGTGTGCCCCGCCTCTCGCTCCCATCCATTTTCTACCTGCTCTGTCCGCCACAGGGTCGCGGGAGAGCCTGAGCCTGTCCCGGGCAGCAGGGGGCACAGGGTGGGGTACAGCCTGGAGGGGACGCCAGTCCAGCAGTCCACCACAGGGGGCGCACACACACTCGCACCAGGGCCAGGTTTCCCAGAAGCCAGTGAACCCACTACTGGAAACTGGAGGAAACCCATGTGAACACGGGGAGAACATACAAACTCCACACAGACAGCCACTATGCCACCTGCCTCTGTTTCCCTTACTTCGCAATCTTCAGAGCCGTCTTAGTTTTTTATGCTAATATTTTCTTCAGTGTAACATTGGCATCTCGTGTTCAGAAAGGAGCAGCGGAGATTCAGGGTTTAATTAATACGCCTGCCTTGTGCTGATTCAATTTGGCATTCAGGACATGAACAGTCCTGCTTCTTTGCAGGGAATAAAGTAAGAGGGCATTTTGCACTGGAGCAGAAAGCAGTTTGTGAAATTTGCTTGATTTTTTTTTAACTGCAACTGTTTCCTGCAAGTGCAATTCGCCAATCCTTTTCTATTTTCTCAGAGCCTTCAAAGGCAACACTCTTGAGAAAAGGAAGTGCTGGAACCCGGCCCATAAGATTCCTGCTTGGTGCTGTGTTTTTTCAAGATGTTGCCAGCAGTAGTGTAAATATCCATTACAAAGAAAATGTTCCAGTGTTTCTCAGAGTTTTGCCTGTTTGTGTGCTTGACTTAGGTGTTCAGAACACTCACCCGGCTACCACATAACCCCACTGGATTAAAGGAGAAAAAACTTAAAGGAGAATTAAGATAATACTTTCAGAAGAGAGTTTTCTCTCCTAGACAGGGAACTATATCTCAAGCGCAAGGCATCAAGAAATATCCAAACACCAGGACACAACTCATCGTCATTAAATTTCAGTTTTAATTTTATGATGGTCATTTCACTGTGCTTTATAAAGTGTTTGCCCCACTTTCATGTAAGCTAGTATTTCCACATCATTAACTGCACTGTTATTAGACAGAGTATGTCCATAACAAATTCGGTACTGTTGCTCCTTATCTCAGAACACTAAAATAAATCACACACTTATCCCTCCCCTCCCACATTAAAGTGGAGTATATCGCTACAGCCACAAATACAGCAGAACTCCTAACCTCTGACCTGATCTGTTTGTACAGTTTAGCACCTGAAACAGAGCTGAGAAACTGCAAAAGCTGACTAAGCAGAAATTAGATCGGTTCTGGTTGGGAGGCAACTGGTCAGAAGGAAAACTCCGAAAACATTTTCAATTAAATTTCCAATTATGCTTCAATTGCATGTATTGATAAGAAATCTTCTTATGAGTTATGTCCATGCATGAGTGCCAAAAAGTCCTGTTTGTGCCTAGAACTTGCAGCGTACCAAATGTCATTGAATTCGGAGCTGCGTCCTGGTGGCGCACTTGTCTGAGCTGAGACATTGACCCTTATTTTTGTTTCTGTAGACGACTTGTGTGCCCCGAGTCAAGCTCTCAGCTCAGCAAACACTTGTACAGCACCTCCATTGTAAACTTGAAAGCTGAGCAACGTTCGTCAAACAAGGTTTACAGCATAAAAAAAGACACAAAGCACAGTTTCAGCCTTGAGCTCTTGTCTCTCTTGGAGCAACCAGCCTGCGCCTCCCACATTGTCCCAGCTCCTGGTCCACGTTCCACCTGGCTTTTAGCTGCCTGTGAAACTCCTCTTCCCTTTCTGGGGAAATTCAATTTGGCACTTTCCTCACTCTTCGATCCTACTCGCCCTTTAAAAGGCTTTATAAGGAGGCACCTGTAATTTCATTTCAGCACTCTGGTCTCTTAAACGGGTTATGTTTGCTGACTGCTGAGTGCTTTATTGCCTTTTAATGTCTTGCGCACAGCTTTGGGGATGTACTTGACCAAGCACTACCTGATCTAAAAACAAACATATCGACCACCGTGAGGTCAGAACTTCGTTAACAGAAACAGGAAAAGGGAGACAAGGTGAGAAACGGGTCGACAGCGCGGCAGTGCTCCTTCCTGTAAGCCATCTCCTACGTGGCGGGGTGTGAAAATATTGAGAACTGAAGCTCGGCTTGTTGAATCGCGGAGTGATTTCTGCAAAGCCCTTCTTCCCCGTCAGGTCAAGCGCTGGGATTCGCGGCGGCGGCCTCAGAAAGCAGCTAATAAGAACCTGGAGGAGAGGAGAGCAGAGAGAAATCCTTTTTCTTATCTCTCAGGCCTTCTTGTGGCTGTTGTCCACAGCCAGCCAGCCCCCGGCCCAGGGCTGAGCGTATGTCATCCCTTTCCCTTGATGAAAATGTCAGTTTGTCAAATGGCGAACACGCCATCAGCAGGACCCCAGCTTCACAGGGAGAGATCAGTGCCCAGTTACGGGCGCTGTCATGCAGAACATTTAGAAATTATGCTGATTGGCAGAATCATATTTAGCAGACAAACCTGGCGGAGGCAACCGCCAGGCCTTCCCCTCCCCACCCCCTTTTAACAGCCAAATCCATTAACCTAACACAAGCGCCACACGGGGCGAGACTGTGCGATGTCTGCGTGCTCTCGGACAGCCCGAGCACATTTCACAGGATGCTCCTCGCCTCCTTCTCAAGGTCAAAATGCGCTATTTTGTTCTACATTTTCTTTTTTTCCCCCCTTGCGCATGACAGGAGTAAATTTGCTGGGGTGCGTCTGTCCCCATCTTGCTAATGGCCCTGTGAAAGATGGCCTTTGGCCTGCTAAAAAGGCTCCCCACTGGGTGGAAACAGCCAAAGGGCTCGGGGCAGCGCGCTGACTGCATTAATGAGACCATTGGCGCTCATTTCTTTTTCCTCTTGTTTTCGGAAAGTTGAGAGAAAGAGGGGGGGGGGGAGTTCAAAAACGGATCAGGTTTTTCATCTTTAATTAAACCGGCTCATTAAGAAGGCCGTGTTTATTTGTATTATTCATTTGACCGTGTTGCTAGGAAGTCACCTTTTAGGCAAACGGCACCACCCTCAAAATGATTTGGCCTCCAGGAAGAGGTCTGGAAATGACTGATATTTCAGAACCATTTAAATCCAGTTTGTTACTGATCAAAGGACCTGCTTGTGAAGTTAATGGACCTCTGGTTTAGAAATTGAAGCCGGGGTACACTGGAGTCGCTCATTTTCAAAGCACACAGACTTCTGCCGAACAGAAGGCCAAGAGCGCAGTTCATTTACACAGCTTTTCATCGCAGCCAGGAGCCTCAGAGTGTTGCACAGTAAGGCACAGTAACACAACCAGCAAGCTACTGCTGGGGTGAAACACACCAGCCCTTCTGTGCCAGAACACCCCACAAGAACCGGTCTGTTCCAAAGGAATTAATCTAGAGTTACATTGAAAACATTTAACATCAATTTTTTATGTTCTGTTGGAGCACCCAAGATGCTTTTGGTATGTTTGGATGTTTCAGTAAGGCAAGGAGGGTGAGTGAAATAAGAAGATCTGTTCTGCAGAAAACTCCAGCAAGGAAGTGCTTGCTGTGCAAAGTCAGGAATGCTGAAGATTTTTTTTTAAATGGGATATGGATAGACAAAGTTCAGGAAGGGAATTCTAGTGTTGCTAATGAACTGTGATTCGTTTGCCCATTTATACAGGCGGTTCTGAATAGATTTCTGTCCCTCTACTTACACCACTTATTTCCTTATGAAAACAGCAGAGGACTGAGGTTGTATGGTGTCACATAAATCTTTCAGCATGCCAATTTGGGACCTCATAAAGGAAGCATAAGCATTACATTTAGATTATGAAACATTGAGAAGCTGTTTTTTCCATTTTTCTTTATGAATTTAGCCCTTAGTGACTGGCCTTGCTGAAGGGAGGCAAGAAGGAGGATGTGTTTTCAACAGGCGGAATTAAGACTTGGCTGTTTCTGATCTGGCTTATGGCAAACAAGGAGCAAAATGGTTGGATAGCGAGGCTTCTGAGGACGTCCAAGGCTCCTCGAGGGCAGAGTTAGTGTAGATGGGATGCTCTGATTTTGTCTTCAGAAGGAAGCCCAGGTGTCCATTTTGTCTTTCTGGGTTCTGGATAATACCCATGTCGGTGTGAATGTGTACAGAAACCTCCATTCCACAAGTGTCACGTCGCATGGCGAAGTGCACGGCATGCATCTTTGAATTATCGAGCTCCACAGGAGAAGCGCTGCACCATTTGGCAGCCCTGTCTTCCTCCCTGCTCGCCTCCAATTGGCAGCAGGGACAGCAGAACTATTTACAAATGCAGGGGGGCTGGCCTCTTTGAGTCTTGCTGTATATATTTGAATTCTGATTGTCCTTTGAGTGACGGACAGTTATTTCAGAGGAGCTGCAGCGAAGCAACAAAGGGTGGGGCGGTGGGGGGGACACAATGTCCCCCTAACCAGCAGGGCGTCCCGCAGTTTATTGTGCGCCCTGGATGTTTTCACTCTCGGAGAAGAAAAAGTTCAAAGTCAGTATTCAGTCCCCCTGCCCGTGACACGGTTCTCCATCTCGAGCTGATTTTTAATGCTCTCCCCCTGAGCACCTCCCAGCCGGCCCCTGCATTGTGTGGCTTTGTCTCGGGCAGCAGCCCGAAGCTGGGAAGTGTTTTGGCGCTATTCAGTGGCCTTCTTCTTTATTGGATCTGGGAGAAAAGAGGTTTGTTTGGCTACTACCAATATTGTAGCTGTCAGGGCCCCCGAGGTCTTGGGGCAGAGGACGCCGAGCAGGGGGTAACCTTGGTTATCTGTGGACAAAGGCGCTTGTCCATCACTGCCCCCCTTCCCCAAATCTTGAGTGAGTCAAAGACAGGAGGTGAAACCAACCTAATGCTCTCAGCATTCACCCCCTGATCCCCCCCCCCATCCCGAAGATTGATCCGCGGGTGACAGCATTTTGACAGCTGCTTCTCCACAGCTGTGCTCCGTCGAGCTTGGGTGCACACCGCTGAGCCCAGGATCCAGTGTGGGAATGCGGCGGGAATACAAAACGGTCCTGTCGATGGGAACGGACGGACGGGGGGGGGCAAGGGAGGGGGGGGGGGGGAATTGTGGGCAGGTAGGGGTTTGAGGGGGTCAAGAGAACAGGTTGGCAGCTGGTTCTGCCTTTCTGAATTGGGGGCTCGCAGCCCATCCCCAAATCATGGGTCCATCCCAACTTCTCCAAGGTAACAAACAGCATTGTGTGTTCCGTTGTTCCGTTGGGAGGGGGGAGAAAATGAGGCCTATTTGTTCTTTGTTCCACACACCTCGCAAAATTGTTTCCTGCACAAAGGGAGCACTTGTTAAGAAATCCATTACTGGAAAGACTATCATTAGTGATGGGCTTTTATGTGTCTGTTTTTATTTTTGATAACAAAATGCCTTGTCATTTTAAGGGTACGTAAAATGAGAACACTGTAGTAAAATTGTAATTAAGATTCCATTAGGACCAAAAAAAAAATTCCAGCAAAATGCAGTCTTAAAGTGTTCAAACGTTTTCTGGCTCTTCCAAAGTGGGGACTATACATTAAGTGCAGAGAACTGCTAAAGGAGTAATTTCCATCATGTGTGTTTTTATGGTTACTTCATCTTTCCTTTTCTGTTTAAACATGCTTTCTTTATGACCCCCTTCTTTCTTCATGTCTTTGGCTAGTGTAGTCAAGTCTTTGACCAGGAGAGTACAATTTTGTTCTGTTCCCTCGTGGATGCTGCGGTCTGCAAGGTGATTGGTGATCACTGGTGTTGCTTCTGTAGGGCACCAGACATTAACATGGTCTTACTCTGATCACTGAAAGCCATTTACAGTGTAAAGGCATTTGGTGAGGTCATACAGACAGCGGCTGTGATCTGTGCGTTATTGTTATAGACAGAGAAACTGCTTTAACTTACACGGATTACATCTTTCTAACCTTCAATGTTGTGCTGTGCTTAATGGTTATACTTGACGATGAGGATGATATTTATTTTATTAAAACAGCTCAACAGGATTCAGTGTTGGGTCTCAAATGTATTCTCCTTCTTACCTATTTTTATCAGCTATGGAATACAGAGCAGTTGTCAACGATAACAATAATGATCCAAAAAGCTGATCCAAAAAGATGCCTGAACAATCAAGCAGTTTTTCAGAAAATGATTGACCAGCTTGCAGGATTAGTCTGCTTTTGTATTCATGGTAGCTTCACTAATGCCCCTCTGTCTTTCTGTTCCCCAGCATCCCCTCATCCTAACCTTGTTGGGAAGCCCTGCTTGAAGCTGAAAGTATACGTGAAGCCGACAAGTAAGTTACCCCTAAACTTGCCAACACAGAGAGCATGAAAATCCTGATCCAACACTGAGAAACACTTTTTTTTCATTAGACGTTAAGATGTTTTAACATGAGTTTTTGCCAGTCTTAAACTGTGACTGCAGCATCCAGATCCCAGCTGGTTTAAGACCTAGCAACCCTGATAGTGAAAAACATGGTGGAGGATGTGGGCCACACTGTTAAAAGTCTGGGTGTAAAAGAAACTGGGGGGAAAAACTATTCTCTCTGTTATTCCAAAAACATAAAAAAATAAGACTAACAGTCTTGCAGGTCCTGCCACACAAAAGACAGGAAAGCTTTGTCTGGCACGCCCTTTTAAATCCAGAGAGGGGCCTTGCTAAGTTCGGACAGTGAGCACTCAGTCACCTCTTTGCCTCTCTGGAAATGTACTCCTCTACTTTTTCTGCAGAGGGAAAACTAACCTCTATAACTCTGCCCCCATGTTCAGTCAGAACAGTCACCCTTGATAAATAAGTTTAACTAAATCACTAATTAATAATGTAACTAATGGTACTCAACCAGTTCAAGCCTAGATTTGACAGTTTACAATCTGAAAACCCAAACGACTCTTTCAGAAACACAGCTGCTAAGAACACTGGTGCCACTATCAATTCACAGCTGCACCCAGCAAAACTGAATATCAGCTAGCATTTACCTATCGGTGCTGGGTATCAATGTGACACTTGTACTGTGGCATAAATCCCTGATCCTTGCATGTTTCTGCCTTACTTTCAATCCATCATTGGCCTCTTTGGAGCAGTTAAGTGGGCTAGGTCATTAAAAAAGGATTTTCAGAGACAAGCTTTTTATTTGTGGAAGTTCGGGTAGCTGGAATAAGCTATCTGATGGTATTAAACATCTGTCACAATACAGAGAGATACAGGAAGAAGGCCTGTCATTGAGGAGGAAGGGTCCTTGAAATGTACTTTTTAAATGCAGTTTTCCAGATTGACTTTGAACAATTTAATATGCAGTTCGTGTGACTGATGTGGCATTTCATCGTGGCTGAAAAGACGGTGCCTGTGCCGCGTGACAGAATTTGAATAAAAAGTCACATTTCTGCTCACTGGCCTAAAAACGTGAGATTTGTCTGCATAAGCACAAGATTTGGAATTCCTGGTGTAAACCATGAAGTATGGCACCGCATATGACAGAAATAAACTTGACTCCTAGGGTAATTAGCCTGCAGCTGTAGTTTACGTCTAGATGAAACTTACTTTGCAGTCATTTGAAGCAGTTTACGCAAAGGCAGGAAGTTGAACAATTTTCAGACAGTTGAACAAAGTTCGGACAACTGAAGACAGATGGACCATGTCTGAACTTCCCAATCTTTTCCTGTGCCCTGTGGTCTAAATTTCACCCTGATGCATGTGACATGCATCAGGGTGAAATTTACTGTACTGTACAGTAAAAAGGTGCTGTCCTTAGGATGAGATGTAAAACTGAGGTCCTGACTCTCTGTGGTCATTAAAAATCCCAGGGTGTTTCTTGAAAGAGTAGGGGTGATACTCTGCTGTCCTGGTCAAATTTCCCATTACCAATCATGGCCTCCTAATAATCCCCACCTCTGAACCGGCTTCATCACTCTGCTCTCCTCCCCACTGAGAGCTGGTGTGTGGGGGGAGTACTGGTGCACTCCGGCTGCCGTCGCATCATCCAGGTGGGGCTGCACATTGGTGGTGGAGGGGAGTCCCCATTACCTGTAAAGTGCTATATAAGTGTAAGGAATAATTATTATTAAATTGGTCCCCCTCTGTGTGGAGGGCGTCGCTCCAGCCCTCCCTTGGTCTAACATCTCTTCTGTCTCTCTGGGATGGTTTCAGATGACTCCGTGTACGAGTCCCCGGAGCCCTTCCTCACCGACGACAACTCGGGCTGCGGGCTGGCCGGCCCCCGGGTGTCTCTGACGCTGGCCGCGCTCTTCACACTGCTGGCCACGTCGTAGCACCGCCAGGGGAGCGGGCAAGGTACCGCTGGCGCGCCCAGGGCAACGGACACGGAGACCCTGCGGCGGTCGTGCCCGCGTGCTCCACCCCCTCGCCAACGCCGCCGCCCGCTCTGCCGTCGCCGCCCCCACCCAGCGCTGCTCGGGCGTGGGAACGAGCCCGGAGGGCCTTCGGCGTGCTGGACCCGACCGGAGCTCCGCAGGAACTGCGCGGCTCTCCGCCCGCGCCCAGTCCCCGGCCGCGACTCCACGAGCTCCGCGACGAAACCGGGATTCCCGGACTCTTTTCGAGCCTCTCTGTTTGTTGACCGAGCCCCCCCCGCCCAGCTCCCCAACCACTTCCTCCTTCGTGGTGCTTGTCGTCTGGTGTGCTTCTTCGCTCACGTCGAGGCCAGGCTGACCGTTGGCCTCGTTCAGTTCCGAGGATTTTCACTCCTCCGCCTGTACAAGCTGGTGTCTGTTGTGTGCGTTTGTTTTCTAAAACTCGTCCTGCAGTGACTGGAGAAACGGCCAGCGGACATCTCTCGTAGCCGTCGGCGTTGTCCAAACTCCCCCTCACCCTCTCTGCCAATAAAGCAGCAAAAGGCATTTACTGGAAACCTGCCAAAGACACCCTACTTCTTTGTTTTTTTTTATGATGTTTCGAGGTTGTTAGACCTTCAGCATTTGCCCTTGGAATCCTCTAGTGTCACTTGAGCTGGTCCCACGGAGGGCAAGATGAGGGTTTTCTTTTTTAAGAGAAAAAAAAAATCTTTTTTTAAAAAAAAAGGTTTGGTGAACCCACCTTTTTCATTGGTGCTGATGAGCCTCTTCTCGCCCCCCACAAAACCGCAGCATTGAAGAGACGGGCTTTGATTCTGTGACGATGATCAGTTTTGTGAATTGCCGATGTTCTACTGAATGTGGAGTTTCCTTTACTGCACCCAGTGCTCCATTTACACCTTCCCCTCCAAGGTACATGAGATCTTCGCAGCTGCTCAGTGTGGAAGGACAACCCCCAGCTTGACTGTTGTGAGCGCTCTGAGAACTGTGCGACTCGGGGGGGGATCAGAAATGTCCCCCCTAGTGGTGGGAAATTGTCACAGCAGCTGCCTTCAGATATTTTGAAGCTTCGTAGCACTTCTGCTTACTGAAATGG
Source organism: Lepisosteus oculatus (assembly GCF_040954835.1). Taxonomy (NCBI): domain Eukaryota; kingdom Metazoa; phylum Chordata; class Actinopteri; order Semionotiformes; family Lepisosteidae; genus Lepisosteus; species Lepisosteus oculatus. The sequence goes on along the minus strand of NC_090724.1, from coordinate 3,060,526 downwards.
ACAGTCCCGTTTTGTAACCTGACTAAAAAGGGAGTCAATTTCTGACTGATTTAAAAGAAATTAACAATTCTCTCCAGAGTAGGCATCTCAGATAAAAAAAAAAGGTTTTAACAAGACCGGAAGAAAGGACAAAACATTTTAAATGTATCTAAATGCAACTTTTCTATTTTATTTTATTCCATGCTATTTTTTACTTTTGTTTTTTAAAAGCAGCAGAAATGATTCACATGTGCTATTATTATAATGTAGTCCCTGCAGTGTGTAGAGCGATGATGGCACCTGTCTGTGCAGACAGACAGGTTTAGAGGAGTCCGCTTTTTTGCTATTGTTGTTGTAGTTTTTTCTTGTGTGTATCACAATGCATTCTGGTACTTGTAGTCCCGTAACAATTTTGGGAAAATGGTCAAAAACATCTAATGGTGTAATTGCAAACCAACTTATTTTTCCTTTTCCATTTTATTTTTTCCATGTGCAAATGTGTTTCAGTTTCTTATGCAGTGTCTTGCTTTTTGGCAAATGAAAGCTTCAAGAAAAGAACTTAAATAAAAGCTTTTGTTCATAGCAAAAACAGTTCTGGTTAACAGAATGGAGTATCTGTGTAACATTTAAAAGGATCTGTAACCATAAAGCAATCAGTGACGAGTTATTTGCTTTAAAGTTAAAATTCATATACTGTATATAGAACACATGTTTCCTCACTTGAAGTGGGAGGTTTACTTAAGTGATTTCATATTCACTAAAAGAACTTTCAAAACGTCCAGTCTGTTTTTGCATATATTTGCAAATTGGTTAAATCACACTTCAGTTGAAAGATTGAATATAAAATAAAACAGTGTTTAAGAGAAAATAAATATTTGTACCAAGTAAACATTTACTTGCATTGCTACCCTTTTAAATTATTTCTAAAAACCCTAGAACAGAAAGACAGAATTGGTTGACTAGACTTGACCAAAAGATTGATCATCTTCATCTTCCAGGTGCCTAACGAGCTGATAGAATGATAGCTCTCTGACTCCATGTGATGGGTGTATGATTCTTGCTGGGATAGTGAAACAGTTCAAGAATGGTCTCTCAGTCTCTACTAGCCACTGCCTTTTAATATCTCTTAAGGGTTGTGCAAAAGTCCATAAATGTCCATTCATTTATATGGTTAAGAATGCAATCTACCAAAACCAGTTTTGCTCCTCCTTATGGTTTCCACAACCCCAAAGTGGTTTCCGTTTCTCTCAAATGCCGAGTCACTGGAACGTCACAATTTTTCACCTCCCCCCAACAGTGAAATAATTGAAGGGTGCATTTATTTCTTTGTGAGCCTTTCTGATTAACCTGAATCAGGTCACTCTTAGGGGTCATTTAAAAGTTCTAAAATTTCCCAGGGACGCCTAGGGCATTCTCACAACAAAAGAGCTGAGGGTAATAAAGGGAAATTTGTCCCCACAGCACAGTTAATTTACCTGTAACCCTGCACCTGTGTCACTCAAAGTAAGGAAGAAGCAGACTAAATTCAGGTACTACAGATGTCTGAGACTATATTTATCTTTAGATAACTTCTCCAGGTTGGGGTTGGAGACACAGATATGAGAGGATGGTGTAAGATATGTTTATTAATTAAGGATCTAGAACAGACTACTTGTGTTAATTTAAAGGCTTAACAAAGGAGGAACCGAAGACTCATTCAGCCTGGTGTAAAGTTTTGGTTGTGTTGCAGTGCATTTTATCTAACTGTTGTTTGAAAGTAAATGCACAAGATCCCCTACTTTTCTAGTGGACAGGATTTTCCTTATTAGGAAAATGCATATGTCCAGCTGATGGGTGGACTGGATAGTTCCAAGGAGCTGCCCAAAATTTTGGTTCAGAAAATCATAGGCCTTCTGTTCAGCTTCAGGTGGTACTAACTCCAGGAGAAATACTGATACATAAATTCTGGTATTTTAATAAAGAAAAGTGCTGGCTTGGGATCACTAGGATGAGATATTGGTTGCTTAAGCTCACACTCCTAGTGGAGATGTTTTGAATGACCATGGGGAGCTGGAAAAGAAGACTGAAAAACTTCATTTTTAAAATGTTTTCCCCGATTTTTTTTTAATGAACGCAGAGCCTTGGCTGCAGAGACAGCAGTCCTGTGTTTTCAGAAGCATCATGGTTAGGCGGGGATAGGTTTTGTATGACCAATAAATAGAACACTTCTGTTTCAATCCACCTCTGTGTCTATATGATACAAATAAAACATATACAGCATATATTCATTTTGTCTCAGAGCACATAACCCCAAATTCATTGACATTATGGCAATTTTTTGGTAGACCACGGAAATCCCAAATATTGTAGCTTGATGTTTAGAACAGGCTCATTATCCCGAGAGCACAGCTCTCTTTCTCATGTTATTCCTGATGGGAAGCAACCAGGAAAATTTGTACTGTATGAGGGCCAGACAGAAACTGATGCCCCACTTTCTTTTCTCAAGCAAAATGGATTTGCCAACTAATTGCTGCAGGGCTCTATAGGTATATTGTGGAGCTCTGCAGCAAGGAGAGGGCAATTTCAGTACTGAACGTTTCATTCTTCTCCTGTGGGAAGTACATTCTTAAAAATTGTGCACTTTCTGCGCGACCCTTGTATCATCTTACCATATTCCTTTAATCCACGCAGTAAGCATACGGTGAATGGAGAGGCATGAAAAATAACAGTAAAAGGTGAATGCTGTGCTGTGTATTTCAGGGCTCAGTACTGCTTATTGGTGGATTGTGCACTGCCTGATGAACACTAATCTTTGACTGCTTAACGTTAATTTAGGTGAGCTGTTCTAGGACAAGGACAAATCAACATCTGCGAAACCAGCTTATAGACCTTAGTAAAATAAATAAAATATTAGCACCCTATGAGCTTACCTTCACAGAAACCTGAGATTTAAGCAAAGAGCCTGGTGACAGGAATGACTCGGTGATTGACTAATTACACGGCCTCAAACAAGCAATGAGAGGGAGACACCAGTGAGAGTGAAAAAATCAGAAATGCGGCATTTAGCACCACAGGCATGTCAGAATTCTCACTCACGAGGTGTCTGCCACAGGTGCCCATGGCATCGTGTTGCCATCATGACCGTGTCCTTTCTGCGATGGATGAAACTGCTTGTGCACACATGTGAAATGAGATATTGTGTCCGTTCTTGGGCTCTCATTGCCCATTGGTAATGTTCAGAGATTCTCACCCCAATGCTAATTTCTTTACTGTTTTTGGTCTATTTCGCTGTACGCCCACCCAGTTTGGTGATCGTCAGGCATTTCCTTCGGTCTCAGCTCCCCTGGAGAGCTGCAGGGAGAATGAGAAAGGCCTCATCTCCAAATACATGATGAGCAATTCACCCCTTTGGCATCTGACACTCCATTCACCCACAGTGCCCCGCAGGATAGTCGGTTCTGATTGGAGGAGCAGCCCATCTCTCACTGACATCACAGCAAGCCTGTAGCCGCCTAGAAAACTGCTGGAGTCGGTGGTTCGCTTAGAGAAAGCCCTGGTCAACTAAAATCAGCTCTTCGCCGGCAGTGCTGCACTGGCTCTGCTTCACTGTCTGGGGCATTGTGTTCGCAGTTATCTCTGTCTTTTAATTGTTTTTTTTTGGGGGGTGTAAAGTATGCTGCAAAGCAAATCCAGATTTCCCAGTGAAAGTCCAAATCAAACAGAAAGTTGCTGTAAATGCAGTAGCTTAAGGAGGAAGGTGGGGGTGGGGGGGGGGAGAGATTAATTTATTTTGATTGACAGCCATTGCTCTGTTGTCATGGAGAGGGTAGCACCAGTGATGGCCCCCACTGACAGGACTAAGTCCTCTGAAAGGAAGAGATGGGTCACTGTCATTTACTTTCACCTGCTTCTTATATTGAATCAATCTGGCAGGCAGAAATTGAGAAGGAGTCAAATCATTCTGCTTTTGATTTGGGTTTTTTTGTGTCCAGGACAAGTTTGTGTTGGTCACAGTGACAAATGCGCAGACAACACCCCCTTGTATATCCAGCTGACACATTTTTGAAAGAAAGCAATAATATAATGTCTGGTAGATCCAGTCCCAGGAGCATTTATTTCCATCCTTGGGTTTTTTATGCTTTTTAATTTTAAGGAGATGTATCCACAGAAAATAATCAGAATGAAATCGTGGATAATCTGTCCTGCTCTACAGGGGCTGATACTACCTGTCAGACTGGCTGTAGCTCATATTTATGTTGCATCTTTGATCTTGTTAATTGAACAGAGTGACCCCTTCAGCCAAAGTTTGAAGTCACAGGAAAGAAATGTACATCTAAAATGTTCAGCACCTCCGTGGAAGAAACATTGGCAGTAATTGATCGGAATTAATTATTTATTGCCACTTCATGGTTCTGTTGCAGTGAGAGAAATAGAAGTCAAACAAAACAGACTTGGGTTTTGTTTGATTAGCAATGACTTCATCCGCGCCCAGAGGGTTCCAAGGTAGCGGTTAATGGGGAACATTAATGTCTGATGGAGAGTGTTATGTCCTCACTTTATCTTTGATTGTTAAATGTTATTTGACAAACTGATTCAGAAGAGTCCGCAAGAACTGAGTCAGGCACTAAAATGAAACACAAACTGGCTAATGTCAGTGCAGCAGAACAAACCGAAAAGACTCTGCGGTGAATTAGCACAGGAAGAAATTGAATGAGACAAGAAATTTTTCAACAAAAAACGTAGCTGGGTATGCCAGGCTTTTTGTAAGCCATTACTACATTCTGAAAATAAGCAGATAAGCATTTTTAAGACATTTTCGTTTAGCTGCTTTTCTGAGTCAAACCCTTTAATTTCTTGTTTTGAAACAAAAATTCCAAAACACAATCCTTCCCCCCTCACTGGGGCACAGAACTCCGTCCCACCAGAGAGCCCCTCTCAGAAGCCACAGTCTCTCTTCGGCCTTTGGAAATCAAAAACATCACTTGAGTCCTACTGGGTCCCTGTGTGAAATATGTTTCCTGTGTGGAGCAGTTTTCATGAAATTGCAGTTAACAAGATAACGTCTGATTGCTGTCATTGCTTGTTCTGAACGATGGGATACCGAAACCACTCAGACGTTTAAGCCAAAGCAAAGTGTTGAGCTCTTTTTTTTTTTTGTTTTAAAACACCATAATTTTGAGCGAATGGAGAGACTGGGGTGAAAGGAAACAATTTCAGAACAATGATATTTCAAATTGTGTTTCTCTAGTTGCGTTTCCTCTCTCCCTGGTGATCCTGTCCCCTCAAATCAACGCTACCAAAGCGACCCCCCGAAAGTTCCCTGACATTGCCTGAGGATTACCGCTCACCGTATTGTGACATTTAAAAATGTTTTTAAAGAGAAAAATTCCCTTTTCAGGCTACTTTCCTGCTCAGTCACTGCTCCTATTTTTCTGACATTTTGTTTGTATCTCAGCAGTTATACTCCCAGAAAGAAGAATTAAAAGAGCAGCATGCCTCATAGTTGTGCTGTATTTCATCACAAACAGAAGTATCCAAGAAAATTGGGATACCTGCCATTTCACACAGGTGTTTTATCCTCAGTGGAGTCACTTGGCTAATATTCTGTGACTCTTATTTTTAGACAAACAGCTTCCTGCTTTTTCCAAGGGTGGACTTTCAATAACTGGCAAAGAATATGTCTACTAATGAATTCTTTAAAAATGCATACTTTATTCAATACCTTTTATTGCAGAGGAGCACTTACAAAGGCAAGGTTCATTATCAGAGAGAAGCCCATGAGATTAATTCTCTGTAATATCAGTAAATCACTTTTCTTTTTCTTAGAAAGTGGCATTGAAACTTCTAATTAATAGAGATGTACCTAAATTAAGAAATTCATGGATTAAGAAAATATAAGTCATAGACTGCTACCTAGTGATCTCTCAAGTAACTAAATTACTTTCAGAAACAAAAATATAACTTTTGTTATGCATTTAGCGCTCGTTATGGCATAATTAAAATGTAAAGTGTAAAATCAAAAGGTACAAACGAGGAATGAATCCTTGATAAGAGACCAAGAAGCTAATTCAATAAGAGGCTTGTTAGATGCATTTTATAGTTGCTCAATAAAGCTTTTTTTCCCCATAGAGTGAGAGAACCATTATCGAGCCATTTGTTTTATATCAGCTTCTCCATATATAGTAAGAAGCCATCAAAGTCTTAATTAGTTAGAATAAGGTGCTTAAATCTTACTTCATTGCTGGGCCTTAAAATAAGGTTTTGAACAAGAAAGAGCCATGCTTCATGAATTTATATGTATGGCATAACTGGGACATTTATTTAACTACATAATTCTGGGTAAATGCAGATTGGGGGAAACATTTTCATGACAAATATTTCAAACCTGTGTTCCTCCTGCTGTGTTCACTTCTCCCTGGAGTTTCTTGGTGCTGTTTTTGGTTAAATATACCCAACTTAAACTGGTTTTATAAATTAATCAATTTAATATAGTGGTGTTTGATATCTTTCATCTCCAATTCATACAACAGTAGGCTATTTTTGTCACTGTTTCTTAGGCCTTTTAGATAAAGATTTATCATATTATACTACTAAAAAATGTTGTCATTGTCAGCAAAGATGGAATACCCTCTTCACAGACTTAACCAGTATATACTTCACTCAAAAGACTTCAGTTTCTAGAAAGGTGTTCAGAAAAATGTCATTTTGATAGCAGGCAATATTTTAGGACATTTAGTATATAGAAAGGAACTTATTTTTTTCTGTTGTATGCAAAAGATTGCTGAAATTCCAGCTATGCAGAAACGTCCTTTTAAAAGCATTTTTGTTATTTGTCGATTCTTTGTTAAAAAATGTATTGCAAGCCCTTACATATAATTATTGTGGATCAATGAAGGCTTCTCGTCACCTCCATTGTGAAACATTATGATTATTTCTCAAAGGCATGAAATATCTTGTCCATCACAGCATGTAACTTTGATTTTACACAGCGCTTATAACCACCTTTGGCAGACGGACTGGTCGTTTTCAAAAAGACCTTATGATTTGTATTCTGAACTGACTGCAACTGTACAAAGAAAGCAAAGCCTTTACGATATATTTTTTACTCTTTTTTGAAGGGCATTTATGGAAATACCTATTCAGATGAATCCGTTTCCTTAAGGAATGTATACTTCGGAAATGCCTACCCGTGATTTTCTAACTTCTAATTTTCTATGGGTGCCTGCAGCGAGCTGAGGATTTTCAGGACGGAGCACTAGAAGCTCTGGTCTCACAATTCTAACGTTATAAGGCTCTGAATCAGGGGTGCCAGCCTTGCAATTTTCTTTTTACTGACTTACTGAAAGAAAATCTCCTAGTTCTTACTAAAAAACACACTATTCCCCTGGCTAATCCTCTTGGCTTGACATCTTGGGGTTCCATTTCCTGCAGTGAGAAGCTAGGGAGTTTCTTCACCCTGTTTTTCATTGCCTTGGGTTTTCTCTGCCCTTTAGACACAAACCTACCACACGAAAGAAACGGCTTCTTAAAACACCAGTGCCTTTTCTCCATCCGAAATAATCAAAATCAAAAATGGGTTTATGGATGGGAGTAAAATTGGGCATTTTTTACCAGACAGCTGGCAGCCCTGTTCTGAATTCTAGCTAGGAGAAAAATAAAATAATGGAGCAGGCAAACATCAGCAAATTACAAGTGGTGTGTGAATCCGAGGGCAGTAAATTTAAAGATGTCTGCCCTGTGAAAACGGGGGCCCTGGGTTTTTTACCCTCCTGGACAGCACAGGACCTGAATACAAAACGATCTGGTAGCAAGCAAAATGGATTGGCACATAAGGGTTCTGGGCAAAGTGCGTTTGAAGAAACAGCAGATTTAAGCCTGCTGTGCTTAATAGGACCATCTGAAAAATCTGCCTTTTTGACTGTTGGTTTACGGGGAAAAAAATAAAACTTTTATCACAAGAGCAAGCGGGGGGGTGGGGGTCGGGGGGGATGTTTTGTTAACTTGAATAGAAATGTGTTTTCCCTTGTAGGAATCCTATAGAATAGAATATTTGCGGATTGTGTACAGAATATGTACGTGTAAGTGGAAAAGTCATTTTAATTTAATTCTAGTTCTATCCTGCTCCCCATTCTCTATTAAACATAATGGTACATTACAAGCCCTCCTCCTTGTTAATCTGTCTTTTCTTGGCCGAGATTTGTGAATCCCAGTGAAATGTATGGAAATCTGGACAAGTACAGACCCTGTATAGTTTCTAGGATGTGTGCCGTATGTTTTGTATAGCGATCTATGTGGAGCACAGATTGTTTTCTGTCAGGCATGCCTTAACTTTCGTCATCTTTTTTTGGTTCTGTTTAACATAATCATATATTTTTTATTTTTTTGTAAAATAAAACCTGTTTGCTTGCTGGAATCTTTTTTTTCTGGGGGGGGGAAGAGGGTCAGATTTCACTGTATCTCAACCTGGACTATATCCTAGGTATGCGCCTTTCCGTTTTTACTTCATAACATACGTGGCTTGTGGTTACCAATGGTTATCAGCTTTGGAATTCTGTATTTTTTTATGATACAAATATCAATAAATGAAAGTACAAATAAATAAATCTGTAACCGGAGAGAGCTAACCAATTTGTCCTTGCTTTGTATTATTGTAATACTGCCTAGTAGTTTTTTTTTATAATTTATTTTTCACTTGAATTGGTCATTACCTCACCAATGCCTCGACATTCTCTTATTAAAGGCCTTAGCGCAACCCAGTCTCCCCCTTCCTACAATATCAATTACAAATATCTTTTTTTATTACAAAGTACTATATTGCCTCTTAATTTTTAACTTTCTACAGCCCAATTTCTAACAAAGGCCTGAAAACCAAAAGGGAATTTCTTTTTAAATATATACAATACATCTGAGAAGAATTAGGAGCAGTTGTGAGCAGTGCATATATTACCAGAATTGACATTGCATTTAAAAAATTGCATGTTGCTAAATCAATAAACAATTAAATTACCCATTAAGAAAATAGGGAGAGGAGCAGGAGCAGTCATAGTTACAAGACTTTAAGCTTTAAGATGTAATATTGGGCTTTCTTAAATCGAAAAACATTAGCCTAGCATAATCAAAAAGTCACTAATGCTATTAACACTACTGTCGACTGAGACAACACCTGTTACAGGCATAGGTACAAGTATGTGGAGTCAACAAATAACCCTCTTTGAATTCCAAAACTTAGCAATGCAAAATCCAATTAACTCTAACCAGCTAATTTGTCACCCAAACTATTAATGACAAGTGTTAAAACAGATACACTTCTTCCTGTAGTTTTTTCTTGATTGTTCTCTTGGGGGGGAAATTCAAACAAAAGATCAAGATAGATCATGTCATGGAATAATGGTGGGTTCAGCTTTTATGGGTCGTGTCATTGCTTTGTGACTCATTACTCCAGCCAGGATCAATAAACATGACAGGTATGCGTGGATGGTGGAGGTTCAATAAACTGCCTCCCATTCGGTCATGTATCAAGCTCTCGATATTCCAGTGCACTTAGTTTACAAAGTCGGTGATAGACATTTTACTATGACTCCCCAGGCTCTTACTTCCAGGCACTGAAACATTTTCTTCGGTGAAGAATCTGAAATTGGCCTCGTCTCTTCTAACACATGCATCAGGCAAGGAGAGAAGAGAAATAGCAGAATCGCTGTGACTGCGGAGCGCAGAGAAAGGCGAACCGCTGAAATGTGCCTACTGCTCCATTGAGTGAGAGACTCGCAAACGGAACAGTGCGTAATCTTCCTATGCATTCCCACAAAAAAAAGTGCCCACTTCAAAAGAGATGCTGTGCACCGGTGAACTGAAAGGCTAATAAAAAGCTTGTTTTTTCCTGAAGTCTCCTCCCCTTTCACTTAGCCTTTACAAGCCCTTATGAGCAACCCCTGTGTTAGAAACAAACCAAACCCCCCTTTCTTTATCTGCAGAACACGTCGCCCAGTGGAAAACAGTTACAATACATTCTGTTTGCAATGTTAATTTCCTTCATTTAAACACATATTTTAGCATAATTAGCGGGAGCGAGACAATCTGCTGCTAATTGATTCTGCGTTCGGGCAGCTGATTGGCATTCAGGAGAGCTTTTTCTCTCTCTCACTCGAACACAAGAGGGTGAAGGGCTGGCTTTCTTTATTAATGAGGACCATCTGTGCCGATGCACAGCAGAGGAGAGAAGGGGGGGGAGGTTAGCGGAAAATGAAAATGACCTGAGAACGGAATATCGAGTACTGAAAGGTAAAGGGCGCCTACACACCTCGAGGTGAGCGCTTGTAATGGCCGTCGGCGTCCCAGCGCCTTTGAGGCGAGCTGGACAAAGATTCTGGTCGCTTACCTTCTGGTCCTTCGTCCTCTTTTATCTTTCAGCTGCTTTGCTCGAAATCTTTGAACTTTTCTTTATCTGTGAGCTGAAGAACCCAGATAAGTGCAAGCAGATGTCCTCCCTTTTTAAATGAATGAGGGAGCTCTAGGCACAGAAACTTGATCTGCGGCGTGAACGTTTCCAAAAGTACGCTTGCATTCCCCCCACCTTTCGAAAAATAAACTGCAAACAAGCACCACTTGACAGATCTGGTGGAGGAAAGGGCACCAAGCTACTTGCTCACGGATGCCTTCAAAATCTGGCAGAAGTAACGCCACAAGATAAAACCGCGTTCACGTCTTCACATTCCCTTCAGGGCTTCGGCGGTTTTTAACACGCGGGTTCATTTTATTTCAAAAGCAGAAGCTAAGTTAGGTTATTTATTGGGGATGCTCATTTTCAATAGCATATTTGTGTGACTGTCCCTCCAAAGAAATTAATACAAGCAATGTAGAAAAGTAATTTCTCCCTTCATTAATAGCACTGGTATAATAAGTCATTAATCTGCGGGAGAAAAAAAATCAATTTCATGAACTACTGTAGGTTAAAATAAATGACATTTTATAGAAATAACTCTGGGGGGAGGGGATTTAAATTCTGAAATTAATGGATACTTTATAAGGACGGGGATCAACTCCAGTTATTTATCAATCCGTTAATGCACAGCACTGCATCTCAATTTTCCACATGAGCTGCCTTCAATTCGGTGCACAAGAGCACGCCGAAGATTGTAGAATATAGTATTTTATAGTTTCCCCGAACTGACAGTGCACCGCCGAGAAGCGATGACAATAATTTCATTTGTTTAATTCTTTTCACTACAGTTAAAGACTCCAAGCAGCTTTGAAAAGGAGCACCAGTCGGCTACCCCTGCTACTAAACTCGGAGCCTTCCCGACCGTGCAGGTATATTAATCCGCTGTGATTTGAGTCCTGTTGCTGCCATAATGTCTTGGTACAAGTCCTGCTGTTTTCGACCATAAAGTGATAGATAAAAAAAACGGACGTGGGACAGTCATTGTTAATCCTCTGTTCTTCTAGGTAGTGCTAATTGCATTCAGAAGTCCAAAAGATCAGCGCGAGCATCATTTTTAAATAGTAATAACGTCTACACAGTGACCACAAGGCATGCAACTTTGGCTACTTATTTTTAATTTTCTCCTTGTTTGATATCCCTGTATCAACTCTTCCCTCACAAGACATAATTTGTGGGGACAAAGGACTCCCAGAGCTGCCTGCAGGGAATACTCGGTTAGTTAGCATTCGGAGAGACGCAACACCTATAAAGTATCATATACAGGAATCATGTACAGTAACCGTGTACCTTAGCAAAGAGATTAAGAAGAATTAGAACAAGGATGCCGGTCCTTAATTCCAGCCTTTGTAATTCCACAGGTGCCACATTCTGTCTGTTATGTAACATAGGAGTAAGAGGTTGCAATTAAAATAGCTGGATGTCCTTAGCAGTAACTGGAACATTGAAGTGGGCATTTTTACATTACAAAGAGTCTTAATGTTGGTAATGTAGCTTATGTGGCAGAAGGTCTGGTCACCTGAAGGCGAACCCCTGTTGACCTGTAATCTTGGTAGGAGGTTGGTGCCACTTTTAAGAGCTCTCTTGGAAGGAAAATATGTGCAGTGAATCTGATACTTGCACACAATAAGGAACAGTAGTCATCTGCATTAATGAAGGGCTTAGATGTGTATTAGTTTTCATAATAGCTAACTGTTAAATGCAAAATCCAGATATGCACAAAGTACAGTAGAAGTCAACAGTCACAATAAAAATTAAAAAAGAAAGCAGGTCTTATCGACTGGGGAAAAAAAAGCTCATTTACATTTAAATAGATACAGACCGAGGAACTGGGGACGAAAAAAAACAAATATTTGCATCTGATTTAGATGAGATTATAAACTCCTGAAAAGAAATATATACTTTAGAAAGTTCTAAGACAATGCTGTTTTGCTAACAGCTTAACAAGAAACTTCAAAGACATGTTGACTCTGTGCTTTGATTAAACCCTGCAGTCCTAGAGAAACACATTATGTCATTTATAAAACAGTCTGCAACGATTATCCATGCAGTACTTAATTCGCTTTGCTTTATTGATTTATACTTATCAGTAGAAAAAGTTACCTATAGGTATTTAGTGGGTATATTAAAGTATTGTTTTTATTTTGCATATGATCATTTTTACACAAAACGGTTTTAGGCCAAATTCATAATTATAGAAATACTTATTCAGACAACAATAAAACTGCAAATATTTCAAGTCCTGAGAAAGGCAACCTGAAGAATGTGGTAAGACTTGGTATTAATCCTCGGGTTAAGGAGAGAGAGAAAAGGAGTTTTTTTTTATTAAAACAAGATCAACTTTTGTGTAATATAATATTCAATGTTTTCAGTAAAGGTGTTTGACCAAGAGACTGCTCATGTTAAGTTGCCCTAAAAACTGGTATCCTGATATCCAATTGATATCCAGATCCGTGTGAAATGAATTTGTTAACAAAATATATATTTTGCCAAAACAGCATTTCCCAGAATCTTTAACGGGATTCTAATAAATCCTCTTCAAATCACAGATTGTGCTGATTGTATCAAAATGATAGAATTTGACAGTTTTCCTCACACAAAGTAATAATACATGGCAACTCTTCTGATGGTGCATAGGGCTCATTTGATTAGCCTGGCCCAACCAACAGCATCAGCCTGAAATAATGCTAAAACCTAAAGTAACCCATCTCCCATTTTCATTTGAAGCACTGCTCTGTTGTCAGTCAGAAAGTGTGGACTATCAATAAAACAGAACAAAAAAGAGAACTTATTTATAATCCAGCTGAAGCTTAGCTCTCCGTTTGGCTTCACGATGCTCTAGTGTGTATTGATCAGTCTTCGAGTGCTCTTTGCAGCAACACAAACCTGATGTCCTATTGGTTTTGTTGAAAGTGAGGGTTCAGATCCAGTTAAAAACACGTGCTCATCTAAAATCCAGAATGCTGCAGAAAACAGCATGCCATTGACAGTTTTTATTTAATTTATTTCATTTTAGTACCACCAGAAGCAGAATTAACCCACTTCGAGGAATCCCAGAACACCTAACTGGATATTACGGAACAAAGTAATTGACATGTAAAATTTCTGTCAGCTGTCTCGGTAGTGTCTTGTAAATAAGAGAAAGAGGGAACTATCGCAGCTGTTTCATGTGAGGTTGTGGCTAATGGACTGTATGATCATAAACAAGCCACTTGCTCAGTTGCTTGTGTTAATTGTTATGGTAAAGAGGGTCATGGAAATATTGATTTATTTTATTTTATAGGGACAGCTTCAACTTGTTTTTTTTTTTATTCAGCCCAGAATAGAGGTGGACAACATGGTTAAAAACAAAGTGTTAGCACCTTACTTTCAGCAATGTCGTATTACAGACAGTTGCATGAATGTACACATATACTGGGGAATGCGAAGAGGTCAGTTATGGATTTATATGTAAGAAAAAGCTATGTTCCTATGGATAAGGATACCAGCCTGATTAATTATTGGAGCACAAAATCAAGGCTTGAAAATATTGGAGAAAAATTGATTTTTTTTTTACTGGTTTCCTGAATATATAGCCTACTAAACAGTAGTTTTTTTTTCCTTTGTAACATTCCCATTCATTATGGGGAAAAGGGAGGAAATAAATGTATCTCTGGTTGAATAATTGTTGTAGGCACTGTACCTCTGTGTGTAAAATAATAACCATCCATTTACTGCTTCAAGGGCACAGAGCCAGTCAGAATAATCTGCGCTGGGGAAGTGATTTTATGGGGGCAGTGAAATGGACATTTTTAAAAGCCTTGTTCAGTACAAGAAAGTAGTTTATAGACTTGTACTTATGGAGCTGCCTTCAGCGTTGTGCGTGTGTGTACCTCAGTTTATATTCGACCAAACCCTGCAGTGACTCAGTGGGGCTGAAGCTGGTTAATCTACTTGAGCAAGAAAGGTTAGGCTTATTAACATGAAAACTCTGGCTGTACAATGTCTTCCGCACACTGCTGGGCTCGTGCTTTCAGAGGAAAGCCTTCAAATGAACTCCCAGCAAAACAAGAGCAGCTCAGTCATGATCGCCACAGGACGGGTCCATGATTTTAATTACAACAAACCCTAGACCAGCAACAACCTGCCCGTGGATGACAGATTCACCCTTTGTAGCTTTCACAAAATAAGTTTCATTTGAAGTGTTCCTAAAACTCTGTTGACAGTTCACTCCTAAGCTTTGACCTGTTTGTTTGATACAACAGAAGTGGTGTCACAAAATTTAATTATTTCTTTTTCTTTTTTTCGACACTCAGCGGCCAACTATAAAAGTTCAGCTGCTTTTGCATAAATTTCCACTACACTTGAAATTTCGCAAACTGTCACCATCAGGAAACAGCCCCTTCCACACCTGCTGGGGCGCCGAGTGATGTACTCATGGGTCTAACTTGTTTGATGTGCAGGATCAGGTCATCGTGTCTTTTTGCGACGGTACTGAACCACAATTCTGGTTCATCTCAGGGTATCCTTTCCTTTATACAGCCGCTAAATGCTGCCCGTGTGTTGCTTGTTCTGTGAACATTGACACCATTTGTTCTGGATTACACGCTCAGTTAGTTCATTATCTTGTTTGTGTTTTTGAACGTCAAGATTTAGATCCAGTTCAAGTCAAGAGATGCTGTGGGCTCATTTTCCTGGCCATGTGAACTTGGCTACCAATGACTATTTTAGAGAATTAGTCATTGGTAGCCAAGTTCACATGGCCAGGAAAATGAGCCCACAGCATACATTCAAACAGAGAAGACAAGAGAATTCTCATGGAAATGCTTGGTATTAATGTCACCTGCATTTCTTTGCCATCCCATTGCACAGAGCAGGTACAGGGGAGGTGACAAAGTGACTTTTCCCCCTGTACAGAGGGAGTAGCATGTATTCAAAACATATCTTTGACAAAAACAAATCCTTTTCAAATGTAATTTGGCCTGGAATCGTCCATTCACATGGCAATGTGAGTGAAAATAGCAGGCTAACCCCACAGAAAAAAACTCTAATAAGAAAACTGAAAGATCTGGAAACTTCAGATGCTATAAAAAGGATTTTCATCACAGTGATGACGCGTTTACTGCCACCAGTTGAACCCACAAGTCCAAATTCCTTTACCAACTTAATAACATTTAAATTGGTCTGAGGTTCCTAAGGAAATTCACAAGGTGCATTTTCTCCAGCAGCTGGCAGGAATGGACCATTAGCAAACCTTATTCTGTTTTTCCTGCTTAAAATCCTATTACAGTAATTACAGTTGCTTTGGAATCTTGTGATTGTTCCTGAGCATTTGGCGACTAAAATATTGTGGAGACTGCGATCTTTTATGAGGGATTGTGGTGCTGGGAAAAAAATAAATGCTATTAAAAAAAAAAAAGACTGCCAAGAACTTTCATTCTGAAATATCGCACTGTTGCACACATGCACATTTACAATGCTTCTCCATCAAGCTAATTCTGTCTCTATTGCTAGAGGTAACAAGCACCGTCATTTATAATGAGCATTAAAGAAACTGGCTTTGGTATCAAAGGTTCTGACATTTGTCTCCTGTAATGTTAAATATTCTGCGATTGAGTGTTTGAAGTTTTGGATAAGCAGGAGTGTAAAAAATGAAGAAAACTGGCCCAGGGCAACATCAGCAGCCCCCTGTGCTTCACAGTGGCATTGTAAAAGCAATTTGTAGTTTTGCAAGAAGGAAAGAAAATGACTTGTCTTCAGTCTACTAATGTTACTGCTTCCTCTGTGAATTAATCAGCAGTTGAAGTGCCTCGCATGCTCGCTATTTTGTTCATGTGGTTCATTGTCTGGTACATTCTTGCAATTTTAGAATATAATGAGATCAAACTAATTGCAGCTGCTTGCTCTGAACTGTTTGTGTTAGGCGTGGGTTCAAATGTTGGGAAAGGAAGAGTGTGCTGTGATTCTTAACGCATTTCTTCCCCTGAACTGTGACGAGCAGCCCGGGCTGGTGGCATTTAGGCGAATGCGTGCGTGCTCGCGCTCTCGCCTAAATGACCACTGGGATCCAGCCGAGCTGATCAACGTGAAGGAGGTGATGGGAAACGTAACACTAATCTCCCATCACCTGTCTCTGGCAACCCGGGAGAGTTGGGGTCTGTTTATCGTTGTGCTGATTGCCATTCTAATCATGATGAGGACACCTTCAAGCCCAAAAAAAAACACACCAGAGTGCACCCTGTGAGTGAATGCTCCCCTCCCCCCCCAAAAAAAAAGCCTTGTCCTCTTGTCATCTATTGCCCGTCACGTTAGCTGATGAAAGGTTGGGAGAAAGATAAACCCACAGCGGCTGGCAGCAGTGGGTGATAAAGAGGATTAACAGAGCGTGAACAGACGGCACTATAGGCTGATAACTAACCTTGGTGAAAGACAAACCCAATGGCAGGAGCTAAATAGGTGTCAGACGCTTTGGCACTGGGCTGATGTGGGCCTGGGTCTTGAAATCCTCTCCAGTCGCTGAGCTAGCTTCGTCGTAGGACCTGACCTGAGTTAACAGGTCTGGAGCTGCGGACTAATACTGAGGTCAGATAAGATCACTTCATTGGCCATATACAATTTCTTTTATTGGGAATTTGTCTTTTTGCATACCCCAGCTTGCTCTCCATGAGACACAGACACACAGACAGGGAGAGAAGCTGGGGGTCAGAGCGCAGGGTCAGCCATTTATACGGCGTCCCTGGAGCAGTTGGGGTTAAGGGCCTTGCTCAGGGGCCCAACGGAGGAGGATTCCTCTGCCGGCCGTTGGATATGAACCGGCAACCTTCCAGCCACATCTGGGAGGTAGTGACACAAGAAGAAATCTTTGCTCCTTTGTCAATGAAGAGTCGGCAGCTCATTAAACTTTGCAGTTTTAATTGACTGTTGTAAAACCTAACCATCTAGGTAGATCCTAATGGCTATTCTGTGTATAAGGAAACATTATTTGTGCCACGGTCATGTTTTTGATGCTAAAAAAGACTGAACCATTTAAAATGTCTGAACACAGGCTGACTGTGTTCTCTAGAGTGAAAGGCGCAATGGCAGCTCAACGCTGAATTTCCTTTTTATTGTCAACACCCCTTGCGGCCTGCCCGCAAACAGCAGAGCTTACTTCTGGAAGGAGACAATCTGGGAAACTGTGGCTTTGCCGTTTGAGCGCATTCACAAAGGATTGTGTGTAGCGGCCGCAGGGGTGTTCTCTCTGGCCTTTCCCTGTTTGTCTAGGGGCTAATCGTTTTGAATGGCTCTGGGACAGCAGTCTGAGGAGAGTGTCCTGCTGGAGCTCGTCTTCTGGCAGTCAGGCCTAGTAAAGTGTTCCCAGCCCTGGAGTCAGGCTCAGCCCAGCTCTGGGTAATGACTCACACATGTGCAGGCTATCTTCCTATCGAGGGCAAGCCAAGACTTTAAAGAAACCCAATTAATCTTAAGACCTGTCTCTCCTCATTAACATTACTTTCTACAGGGATGGATGAAAAAGCCAATTACACTTTGAAGTTGTGATTAAACACTGACGGGGGAGTTAGGGGATGCATTTTTGTTCTTTAATTCAGATTTTTCTTCTCTCCTATTTTCTTACAGTGAAAAAATCGTGTTTTTGTTCATTATAGTAGTGAAATGCATGCACAGTCTGAGGGCTGTCTTTTTCACGTCTTTAACCCAGTTTAGCCTACAAGAGGCCGAATTAAAGCAAAAAAAAAACAACCTCAATGCTCATTTTAATTGTACACATTTACATAATTCTTTTCATTTTTTTAAATGGGTTCTCTGTGCGTGAACACTAACGAACAGAAAAAGAAAAATGGCAGAAACAGCCTCTGTCACAAAAGATGATGATGATGATGAAGTTTTATTAAATTTTAATTGAATAAAAACAGGGCGCGTCGCAAATCACAGAACGCTGTTCACTTGCTTGCATTCTTTCTAATTTATCTATTGAAGAATCTTGTCTCACTGTTTCTGGGAGTTTTTTTAAGATAAAACAGATGTTCTGAAGGAGGTCAAATTATACACTTTCTTGTGTATAACTATCTCGCCTGATAAGCCCCCCCAAACACACACTTCCCCCCTCCCTCCAGCTCATCTTCATCCCTGCAGCACAGAGTGAGAGGGGTGTCCTGTCAGCCTTGTCCGTGCTGCCGGGTTTCTGTTCCCACAGTCAGCTGAGTCACACCGAATAGACTTCTCTTTTTCCCCGTGAATTGGGATGTGAGTGAGCTACTGAAAGAGCAGCAGGGTAGTGCAGTGGTCAGCATTGCTGCCTTGCAGTGCTGGGGCCCTGGGTTCAACACTAGACCTGGGGTTCTCTCTGCATGGAGTTTGTATGATATCCCTGTGTTCATGTGGGCTTCTTTCTGGTGCTCCACTTCCCTCAGTGCGGTGGCTCTTGTGGCTCAGGATCTGCGCCTGTGGCTGGAAGGTTGCCGGTTCGTATCCCACAGCCGGCGGAGGAATCCTACTCTGTTGGGCCCCTGAGCAAGGCCCTTAACCCCAACTGCTCCAGGGGCTCCATATAAGTGACTGACCCTGCGCTCTGACCCCAAGCTCCTCTCCCTGTCTGTGTGTCTCATGGAGAGCAAGCTGGGGTCTGCGAAAAGACGAATTCCTAATACAAGAAATTGTAAATGGCCAGTAAAGTGTGATCTGATCTCTTATAGTCCTAAGACACACTGGTGCAATAGGTTAATTGGCTCCTGGCAAACACTGGCTCTGGTGTGAGTGAGGTGAGCGCAAGTTTGTGTCTGTGTGTGCCCTGCGATAGACTGGCGGCCCATCCAGGGTGTTTCCTGCCTCACACCCGTTCCTTGCTGAGGTTCTGTTTGCCCCATGATTCTGTATTGGGTAAAGTGGTTAGAAAATGCACGGATGAAAGACTGCCCAGAAGAAAATCAGCTTTGGAAATGCAGCTGGTGAACGGCTGGGCAGAACTACTTTTCTAAAGTTCTGGGTGAACTTTCTGGGTGAGATTCTGCATCTTGAGCTTGCTTCACACACACTTCACAGTAAATCAGTCTGTATCAGCTAAATTCAGATGATTTGTTGCTCCTCTCTTTCTGAACTGAACCAGAGATCAAGTGTCTTGGGAAGGGGTTTGGGAAGGAGGCATGGGGCTTTGATATCCTTTGCTGCTTTATTGATCCGAAGAACTGTTGGACTAAACAAAGTTCAAACCCCAAGGACTTTGCTGGGGTGACGCTGAGCATTGATAATGTTGATTATTGACCTGTCAGTTCTGCTGTTTACTCAAGTTCCAGCACACACGCACACTCAAGCCTGCTGATGAGTGAAATGCATGCGGCCCACATCAGTTAAACAAAACTTGTGTACATTAGCCATTCATCTGGTCCTGGCATCGATTGCTTTCCTCATAAAAGCCTTTCTCTGGTGAACAGCAGGCGCTGCTCATAATTGACACTGTTCTGCTTTCAGAGGAATTGAATAGCTCTGCTGCACCCCATGTTTAAACACAAACCGATTTCTGGTTATTGATGGCATTGGATTTTTATGTGTGTGTGCTCTCCTCTTATATCATGTCCCACGTGACTGACAGGCCTGAGTTTGTGTGTTCATGCTGTCCGGTTTAAGGAGTGTTCCCACACCTCATCAGCAACCCCAGCTTCTATAAAATATGCTTCCCCTTAGCTGCAGGTTCAGAAAATAATGTGAACAGTAGCAATGTGCATGGATATAGCTCCTTCCTGTTACCCCAGCTGTCCTCGTTAAGTGTGCCAATCAGTGTGTGTTATTTGTACCAGTGTGTATATAAGTTGGTAGCACTGGAGGGCTCAGCCCTTTTGCCACAAAGGATCCAAACTGAAGAGGAGATTGTGTGTGGGAGCTCCACTCTCACAATGGTCATGGTGCTGCGGTGGGTGAAAATTAAAACCTGAAAAATCTCCCAACAGCAGAAACAGGTCACCAATATCCCCCAAAATCTCACCAGCTGGAAACGCTGACTAAACGTTGGGAATAGCCGTTCCTTCAGATTCTTGGTCACCAGTTACAGCTAATTACTGGTGTTAAAATAAAGGAAGCTTGTCCTAAAAACACAGAGCTAAATAAATGTGAAAAAGGAGTGAGACTGGGACAGATGTCCACAGCGCCCGCTGTCCATCAATGGATTTTATTTCTTGAAAAATTGCCTGCTTTCTAAATCTCTCGCATATAAGCTGGTATTTCCTTAAAGCCATACAAAAAAAACCTTGAAAAGAAATCAGTTTGATTTTTCTTGAAACCTGCTTTGCAGATTTGAGAGACGAGGTCGTTTAACCCTGCGTTTAACACAAAACAGCCAATTTATGTCACGTTCGGAGAACATCAGTGGGGTTTCTGAACTGGAGATGAGTCAAGAGGGGAGGAGGTGTTTGGGGGGGGGACAAATTTCAAATAACCCCTTTTTTTCTATTTCATCCTTTTAATATTCTGACATTATTGAAGTCAACATGATAAAAAACACGAGTGTCAATCACCTGCCTAATTACATCCGCTGGGAGGCGAATTTGATAAAGCAGAGTCGGTAGGTATTTATTCTTTATGACAAGGCCAGGAGAAGCCAGGCAATGGGAGTGGGGGAATTGAAAGTGGAAAGATGAAGGACCCAGGCAGCCGCGTACACCTGGCTTTGCCATTCATGTCTGTAGCCTATTAGCAGCCCTGACATGCCCTGCTGCAGCAGCACATGTCAAAGATTAATAGTTTGAAGGTGCTGTCACTTCTTTACAGACCTCAGGAAAAAAATGCAGCCTGACTCCCAAAAACTGAAGCTGGCCTGTCCTGGAAACACAGCAGTGTGGATGCATAAGTATTGTCTTGACAATTTATTTGGCAACCTATTCATTTCAATCTCTCTTTCTCGATGTAGAAAGAGAGCGGGGGTATCTTTTATTCTTTTTTTTTGCAACAGATCACAGAAAAGCCTCTCTAAAAGCTTGTCTTCCTATAAAATTAAATTTTAAGCTAATCAGATGGTATTTATGAATGGGATTTAAAAAGCCTTTTTTTCTGTAATAGATTTTTTTATTATTGGCTAGGACACACTTTCATTAGTTTGGACTGGAAAGCCTTTTTTGTTTTACTTTTAAACATAGGTTACTGAGGCACAAACACTAGTTTTCATGAAAATCTTTTTTCATTTTTTCTTTTTTGGATTTTTCTAAAACACAAGATCCAACCAGAAAGCAATACTCATGGTCTCATGCAGGAGATCTTCATTAACGGCTTGCACGTAACACATTCACAAAGTGCAATCGTGTTTGTAGAACAGAGTTATTTCCAGCACGGAAATACAATGCAAAAACGTACAGTCCTACAGTATATACTATTCAGTGAAGCAGAAACATATCTACAATGATATCGCTTGCTGAGTTAACTGATTTAAGATGCGTATCAGTTCTTTGTTTCCTGTCATATGATGGCTCTTTCATCTTAAAAAAATCATGCGCCTTGCATATCTTGAAGGGGGTTGGAGGGAGCTGGGAGTATTTCTAAATATAGTGTAGCTAAACGCTGAGCCCTAAAGACTGCCAATATAGGAATTCTCCCAGGAGCTGATAGAGGGAGCCGGTGTGAATCGGAGAAAAGGGAGTTGAGCAGCCCAGCGGTTAGAGCTGAGGGGCTGGAAAACGACGTCACCTAATTGATTGGTCTGAGCGACTGGGAAGGAGGCTGCTGATGGAGCGTGGCCTCACTCAGGGAGGGAAGGTAGAGCAAAGGTGAGGGCTAAGGTTTTGTGAGGGGGGACACACAGGGGTAAGAAGCACCTGGAGGAACAGGATAACCCCATCCTCTTAACGTTTAGCCGGACTGGTTTATACCTTCTAAACAGCTGTAAGGTGCTGAAAACAGCTCACAATACCTTCCGGCCTGGAGGTGAGAAACCCAGTTCCCGTGATTTGAGCCGAGTGGTAGGCGAGTTAGCATCGCAGTTTAGGAATTCAAGCTGGCAGATTGTGAGGAAACGGTACATTGTGTTTTAGAGGTTGTGTTCATGATGGGGATGCGTGTGTGGGTTTGGGGGAACAGTTCCACTGGACCCAAGGTGTTTGGTGAGGGTGTTGTACTGGTCGGAGTGGAGGAACTGTGGCCTTCTGGCTATAGCAGAGACTGGGAGAGGCAGTGGGTTAGAGTGAGTGAGAGATGATGGCTAAACCTGAGGAAGGCAGTATGGGATAGTAGCGAGACCAGGGACCCAGGAAGGAGTGTGGGCTGAGGACCTGAGCTCTGGAAGGCCATTTCACCAAGCAGCTAGACCCGTGGAATTCTGGGAGCCACAGCCAGAGATCAGTGCTAAGGTTCAAATTCTCCAGTCTCTTCTTTTTCCACCCTGTCATTTGCACTGGATGTTACACATGCTGCTGCATGAACCTGCCGGAACAGGCCTGGGCTGTAGAAACTCCAGAGGCCCGCCATAAATCTTTCATCGGCTTTAGTGACAAGAAGCAAGAATCTTAGAAACAAGAAAGGAGTGTCAAACAAATGTGATCAAAGAAGGATGCAAATGTCACTTTTAAATTAATATTTAAGATATGATTAATATTTATGCCAGCTCGTTTGTTGTTTTTACTTTTTTGTGGTAGGGGCAGGGTTAATTGCATGCTTTCATCCATCAAAAAGCTAACATGATTTTATAGTCAGCTCTGCTCCACAGCGCCTCCTACTTGTAGACTGACATGCTTACCATCATTGAAGGATTTTATTTCACTGCACATGCATGTGCACTTGGGAATGAACATTTAAACATTTAGTCATTCATACCATCTCCACCTTTATAATTCATTTTTTGTTTCTTCTGTTGGGAGGTGTTAGCTAACAATACATCACTCTCTAAAAGGGATCTCCAGTGCTATTCTGAACATGGACGTATCCAAGAAAAGCAAAATAGCATTGCCCAGGCAGAACAGTTATTTGAAGGTGGAACCGCTATAAATTTTCCAATCTTGTTGCCTTGCCTTGAGCTGTTAGAATCCTACTTAGCAGCTGGAATTTCTAGACATGGGTGAATAGTCTAAGCTGGAAATTGTGTAGAATGCATGCAATCAGATATTGTCTGCTTTGGAAATAAGATCTCAATTTTGGTTATCAACGATGAGGAAGGAAGAGTGTAATTGACATTAAATGCAATTAACCAAATCCCCGTCGTTTTTAAAACGAATCAAACAGATTGGCATGCAGCATGGTGGCTTTGGCAGGTAATTGTCTTTCAGGAATGGGGTGGGGTGGGAGTTGGGCAAAAAGCAGAACGTCCGTTAAAATAAATCTCCCTTTTCAGCTTTATTTTCTGCTTTTTTTTTCTTGTAAAAAAAAGACAGGAAAATATTTGTCTGCGGTAGTAATGTATGGTGGGTGTAATAGCTTCGGTAAGACCTGGTTTAGAAAACTACATTTACTTGCTCACCAGACCAGGCTGTGGCTGAACTCGTTTCTTTAACGGTTCTCTATTCTCCTAGTCCCTCTGCTCTAACCACAAGTCCACACTGCCTCACAGTTAGCTGCACCCCCCCCCAGCCCCCTCCAAACCGAACTCTCAGAGCAGCTCCTTTCCAGATGGGCCTGCAAAGAAAGAAATATTTATTTTTATTAGACCTCTGACTCCTGCCCAGTCTTTGATCGCCCCACACGCCGTAAACTATTCCTGAGGACTTGGGGTGGCGAGAGATGGGATTTCCTTCGGGGCTTCACTGGGGGGCCCACACAGCCTCTTTTGGCTGAGGCTGAATGTAGCTCCGGAAGGACCCAGACACTGTTCAGCAGGGCAGGAGAGGAGGTGTGCCGAGGGGTGCTGGAAGCAGGTGGAAGAGAGTAGGGAGAGACATCTGTGCACCGCAAATAGAACACACACCTGAAGCATCACCAGGGAAGGAGGCAGTTTGTGTTCAAGAGGGTGCATCGTTTGGTCAGAAGAGCATGTGATGAATCATATCTAGACCTCTTCTTTCTGTTTCCTGCTTTATGCAGTGGACATGCACATTTCTTTCATTGAACTTAATGCTGAGCAGCCTGATGATGGTTTGTGCTGCTGCCTTTCAGCTCTCGAGTCTTGGGTTTGATAACCCCAGGGTGCCATCTGTGTGGAGTTTGCACGTTCTTGCATATGTTTTCTCTTTTCTTGTCTCCACTCCACCTGCAAGGATTCAGCTGTCTGGTATACTCATGGAATATACTTAATCAATGGGTCATTTCTTACTTTTTAAATAGTGCTGTAAATGTGTGGATTGGATGATTCCATATACTCAGATGTGAAAGGAGATATATAAGATTGATATAAAGTGTATATCATCCACTCAAATGTTCACTTTCTACAGCTAGGAAGCTAGGTTTATACCTCCCAAACCTTTTATAAAAAGTGCTCCATGCTCTTGTGTCTATATATCAATTCATTTTCTGACAGCTTCTTCCAATTCAGAGTCACAGGGGAGCCGGAGCCTCCCCTGTGACTCTGAGGAAATCAGAGCACCCTGAGTAAACCCAGGTGAATCCGAGGAGAACATACAAACTCCACACAGATAGTCCTCCAGGAGTTGACCCCTGGGCCCCAGAGCTGAGAGGCAACAATGCTATCTACCGAGCCACTCTGCTGCCTGTTCTCAGTTCTAATTGCACGTGATTGTAGTTTGCTCTTGTTTCCTCTTTGTGTTGATACTGAAGAAATCCATTGGCTTGTTTTTGCTAATACCGTTGAGGATGTTGAATACTTGTAGCAGATCCCTTTGTAGTCTTTTCTGTAGAAGACTAAAAGAGGACAATTCTTTTAGCCTCTTAGAGTAGGATATTTTTAGCACAGGAATGTATCTAGTTGCTTTTCTTTGAGCCAATTCCAGAGTAGAAATATTTTTTTTTGTATCTTGGCAACCAAAATAGTGCTCCATATTCTAAATGAGGTATTACGATGTTTCTGTATAATGAATACGAATATGTTGTGTTCCGACCAGATGCGATATGGTGTTTATTTATTCAGGCTTGGATAAAACATTCCAGAGAAACACAAAAAAAAATCTAGGTTTAGAAGTCACTTCACCACAAATAATCTATCATCTAGTACCACTTGAAATTAACACAGTTTCACAAAGATCTCAAGCCGCTTTAAGACAAAATCAGTTTTAAAAGCATTAATAGATCTAACAGAGAAGTAATATGGCTGAAGGTAAAGCAGATAATGAAGGCAGGCTGTTGCTTCAGAGTGGGCCCACAGAATTCAATTGAACGAGTCTGCAAACTTCATTAGTTTCTGTGAAAGCTGAGATGTAGAGAAGCCTCAGAATGCACGACAGGTGAGGCTGCAAGTGTACAGTAACTTTTTACTGCAGCATTTACTGCCGAGCAGACTTGTCTTTCTTTCCCTCTCCATCTTGGAATTGGGTTACGGCCTTTTAATCCGGGGCACCTCCAGACGTTCTCTCCGATCTGGGGCTCTTCTCTCTCGTCTGCTGGAGTGCTTGTATTACAGCATATGGGGTGCAGGGTTGGGTTTAATGGACATCTTGAACACCCAAGACGGAACAGTGGTAGCTGGGGAAACGCATGAGGTGTCTGTTTCTCCGGGGCTCCATTGTTTTGTTTAATGCCAACCCAACGACTGACTGTTAAAACGAAAGGCCTTATCCCCTTATATTGTGAAATAAGTGAAAACCGGTCTGTTGCTATATTCGACATTTTTCTACCTTTATTCAAAAAGGGTGAAGGTGATTTTTAAGTATCTATTTGTCTAATCTACCTGAATTTAACTTTCTGTCAAGCACATTGAGGCAGAGCTCATGAATAAAGGCAGCTCAGTAAATCCAAATCGGACTGATTTGATTGCAATTGAATTTAAAAAATCATCCATACTGCCAAATACCCACTCTCCCAAACAGTAAGACACGTCGTGTTTAAACGGAAAACAAATATGTAGTCAGTAATGGTTTTGATTTTGTATTTGTGCATTGTTATGGTGGTATGCTTTAGGACATACAACATGTTTGAGAACTGACATTGATTTACATGACATGCACAATAGCTGATCCTGAGTTTTTTTAATATTTGCTGTTTTATTCTGTATATGCCTGTCAAAACATCACGTTTTCCCAATACAGATACATTACTGCCACCCGAGAAGGTTGTTGCATGTCAAGGAGAACAAAACACTGAGACACTTGGGGATAGATTAAGGCTTTTTTTTTCTTTTCTATAGGAATTTTAAACCAGCAAATGCAGCAAAACTATCCAAACTATCCAAAAAAATGAGGAAATCTGTTAGAAACGTCTGTTTGATATTTGAAGTTATTTGTGCCGAGTGCTGAAAAATAACAGCATGTTTAGGGCTTTTTTTTTAAATCTTGTCCAATAGAAGATATCGTTGCTTATTTTTAGAATGTGTTTTAATATCAAAATAAAGAATCAGCAAAACAGAGGGTACTGTGTGATTTTGCAAATGAAAAACAAGTTTTAGATGTTTCAACATAGTTACCCAAGGGGCTGAGCTATTTATTCAAAGTGATGTTTTTTTTCACAACATGAAACTGAATTTGCTTCTGAAGATGCATTTCCTTTTTTCTAATTGGCACTTCACAAATGTAGGGTGGTAGGTTGTGCCAGAGCAGCATGCTAACTCTGTCTTGACATGTGCCAATTTGTCCACAGGTTTGGCATTAACAAACAAATGCACCGTGAATGTGAGATTCCTGGCTCTCGGAAAGCAGGCCTGTTAAAGGCGCTCTGGAATGTGTGTTCAATCCAGATTGTTCCTCCCCTTCTTGCACTTCAGCTCAGTTTGACTGATGGGTGCCTGTACCTCTTGCTCTGGGGTACATCCTGTTGCCAATCAAAAAAGCACATTCCCCCCAGGCCATTCCCTGTCATCACCTCTCCCCCAAAACTTTCCATCTCAAACTGGAGCTCCCTTATTTTATTTTTGCTTTTGTTTTGGTATGGTATACGCAGATATGTTTTTTTCTTGGCTCATTTTTTTTTTGTCTCGCCTTCTAATTCATCCCATTGTTCCTTAAAATGCTTAAAACCCTGTTCCTTGATTGTAGTTTGTTTTGTTTTAGGAGAAATGGCCGACAATATAGATGGAATTCAGGAAACGGGCTCGTGGGGAATTTAACATGAGAAATTGCGCTGATGATCTGCAAAACAGAGTTCAGCTGTAGTCAGAAAAATAGCACGAATCTTAAAATTGTTGTTGATCGTCATTTATTTCATTTTTTTCATGGTCATCATTTAAACGTGACAATGGACAGTGAAATGCATACTTCTCTAGGTCTGAAATCATCCCAAGCACTTGATGTGAATCATTCAGCACTAAAACATATTCCTAACTGAAGTATCTCAGTAACCCGCAGGATATATATAGCATTTCTAATATGCTGACCAAAGTTATTATTCTCATCCATCCCATTGTCAAAGTAATAGCAACCAGCTCCTTTAAATATTGAATGGATTGGTAGTTGGTTCAGCTGCATAATTAGCAAACTGATTGAAGCAAATGCCATGAAATTGAATAAAAGAGTTGCATATCGAGCAGCTGTGATCTAGGTGTGATTCCATTAGCTAGGTCTCCTCGTTAAACCCCCAGAATGTTTAAACACGCAGTTCAGGAGTTGGGAAAGAGCATCAAAAGGTTTATCTCTCAGCAGAAGAATAAGAAATTGCAATCCAAGCCCCAAAAAGAAAGCAAAGAGACCCCTGATGCAATCAACATGATATGACGTGATATGTAATCAAAGGTGCTCAGCATGGAGTTTTGCAGTTGAAATTATGGTGTGGAAAATATGAATAACATTATTATTTCTGCTTAAAGCAGGCCAGCTATTTACTATACATGTAAGCGTGCCTGAACAATGGGGGTTCCAGTCTGTAATCTGCAGGGTATTTTTGATTTGGGAATCTTGGTCTTTTTGGTCTATAATACATAGATACAGGGTGCTTTTGAATTTAGTTGACCTATTCAGACAACAGTATCCTGAAAATCATGCATTGTAAATGAGTGGCATTTAGCACATGTACAAATGAACCAGGGGGAATGATTTTCATCAGAGAATGACACTCTATATATTGTATATTGTATATATAGAATAGGAGTGTGACCACCACTTGTGCCCATGATGCTTGTGTTATTGGAAAAATCAGTGGCAATTTGTAACTGGAAAGTGTATAGCAAAATAACGGTTTTGGCTGGTAGTCCCAATGCTTTTGGAGGATACTGTACTGTAACTTGAAAAATCACCCTCTTTTGATGTTGGAAACATGAATGCCCTATTGCAGCTCATGGTCACTGTCCTCTGCATACAGGGACTTTAAAACTGATGAAAAGGAGCAAATGAGTTGGGTGTAATGGTCTCCCGTTTCCAAACTGAGCTCTGTCAGTCCTTTTTAGCAGTTTTTGTGGCAGCTGCTTAGGTGATCTCATATACATTTTGACATTCTAATGAATGATTCGGCTTGTGGGGAAAAGAAAAAGCAAATGACCAAAAGTAGCAAGATGATGCCTGTCTGTTGCACAAAGCAGGGGGAATTGTGAGCAGTGCAGAGCACCAGACGAGCACTCTATAACATGTCTATGGGGGAGTCGATACAGTGTAAGGCAATGAAGTATCTCCAGGCGCCCATTGATTCCACAGAGAGGAGCCAGCCGACTGTGTCATTATTGGAATGCATTGAGTGTCTTCCTCTTTTTCATGTCTTCACACCCGGTGAGCCTTCAATCGACTATTTTTTCTGCTGCATTACCCTCGGAGAAGGCGGGGGTGGGATGGGGTCGTGACGCCGAGCCGTTTCTCAGACTCTGCATTGAGCTGCCCGCTCTGCTGCGGCTCTTGGCAGCAGCGCTCGACTTCATCAACGCGCCCGCTACGCACTCCAGCTCGCCGGCTGCGGAGCGGAGGAGAACATGAGGGCCGCCATTCGGAAAACATCTTGGAAGCAACAGCAGGGCCGTTCTGCGTGACGCGGGCCTGGCATCTTTCTTTGCCCTCTTCTCTTTTAAATCATGGCAGTTGCTTTCCAGATTCAGATATCTGCTCGGAGCACAACTTATCAGTCTGATTTCTGTTCTTTCATTTATTTATTTTTTTGGGAGGGAAACTTCTTTCAAAAGCTCTGTGCTGGGAAGAAATGACTGCACTTGTTTCTTTCTTTTAACCATGAATCACTGTAGGAGAACAAATGCATCTTCTGTTCTGTTTTATTGCTCTTCAGAAAACAGTTTTTCACAATGCAGGTCCTGTAGGGACTGCTCTACGGATTCTACAAGATATTTAAACCCTCCTACAGATGCATGCTGTTGAATTCTTCCTAATTAATTGTCCTTTTGTCTTCAGATTTAAAGGACAGCGTGGATAAGGCTGTGAGTCGGAATACATTGGATTCTCTAAATTGCGACAAATTCAATAAATCACTTCTTTCCTTTTCTATTGCTGACTCCTCCTTAGTCAACGAGTAAAGACTGAAACTGAAAATAAGTTGAAACTTCACCCTAACAACCAACATGCAACTTACAGGTCCTCCAGTTTCTTTTTCATAGAGTCACTGTGCTCTCAGTTGAAAACCGGCCATCATGCATTCAGAATCTGTGTCAGGGAGCTGTGGACTCAAATTTGGATATGTAAAAGATTACCAAAATGTCTCCTTTGGTTGATCTTTCTTTCTTTACCATGGAGAAAGGAGAAGAGTCCCTAAACATGGCCCAGTGGAATTCTTGAGACTCATTCAGCTAAGAGTAGGAGCCTTCAAGCAGAGGCAGTACAGTCAGCTGGGTCCCAAACCCCAAATCCCGAACTTTAAGCAGAGAACCAAGGTCTGATCAAAGCAGAGGAAAAAGAAGAGAAATGAATGGTGAAACATGTGATGTGATCAAGGTTACCAATCGTAAGGAGAAACGCTAAGTGTGTGCTTGACCTGCTGTGTATTAGCTCCTTGCCTGTCAATGAGACCACAGAGTTGGTGAGGGGCTGTTTGAATGTAATGTGTTGAGACTGCTCTGAGCAGGCAGCTGTCCTGTCTTCGCCCTGGAGAGCCACAGTACCCAGTGAGAGCCATCCTCCCCTCCTCCCTTCCCCTCCTGTGCCCTAACAAGCCCTGACACTCACAGCTCATCTCCAGAGAGAGCCCAAGGGCAAAGAAGGGTGCTTCTGCGAGTCTGCGCTCATTGCTAATCAAACCTCATTCCAAACCAGTGGTCGGAGCGCACGTGGAGTAGCCCCTTCTATGCATTGCTAATCCCTTCTTCCACGGCTCAGTGCTGGTGTCTGATTCCAATTCCATTAAATAATATATGTCACAAACATCAGATCTACATGTTGTTTTCCCTGTCCACCCCATTGAATTTAATTGCTGTGCCTTTCGTGCTTAGCCCTGGATTTTGCCTCAAACCAATATCATGTCAGGTGCCAGTTGACCTTGATGAGCACCCCCCCTCCACCCAATGTGTCCCCATGTGGTTAAACTCATTGCAGTCTATTAGCAGTGCAGAAGCTGGATGTCAAAACTGTGTTAGCACCCCAGGACCTGCTAAATGTCAAGAGTAAAGGATCCAGCTCCACAATTATCGTCTTCTCTCTTCTTCTCAGCTGCATAAGGCTCCGCACCTGCAGTCTCCTAGGAGGGAGGTCAGTAAGATGAGGACAAGTAGGGTCTGTACTTGGAAACCTCACTCCTCTGCCTCTTCCCATTTTCCTTAATCCCTCAACCCCTGCCCCAGCGCCCACCGACCCCCTGCTTCACCCCGACCCATCCTTTCCCCTCTCTCTCCCCGAACCCCACTGGGTCGTGATCACAGAGTCCTGCCCTGGATGTTTAGGAAACTAAAGGAAGAGGGTTGGAGTCCCACAGGCCCCAGCAAAATCTGAATGTCCTATCTGAATTATTGATGCAATGTAGACCATACATAATGCAAAATACATGGTTTGGGGAGGCCTGAGGCAGTGCTTTGGCAGGCAGGCAGGCACCTCTTTCTGCAGAAACACATGGTACTGTGAAGCGCATTGTTGTGTACGCAACAAGCAGAGCAGCTGTGGGTACAACAGATGAGATTATGGACAAAAGTTTGCACACCTTTTCAGTCCTTTCAGTGCAGCATGCTTTGATTCACCCCGATACCATAAGCGGCTTACAAAATACTTCTGCCATGTACTGTCTTGCAAGTCTCGTCATCCTCCTATTTATTTCAGCTGTGTGCACACAGTGACTTTGAAGGTAGGAAAGACAAATGCGAACAGTAACTCATTCATGTGAGCTAGCTGCTTTATTGCATTTTTAATTAAGGTTTCCCAAATTCTTTTAAAAAAATTAAGCAGGAAATGAATGATAGCTGTTCCTAACAACATTTCATGAGGTGGATTTTTTTCTGCCTCATAATCACAAATTTGAATATTTCATGCAACAGTTCTTTATTGTAATTGCAAACTACAGGTGTTGTAATTGGAAACTACAGTTAGATTAGATATTCTCATTTACTAGACAGGTGTAGTTTGATTTAAATAGTTTTTTTTAACTGAAGAGCATGTATAAGTGTCATCATTATGTCTGTAGACCAATTGATAGACTTCTGTAGCTCTTGTATTTGTGCTAAACACACAGCAAATTTATACAAAACGTTGAAGACTGAGGTTTTCATTCATTCTGAGCCACGCATTCATTGTGGCTTAACTGGAGTCTTATTCTGCAGATCCTGCTAGACTGAATGTGGACTAGGTCATCAGTGTTAGGATTCAACAAGTGGCAGTGCATAACTGACCATAATCGACAGCTGTGTCACTCCACAGACCAGTAAAAGCTCAGTTATAGACACTGTGAGACGCAGTGTGAAAATGTTTAATGGCTCACCTGTGCACAGTATGACTATGTAGCTACAGTACGTTCACTTTGCAAAACATGTTTTGGAAAGGACATGGATCCCAGCTATGAAGTTTCCTTTTTCCTTCCAAGAAATGGAAATTGAAGTGAAAATTTGGTAGGAATCATGGCAAACAAGTTCTCCTTCACCTCTCTCATTCTTGTCTTTCTGCATCGCTCCTCCGCAACATCTCCACCTGAACAGCTGCCGCTTGGTCACTCCTCCCTCTGCTTGCAGGTCCTGACTTCCTCACCCTCAGCCTAGCTGGCTCAGCCATCGTCTCCCATGCTTGTCTTCTTCACACACACACAGGTCTCCACGGTTTTTCTTACTGGGTGTTGTCCTTCCTCATAAAGTTGGATTTGTTGATACCAAGGTGAAGCCTGAATGCAAGCAACACACACTGATTTGTAAATGAAAGGGTTCCAGAGCCTCCTTTGTCTTGTACTTCTTTAGTACATCTTCTCAATGAAATTACACATTTACAGGTACAGGTGGCATTCCATGACAGTCGAACTGCATTCATCAGTCCCATCTTCCCATCTCTGATCTACAGGTCTCTGAGATTTGGACATGTAGAGTTGTGGAAGAGGGGTGTTGGTTTTTTGCACCCTCTCCAATCCCATCTGAACCCCTGTCTCTCAAACTATGTGGCTGTTGAACTGTGGTTGACACGGGCTCTTAAAATCCATCTATGCCTCCTGTCACCAATCGCATCCCCTGAGCCTGTCACTTTACTCCGATTTCAATGCATCAAATTTTAAATTTCATGAAGCTCCTTGAACCAGTATCCAGCTGTGCTGGTCGCTACCAGGAGAGGATTGTGATTCCAAGATAAAACAGGATTAGCATACCGAGCCCATCTTCATTCTTAAATATGTAGGTATGTCTCATACTCCACTGATACAGGGATGTTAGGGTGAAAAGAGACAGGGGAGTGCCTTTTAAGTCTTGTCTTGTAACCTGTATCGCACAGTAGCATGCTTCAAATGTGTCTTTTTTTAGCAGCAACTAGTTAATATCAATTGTCTTTCTGAACTTCATGCCTTTGGAAGTCTGAAGGTACCTGGAATCCGATGGCTCTTTAATGCGATGTTTGAACCAGCTGTCAACACTACAGTCAAGGACAGTGAGTTAAGGCCTCTGATAAGACATTCTGGGCTAAATGATTTATAAAGATGGCATGTATGCAGGAGATGACCATGAAAAATGTATGAGGGCTATGTAGTCTTGGAGTTTCTGCTCTTTCAGTGGAAGAGGCAGCTGTCTGAAAAATTGCTGTCTTAGGGCATGCTGTTGTGAGGACTGAGTGGCTTGAAGCCCGCAGAAAAAAGAAGGCCGCACATCGAAAAGATCGGTTTTGGCTTTCTCTGTATCTTGCTAGCCTTTGTCCTTAATGCCCCTTCATACTACTGTAACTCTTTGCAAAGAGTCGCTTCTGAGTGGGATAAAAAAGTGTTCTAAATCACACTTTAGAAAAAGCTGCCCCAGAGATACAAATTCTTTCTTTTTTCCCCCCTCTTTGTCTTTTTCTTTATTTGTCAAAAAAAAACCTCATCACGTCAGGGGCAAAATGAAGAAAAATGATTTCAATTCTCCTAACCTGTCTCCGCACAATTCTCCCAGAGGCCTGGAGCGCAATTATTCCATACGTCCACACACCCATATTGGATAGCAAGAGAGACAGTGTGGGAGTCTCAGCCCCAAGTCAGACTCCCATTTGGGACAAAATGTAATAAAAAAGATGATGTCTTGAGGGAAAAACAGGGGCCTGGTCGATATATCTGCGAGAGTGCCCTGTTTCGGTTGACAGAACGCATTACAGTGGAATACGATTTGAGTTTCTGGAGCGAAGTCTTATCCCAAGACATTCTACAGGAGCACAGAGAGTATCTTCCTGCCAAGATTGCAAACCATCCAAAATCCCACTTACAAATAAAAAAAGTTTTTTGTTTTTTTAACCATTTCATGAACTGCCCTTTTTTTTTGCTTTTCTTAGAGGCATGTACAACTATGTCTGGAACTCAGGCTAGAAGACAACACAGATTCATAAGATAAATTCTTCTTTTTAACTCTTGTTGAAGACTGCACTGGTGACACTGCAGGATAAATCAGAGAGCCGTATTTGCCAGGCTCTGCCAACAGATGGTGATCACATCTGTTTTGTGTAAAGAAGACCTACCGCTGTCTGAGATACAGTTTCATAGAATGCATCCTGCTGGTCATGGTAGGGTTAAAGACGGAGAGAGCCGTTATACATTTTGTGAAACATTTTGTTTCAAGTCAGACACAACCAACATTTTATAGTGAGAAAACTAAAATTATTTGTCTAATTGCAGAAATATGAAAAAGGAGCACTGGATTTAATTCCTGGGGTCCTGTCTGCATGGAGTTTGCATGTTTTCCCTGTATTCACGTGGTTTCTTCCCAAAGTCCACAGATATACTGGTGTGTTAATCGGCTTGTGGGAAAAATTGGCCCATGTGTGGTTGTGTGTGTCTTTCCCATCCAGGGTGTATCCTGCCTTGGGCCCAGTGCTTCCCAGGATATACAGTATGACCCCCTTCTCACCCATGGCCAAAATGTGTATCTTTCCTAGAAAACAGGCAGATGTCTTTTAGATCAGCTGGGCTTCCTTCTCAATATCTGCAACATATACAGTGTGTAGAGAGAAGGGAATAATCCAGGCATCAGGAAGAAGGGGAAACTGAGCTCTGCACAATCCGAGTGCTTTCTTGTATTTTAACTGGCAGTGAACTTCCCAGGAAGGCTTCCTTGGGAGGTCTGTGAAGGACTCCCCTTACCCTGTGGGAACAGTCCCTTTCACATGTGAAAGCGAGAGCACAACAGCAGGGTGATCCAGGAAGACGGGGAGGCATGAACACTGAGGGCACCGGGACAGAGGAAGGCAGGGATCCGCGCCTCCTTGAAGACATCCTGCCATTGTGGGCCCTGAGAGTCGCTGGCACTCGCCGTGGCCCTGCCCCAGACACCGGTTTCCTCCCGCGGGAGAAGCGGGCCGGAGGGAGCCGGCTCTCCGTCTCGCTGGGCTCGAACAGGGGAAAAAAGCGTCTCTCCAGTGACGGCATGGTTAGATCCCGGGCACCGCGCTGTCCGGCCTGCTTGTCTTCCGTTTACAATCCACCGCATTTCCCAGCTTTCTCCCAGTGCTCCTGTATCCAGGAGGGCCGTGGAAATGTCACCCTCCTGCACGGCCTCCTGCATCAGGCCCTGCATCACACACGACATCCAGCTGACGGATGCGAGTGTGTTTGCGTGGCGTTTTGTCCCGGTTTTACTGATCTGAACGTCACGGCTAGCTGCTTTAATGCAACACGGTTTGTATTGTTGCCTGCGTCTTGAGGAATTTTGCTATGGCTGCTGCGTGGATTTGTTTGTCACGTTGAGAAGCTAGCTTGAGCAAGGCACAGCGCCTGACAATCAGATTTGAGGAGTCTTCCTGGCGGTCGTGTTATTTTTCTTTGACAGAAACCTAGTTTATGCGGACAGTAGACGGAACGGAGAGTAATTCACATTCCAGCGAACACAGCAAAGGACAGAGAAACCCAAAGTAAATTATATAACACACTGGAAACGGATAAAAAATAGCAGACAGATATTGCAGAGCCTGTTTTCCTGAGTAATTTGCTGTAGCTGTTCCAGTGACAGTCACCCTTTTCATCCTTTTGCGACTGTGTGTTCAAGGTTTAACTCCTGAAAAACTCCAGCCATCAGAAGCCAAAAAACATATATTTTTTTCCACCAATCCCTGTAGTTTTTCACCCATTTGCCTCATTTTGTTTCATGCTTATAGATCCAAAAAGCTCAATTGATTTTTACCTGCATATTTTTTTCCAGCACTCACTGTAACACAAGTCTCCGTTCAGTCCAGAATTTGCAGTTTCTCAGGTGGCTCCACTGCTGGGCTGCGTCTTGAGTTTAAGGTGATACGTTTTGGCTCTTTTCAGGAACTTAGAACACAACAGATTCCTGAATCTGGTTAGGTTGATTTGTTACCTTTGGCAGGCTTTGTAATTTAAAAAAATAGCCATACCGTCCAGTCTCTATGATTATCATCATAAGCTGCATTTTATTTCAGATAAAAGTTTCATCTCTATAAGTAAGTTTTAATGCAGTTCTACCATTTTACTATTAGCAGATAAAAGAGATAACATTAAGGGATTAAGGGATTCCTTATTAATGATAATATACATATTTAATTATTGGATATTAAAGAAGTTATAACAGATTGATTTAGCAATGCAGATCATTAAAATAGTCATAATGCTTTCCAATACCTTCTCAAAGTACAAACTCTCCATAAAAAGGTTGGTTTATTATTATTATATTTTAATAATCAACCTGCAGTGCTTTATTAATACTTCATAACATCTTTATCACCCATCTAATACATATTTATAAAACATTTATAAATGAGGCATTAATATAAAATGCTATTGAAACAGAAATCTGGGGTATGTAAAAAATGCTATTATTCATCTACAAAAAGGGCCATGATTAAATATTTGTCCCACTGCCAGTATGTTTTGGAGGATTTCAATTCTGAGAAATCGGAATTTGACAAATCAAACTGCGACAGATTGTTTTCCCCAGTCATTGTGTGGACCAGCTTCCTTGCAGCGCAATCATTTGGAAAAAAACAGAATGTCTCTAATATCTCACTGCGAGAGCACATTTGTAACAGATTCATTATCTGCCTTTTTTTTCATTTAGAAGCTGCGCCACCATCTCATCCATTCGGTGCTGAAGCTGCCAATACAAATGGATGAAAATGAAGTCATCTTTCATTTACTTAACGTGCTTAACCCAGCAACGTTTTTCTCCTTCCTTACATGAGTAATCGGTTAAATTAGAAATAAGCCGCTCTGCAAAACCATTGCCTATTATGTATGCAGTCAGAGTAATCAATGCAATTGCTAATATATTAGGGTATAAAGTAAATGCCTCGTAAGAGATGCTGGTATTCCATGAATAAGCACCCAAGGGGATTTGATAGAGGAATTATGAAATCCTGAGAACTGAACTAAACATAGGAATGAATAAAAATCTTTGTACAGAAAATTGCAAAATGGGTTGACAAAGCCTAGTTCTGGGACAAGACCCTTCTCCTTTCTAAGGATACATTTTTGGATCGGGGTAGGTCGCTGCCCTCATGGGGTGGTAACATTGAGGTTTCCCAACTGTCCTAACCAAAAAACAATTGGGGGAAATTTTGAGACCACCATAGGAGGAATCCAGCTACAACTGCCTCCAAGAGTCAGGCTTCCATGCAGCAGGTTGCTGTAAGCCTTATTTATGTCTTGGTTTGGCAGAGTGTCCCTCGTGCAAGCTGGGCGACTGACTGAATCAACCAAGCATCATGCTGTCATTTTGGTTCTTAAGTTTCAATGTTCCTCGGGAGCAAAAATCAGGATGGCAGTGGAATTCCTTGGAACAGCCTGGAGAGAGACTGTTAAATACGTCTTTTCTTGTTCTGTTGTTTCATTCGTGCTCGTGAATGCCACAAGTACTGCTCGTATTCTGCCTCCATTTCTCATAGTTGAAACTGCGGGTCCACTGTGGAGAGTCCTCTAATGAAGAGCTTGGCATCTGTCCATTGAGACAGGTGAGCAACAGCTGTAATCAAGGATGTGCAGTTTGGAGGCAGACTGCTAGCGGAGACACTTTTTATCAGATAAGTGACCAGCTGAGACCTGAATATTAAACTTGCAGAGCCTATAACAATTAAAGCAAAAGCAAAAAAAATAAAGCTTGAATATCACAGAAGCTGTTGCTATCGAAGCCCTTCTAACCAAGCAGACTTTTTTAAAGATTTTGCTATCAGGGAAATAATCGTTTGGAAACTAACCGGTCTCTTCTCATTCTTTTTTTTTATCCTGACAGTATTTATGATTGAGCGCTTGAAGTTACGGACGGAGGAACAAAATCAATTGGATTAGTTGGCAAATTGTTGATACAGTATCGACTCTGCCTCAGGTAACCATGGCTACCGAGCTAAACAAAGTAATCAAAATTGGAGGCTGATGGAAATGGAGGATTAAAGCTTCATTTCTAAGAAAAGATATTCCGGAAGGGCATTCAAAAGTTAGACACGGGGGGATGGCAGAAAGCAATTTGGTTTTTAAGACGGTGCAACAAAAAAAACTTGCTTCTATTTGGAATAAAACGATACATATCTTCTATTGAGGGTAACAAAAATGTATCGTGCTAAGCGTGAAAAAGCTCTATTTATGATTAAATGAGAACTGAAAGCAAGACCTGCAATACTAAATCTCACGGCATTGACAGAGAAAATGCACTTGATAGTGTGCCTTTCAGTGCTTTAAATAAAAAAAATAAACAAAATTGCTTATGTGTGTTCCCAAGAAAAAGGCAAGACTTTTTGTGTTAAAGGAAAATATCAACACCTTACCAACAGGCATATTTTTCTTTCTGTAACTGTATAAAAGCCATAAATATTTGACTATCCCACTTCCAACTTTTTTCTCTTAGGCCTGTGTGTGCTTGACTACCTGGTTATATTTCCAAGCTTTTCCTTAAGGGGCCCCTGCACAGCGGTCTTCTTATTCTTCATCGATGTGTCAAATTGTGGATAATTATCCCGCCAAGGTGGCGACCCTGATCTTGTCATGCCTCTTTGACTGCTATCAGCCGCTCCAATGAGGCACGGTCTCTTGAACGGCAGCCATCCCGCTCATCGTCTGGCTGATCCGTTAATGACGTTCCTCCTCATCCCTGGGGCAGGAGAGACCTGGCGCTGGAGTCACGTCGCAGTCCTGCTCTCAGCCTCCACTTAGGATGCTTTATTGGAATCACTGTGGGTTGCAAACGAGAGTACAGCAATAGCTCAATCCATAACATCAAGCGCTCAAATTATGTCTGTAATATACAGAAAGCAGAAGTCTGGCTGTGTCATCTATAATGCCTTGATGGGAAAATGCCTGTCTTCAAGCGCTTTCCTTGTAAAATCCATCATGCAATAAAAGCAGTCTACTGCAACTATAAAGTTTGTGGCCTCCGGTCAGCACCTTGGTAGCAAGGGCTTAATTTCTTTAAAAGACTTATCTTTTCTTTGAGAGACTGCATGCAAGTTCTTTTTAAAGGATCGTTTTCATTAAACGTCCCTGCTTTGGGACTTCATGGTCGGGAGTTTCTGAGGGCAAGACCATCGCTTGGCTAACAAGAAGGCAAGCCAGAGAAACACTCTCTGGTCTGGGGAATCTTAGCTCTTGTTCATCACCCAGAGGGGACAAAGGAACCCTAAGAGCTCCTGTTGAATGAAACATAGACAAACGAGCAGACAAAATGTTCGTTCAAATAGTGTTTCAGCAGTGGATAGAGTTAAGGCTTTTTTCACAGAATCCCCGTCGGCCTGCTCGTCACTCACGAGGAGATTTGGGTTGAAATCTGGCCGCACAACATTCTTGTCCTGATTCAGAACCCATCCACCTTTTAAACAATGACTAGATTCTTTGTCTGTGTTCCAAGGTTCAGCTGCAGCACCAGTCCTGTACACAGTGTGAATATACAGTCATGCTGCAAAAGTATACATCAGCAGTTTCATGACACAGAGATGCCTTTTAAGCCTCTCTCTATTTATTTATTTCACATTCCCGACTTGGGCTGGGGGGCGATTGCTGCTGAACCACACGTGGGAGATGATAGCCTTGCAAATTCCCATCATACCTCAGTGTATCAGTGGGAAATGGGCAATAATCTTGTAGCTCTTCCTAATAGCCATATGGGGAGGATGAGAGAAGAATCGACTGAAGTGTGTTTGCGTACACCCCTCTATCCAAAGGTCTAGTGCTGCGAACCGTTTAATCCCCGAATACAATTGCTGCCAAGGCAATATTAATATTCAAGATCTGCATTGATAGCCTGTCTTTATTAGCTCCTAATGAAGATAAAAATGCGTTGTGTGATTTATGCTGAAACTATATAAATGCAAATCCACATCGGTGCTACTCTGCTTCTCTCTCCCCAAGCAGCAGGATGGAAGTCTTTAGTCAGGCAGCCTGTCGAGGGGAGATTTGTAAACAATTTAAACGACCAAATTGATTTTTTTCTTTAATATTACTGTATTATGCTAGAGAGTCTCAGAGCTGAGCGAAGTACACTGATTAGGCAACCAGGCGGTTTTTTTTTTCTTTGTACTCCATTCATGCCTTTAGATTGTGTAACAGATAAGCCTTGGCATTTATTTCAAAGCTAACATTTCTATAAAGGTCATCCATATACAGATGCATAGCTGTTTTCTAGGTGCTCTTGTACTGATGTTGAACACAGGAATCATTGCGGTTATCTGTGTAGTGATTTTGTGTCTTTGTTTACTTTCAAGACCTTGCTAGCGAGTTGGGATTACTGCAGTCCCAGGTTCCATCCTTACAGTTGATGACCATGAGAAACTACAGGGGTCTGAACTATTAGTGTAATCTGCCGAGGTCTGGTCTGATCATGAGAGTTTTCATTTTCTGTGAAGAAAACTCCTAAGTAGCTCCTTCTGGATTATATATTGTAATGGTATGTGCTTTTGCAATTTTGCTGTTGTTTTATTCTGATTTATTTTCCTATGTCTGTGATCATTTACTGATGCTACCCAGTTGTGAACCTTTGGTTTGAACAGAGGAGAATATGAGGGCATCTGATCCACGTGTTTCAATTTCTCAACGGCCTAGACAGAGTCGAACCATTGGGCTTTTTCAGAATTACAAGTGATGCCGAAACCAGAGGTCCTACGTTAAAACTGAGAACAAGAGAAATGTCTTTACACAAAGTGTTGTTGCTGTCTGAAACAAGCTACGCTGTGGAAGCTGATAAACCTGGTTTCATTCAGGAAACACCTGGTTGAAATAATTGGATCAATTAGCTACTAACTATGCAACGGGCTAAATGGGCCAATTGTCATTTGTAATGTTTCTTATGTTCTTAAATACTTTTTTTAAAGCAAAACAGGGGAAAGTAATATAGGTTGGACTGTGCTGTGTATAGATTTTTATTGTCATGAGGTATGGTCCAGTGCTAAATTCTTACTCTTTCATCAAGCTCATTGAGAGGTGTCATAGTTTTTGCTGGAATAGTTGGCAAGCGCAGCAGACCACTCTCCTCCCAAGGAGAAAAGAGAAACACACGCACCCATCCATCCATCCATTTTCAGCCTGCTTCATCCAATAGAGGGTGATGGAGGAGCCGACATCCATCCTGGCAAGTAACAGGCACAAGGCAGGTCCTTCACAGGCCACACACAAACGCAGACACACACACATTCGCATCAGGGCCAGTTTTTCCAGAAGCCAGTGAACCTACCAGTGTGTCCAGTATGAAACCCATGTGAACAAAGGGAGGACACAGTTAGCACCCCAGGAATTGAACCCAAGGCCCCAGCAAGGCAGCAATGCTCACCACTGTGCCACAGGCATACCGTACGTCATAGATTAAAGTAACTAGGAATGGCAGATGATGTACACGTTTTCTTTCAGAGCAAAACTGCAGAATTTGCCAACGCCGACAAGAAAAACTCAACACCCCCAATTTCATGACAGGCTTGACGAAGGAATTGAGTGAAAGGGGTTCGTGTCAGTGAATATTCAACAATTGCTCCCTCCTGAGTTTCTTTCAACCACCTTCATCCTTCAAAGAGAGGCCAGGCAGAGAGCTCAGTAGTTCAGTTCACATTTCCTCTTGGATTTGCTGGATTTTAGGTTTCAGATCTCGAGATCTGATGGACACTGAAGGTAACTTTCTCGAGAATTATAAGAAACCTCCTACTCGCACAGTTTCTTAAGTACTCCATCATCTTTCTCTTTTCTTCTGACAAAGATGTATCTGGAAAGGTCGGGGCATGCATTTCAGCCGGAATTCATTTCATGGCGTGACTGCAGTGTTCTCCACAAGAATTTAATTTCCCACTCCCCTGCCGCTCAGGAAAGCTGGGGGAGGGTGGGTGTTATTCTTTCCTTTCCTTTTTTTACTCAGTCTGTACTGTCTCGTTAATGAAAGTGCCAAGGTGACGTCAAAAGTTTGGGAAATTATCTGAAAGAATTTCATATAGCTTGCAAAACTTCCAGGAGTGAGTGTGGGTAACTCGTTAATTCCTTCCAATTAATAGAGAATTGTACTGAATACCACAGGGATAGAAAATGCGTTTTATCTGATTTCATGAGCCTGAAGCCTAATCTAAACCTCAATCTTTCTCATGTGGTCAGATTTTGCACTGAAAGGAAAAGCTGAAATCGTTCACACAAGTGGGTCAAATTCATTGAACACATTACAGATATTGCCCACAATTTCTTATAATGAACGAAACTTAATCTCATTGCCTGGAGGGGGGCACCCTTTTGGCCTGGGACCCCCAGAGGACCACTTTCCTCCTCCTATTGGCAATCTGTGTTTTCAGGATGGTCTACTGTTGCTGTACGATACTGTCAATGACTGCAATTCTGTGAGGAGCCCTGAGCAGACTGTCATAACTGCTGTAGCAAATAAAGCAATATTGATTGACCGATTCATTCATTGATCTGTCCATTTAATTAATACATTGATTGATCAATCTGATGAATTGAAATGCACGGTGCAATCCACACTGAATTCATTGTCAGTTTTCATTCATGCTAGTTCAACGTGAACTGCGGTAGTAAGGGGCCTCCGCTTCGTAATCAGCGCAGTGGAGAATCTGTGAACGGAGTTCAGACTGAAGTTGAAGAAGACAGAAACTTCATGCTCGCGTAGTGCGGTAGCCGTGAAAACAGCGTCTCCTTTGGTGGCAGGTATGCGTAATGCATTTCTAATGGACCTGAGTGCCTATTATCCCTGGGTCTCAGGTGTGAGTTTGTTTAATTTAGTTTAACACACTGGCTCTATTTATTCTGCTCCCATAACTGGAAAATTGATTTCCTTGCCTTTGCGTTGTTCATTATTCACCAGCCAACGAGCCTAAATGCACCGAAATAAAACATGAAACACTTGTGGGTTTTAATTAGCCTTCGCTACACTTGCTTCCACACACAAGCTGACAAGGAGAGGAGGGGGTCGCCTCAAGTCAGTAAATTGGTTGCTGCAACTTGGGAAGACCCGACGCTT
The DNA here is from genome assembly GCF_040954835.1 of Lepisosteus oculatus. Classification (NCBI taxonomy): domain Eukaryota; kingdom Metazoa; phylum Chordata; class Actinopteri; order Semionotiformes; family Lepisosteidae; genus Lepisosteus; species Lepisosteus oculatus. The sequence continues at coordinate 3,017,210 of NC_090724.1, read as the reverse complement.
TTACTGCGTGGTTATAAAGGCTCACCGTGGTAGGACCTGCCAATCTGCGTGCCGTATTTGCGAATGGTATGCTTATGAACTGTATTTACTTGGGCTTTAACAAGTTTCACCTTATCTTTGTGCTGTTTCCTCCATGCATCGTTACACAGCTCACGCCTTGCTGGGCTAGTTTTGCCTCTTCCTTTGCGTGTGCACAGGCAGTAGTCATTTTTAGGATGAGCAACCTCCCCGGTTTCTCCACACTGGAAATGTGGCTCATTAAAATAAAGAGGAGGTTTTTTTTGGGGGGTGTGGGGGTGGACAGAGGGGTTGGAGGCACAGATTAATTTTGTAGGCTGTCGACTGTTGAGACTTCAGTTAACTGCACAAGTTAAATGCATTCATAGATCCCAGCTTAGCTGGCCGTGTTCTGTCCACATTACAAATCCAATTAACATTAACACAGTGCTTTCCATAACAAGAACTTTAAGCTGCTTTGCTTAAAAAAAATAATAACTATTTTAATAGGGGTGACACTGAGTCCTTCCAATATTACTGCAATTATTCCAGTTTTTGCAAAGTTCTTCCAGTTTTAATGAATATCAGACTGGTGCAGAACCGTCTGCGTCAGGCCCTGCATGGTGCACAAGGCTCATCTAACAGTCCCACCCGCTCTGCTCTCTGGTCACGGATGTATTAAGACTTTGTCAAGCCTGCTTATTTCAATGTAGATCATACTACAAAAGCTGGGCTATGAATATTGATGATGTTAACGTAGCTGTTTTAAGATGTAAAACTTAGCTCTGACAGACAGTTCATGAAGTGAACTTTAAAACAAATACAGGTGTTGAGAACAAATGTCTGCATGGCGTTACAGGACTTGAAAATGGCGACTCCTAATAGCACTGAATTTTCTCAGGACCTAATGACACAGCAGAGATCACCGCTGCAGAGGTGAGGAAGAGTGTGCTTGATAGGTGATCAAATTTTATCTGGGATGGGAACAGCAAACTGAGTGCACAACTATATGTTACAGAGTAGGAGGAAATTGAATCAGCTTTCAGCTTTTAAAGATGGAAGTGTGTGCAGGAATGAATTTATAAACACAAGTGTGTTATCTTTGTTAAACTGGGTAAATTGTGTTTTCGAGGGTTAGGAACTAAAATACCTCAGAGGCCAAAATATAGTGATACTGTACGAATAGCATGAATTATGAATAATAAATATTCATATGAATCTTCCTGTGAATAAAATAATCCCCATCCATGAATTCTCTTCATCACTCTGCTCTCTTCCCCACTGATAACTGGTCTGTGGGGAGTGTACTGGCGCACTCTGGCTACACATTGATCCTGGTGGAGGGGAGTGGAGTGTCCAAGCTATATTATTATTATTTTTAATTATTGTATTATTTGCTGTTAATAATAATAGAGTCTAGGTCAATTTTTCATCAACTGTATAAAATATATGAAATGGATTTGGTAGAGAACTAAACTAAACTAACGAGCTGCTAAAATCCTTTGTGTTTCCTATAGGGATTCAGGTGCCCAACTCCTTTGGTATATTGGGTCCAATTACAAAGGTTACATTTCCTGGCCCATTGTGCTGTTTGTGAGGGCTCTGTACTGCTCCGTGTGTTAAATGTCTCTCATCATGACAACTATGAAGCCTTCGAGGAAGAAGGCCCAAGGTAGGCAGCAGAGGTGATGAATTGTTAGATGTGAGCAAACATCAGCACATGTTTTAATGTATCATTTCTGAGGGGGATCCCTCTGGAGGGCTTCAGGAAACACACACTTGATCAGGGGCAACTGAAAAACGTCTGCAAGCTTTTGCCAGTGACTGCTGCTTAGAATTCAAGTGCAGCCCAGGTTTTCTGACACTGACCCACCTGCTCTCAGGTCGCTTTATGACACCGTTTTCCACTGCCCAGTGTGGGCTTGACCTCGAACAGTGGTTCCCATGGGCTTGACCTAGAACAATGGTTCCCAGTCCTGATAACCCACACACCTGCTGGTTTTCATCTCAGCCCACTTTCATCAGATAATAGCCTTACTCGATCGAAGAAGTTGCTTGAATTTACATTGCATTTCTAGTCATAATTTGGGATTTGATTTCACTCACAAAATACAATGGTTAAGGCTCCAACATGTTTAAGAGCTGGGAAGAAACAGTTCACATTCATCCTCTTATTAAGTATGATCATTAAGTTTGATTGTGTACCTGAGGGCTTGGTGAGATCAAAAACCAGCAGGTGTGTGTGCGTCACCAGGACCCAGACTGGGAGTCACTGACCTAGACGCATTGCCAGTTTCTCCATCGTCCTTAGTCTTCTTCGCTTCTGCCCTTCCTGGATCTGTGGTGAAAGCATCAATCAAAGCAGGAGACCTCTCACAGACCCAAAACATTTCAGCTAAACATGTAGTTTCAGCTTTTTAGGTCAGGAAACCCACCTGACTGTTTTTGCCGAATATAACTATGAAATAGGCCAGTACTTTAAGCTGTTTTTTAGCTTTTTTCCTCTGATGGGGCAGATTCATATCTGACAATCAGCTGAGAGACTGTGCCCAGCCATAGCTGCTGCCAGTGTCTTTTACGTCTCGTAAGGGCTGGATGTCATGAGTAATGTTACTTCCTTTAAAGTGTCAGTGGAAAATTACTACTATAACGAGGGAAGAACACCCAGCCAGCTCCTTCTCCTTTTCAGGCCTGGTCTTTTCAGTTCTGAATCCCCGGTTGACTCACTCAGATGTGCTCACAGGTTTTGCAGCCATTTCCAAGTTGTTTCCCATGCAGTCACTGTAAAATCAACAATTTAAATATGGGTCACCGCCAGGCACGTGTATCACTTAACCTTCCCCACCTGACGGGGAAGGATCACTTCCTGGCACCTTCCCTCTCTCTGTTTTGCTCTTTCTCTCTCACACACACACACACCGCTTGCTTCCCCATCTTCAAGTGCAGGCTGTCCTTTTGATTTTCATTCTACTTTTACTCACGATCCTCTGGTCCTCTGACAGGAAGGGCAACACGGGGGAAAGCAGACACAGGAACAGGAGTTTGAGGTGCTTCTGGATTGGAAAGGGGGTTGCACTTTTTTTATTTCAACCTCTGTGGTCTGTCAGGACGGAAAAGCCACGGCAGCAGAAAAGGTCTATGAGCTCCGAACCTGGGCTTCAAAGGCGAGGAACGGAATTTTTGTGACCAATGATATTCCACTGCAAAATAGAGGTGGCCAAGTGTCAATAGTGTCCTACATCTATGAATACATATATGAGCACTTCTTACTTATCATCACACAAAACCACAAATCCATACCACAAAGCGTTAAATAAAATCTGTTGCATCACAGGGCAAATTACTGTCTTTAGGAGGACATTTTCTTGTCAAGTCTTGTATCCACAGAGGTGATGGGTAAACACACTGTACTACATGTCCTTACAGGGACCTGGCTTTGACTGATATCCCAGTTATGAATAACTATTTGGATTTCATTATTATTCAGTCAGCATAGATTCTTCTTGAACAGTGGAATAATCTGTTCTAGTCACTTTGGAAAGCACAAAGACTTGAAAACCTTTGTAATGATTTAAATTATAATCTTTAAAAGAACATGAATTCAATATGACTTTTAGAGAGCAAGCAGTATCTTTGTGAACTATAAACTACTATAAAAGTAGTAAGATGTGTATATTTGTGTCATGTCCCCTTGTAATCTTCCCTTTTCCAGAAGAAATAGGAGATCAATTCCTTCAGCCTGTCAGTGCTGGACACGAGCCCTTAAATGTATATGGCTGCTCTTCTCCAGAAAAATTCCAGTGCATCAATGGATTTTCTGAAATACTGTATGATGACTAAAACTTAACGTCATTTTCTAAAAGAATGTTTACTTGCAATGACTTAGCCCCTCTTCTTTCTAATCTCCCTCTTTGTGATGACCAGACAGGTCCATCTGCTCAGACAGTCCTCCACAAACACACATTTACACAATGTGAAGAGTGATCTAATTATTTTCTGATCACTCTTTATTTAAATGATCACCATGGTGCTTCACAAAGTTGTGTTGTACAAAAAAAATGCTGTCAAGTTTTATACAACCTTGAAATTCAAGACAATAAATTCACTAATCCTAATGACCACAAATAAAACAGTCAATTTGAGTTTGTTAAAAAAAATAATAAATGATAATCCAAAACTTTAAGCGAATTTCATCGCTTTTAAAAGGGGATTAAAATGGCTCTTGCATTAACGCTGTATTTGTGAATTTGCATAAATCAGGGTCTCATAAATTTACCATTAACTCATAAAAACACTCTGTATCATGTAAATTGAAAGTCAATAGATGTGAAATTCTTAATAAATAATGTCTGCAGGCTGGGAGACACAGACAGATGGTGGAATGAACTAGATCGTGTTAAGTTTTATTATTAATTTTTTAAGGGGGGTTGCATCCTGACACATTTTCATTTACATTTTGTCCATTTCATATTTTGTAGACTGTTTTTTTATGGCTTTATTCAATGTGTGTCAAACCCTTATTTATGAGGAATATGATAGCATTGCTACATTTTGTCCTTATACATTTCCTACCATGTACACTGCTTTTATTAAAGTCCATAAAACTCCAGATAAAAGAGGCTGGTCCTGCAGGAAAAATATCAAGAAGCTGTGTTCTTATCTTTTTACAGCACTGGATATGATTTGTTAGTTTACCTAAAGGTTTACAGGGCAGATGTGGTGTGATACTGTATATGGAAAAATCAATTACTTAACAGCCGATGTAACTACAGTATTTTATATTCAAATGATACAGGTCTCCTCAAAGTGTTCAGACTACAAGGGCAGCTGATTTAACTATTTGGAATCCTCAAAGACGCTGACAAAGTCAGACTAGTGCACATCTTCAGAATCTGCACTGAAACAAGAACCAAAGGTCACAAGTGAAAATCAAGGGAAAGCGCATTTAAAACTGAGATCAGGAGGCTCCTTTCTACACAAAGAGAGGTGGGAGTGTGAAGCAAGCCACCCAGCCAGGCGGCTGAACCTAATTCGAGAGACAGCTGGATGAGCTCCTGGGATCAATTAGCTTCTGAGACTTAAATGAGAGGACCAAATGATCTCCTTTTGTCTGTGAATGGTCTTTTGTGATACACTAGCCTGTGTTTCTTAAACTACATACTGTAGTCGGACACAGTGTATTCCTAATGTGCGTAAATTATTTAGATTATTGCTGGATAGCTATGCCTGATTGACCTCACTCTTTTTTTGGGGAGTTTATGACAAAAATCCAGCTTCTTTGAATCAGCCAAAATTAGTCAGTGCTTTGCGAAGCACTTTTAGCTGTCTGAAAAAACATTCAGTGCACTAAAAACCCAGCTCAATAGATAATTGCATAAGATAGTTCTGGCCAGCCTAAAAGAGTAGGATTGGAGTGCGCTTTAATAATACATTGAAGTCAATTAGAGGTATCAATATTTTCCAGCACAGTTTTTATGATCCTGTGAAATCCTGTTAAGTATAACTTATTGGTAAAGGAAGGAAGCAGAATGTAGGAAAGAGATAATAACGACGGAATGCTTTTCCCCCGCCTTGTATCAAATAATGGTTATATGGTTAGCCCATAATCCAAGTGCGAAAAGAAATCAGCTTGTAACAAAAAGTCAGTTTTGCAATATAGTGTATTACTTTTAATACGGTATTTGTCAGTGTTGGTTTTTGTCTGATTTGCCTTTATAATAGCAGTTGGCAAAGTTACCGCATTTGACCACATGCTGTTTCCCTGTCTGAAAACAGCTCAGCAACTTGGTCAAAAAATAATAGGGGGTTTACTTCTATCCCATAATAGAAAAATACGGATAGTGATAAAATCTGCTTTTAAAAGTATTCCAAGTTTCCATTAATAACCTCATTTAAGCCACAGTAATGTTTTGTGTGTTGGCTTACCTCCATAAAGTCTCCACACAGATTGTAAAACACAATAGTCTATACAATTTACAAAGTGTTCATAATGAGAACATGACAATCTCGAGCAGGAATAAATCTTTTGGACTATTATATGTGGTTCAGACCCTTCGGTTTGAAGTGATTTTGCAACGTTGAAGTTGATATCTGGAGTGGGATCAGAAAAATGTCATAGCCGCGCTTTTATAAAGCATTCTGGGGATTTGTTGTGCTTTTTTGATATAAATAATGAAGTCCACTGTGTTGATTATCAATCTATATGTACTGAAAATATTCTCAAGCCAAGAAATATGAAGACGTTGCGAGTCCCAAGCGAGGGAATCATTACTCAGACCAATACTATACAACAGCTGGGGTGCCCTCTATTGGAGAGTTGTAGCACTGCTTCTGTACTCTCTAAACCCGAACAAGTTGGGCTTCTTGGCGAGCTGTAACTTTTCATAGACAACTCTCACGCCTTATCGATTCCGTTCAGCAGTCGCTTGCATTTACTTTGTAGCCCTGAAGGATCACGCAGCAGTTGATGTGGAGAAGAGAGAATTTTCTGCACCAGTTTAATGAAGTGGGAACAGAAGGGAGCCCAACTTGTGCAAATCCAGTTTGGGGCTTAGCCTCGACACCGGGGGTCGAGGCGCTACTTTTTCGGGCTCTTTAATTACCAAGTAATCAGAATCCAGTTTCACATGTCATCCGTATAACACATGAAGGTCCTTAATTCTGGAGAGCGCGACACAAGTTTGATTAGCTATAATGGACTTTGAAGTGGGCATATTTAAAAAAAATACATCGTGTTTTTCTGGCCTTTTTTTGTTCTAAAAATGAAAAGTAGAAGTAGGCCTATATAATTTGATAAGAGTAGGATTTTTTTTCCAAAACAATAAAATATTCATCTTTGAAAAATATCAGAATAAAAAAAGGAACTGTTATGTGAATTTCCCTTTTTTAAAGATTTTAGAACTAAAAGATGATTAGACTTATAAATAAAGCCATTTTTACAGCTAACAAAAATAATTCATTGTATATTTTAAAATGTCAACCATGGGTGTCAAAAACAAAATAATTTTAATTACTAAAATTGGTAACGATCAGAATTAGGAAATTCTCAACACTGCGGATGCGTTGCCGTATTTGCGCGTGTAACTCAAAGTCGTATTCGGAGCTCTTTTCAAATGTCTTCGGAAACTGTAATAAGCAGAAAATCTTATGAGTTTTGCTCCCTTGGACGTATTTTTGTGCTGGAGTCTGATGTTTGCTGAAAATGGCGCACCGCAGCCACCTACAAAAACGACGAAGTAGAACTAATATACCATTTCTACTGTATCACATTTGCGAGCCAGCGGTTCGGGCGGTAGCGAGTACCCTGCCCGCGGTAATTCGGATGCGGTTTCCTTGCACGGTTTATTAAGGGTTTTTTTTTATCCGGTGCAGAATTTGTGAACGTCTCCCACAAAACGCGAGTGAACTCCCTTCCCGTATTTAACGCTTTTGTCCGCACGGCGCAACATTGTTGTCCGTTTTCGACTTTGGTTTTGCTTCCGAATTCACTACGTGCTCGGGTGCAAAGAGCAGACGGCCTTGTCAGTACGCCCTGGGTCTGGAGGATTACTTTACTACATAAAGTATTTCTTGGGTTGATCTGCTGCGACCTCACGGAGCCCGTTAGACTTCGCAGGAGCTCCCGGAGACTGGCGACAGCTTAAGACAGGTCGCACCGCCGAGGCGCGTCCTGAAACTGACCAACTTCACAGGTACAAATACTGTTGATAAAACGCGGCTGAAATGGATTTGACCGTGGAAGTAGGGAGCGATGGAAGGGGGGGGGAAACGCGTTGTTTTCTTTCTTTTTTTTCTGTGTAAGAAATAGAAACTTCCGCGGCCCGCAATCCTGCAGGGTTAATTCACAGCAGCCCTATTAGTGCGCGTTAAACCGTCGCGAACCGCATGCCTTTGAAGGCCTGGTCACCGCGAACCTCGGATGTTTTGCAATAGCTACGATGTAATTTAAACTTTTGTAAAGTTGTTATTTTATTGTTACGGGGACATGTAATCCCTCATCCACCACACTTCCGCGTTATGCAAGCACCTTGGGTTTTTTTTGTTACCAAAACACACTTTTTTATATATAGGATACCTTCTGTCCTGGTGGTAGCTGAAGTCAGAATGTGTCCTGTTGTATAAAATACAGGCCTACTATGAGGTTTCATCCAGGTTTTTTTCTAATTATTTTTTAATTTGAAAAACGTTGCTTTCCAGATTGCAATGTTGAGCGTTACAATTATGTCGGCTCTTTTGTCAAATGTAATTTCTTTGTAGGGTTTTTATTAATTATTTTTAAAGAATCTGTTTTGTGTTGAAATAATAACTTGGGGCAAATGTAACGTAGCAATATCTGAAAAAGCTCTTGATACAATTGTTTGTTTCATTCTTTGGTGCTTTATTTTATTTGAATTTGCAATGCATAGGATTTTAACTCCCTGCCATGGTGTGTGGGTGTGTACCAGGCAATTCTATGAAGCCAAGACACTGTGGCAGAGCTCGGAATTTCTAGTATGAGTCCGGCTCACGCCAGATATTCTGAGCTTGAAATAAGACAGGAAGCAGAATCCTTCGCATGCGATCTTGAGTGGAATTTGTTTTGCTTTGTTCAGCCTGTACCTTCAGGGTTTCTGGCTGGTTATTCTGCATCCTTAACAAACTGAATGTGTAGTTTAGATGTGAAGCAGAATGTCATGAGGACTTCTAAAATGTTAACACGGAAACCTAAAACATATCAGTACGGTGCATTGAATTCACTGTAAATTATTTTAATATTACAGAGATCGTGATACATAATAATATGAAGAAATTTTAATATACAATAATATTTTAGAAAATATTTATAGAGATTACTCGCGTCCCAGAATGAAACAGCATATTATTTTAATGTTTTTTTAATTGTCTTCTTTCATTTAATTCATTTATATTTCCTTAAAATGTTTTGGAATAACACAATGGAGGGATTCATAGATTAGGCTATTTATAAACAGATCTTTAATTTTTAAAATGAGGAAATAACAAAGTTTTCTCCCCTCCCCCCCGAACAGAAAATAATGGTAACAGAAGTGATAATTAGTCGTGTAGTATCTGCAAATGAAACATAAATTGGGAGTCCTGCTTTGGGTTAAATGATGGGTGATTGTTTCCCTAGCCCGAGTGTGTGGGTGCCTTTCGCCTCCTTGAGTCTAATTGAATTCTCAGCACTGTGTGATTGAAGACATTCAGGACAACCAGGTTACACCCGGAGTTTTACCAGCTGGCACCTGTGTTGAAAGGTGCCAACTGCGTATTTTTCGGTTACTGCGGACCCAAATAAAACGAGCCAAGCCTAACCGACACTAAAGAGACGTGGAAAGCCTGACCTAGACGGTCTCAGCAAGGCTCAGACAGGCCCCCCAGAACCAGGAGCGCCCCTTTATAAACCCACCCGAACTACTCCCGTATAAACCCCACGCTCTCCCTGCCCGACAACTCCGGGTTCACCGTCCTGTTTCGGGGGGGTTGACGTCACTTTTGTAACGTGCTTATCGCACTCAGCCCCGTTAAACGTCCAGCAATCCATCTTTTCCTCACAGAGCACGCTTTTGTGGTATGGTAAGCAAAGTGCATGGTTGTTGCTGATGTGCCTAGGTGTAAGAATATATAGGAACATGTAATAGGTTTATTCCATGCTGAAAAAAAAAGAAGAAAGAGAACACAGCGTTTCGGCCGTGGAGCCTTCTTCAGGTGTGGTCAGGTGTTGACACCTGAAGAAGGCTCCACGGCCGAAACGTTGTGTTCTCTTTCTTTTTTTCAGCATGGAATAAACCTATTACTTGTTCCTTTGCAGCTGACGCAGCTACCCACCGTAAGAATATATATATATAGTAACTTTCATTGCTGTCTTAACGTGAACGTTTTTCGGTGAAAGTCAGCTTTGGAAATAGATATTTTAGCATTTGCTTTTATCAGGCCTTGGCCTTTAATCTGTGCTCCAGCCCCCTCTTTCTTGGCTAATGAAAGCCGTAGCCCTGCGGCCCCGATCAATAACCGCTCCGAGCCGGGCGCGCTTTCCCTTCCCGAGCTCTTTGGCGGCCGCAGCCGGCGGTGCCGCAGTTCACTGGAGTCGTGGTAGCCGGGAAGCAGAGACTTGTCCGTCTCCCGCAGATTGAAAGGGCCGGTCAAAAAAAAAAACTAACCACTCCCCGATGAGAGCCTTTAACAACCGACAGGAGGAATTAGAAATTGACCTTCACCTCTTCAGAAACGCAAAGAAAACTCGCCCTGAAACCGTTGTTCCACCTGGACCCTTGTTTCGGGAAGGCTTTGAAACAGTTTGTGTTTTTAACCGCAGAGGCATTTAAACCTAATCAATTCTGTACTTTTTTTACATTTTGAGTTGCCTTACTATTTATTTATGTTAGACTAGAAGATCAGACTCTTTAAACCTCTGAACAGCGCCCTTGGCACGATGACTGTAATTTGTAGATTACCCGTTAGTTAACAGAGGGTGTGTAGAAGACTTGAAGCACTGGCATATTCTCAATTTACTTTCAAACTGAGTTATTGTCGTGTCATTCTGTGCTGCTTCGTTAAAAGCAATGATCTAAATGTGGTAAACGGTCTCTATCGATTCTTATAAATTTTCAAAAACTCCATTCTTAAAGGGTTTTTGCATTAGGGACCTAGGGACAAAGTGCGATTCCTATCCAAAAAATCTTCAAATTGGCAACAGTCCCTCTCCTCGGTGTTGTTTCTCTGTGTGTCTGCTGCCCCCTGCTGTCTGACATGTTAATGAAAATATTTCTGAAGAAAATCCTGCTCGGATGCCCAGGCCAGCTTCTCTGAAATACCGCTGCAGATCGATTCTGAATTCTATTTCTCAATTGTATGAAAAAATCGTGTTATTAAAATTAAATTAATTTAATATTGAATATGCATCTTCAGCTGCCATTTGGTTGTGTGTATTATTATTATTATTCAATGGGCAATAATTGTGTATGTCTAATTACCCATACACTGTAAAATAATGAAAGCCATTGATAAAACAGAGTCGCTTCTGGCAATTGCAGGCTTGCAGAAATCATGCAATTAAACTTGAATCATTGCCTGATTATATATGGGGTGACAGTTGTCAACCTAAATTAATACGTCAAAATAAAAATATTGAGGAAAAAAAACTTTTTTGACTAATATTCGGGGTATTTTAGTCAATCTGAAGTCTCGCATTTTAAGATGGGAAAATGAGAGCAGTCAGCTTTATGCAATAAAGGGATAAATTATTCTATGGCTAAGTCGCATATTTCTGGAAAAGCCCCAGAATCTGCATTATTAGGCATACAGATATAAAGGAGAAACAGTGAGAACTTTACAATCCGAACTCTCTATCGCTTCTATACACCCCAAATCTAAACATCAAGTTCTATTCCGATGAACGGACCCCCTTCCCAAAATTACACGCGGAAAATACTGTATGTGCTCTGTTCTAAAATGTATCGCACATACTGCACCTGTCTAGTTGGTCTTTCACATCCTTTCCTATGTGCCGAGAATCGCAGTTCTATTTATAACTGCGTTACATGTCGATGACTTCAACAATGATGTATGTATTCTAGGCTTGCGTTTTTGTAGATCCTATACAAGCTTTCACAGTTTTACCTGGTTTCCTTTGATCGTAAAACTCCGCAGGGCAGAAGGGTAACCTGTACTGCATAGCAATTACAAATACGGTTGTGGGGATTATCGCCTTTTCTTCATACTTCGTCATTGAGAACGGTGGACAGAATGTGACAGCGGCCTTAAAATGAATCAAGAACGGCATATTGACCAAAAATATTTTTATTCTGAGTGCGTAGCACAGTAAGGAGGCAAAGAGAGAGCAGTGACGCGGATGGTTTGAAACACGCTCAATTTTTCCACGACTTTCCACCTTTATCCTCCGTCCCGTGTCTCCCTCCCAGAATACAAGCTTTTTTTTCCCTTATTTCTTCTGGCACATTGACTCAAGAGCCCGTAGGCAACCGCTGCTGTCGTGAAGGAAAAAAGAACAAACCATACAGCTGGAATATAAAATCGCCTAATACTTTCTCGTGGTGAAAAGCAGTGTCTAATACACGTTTTAACCTTTCGCCTACGGTTGTCTTTGGGGATGGTGGTGTACTCGTCTCCCCCAGTTTGTAGTTTAAGTTCTTGTAACTTGATGCTGTTAGTTCTGAACTCATTAGCTTAATTACAAACAGATTAAAGCAAAGCAGGGGGGCTACAAGCCGCCTTGTGCTGTGACAGGGCATCGGAAGAGACAGTGAACTCACTCATTATCTCAGCGGTGATAAACACAAGGATGTGTCTGTCGCGTAAAGTTGAAAAATAAGGAAACAAAATTCGGTGTAGTCTCCTGTTAAAATATTTTTTCTGTGTGATTCAGCATGTTGTCTTGTTGACTGGGTCTGATATCAATCATTTTTATTGATTCATTAATAATACAGTGAGAGTACGGTATTTACTTGTAGCCTTTTGAAAAGTATACATAAATATAGATAAGGGGCATTGAATGCTTTGAACTTGCAATGAATGTAACTGCCCTGACAATTACCCTATGTGCTGGACATTTTCGACAGACAATTCAAGCAAATCTTTAAACAATCTTCTTGCCTGGAAATCTCACCCAAATAGCTCAATACATTCCAATTCACTCGTGATCAATATGGCGCAATCAAACTTGTGGTCTGTCAGGACACACTTCGGAGGAATCAATAGCCTACCAATAGTAACTGGGAGTCCTCACAATGCTTACTGATGAGCAGATCTTTTGCATGGACTCTGGCGAAGTCAGACTAATACAGCCGACACCACCATCTGTAAGTACGGAATCGCGCGCTTCAGTGACGGGACAACATACAGGAAACTCTCAACAGGAGTTTGAAGGGTTATGTTAAAAAACATTTGCTACAGACACTCATGAGCCTGCAAGAGTGCCTCTATTTGTTAGGAGGCTCCTGCGTAGACCTGAGCCAGCAACGTTAATTCCACCAACACGTATTTCCACGAAGAAGGCCTACGCCATCTTTGTTGCTACTAGTCTCCTTTACATACCTCCCTCGCTCCAGGCTCTGTGTGTCCCATGTATGGCCTGACCACTATAATATAAAAAGGGTCAATATCAAAGGAACAAAAACTCAAATAAACTGGATTTATCCTGAAATGAACTGGAGTTCTTGCTGTAGTGGAGTCGTTGGCGGAGCAGTGTATTTTTAAGACCTTGTTTTGAATACTCCCGGCACTGATTTCGAGGAGAGACTAGGAGAACCTCAAGACTTCCGAGCCATATGGGAGTTATCAGTAGCAGGCATCCATGAGCTCTAACAGACCCGTGTGTGAGACTTGAAGTTTACCTATAACAGCACTACACCTGCACTTCTGCATCTGGAAATACCTTAAATTCCTACGATAGAGTTACTTACAGGCAATTATCAACTAAAACAACTGCTTGCTTTGGACACAAACAACATATCGGGGCTCAGAGCTTCCAAAATCATATAATCGCGTTTGGCTATCACCCTTTAACAAGCACTTGAGTGGTAGATGGTGACTGTCTTTGTTAATTGGACCAATTTGCTTTGCAAACTCAAATTCCCCTCGAGCAAATCCGAAATAGCAGTTAAATGAGTCCAACGATTGTGGCTAAACCTCGAAGACACTCATCTTTATTTTGTGGTGGGGAATATTTGCATTAGATGTCAAATTCTTTGCAAACTCTCACAGTGGTTTACTGTACATAAAACGTGAACAATACGTTGGCAGCCATCAGGTTTCTTAAATAGAACTGATATAAGAAAGTACATAAATACACGAATTCAGTTTATCAGACAAAGGGTTCCTGAAGAATTGTCTTTGAGTTTAAGCACAGTCTAACACGGTCACCACATGTGGCCAGTTTACTTTTCCTTAAAATCAATCTCGGAGCAAACCATGCACACTAATTACTGTCCACAAGAAGAAGGGTTTTGAAAATCTTCCTAAAATGAATCAAAATTCAGAATGGCGGACATGACGTGTAACACACAAAAACTACTTTCACAACAGGTACAGGTCTGCGTGAATCTTTTCCGAGTTAGGAGGTTTCCGGACAGTTCTAGCAAAGTTTTGCATTGGTCCGTGTGGACCAGTTTGAGCCCTCAAAGTGTTCGTGTTAAAGAAGGAGAATTTCAGCACGATCAGTCTGGTGTTTGCCGTACACGATCACCTGTGCAGACAGAATCCAAGATGGCAGCTTGGCGTCACAAGTGTTCACCGCTAGTAGGCAGTGTTTTCAATTGCATAGCACCATTGCCATATTTGTGAATGAGACGTTCTTTTTTCACGCTAGACGGGAAAAAGTAAACATAGTGTTTACAGACTCAGTGAGGTGTAAGAATCAAATGAAAGATGGTGTCATTTAGCCACATGAATGCTGTCCAGCCGCAAACTAATCAGAATAAACTGTTAATCTCTGACCGGATTACAGAGGCTTTTACCATAGTTGATCCCTGGAAATAACGCCCGTTTCCTGTCGTTTATTTCCGAATTGAAAGGCGCAAATACGTTTTTTTTAATTAAAATATATCCTGCTCTGGATTACTACTACTGGATTACAACTAGAACTTTAGCTTTGTAGAAGTAAATATTCTGTATCCATTGGGTGTTTTGAATCCACATTAAGGCAATTTCTACCGAGACACCCCATCCACAAAAATAAAGAAATCTTATTATCATCGCATACCGTGGTTAGCATTCCCCTGCCTGGAATTACAGGCTCGATACCCTCAGGAATACTCAGTGAAGCAGATGTTTCATCTCAGCAGGAGTTTAACCTCGTTAAATAAAAAGATGACGATGTTAATGGAGATAAATGAGCTCAGCCCGGCATCTTTTTTATTTATTCCTCCGGAGTAGGAACAGCAACCCTGACACCGTCTACACAAACAATTTGGTGCAAAAACTAAATTGAGGTTGAGTGATGAATAAAGGGGTTCAGATTGCTGCCACTTAAATCAGTCTTAGCTCTCCGGGGAGAACCCCCCCTTTAACATCAGCACAGACTACAGGTCAATACTACATTCCCGTATCTATATTAAATAAGAATTAAGTAATATAATCGTTAAAATATGCGAAAGATTTTATTCAGAGAACGGCAGTACAGAACCATGATGCTTCGACTTTTGTGGTTTGACTTTGACTTTTGCTCTCGCCCCTTTCCAGATGTATGCTTTGTTAATGTGCAATACCTACGAGCTGAAAAAAAACCCTCAATCAACACATTTAAAAACTGGGGGGCATGCGACGATGGAAGATGTTATTGTACCCGAAGGAATTCAGCGAGATTAAGTGTTTAGACGGGTAAGCGACTTTATATAGCCAGCCAGCGGGGGGGCCAGACTAATCCCTCCCAAAACAGGAACAGCAGCTTCGATTTGAAGAGGCTCAGAAAAACATTTAGGTCAAAGTGTTTGTGTACTTATTTTAACGTAAATTCAATAATTACGACGAGCTTTCTGAGCGAATTGCTCCATCCGGTGGTCTTTCAGGGGAACAGCTTCAAAACACAGCTAAATTAACAAGTAGGTTCAGACGAGCTGCTGCCCCTTCAATCCGTAATCACTGCTGTAAAGGGGTGTTCAGATTGTTTCGTGAGACGTTTTGGCCCACATACTCTTTAATGGAAGCAATGCGCAGGTTTTCGTCCCCTCTTCCAAACTGAGCGCTTCAAAAATCGACCCTGTACTTCTCCTCATAGTCCGATCTGATTTTGCAAATAAATCAGCGTTTTGATTTTCAGTCAGATCTCGATGGGTGATAATTAAGGACGGTAATTGGCATGACTTCTTTTTGCAGAGTAAAATTGATTTTCAGAATATTGGTAGTTGTTAAATCAGAGGATTTTATTCATAAACCTCATAACGACAGAATTTATTTCAATAACGCTATTATCACGGCATACATTATTTGGTATGAATTGCTGTCAAGCAAGTCCCTAAAAATTGATGTCAATGAAAAAAATCAGCGTTTTCAATCTAGTGCACCAAGGACTTCTCTCCTAATGACAATGTAGATGAATGATTCATGCTATTACAATTACTTGTAAGTGAAATGATCCATTTGAAATTCCCTTGACTACTTCTGCTCTCAGCAAGTCAATTCTGTAATATTCATTTTTTGATTGCCTTGACACAGCGATCTGCCACCCGAGTCTCTGTTCAGAAATTAACCGCTGCTTTCAGAGAGCACAAACGGAAGCTAAGCGGACTCTGGAAACAAACTAACAAGCCATGTTGTCAACGTGATTCCCCGTCTCCTTTTAAGAAATCGTCACACGAGACCCTTGAGTCCACCAAGTGAACTAGATTTGTGAAGTAGCCTGCCCACACTGTTCTGATGTTCTGTATTAATGTTTTTTCAGCAACCCTTTATAAGTATCTGCAATTGGTTTCAGTACAACAGCCTACGATGTTGCCAAATGTGTCATAACTTGCCAACTTCTATAAAAAGCTTGACAGTATAACACTGTATGTATTGTATGAAACCTGACCGTGCTCCGTCCTCTTCAACAGGACCGTATCTTAAGTGAAGTAGTTCCAGTAGGGAGCTGCGTCAGCATGCCTAGGCTGCAGAGGAACAAGTAAAGGTTTATTGCATGCTGAAACAAGCAGAAAAAAACCACAACTTTTCGGCAGTGGAGCCTTCTTCGAGCAAGAGCTCTACTCCAAGCCCATAGATTAATGAGGAAGGGGCCTGACTCTTGTCCCCCCTTTGTTAGATGAGATAATGTCAGAGTACCCAAAGAAAACCCAGGTAAACATGAAGAAGAACATGCAAACTCCACACAGAATGCACCTTTTTGATCAGAACCCTGAATCAAATCCAAGACCCTAGAGCTGCAAGGGAGAAACACACCACCCTGCTCCTAACCTGATAGCCGTCTATAAAGCATTGTGAGCTGACAGATGTAATAGGTAACCATCTAAACTGCCTTTTCTCTTTGAACCACTTATTGCACTTTGAATCGTTTGTTTTACAGAAAGCCTCTGCCTTTGGTCAGAATTAATCCCACACTGTGACATTAGTTGTTAGTTATTCTAGACAAGGTTTTGGGTATTTGGAGGCCTACACCATGAATCAGTCCACAAAATAAGAGGCTCTCCCAAGCAGACTGGGTCCTCATTGGCTCAGGAGCATGGAGAAGAACTGAGCTGGGCTCATCTGTTAGGTTTGCTCAGTTCAGAGACAGAAAGCATTGTGTTTTCAGAAATGAGTAGCCTAGTGTCAGACAGCAGTTGAATCATGTACTCTGTGGCCATCAGCTGTAATTATGATTGGACATGGGCATCAGATTTGGTGGGTTATGGTTTAACAGGAGACTCAGGCAGGGAGAATGTAGCTTCAAAGAAACAAAGCTCATTTGACAATACTGTGTGCATGTTTTAGTGTCAGTGGAAATCCCACTGGGACTCCTGCGTGCTGCCTTTTTCATCACTGTACCCTGCAGCTGGCATTACTGAATCAGCACTGACTCAGTTTAGCTCTCTTGCTTCGGGTTTTTTATGTGTCAGCTCCTTGGTTTAACTAAGCAAATAGTTTGTTCAAATCAGCAATTAAAGAACTCACATGGCATTAAAGGAAGACTGCTCTCCCTCCTCTCCTGGGAAACTGAGATGAGCAACTTTAAACAAACTCAGCATTTTGACATTTTAGGCATCAACAGTACAACAAATTAATGATCTTGGACTGAGGACATCATTGAAAAAAATTCAGCTCATGAAGATGATCATAGTTTCATCTTTCTTGTGAAAGGCAAGAGTCAAAAGTTCTAATATTGATTGTACGCACATGAAGTTTTATGCACTTATAAGCTGGCAAAGGTCATAATAATAGATGCACTTTACATTAGTTGAAGGAATCTTATTCTTGTGTTATTACATGTCCCGTATTATTTTATAATCTATGTGTGACCCACTGTTGTCTCTCTTATTAAAGACTCAGGGAGAATAACCTGTTGAAAGGATTCCCTGTGCCTAATGAGAGGTAATGTTACAAATGGACTTCATGAGTATGTGTGACATTAATTAAATTCCTCCGTGGACTTCCTGCCCATTAGTTTTATGGCAAAGGACATGATTGTTTCTGAAATTGTGTATAGGCAAAGACAATAAACCACAGGAAACATGCAATATAAAAAACAGAACAAACACATCCCATGATTGATAAGGCCTATATCAGAAAAAACAACATAGAAATAAATACTGAAATGTCTTTTTAAAAACACTCGAGCCTGGAAAAGCTCTTTCAATGAGGAGTTTAAACCTTCAAATTGCTTTTACACTTTTGCGGTCTTTGTCTGCAAAGGTTACTGGTCACAGCGTGGTTTTTAACATTGTTAATCAAATTATTTATTTTAATTCCTGAAAGGTAACAGAAACAAGAAAACATTCATCCTTTTGGACACCAGTCTTGTTATGTTCCCTTCTGGCTGGGCTGTTTCTTGATTGAACCAATTACATCCTTAATTAGATCTTTTCTTCACAGTTTCTAAAAACTTACGGCTTTCAGGCATTTCAATAACTTTGCAGATGACTAGAAATCAAAAGCTCTTCTAAGAGATGGAAGCAATTAAAATGACTAATTAGGACAATTATTGGTTCAATTAAGTGTCAGAATAAAAACTAGAAGGCAAGACCATATTGGGGAACATCTGTATTAATGCTAGAGGACATTGGTACTTACAGAATTTTATCAACATCAGAAACCTGATGGGCCATAACTGACATTCACTCGACTCAAGTAAAGGCTCAGGCAATACATACTGTAGCAGAGAAGCTCCCTGTGGGCCACACCACAGTGCACTGCAGCAGACTTGTATTTTCACAAGCTGAAGGCTTTGAGACAATTGAGCATCTAGTGAATTCGGTGAAGTAATTCAAAAGGCAGGGTATAATGAAAGATTCCTCAGTCTCTAGAAAAACCAGGCTGTACACGTATTGTATAAACTAGTAATCTCTTACAAGAGGAAGGCCGGGAAAATCTTTTGGAGGACAAGGAAACCAATGATTATGTTGGGTTTTTTTTTCTGAGTCTCCCTGATTACATTTTCTCAGTGATTACAGGTGGCATGGAATAGAAGCACACTTAATTCACCTGCTGTTCCCCAGTTGGTATTGATTTAATACAGGGGCAGTGCACCTTAATCCAGATGAGCCTCTCTCAGCCTCCTCCGTCCACCTTAATCAGCTCTCAACAGCACAAGGCTTTTTGTTTATGATGATCAAGGCAGGAACATCTGCATAGAATGGATTTTGAATAAAGGTGGAAAGAAGGTAGTATTTAGGTGCAATAAACTGTGTCGAAGCATAAGTCTCTCTTGTCTGCGTCTTTGTCATTCTCCAATGTGATTACTGCTCCTGCATGGATCTGAAACACAGTTCGTTTTCACGTCCCAGCTTTTGGACCAAGGCAGGGAATTTCTACAATAATAATCATAATTTGGGAAAAACAGAAATAAATGCTGAGATTGAGGAGAATTTTAATTTCTTTTTGTTCAAAAATGGCATAAAGATAATAAACATTCATTAAACACGTGCTGAGTGTGTACAGTATATTGTACCTTTATAATGTCTACAAGTTTAATGTTACTGAAAATGATGGAAATTCAATGGTCACTTGAGATTGGAAATGTGACTTTGGGGTGGAGTTTGGTTTGTGCTTCTGGTCTGGTGTCACCTACTGTATTTGTGCTGAACTTCCCTGCTGCCGTCTGTGGAGAATTGTGCACTCAGGAGATTAAGTACATGGCTTGTGCCACAGTTCCACAGCAACAAATTACTGTAGCCTTGCATTCAGCATCTCCTTTTTCATAATCCTCCACATCGAAATCAGTTTCTGGGAGTCTAGTGGGTCTGGTGAAAAGGCAGATGCTGTGCTTAAGAGTCCCCAGAATATCACAGCAGAAGTGCCTGGTAGTAATTTCTGCACACATCTTAGTTAGAATATCTAACTAGAACATCTTATTTAAAGATGGGCAAAATTAACAGCTGTCAAAAACATTGCAATGCCTCTCAGGAAATCCATTATTTAATATTACAAATCAATAAATCAGACTTTACACGGTGATCTGCTGACAAAATGTATGTTTGAACACCTGTATCACAGGCTTGTGGACAGAATACCGAATATTAGTGACTAGCAGTGCTCTAATAAAAGGATAGCTTCTGTCCACATTTGCTAAATCACTCAATGGCGACGACAAAATCCTGCTTCTGCTGCGGATTGGCAGACGTCCTGCAGAACACGCTATATTCCGGTACTAGTTACTCGTTTATCTGTGCCTCTGCGTGTTTACTGAGACAATTAACACCGCAGATCTCATCAAGTATGTAGAATAAATAATTGAATACGAATATGCTGATAGGAAATTGAACTGTTTTTCCATTTTTTTTATCGTAGAAGATTCAGTTTTTCCCCCACCTTGGTTTATTTCCCTATTCCGTGTGCACTAAATGTCACGGATTAGACAGTTCAGCCGTAGTAAAAAGGAGCTGTTCGCGGTCCTGTCTCGGCTGTGTTTAATCAGTCCCGGGAATTGTGAGATTATGGAATTTTTAAAGATTAAATTCTTTGATCTGTTGTAGCGGAGTATTAATGTTGGGCTGTTTTACTGCAACCATAAAGGCTTGGAAGGACCGCTAAATATAACATAACTAACTAGTCCATCGATTCTCAAGGCGCTGCTGGTGATGTTCAGAAAACATCACCTATTTAAGAGTGACCATTTTCTTGTTCAACCGGACCGTGTATGTACCGACTGGGGGGCGGCACGGCGTGAACCATCAAGCCCCGCTCCCCCGACAGATTGACATCTCCGGTTCCAATTGGAAGCCAGCCTGGTCTTTTTTTTGCCGAAGCTCCTGATTGGAGCAACCGGTCAAGGCCGAGGGCAGGTGGAATTGCACATTTTTCTCCGCAGTCTTTCGGTGAATGTCCGTGCGTATTGGCGGACAGGTGGGAGAGTGTGCACGGTGCATGGGTGGTGATACGCCGAGTTGGGATATCTGATAGTGGATCGGAAGATTACACTCAATGTTCTGAAGCTGTTGTTGTTGTCGTGGTGACTGGCTTGGAGTGATTGTGGGTTAGGAGCCTGGCAATTTGCAGATGGGCATCCTATGTACGACAGCTCGCTTGGATGTTCCAACTAAAATAACAAGGCAAAAATGACGCCTGGCTGACAGCACACCTTCTGTTGTACAAAATGTTACTTCTGCGTGGTTTTGAATACATGAAAAATAAATAGAAAATCAGAAGACCGTGGCTCGAGAATCGAAAACTCACAGCGGAATGAATTGTTTACTTCTGATGGGAAGACGTGGCCCACTACTGATTAAACAAGTCGGCTGAGACAGACCTTTTTTTAATAACTAGTTGAGCAATTGCATCAGCTAGAATATTTATACGGATTGCCCGACTCTGCTTAAAAATAAAATAAAAAGCGTGTATCGTTTCAATGTTTAAAATGCATCTTGCTTGTCAGGGGCTTATGGACAGAATGCCGAATACCTGGAAGAAATAAACTCGTAACCTTGCGGCGGCTAACCGAATTCGTTCACAAGGAAGAAACCCTCCTCCAAGACTTTCATTAATACGCGTTGACGATCGAGTTGCGATTCGACTGTCGAACCTGGCTTGGATTGAGAGAAGATAATTTTTAGTGCTCCCAAGGCGACTTTCTTGTGGGTGTTTTTGCCCCGGTGCTCTCGAAGTAGCCGGGTTCGGGCTGAGCGTGCAGGTGTGTTAATTTTGGCAGACAACATGCCCGCATCCGGGTCCGGTGCCAATCCGGTGGAGTACTGGGTTGACGGGTCCCGTCGCGATGTTGCCATCGGGAATTACTACAGCATGGGCCCGGAATTAGGAAGGTACAGTACTCAGCCGTCAACGGATTATTTCATTTCATGCATTCACGATCCATGCATTAGTGGTTATTAATTATCACACATTCGAGAAAATAATAAAAACAACAAAAAGGCCTGTTTGAACCAGCTAGTTGCCAGGCGTCAAAATTCGGATTTTAACTCGTAAAGTTAGTTTTCCAGGTGATTAAAGTCAATATATATATAGTCATTAAGCGTGATAATCCGTTTTTATTTAAAAAGTGTGTGTCTGAGAAGTATTTATACAAATTCTGTTGTTGCATTAGCGCAGAATATAGGTGGTCTATATACAGTAGCTAACTAACTACTCCTAGACTACATAGATTGTGAATTAAAGTTCTTGCAATTCATCGTGGTTCTTTAATTTTGTTGGCCTCCTAGAAAAAAAGGTTCATACTTTTTATTCTGTAGCAGAACACTAAGGCAAAGGGACGGCTCCAACTGCGCCAATTAAAACCTAAGCTCTTGAAGCAGCTGTTGCTGCTGTGTTGTGTACAAACACGCAGTAAGAAATTACTAGACGAGTCATTTACTTTACAGGCTCCGCAACCAGCAATCAGGTACTGTTAAAACTCGCATTTTCTCAGTCTTAAACAGCATCAATTAATCAATTATCAATTATATCAATTAATGAAATCCGTAAAAAATGTCACCAAGTTTCTTAGCTTCGTGGACCGGCCGTGACAGCCGAGTTTAGAGACGACAGAAATCCGAAGGATTCGCATTTGAGCCTGTGCAGGGACGTCAAGTTTTTCCCCTTTCCACGAATAATTCCACGATTTTAAACAATTAGGATTTCGATTTTTTAAAATAGATTTTCAAGTTCTCCTTGGTATTTTAATTTGTGAACTTAAGTAAGTAAGCCTGCTGTTTTATTGTTCAATGAGGTTAGTCCATACAGTTGGTGCACAGCTCCAGCCTATCAGAGACAAACTCCATCAGGGTTTTTATAGGTGTCTTTAAATGTTCAACAGATGAAGACCTTTGAAAAGTTTAATTGGCCCAGTTAAGCTCATTATTAGATCATTAAGAGCTGGGAAAAACATCAGGTATCAGGACTTTCAATACCATATTTTCCATTGTGCTGTGGTATTTCTTTCAGTTTCCTAAATGATATACTTGCAGTTACCTTGAAGCAATGTCATGCATTGCAATAAATGTTACTCAGTCTATCCATGATGTAACAACCTGTCATGATTTCTGATTAAATTGCAGTTGTACTGTAGATTTCTGATCTTAGGCTGAAATGTCACTGCAGTTTTGATGCAAGTGTTCTCAAACATTTTGGCTATAAATCCAACTGAAATGGATTCATAGAGTAATTAAAACATGAGATCCTATTGAGGCGTTTGTGTAATGCAGGAGTCTGGTGTCTGAAATCCTGCAGGTTTTCCATCTCATTAGATGTCAAGAGCTGAAGGCTGTGAAGAAGGGACAAATTGGTCCATTTAAACCTTAACTGAATCGATTTATCACATCTCCTGGGTGCAGAGCTCTTAATAACTGAAGGAGCTGGATGCCTGCAACAGATAACAAGGTTATCTGTTATCAGGTTGGAGTGGATCTGTAGTGGGTTCAGAAGCCCAAGAGCATGGGGGCACAACTTTAGTCCTGGAGTACTGAAAGATTTATTCTTGTCCTTCCTCCTGAGTCCGTGGTTACCTAATTGAACTCATTATTTGCTTAATTGGACAAGTTGAAGCCTTTCCTTGTTTTGATAAAGCTGGGGATTTAACGAGCCCTCTAAAACCTGCTGGACAGTGGCTCTTCAGGTTTGGAGTTGAGCTCCCCTGCTCAAGATCATTATGCATACTGAAGGGACACATACTGAAGGGACACATACTGAAGAGACACATACTGAAGCTTCTAAGAAGAACGGCTTGAAGATTCATTTTAAAATGCATTTTCTGTCACAATGGTCTGTTGTCAGTTTTGACATGGGTAATATCCTATACTGGAGACCTCTGTGGTGGTGCTGGATGTACCTAATACCACTACCAGACAAGTCATTTAGAAGAGCCTGCATTGACACCTCACACTACCGTCTGCAGACCCAGCAGCCGAGTGCCCTCAGGGGCACACACTAATGGGAATGTCTTTTTGCATGAAGAGGAAGCTAGAATGGCAAATCAAAATAATGGAAAAGAGAACAAAAATCATGCCTCCAAGCTGCTTCTATCCCTCCCTTTTATTAGGTTGCAGGTGATGCAGACTGGGTCTTTGATGCTAAAGAGAAAACTACAATCTCCCTGTGCCTCTTTACTCAAGGACATCCAATAGCCCGCAGTGGAGTTATGGATTTGTGGAACACTGCCGGTACTTCAATGTGTTTATTCACCCGGGGTTTCGAGATGAATGAATTCCCACAACCCCTCGCTGGGGGAGGAGCTCAGCGATACACTCGCCGATGTTCATGCTCCACTGACTCTCTGATGAGGTTTCTGTGAAGACACCCCTAAACATTTCCTGTTGTTGTGCACTAGATACTTTAGGACAAATTCCATACAGTATTTATCCTACCAAATGTGAAAGATACCCAGCTATTTGTTGCAGATGATACCCTGATTTATTTCAAGAATGAGATCTTTGGATGAACTAACTACAGTTCTTACTATCAATCAGGTATGCAAGCCCGAATGGCCTTCTCTTGTTCTTATGTTCTTATACATGACCATATTTGCCTCTGTTTTATTCATCCAGCCAGCCATGGGTTATAAGGAATCTTTTTCTATGTAATGTTAAGGACTATGACAAGACAAAATGTTTTCCTGAAGAAGCACAGGACATGACTTAGAACTAGATGGACATGCCTGATATCATCTTGGGTGACAGTCAGTCTGTTACAGAGCTATCCAGAAGGGGACAAAACACTGTAGATTCCACAACAGACCAATCCTGGCCCTGGAGTCCCTCCCACATCCTGGTTTTCAGTGCAGCTGAACCCCTGACTGAACTGAATCCTCACATGTTGTTTGTTTGGAACCTTTACTGCTTTATTTTTCTGCTCAAAGGTCAGGTTCGAGATTTTTAGATACTTAAGAAACCACCATACTTAAAAGTATGACAAGAAATAGGTTTATTCCATGCTGAAAGGAGAAGACAGAAAACGCAACGTTTCGGCTGTGAAGCCTTCTTCAGATGTGAGCACCATACTTTAAAGGCCACCTTCTGCGTGTTAAGGAACTGAAAACAAAGAGTGCAGAGTAAATGAATTGTTAGGGCTATTAAGGACTATGAGTGCTCATCCAGAACAAAAAACAGTAGTTAGGGAGCCCCCAGGACTAGGACTGGGAACGCCTGATCTAGAGAATCCTGTCAAACCATAGAGAGAACATGGAGTGTCCAGAGAGTTTGAAGCCAAAGTCATAACCAGGTGTCTGGAGCTGTGTTACAGCAGTGCTTGCTGAACTTAACCCCGGCCTGTCCCACCTTTGGGTTTTTACTTATGAAAAAGGAGAGGATGCATACGTATACCTAATATACAAATTTGAGTAAAGGAAGCTTCCTTTTTATTTCCCCAGACCTCTTGATTTCCTTTGTCAAAGCAGTGCCGTCGACTTTCAAAATATACTGTACTTTATGACTATGGCTTGAAAGGTGTGAGGCGAATATGGACATTGGTCATCCGTCAGGCTGTTTTTTGCAGGATTGTGGCGATGAGGAAAGACGAGTGCTAGGAAAGTTGAACTGGATGGTGGAAATGGGCTCTGTGTGCAATGAACTGAGTGTGCTCTCGCGCCCTCTGGCAGGCCCAAGCTTTGGTCTCAGCAAGCCCTAGAAAAATGCCAGCACTGCTCTTCAGTCCGGGTGGCAGATTGAACCTCAGATATGAAAGGTTTCGGCCTCCCACTGGAGAGACCACATGAGCTGGGAGAGAAAGATAAGACCCTTCATCTGCTGTTTTCCATCTGGCTCCATTCTTGCCAGGAAATCAGAAATTGCATCTTTTCCATTTTTTTTTTCAGTATAGCCTCTGTGAGTCACCAGTCTGTGGCTTCCGATCCAAAGAGCCACCTGGGACATGGAGCTTTCTAGGGTTTTACATGGGCCTAGTGCTGATGAAATATTTGTCATCTGAGCAGATGGAATTTTGCCATGCAGTGGGAAATATAAATATATTTATATTGACAGAAGTTCTTTGAAGTTGGTAATTAAGTGAACTTAGGAAATCCTGAGGCACAGTGATCATCAAAGATCAAAAGTATGGGCACAGATTAGTTTAATAAATCTTCTTTTAAAAATTTGAATATGAATCCCTGTATACAGGAACAGTCCCAGAAACCTAACATCTTGTGTACATTTTTGTGGCTCCCTAGTACTAAAGGAACTTCATCACCCTTCCTTAAAGATGTAGAATTCTCCAGGTCCACACTGGCATGAAACTCAATAGCAGTAATGTGTTGTTATCCTGTACGATGATGAAGACTTTTCATACCCAACACCATATTTACCCTAATATAAGCTTTCCCAGAAATTGGAACTGTGGAGATTGAAAAAATAACTCTATAAAGCACAAGTTACCTTTCTGAATAATTAGTGGTAATGAAAGAAGTTCTCTTGGTTATAAATAAAGGAAAATGGAGAGTTTAAAAGACAAAATGCAAATATGCTTTCAAACCATGCTTTTTTCCCTAAAAACTTGTCTTGCTTCCTTTTTCAAGCAAGAGCTCTTCCTTCATCTCTCTCCATCGTATTATGCACTAGTGCACAGCTTGAACACCCCAGACTGCCTTCCTGTCTGATGATTCCCATGCTGTTCAGCACACAGGATCACCTCCTCCTTGAACACAAAGTGTGCCCTGATCTCTTCTTCATTTTAGACAACACAAACGGTTTTTAGGAAGTTTTTTTTTAATCACTTGATCACAACAACACGCCAGAATCAGACAAAATGATGGTCTGTTACAGTATGTGCAAATGTGGTAAATACGTCAACAACCAGATCAACTTTCTATTTTTTTACTTGTATTCGGATATACGTCTCAGCCCAATTGTACCACCCTGAAATTTTTTGGGAAAAAAGTGTGGCTCTTATTCAGGTATATATGGTACTATAAGGCAAAAGAACAGATTAAGCAATATGCATTTTATATAAGGGCCATAGAAAACATGGTTATCCCTTTGCATAAGAAGCTGAAGAAAGTTAAACTGCAATTCTGTCAAAATAAGCTGTACGTGAAGGGATGTTAAAGACAGTGGTCATGCAAAAAAGGTGTCCCTTAGTATTCAAGAACATGGAAATAATGGTTTCACGCAGGTGGATAGTTCTCTTTTGATTGCAGGAAACAATAAAAACTACCCCTCCACTCCCCACCTTCTCCACCTTTCCTCTCTGCTCTGTGCCTGGAGCTGTATGTCTCCTGGGAGAGGGAAGGTGGTTAGGAGCTGATGTTTTGGAAGAAGCATGCTGGTTGCTGGGGAGATGAGTGTCTACAGTGTAAATCAGAGGAATGGACTAATTAGTGAGCCACTGGATGACTGATAAAAAATGGAAAGATGTCCAAGAATGGTCCTGATCTTCGGGGAGTTTTCCGAGAGGCAGTGAGAGAGCAGCAGATTCTATTCTCTCTTGTTAGGTTGTACTTTCATCTTGTATCATACTGAGTGTATCCAATTCTGGGCACCGGATCATGCTTTTTAGCTTTGAGGTGGCATGATTGAAGGGAATTCGTTCTTCAGCATGGCTATTTCCTCACACAGGCAGGCAGGCTTTTCAGAAACACCTGAGACAGCAGTGGAACACAGCAGTCCAGGAAAAAAAATGTACAAATCTATAAAGGGACACAACTCTTTTTCTTTTTTCCAGCTTCCCGAGAGATCGATTGTTCATTGTGATAAGTCGTTACTCTTTTTCTTCCATGCCTCATAAATGTGTTTTCTGAAAGTGTAAGATGTGCTGTTGCCACAACCCATATTTTCACACCGCCATGCAATCAGGGGAAGAAATGAATAGTGGCTGGGCTTAAAAATGTTCTTACGGCTGGTTTCTTTGTCTTTAGTTATTAGAACTTCACAGAAAAAAGTGGAAAGGGAAGACGAAACAGAAATAGGCAAATACAAGCCCGTCTATTAAAGGAAACTTGGCTCTTTCGTTCAGTTGCAAGTCTTAGTTCAAACAAATCCATAATAAGGAGAACCTCAACACTTAGCCCGATTAAGAAATAAAGTAATCAAAGCATTGACTGGACTGTAAAAGAACATCTGTGAAGTGAACAATAAGAAAAAGGAGAATTGGGAGATTGAAGTCCAAGAAAAGCCAAAGTTATCATCTACCTAAAGTACTGGAATTTCAGCGGAACATATCCATGTTTTCATCGTTTCCTAGCACTATGTCATAGAGAGCAGAGGGCAGTTTTTCCATGGTTGGAACACACTTTGATTTTATTTCCTCAAATCATCCTGCAAAGCCTGGGCCCTCCACTTTGCCTTCCCTGGGGTACATGAAGAATGTTGCAGAGAACCGCAAAAAGTGAAAAGTGACTTAATGCTGCCTCTCAGATGGGGAGCATGGAGGGGAAAAGACACAGGAAGAGGGGGAAACTGTTCGAGTGAGAGTGTCTCGTTAGAAACAGGGAAGGACTGGTGTGTGGTATATTGAATAGTGAAGTCCCCTGTTAAGCCTCATCGATAGCCTGCAGTGGGTTGTTTTTGTCCTTTTGGAAGCAGAGGCTGTATTTTGGATGCTACAGAGGTCATGAACCCTGCTGCGTTTGTCAGGCTATTAGGGATGTTGATTCAAAATCAATAGCTTCTCTTGGGCTGTGTACAATTAAACATCATCACAACTTGCTCCTGTATTTATTGTTCTTAATTTTGATTTTTTTTTCCAGTTTCAAACTGTACTCTGAAAGAGCCAAGCTTTCAGTGAAATAGTTTCTTTTGAAAAAGTGTGAATATTTGTTGGAGCACCCCATTGCTCCTGTAGTTTTCAGTTCTTGTGGTAGGGAAGGTAAACGAGTATAACAGAAGTGTCAAAATAGGCTGATTATTGATTGCATAATTGGACCTGCTGTTCAATTCAAAATGTTTCAATACAAATGCCATTCCTGTGCAATAGTTACAGAAAGAGATCACAGGGACACAAGTGGTGACATTTAAAAAAGACTGGACAGATGGAGTCATGGATCAATGTGAAAACAGGTGTATTTTGATTCAGCATGCTGTTGCACCAGGGGAAGAAACCAACTGCATGGAGATTCATATTCCAAGAAAACAATCCAGTTTGCCAGTTCCGAGCTCGGTTTGTGATGGATGAGCTTGAAATGATATGAAATTTTAGTAGAACACAAATAAGTATGTGCAGTTAAACTGGCAATTGTGTGTGTTTATCTGCCGTTCATTTTCAAACTTGCAACAAATTCTCCTTTCCTTGTTTCAGAAAGGAAAACGATATTAGATAATATACATACATAGCGACATGCTTTTAAATCGCAGTTATGTCATAACTCCTGTTTCCTTCCTCCAAAGCGCTCCTCCCCCTCACCAGGCTGAAAAAAACTGAAATATACATCTGGCTGCAATATTATCTGCAAAGGAGATTAAAAGACAGGACTCAGCAAGACCAAGCCACATATTAAAGGCAACATACTGTAATATCAGCAGGGTGCAGAGATTTACAGACACTTAAAGGGGGCGGGAAATCAGCATTTGGTCAAGGACCCTAATAATCAGAAATCCAGTATTATACATCTGCATCGGCTTCCTATTAAATTTTCTCTTCTTTAGCCAATGAATATGGTGTTTGTTCCACCCTGTGGTATCATCTACCAATAAGAATTATGGTGCAAGAGTCTTTGTGATAAGAAATGCTTCCCACTTAGAAAACGTTTCAAAACCCAACTAACCCCTGAAGCTCTTTATCCCAAAAAGACTTAATTACTCCCATACAGGAATTGACCATTTCTGTCCTTAACTAATTAACAAATGATTACCTAATTCACCTCCATTGTGCCTGTTTCCAAGTATAAGAGGCCTTGTCTGGGATCAAGTAGCTCAACCAACACTCGGTTTGAGTTTAAATGTTTTGAGTAAATTAATACCCCCCTTTTTTCCCCAAATAACTTAGTGGAAAAGCTCCAAGGTCACCTGATGCATGTTAAATAATTCCCTCAAATCCTCACCCCTTATTTTCAAACACACAGAGTAAAATCTATGTATTCACAACATAGCCACGGTGGCTCAGCTCAGATAGAGTGTTTGGTTTGGTCTTTGGAGGCCGTCTGACCTCTGTGTTGAAGGGATATGTGACCTTGTGTCAGGCTAATGTGATTGTCTGCAGGGATGGTTCACTCACTGTGTTAGGCCTTCATTCTGTGATTTTCCTAGGGGGGCCACATCTGTAGTTTTCAGGTGTGAAGAGAAACAGACTCAGAAGCCCTACGCAGCAAAGATACTAAAGAAAACGGTGAGTAGCTGCCATTCAAACCATCTTTCCACACCGTCTCTGCCCTGCGGTTTCTATTCCCCGGGGCAGACAGGATCAGTAACGTCATGTAACAGAAGGGAGAGCACTTTTGGAGTTTGGGTTATTCCCCTGTGGAGTAACGGCCAAAGATAGAATCTTGTGCAGTGGTTATGAAGGAGATGTGATGGCATTTTTTCCCTCATTTGAGTAAAGCATTACTCATTTTTTGGAGAGTAATTAGCCTGTAAACAGGTAGCAAGGTGGTGCAGTGGCCAGCATTGCTACCTTGCAGCTCTGGGGCCCTGGGTTCAATTCCGGACCTGGGGAGCCATTTGTGTGGAGTTTGTATGTTCTCTGCGTGTTTGATCCGGGTGTTCTGGTTTCCCACAGTCCAAAGACATACAGGTAGGTTGATTTTAAGTGGCTTCTGGGAAAACTGGCCGTGGTGTGTGTGTGTCTTTGTATGCCCTACGATGGACTGGCATCCCATCCAGGGTGTACCCTGCCTTGTGCCCATGGCTTGCTGGGATAGGCTCCGGCTCCCCACAACACTGAACTGGAGGAAGCAGCTAGAAAATGGATGGATATTCTGTAAACGTTAGATCAGTGTCACTACTATGTAAACAACATGCTCTGCAGAGAGATTCTTTCACAGAAATATTCCACATACTGTATGTGGGACTGAGCTATACCATAAGTATTATAAGTACCATTTAATATTGATCACATTTGAAGTGATAAAACATCATTTCCGACCAGAATCACAATCTTGAAATGGAGATTTAATTGACAAAAACCCAAATTAGCTTTCAGATTTGGAAAATAATCGCAATTGTAAGAGTAGAATGTAAAAAATTAGACAAGTGTTCTGTGAGAGTTTTGGAAAATTAAATTTTACACTATAATTATTATATTTCAGATTGACAAGAAAATTGTGAGGACTGAAATTGGCGTCCTGTTACGTCTTTCTCACCCGAATATAGTAAGTAATCTGGGCAGTGTCCTGAAGTCATCCTTTATTTTTGTTTTTTCGTAAAGCAAAAAATGTAAGACCTTTCTTTACATTTTTTCCCAGCAAAAAAACATTACTGAAATCTCCAGAATGATAACTGTCAGCTAATGCTTCTCATTTCTTGTTGTGTTTCCTTGTGGCCTTCAGTTCCTGCTTCAGTTACTTCCCACTTGTCTTTTATCTTCTTGGCTTTTCCAGCAGTGTTTTTATCAGTGAGGAAGCAGAGGCCATAAGCCTCTGCAAAACAATTTCACAATGTTCTTCCTTTCAAATTTGTCTTAACCTGTGAGATATTGCTTGAAATTGAATTTAAGAATGAATAATTACGAGATGAGATCCTGTTTCATGTCCTTGACACTCAGCCTACTTGATGATTCTAGTGTCACACCCTGGTACTGGAAGCAGATTGTTTCTGGAAAAAGGACCTCTTTATCATTGAATTATACACTTAATACAATACATGCTTCACTGCTTTTTATATACTGTAGTATGCATTGTAGTATTGGCAGTCTGGTGATTACAATTATAAATAGTGATGTCTGTCAAACCTTTCCCTCCACACTCACGGGAAATGGCATAGTGTACTTTCTCTTGAGGGTTTGTAAATGTCATCATGAATATTGCATCTTGTGAGCCCAGTATAGTTACAGACCCGGCAGTAATGTGGCTCTTGTGTGGTTAACTGAACTGGCCACAGTATGACTGGCCCCCTCTGTGTCTCCCAGATCAGGCTGAAGGACATCTTTGAGACAGAATCGGAGATCGCCCTTGTGCTGGAGCTGGTGACCGGAGGAGAGCTGTTTGACAGGTCTGTCCCCCGATCAAGAATTCTCACAGTCTGATAGGATAGTTTGTAAAACAAAGTAGTTCAAGTAGGGAGGTGCGTCAGCATGCGTAGGCTGCAAAGGAACAGGTAAAGGTTTGTTCCCTGCTAAAAAGAGAAGAAAAGAAACACAACGTTTCAGCTGTGGAGCCTTCTTCAGGTGTGAGAAGACGGCTGCACAGCCGAAACTTTATTTCTTTTTTTCTCTTCTCAGCATGGAACAAACCTTTACTTGTTCTTTAGTTTGTAAAACAGTTCCTAAGGAGGTCATTGTTCTAAGTGGGAAGGCCTGTCTGACCTGGTCTCTTTTCAACGTCTCTGCTATAAACATGTAACCTGTACCATGCGGGTGAGAAGGAAGAGAAGGGTGGAATTTTGAGAGGCTCAGTTGTACGGAATGGTTTTCTGCGATCCTCACTGGCGGGCCGTTCTCGCGCAGGATCGTGGAGAGGGGCTATTACAGCGAGCGAGACGCTGCTCACGTCATCAAGCAGATCCTGGAGGCCGTGGCGGTAAGTCCGCGCTCTCAGTGCTCTTTTGGAGGGTCCAGTTCGCCTTCCTGTTTGGAGTTTTTATTTCCCCTGGCTGCTTCTTTTGAAAGTAGCATTAGCGTTGATGTGTGGGTCCTCTTTATTTCTGTACTTGTTGGGATCCACTTTAAATAAGTCAATCATCCATAGTGTGGCTATTTATATGTTATTAGAGGACTTACTGCAGCCTCTATTGGAAGTGGCCTCCAGTAACAGCATCATTTTCTTATGCCAGTCTGCCACAGTAGCTAGTTGATTCAAGGATCTTATCCAGCAGTTTCTTGGAAACCCGGTACAGGCTATTTCACAGGCTTTGACCACATGGCTGGGTAGTTTGTTCCATACTTCTGCAATCCTTTTTGTTAAAAAGAAAGTTTTAAAAGTGCTCCTATGTGGGTTGCCCCTGTGTAATCTGGTTTTGATTCAGTGTTGATGCTGTAGAAGTCACTGGGTTGTCTTTGTCAATGCCTTCACTGTACCCAGTCTTCCAGACTGCACTTCATGCTGTAGAACACCAGTCTGATTCTGCAGACTTTAATTTGTGCATTCAGTGTAAAGGGAAAGGGGCATCAGAAATTACCATCATACTGTATGTATCAGATGAACTGTTCATTGGATGCCGAAGCAGACACGCAGAAAGGCAATCATGAAAACACCTTGAAGAGATTCTCTTCGTCAAGTCCAGTTGCTTCCAAAGAAACACTGAGGCTTCATTTGTATATTGATTTTTATTCAGAACAGTATTACACTATGAATTGCATTCAGCAAGTGCACAATGACTGGAAAGAAAATGGCACCAGTGCCCCTTGAAATGTCAGGGGGTGGAATTGACTGATATGAGAGATGAAAATCTCCCGGCGCTTCGCAGCCAAACAGACACATTGGTTTATCTGAAAGTGGGTAGGACCGCAAGACCAGGGCTTTGTACCAGAGCTGTGCTTCCTGGCTAAATATGGGTCAGTGCTGTCATCACACGAGAAAAAGGTAGTACTGGGCGGCTCTCCCAGCTCCTGAGCATGTGGATTAATCCGTTCAGAATCCATCTCTTTTTTTTTTTTGCTTTTAATACCCTGGCCGAGCAGGAGAGGCAGCAGGGACGTGGGCGGTGCTATTATGTAACCTCCCCCGTGTGCATGTCGCCATGCCAGAGTGTTGTTTTTGTCAAGAGTGTGGCTGTATGTGCCCGTGGGGCTGTGCGTGCCTGAGAAGCCTGTTCGTCTGGCGTGTCTGATGCACACCGCTTCCGATTATGTACATGCAAGCACCCGTGCTTGCGAGAGACCGGGCTTCGATTTCTCAGAGTATCTGGCCTTCAGTGTATGCAGTGTGTGCCGATTTCATCTGCTGTTCCTGATCTCTCTGATCTCCGCTTTAAATAAATAAAAGTGGGCGGCGTGGTGGTTTGCAGTGCTCTTTTGCAGCGCTGGGGCCCTGGGCGCTGTCTGTGTGGAGTTTGTTTGTTCTCTCCAGGTTTGTGTGGGTCTCCTCCGGGTGCCCCGGATTCCTCCCCTGGTGTGACTGGTTGTATGTATTTGTGTCTGTCTGCCCTGCGATGGACTGGCTTCCTGTCATGTCCAGGGTGTACCTGTGTCCTTCTTGTAACCACGCAGTGAAAGTGGTTAAAAATGGATGAATGGATATGTAGCAGCCTTGTGCTTCTTATTTTCTCTTAAGGCCTACTCTTAAAAATGCAATGGGATGACATGCATCTCTGACCATGGGTCCCATTTATCTCTGACCTGCCACATTGTTTCAGTAAGCTGGGAAGCTGTGATGGTTGGAAGATCATTATTTTGAAAGATCAGCCCACTGTGTTTGCATGAACATAGAGCCATAGGGCACAGCAAAGAGAGATGGACAACAGAAGATGATCAGTTTGAGCCACAACATCTTCACTGAATAGGAGAAGTGGGAAGTTCGGATCGTTCTGTTTGTCTCTGATTGCCACCAGAGAGGTTTTCTGCTCCATACAGTGGGATCCCTTATGTTCTGGAGGTGGTCTACTGACAAGACAGTGAAAAACAGGGCCTTTGTCTCATGTGAGTAAATAGAGTCGTTTGAAGTTCAGACCTAGTGTATCTGAGAATGGCTATCAGAGATGGGGGTCATTCTGCAAAGGCAAAATGAATACCGTGTGATGTGTTCAGTGAGGTTTATTTCAGCTTATCAATATTATCCTCGTAATGTTTTTTCCATTAGCGCTAATGGCATTCAGCCTGCCACTTAGCCTGCAGTAGTTTCAGTGGAAGTTAATGGGGCTAATCTTAACAGCCTCTCTCTAGACAGTGTGTGTTGCTAATGTGCTGGAATGGAACATAGCAGCTGACAATTGCTGCTGACAGTAGCTTCTGTGCTTATCTGAGTTGCTCAAGAGGAACATGTTTAAATTTATTTTTATGTCTGTTGTCTTCAGCTGAAGACAGGTGTGAAGCCCCTTGCTAATAAGTAGAACAATGAATAACAGTCTATTCAGGAGCTCTGTCTTAGTGTGCTAGACTATTGTGGGTTTAAGTAGTTGCGTGAGAGTTAGCACTACTGCTTACTCCAGGATGGGGCACCCGTGGTGAGTTGTGAACATGTGGTTTGTAAATTCTCTTTCTGTAGGGGGTGGTTCCCAGTACATCATGTGTAGCTGGTAGAGATTCAGCAAAACGTTAGTGCATTGCGAATTGGGTAATTCACAAAGCAGAGTGCAAATAAGGAGTGTATACTCAAATTGGGATAAATACATTAATGGAGTTTAGTGGAGAATCTGTATTAGGACCACTGTTCTACTTAATTTATATCAATGGTCTTGGTTCTGGTACAGTTACTAAAGTAGTTAAATTTTTCAGATGATGCCAAATGAAGAGGACTAGCAACATCAGTAGAAACAGCTAATGAAATAAATTTAAAAAAAGATATAGCTCAAATTCAAGACTAGGCAAACATCTAGCAGGTAACATTTAACATGGACAGGTCCAGGATTTTGCATGTACTGTAAGGAGCAAAGACAAACTATGAAACTGAAGAGGCCACTTATGATTTAAGACTTAATAATTTGTTGAAACATCACTTAAATCTTTTAGACAATGAAGGGAAGCAATAAAAAGGCAAACAGAATGTTAGGTTGTATAGATTTAGATATATACAGTATATTAAAAGTGTAGAACTTAAACAGTATATCAAATAATCAAATCAGTCAATATCAATATAAGAAAAAAGTAAGGCCTCATTTAGAACGTTGTGTACCGTTTTGGTCACCATGTTATATAAAAGGAATTTCTGTTTTGGATGCCGTCCAGAGAAGAGCAGCCAGATATATTCTAGGGCTCAAGGGAATGGTGTACACTGATGGTAGGAAGGAACTGAACTGTTCAAGTGGGACATGGACGACTACGAGGAAATCCAACCCGAAGTGTTCAAAATCCTCCATCACCACGACAAAGTTAAGGCAGCGGATTTCCTAAGAATGAAGAGTGAAATTCAGACAAGAGGCCACAAGGTGAAGCTACAGGGAAGTGCATTTAAAACCAAGAACAAAGGGCACTTCTTTACCCAAAGAGAGGTGGGAGTTTTGAGCAAGCTATCTGGCCATGCTTTTGAAGCTGATTCTCTGTATTCTTCCAAGGCCGGATGAGATCCTCAGATCCATTAGCTCCTTACTGCCAAAGATGAGCGAGACAGGCCAAATGGCTTCCTCTTGTTTCTAAATATTCTTATGTTACCTTCTTATGATTATGGGACTAAAGAGAAAAAAAACCCCGGATGGACTCGAAAACCTGAATGGCCTCTGTTAGAGAGCTGGGGCTACTTAAACACACTGCAGCCAATGTTAAGAATAGCTAAATTAAGCAACATCTATATAAATAAAAGCTTATGTCGATCAATACTAAGAGCCTCAGGCTGCATTGTCTTCAGTGGCTCAGTGCTAGAAAGCAAAGGCTATGTGGTAAACAGTCGGAGAAGGAGCTTTTCAAACACTGTCAAATGTTGAAATACTCAGAAAAGCAAAGCTATATAATGGGAAAGGATTTGGATTTGATTGTTACCAATCTGTAGAAATAAAATGATCCCTGAGCTTCAGAGAGAACCATCTGTTGCACCCATTCTTGGGAAAGGTTTTAAGTCATGTGACAATGAGTCCTACATGACAATGTCCTGACTGACATGCGCAGTAAATTGGCATCTTTTTATTAGTGTTGGTGCTATCACTGTTTTGCAAATGGAGGGGTAATGTACTGTCAACCAATTAGTGTAGCAGTAGGATACAGGATTCTATTCATACTTTAACAGATTGCATCTGCTACATGTCAGTGGCCCAAGCTGTGCACATCAGAACATGCAGTACCCTTAACTGCCCTTTCGTTACATACTTAATTCTTGGACTTCAGTTTCTAAATATTTTGAAGCTAATTAAATACATTCTGGAAAATTAAAATGCACATGGTTCTCTGCATCCTGCGAGTCTCATATAATATATATGCGGGATATATATATTTTTGTGTTCATATTATTTTTTGTGACGTGGTGAAACCATTAACAAAAAACGTCGTTTATGATTATGCAAAAGTAACTGGAGGGTGTTGTAACTGTGCTGAAACCCGTACATACGCACACATCAGTGAGTTCTGCTAAGAGATTAAACTTGATCCTGCTGTAGGGAGAATCCTCTGTACTGTACTGCTGAGCTTTTGTATACCGGCCTACAGTATGTAAATGCAGCAGGGCACAGGCACTGAGCCAGTTCCAGAAGTGATATCTCCACCTTCTGGAATCTAGACAGTGTAAAACTGCACCGACAGAGGGCCCAGTCACTGGGCATAGCAAAGTTGTCTGCTGTCTCTGAAGTGGTGCTTTGTGTGCTTGGATCGAATCCCATCAGAGGCAGGGAGAGCTTCACTTGTCACACTAACGAGACTTTGCCAAGAGCTTTGAGGACCGTGCTAGCTATGAACAGCCAGACTGAAGACTCCAATAACTGCAGGAGTACAATCGGGGTTGTGTAGTAAATCCCGTGTCCTTACGCTAGAAGGGCAAGAATGAATTGTATGCTTGTGTGGTATTTTCCACGCAAACTTCTGCATATGTTTGAAGTCCACTCATCTGGTTCTGGCGTGATAAGAGGGAAATCCTGGCAGCCTTCGTATTTCACGGTTCGTCCCAAGCATGGTTGTAGATTACATCCACATAACAAGCCTCTAGCCACTCACTCTCTTTCAAACTGCTGACGTACAATGGTTCCATGACCAGCTAGCAGGTAGACACCCACATGTCATGTGGTTATATCCAGGGATTCGTTATTATCTTTAGGCAACCACAGATGCGCGC
The DNA here is from genome assembly GCF_040954835.1 of Lepisosteus oculatus. NCBI lineage: Eukaryota > Metazoa > Chordata > Actinopteri > Semionotiformes > Lepisosteidae > Lepisosteus > Lepisosteus oculatus. The sequence goes on along the minus strand of NC_090724.1, from coordinate 2,979,220 downwards.
CACACTTTCTGAACGCTTGCTTATTTGCATGATAGCGCCTAGCTCTGGGCTGCATGTTACTAACTGGCTCTCTGTGATTTGCATTGCAGTATTTGCATGAGAATGGAGTGGTACACCGGGACCTGAAGCCAGAGAACCTGCTGTATGCTGACTTGTCACTGGACGCTCCCCTGAAGATAGGTACTTGAACAGTGAGCAATGTGTTGATTGATTTCATCTGGCGATTTAATGTATCGCTACCTATGTCTGTTGCCTTTTTCTCTCGCTGTATTCTAGCCAGTTGCTTGTGTTCCTTGTAGTCTCATGCATTCTTTAGAAGTTGTCAGTTGTCAAGAGAAACATAAGCCAGCTTTGAAGGAGTGGGTATGATGGTATGCTAAAATTGTCATCCCCTTGAATACTATCTCTAATTGCCTTTTGATAAAAAAATACATTAAAATGTTGCTTTCAATTCAAGTGTAAAGCTAGCTGTGCATGACAGCAAGCATGCGCACAGCCTCACATTTTATGATGATGACAGGTATAGTTACAAAGGTTGAAAAAAGTCTGATTATCCTCAGGTGTGAAGATTGAGGTTTGATAAAGAAGCTTGTTCTATTTAGCTGGAGCTCAGATGATGACTTGAGGACTTGAGTGTTTCTTACCACTCATTATGTGCTTTTGTGTATGCAGCGGACTTTGGCCTGTCCAAGATTGTGGACGAGCAGGTCACCATGAAGACAGTGTGTGGCACCCCTGGCTATTGTGGTGAGTGACACTCTCCACCCTGGATCTCTCTCCTTCTGACCTCCTCTGGCCTCCCTCTTCGACTCCTAACTTTCTCTGCAGCTCAGCTGTGTGTGTGCGTATGTCCATTTTCAGCACCAGCAGTTCAGGTGCTTTGGTTTCATCTATGCGTGACAACAAGCATGCACACAGCCTCACATTTTATGATGAGGACACGTGTAGTTACAAAGGTGTGATTATCCTCAGGTATAAAGATTGAGGTATGATGAAGAAGCTTGTTCTATTTAGCTGTAGCTCAAATGATGACTTGAAAATCTTGGTGGAGGGTACATCAGGTTATCTAACATTTAGTCCCTCCAGTAGAACACATGAACATACAGGTTCTGAATACTATTGGAACAAGTTACCCAGCTGCCATAATACAGAGCACTTGTTCAGAGCAGGTGAGCAGCTGACATGTAAGCCAACACGCTTTCTTTTTAAATGTTGGTGAGTGGTTGAAACCAGACCACACCATTGCAGGAAGTATACTAGGTTGATTTACTCATATTTGATGTGCAGAATGTTTTGTGTGTCGAATGTTTTCCACATTGAACTCATTCTACATGTCCTTCCAGTTGGAAGAATACTTGACCAGTGTTTCTGTTTCAGCTCCTGAGATATTGAGAGGCAATGCTTATGGGCCAGAAGTGGATATGTGGTCAGTGGGGGTCATTTTGTACATATTGTAAGTGTTGCATAATTTTATAGTCATGCTATTAAAAGCCAAACATTACCATCTGAAATTTAATTCACTGTAAAGTCAGCAGTTTGTGCTCATGGGAGGGATGTACATTCTGCATCTTACAAACTCTTTCTTTAACGAAGTATTTTGTTTGACAATAAATCATGCATCTTACAAACTCTTTCTTTAACGAAGTATTTTGTTTGACAATAAATGAAGCATTGTCCAGGTTTAGTGTGAACTACGTTCCTGACATGTGGCTGCTTTTGGTCTTCTCAGGCTCTGTGGGTTTGAACCATTCTTCGACCCCAGGGGGGATCAGTACATGTACAGCCGTATTCTGAACTGCGACTATGAGTTTGTCTCCCCCTGGTGGGATGAAGTCTCCCTCAACGCCAAGGACCTGGTGAGTCATTTTTCTGGGGAATTGAGACTGCCTGAGCCTAGTAAGTGGGGGCTAGTAATGTTTTAGGTTTTACAAGTTGCAATCACTACTATGTAATCTCAGGCCTTTGATAGTTCACCTTATTGCTGATGAGTGCAAAAGGCAAATTTAACCTAACTTCCAACTTACCTCTACACATCTGTTTAATCCTTGTGTTTCATCCGCTCATTCTGTTGTCAGAAAGCCACTTATTCCCCAAGAAGGGCAGCCTATGCTGAAAGTACAGAACACAGGGAGGGACCAGATGCCAGTCCATCACACCCTTTTCATCGTGCTTCTTTGAAATGTTCATACAAGAGATCAAAGCTCATGAAACTTCAAATTATTCAAACATCTGTGGAGGGGCTACTGTGAATTGGACTTTAAAAGCAGAAAAGATCTTGCTCTTACTGAGTTTAAATTCATGGAAAAAAACTTACTGTTTGAATAGCAACAACAAAAATCTAGCAAAATCTTCATGTGTGGAATCAGCCTGGTTGGGTTTCTGGAGCCCAGCAGGAATTTTGTGTTAAGAAATGAGCCTAACAGCTGTGATTTAAAAATGGTCCTGTTGACGTAAAGCAGAATGACTCCCTTTTATGAGATTCAAATTAAAAACCTCTGCTGTATCACACCGTAAATTCAGTTCCATGGGTCTTTGCTGTGCAGTTTAAGGTGTACGAAATATACGTTTGTTCATTTAAAACAATTGTTTGTCCGATTTACTCAAAACTAGTTTCAGCTTTTGAAAAAACTAAAACCCAAGCACTCATGCCTTTTGCAGTTTTCTATCACTCTTTCACAGTTTATTTTTTAAATATAAGAAAACACCTGCTCATTTTAGGTTTATTCATTTCCTTTGAGGGTAGAATTAGACAGGTCAGTGTTTCCTGAGCTGTGTGTGTGCTGGCCCCATAGGTCAGTAAGCTGATCGTGCTGGATCCACACAAGCGTCTGACTGTTCAGCAGGCACTGCAACACCCCTGGGTGCTGGGTAAAGCAGCTCGCTTCTCCCACATGGACTCGACGCAGAGGAAGTTGCAGGAATTTAATGCACGTCGCAAACTGAAGGTCGGACTTTGACTTCACTTGTTTTTTTTTCTGCTTGGGTTAGGTTTACTGGCATAACCGCACCGTGGTCAAAAACTGTTTCTCAACCACAGATACATCATAGATATCAGAACTGATAATAGAGTGCTTTCAGACTTTTCCCCAGTGTGTGGTCTAGGTTATATATGGTTATTCAGCGTCATTTGTAGTTCCAAAACCATATATTTATCCTAAACTTACAAATCACACATTTAAATGAATTCAGGCTTGAAAGAATGGTGGTATCTTGTTTTTTTTTTCTTAATTTGTCTTTAATTCACCTTTCTGATTAATTTTGGAAATGCACGATGTTGTTTTTCTTATGTCATTTACAGATCTGTTAAAAAAAACTTCCTAACTCTTCCTAATTTGCATGTGATCTGCCTTCAGGTAGTAATAATAATAATTAATAATAATTCCTTACACTTATATAGAGCTTTTCTGGACACTCCACTCAAGGTGCTTTACAGACAATGGGGACTCCCCTATACCACCAATGTGTAGCCCCACCTGGATGATGCGACGGCAGCCAGAGTGCACCAGTAGTCTCTCCACACACCAGCTCTCAGTGGGGAGGAGAGCAGAGCAGAGATGGGGATTATTAGGAGGCCAGGATTGGTAAAGGCCAGGGGGGATGTTTGGCCAGGTAGTGAAGAGTAAATGGCTCATCAGGTGCGTTATTCCAACGGCTTGCGTTTCTCTTCACGTCTTCACAGGCCGCAATGAAGGCCATCGTGGCAACGAGTCGCATCGGGAACCACAGCCAGCACGAGGGCTCCCGGGGGAACAGACGGGCAGGCAGCCCCGGAGGACAGGTGGACAAGGCGCCCAGAAAAGGCAGCATGCAGACAGAGCCTTCCCAGGGTGCTCCAGGGCACAGCGCCGTGAAGGACAGGCAGGCCTCGGCGGAGGACTCCCCCAGCACTGGCTCCCCGGAGCCTCGTCCTAAATCCCCCCAGCCTGGCCCACAAAGGCCTCTGGGAAGTCCGGACAAAGCCTCCAAACATCACTCCAGCAAGCCCGACATCCACAAACAAGCCTCAGCCGTCCCGAAAACGGCTGTCGTCAAGCCAAGACCCCCCAGAAAGAGCTGTTCTGTGGAACCTACCAATGAGCACGATGCATCACCTACCATAGTCCCTGCTACCCCAAAAAACCTCAGCAATGGTTTCAGGATGGAGTCAACCAACAAGAGGACGCAGCGCTAATGATGTCCTGCCTGAGACCTGTGCCATGAGGAGGCCTTCTGGTCACCTCCGAGGTCAACCCCAACTGGGCGAGAGCAAGCAGGGCTCACTACATACTGGCCCGTTGGTGACGTGCCATTTCCATTTTGTGGTCACATGGACAAAGAAACGATTTTTGAACCTTTCTTTCAACATAAAGTCCAGTTTGAGCCGAAACTAACATGATTTTGAAACACTGAAAAGAAATGTAGAAGGAAGATAATTGTGGACAACAATTTGACTTCCCTCTTTCTCATTGACTGTTTTCTTTTGTAGTTTGTTGGAACCTTTTTTATAACTGAAGTTGCTATCCACTACACCACGTAGCAAAAAAAGGAGGTTCACACTGAACTTTTAACAGGAGGATTCTTCAGGTTTTCTACATTTTGTATGATTGCACGTGTAACTCTCGATACAAATTTTTGGTACATCTTGGTCTCTTTCTGTTTTTCAAAGGTGTTTGAAATGGTCAAACTTTTCTTATTCATACTAAATAATATATTCTGTCATTTTCATAAAAAAGTACCACAAATTCAATTGAACTTAAAGTGTCTAGCAGTCCATAAGGAAGATCATAATGTTGCCCTGGGTCCAAAAGTCATACGCTGCCATTATGAATCACATGCTAACTTCATCTAAACTACTCTGACCTATGACCTTTGGAAGCCCTGGAAACTAATCCATTAAAGAGTGTCCAGTTGGCAAACAGAGAGCAGATAGTATGCAGCTGGTTAGAACTCATACATGTATCAATAAAAATATTGTGTTGGTATTATCAGCTACAATACTTATTATTTGGGGTGCTGTGGTTGACCTACTGTAGGAACCATCTTGCAGGCCACAGACCGCGTGTACAGTATGTGGAGCTCATTCACACAACTGATCCCTGTTTTCTAGTGTAAATCAGACCATGGGACAGTCAGGGCACTTGTTGATGTTGCTGTGTAAGAAGCTGTACTGTAAAGGTGCCCATGGTCCTAGTGGGCTTCCTTGTGGGCTTCTAGCTTCGACAGTAAGTTAAATATGTTAGCTGAGATCAGTTCCTCTATCTATGTTATCGTTCAAGTCTACCTTTCTGTGTTTCTTTTGTTGTTGACGAATACCTGTGGTTCCCAGTCCCGGTCCTGCTGACCCACACACCTGCTGGTTTTTGTTCCAGCAGAGCCCTCAGTTACACAGTCAAACCCTTCATTGACTTAATCTGAATAAGATTGAGATATAGGACGTAATAAGAATAAAATTAATTTGCAATGTTAGTTCCCAGCTCTTAAACTTGATGGAGCTTTAACCGTTGTAATTTACAAGAGAAATAAAGTCCCAAACTTGTGACTAGAAACAAAATGCTAATTCAATTGAAGCAACTTCCTAGATCAGGTAAGGCTTCAATGATCCAATGTAGGTGGGGAGGAATGAAATCCAGCAGGTGTGTGGGTCACCAGGACCAGAGCTGGGAACCGCTGATGTAGACGTTTGGAGTAGCAGGCTGTTGTTTGCAACACCAGATCATTGAGCCCTGCCAAGCAGCAGTCAGTTACTGCAACATCCAGTGACTCTGCAGCATTCACAGGCTGCCCTTTTATCAGCATCACAAATTACATGAAAGTTTGATTGAGTTTTTTTTCCACATTTTCAGGTTGCGGTTATTTCACAGTGGAAGAAGTGAGTAAGGGTGATCCTCAGATAAAAGTACAGCTTGCTACTACAAATCGCCTCCTTGTAGATTAAGTCGACTTTTTGGGATTAATCATGCAAATGTAGATGAGCAGTGACTTTGGTCTTCGTTTTCATAGTCTGTAACTCAGCTGTGGTGCCTAGTTGTGTGTCCCATGTTTGGAAAAATGAATACAGTAGACAAAGAAATGCATGTGTACAGCATACGGTGGATCACAGTATCTATGAAACAATATGGGCCTATGTATATCTGCATGTATTGAAAATCTTCCTCTTTTATTCAAAGAAGAACCTCCGCAGCCAAACGTATCTACGTTTTCTCAGAAAGCACAGAAAACATAATCAATTAAGACACTTTTAAAAATCACTGCTCCGTACTCTATATTATGCAAAGGACTATAGACAGCCATCTTGGTTGTCTTTCATTGGCTGTGGGGCAGGAGATAGACTGGTTTGAGTGGAAATACCTGTGGTCGATTGTGGATTTTTCTGTCTCTTCAGTGATGCACTCTTCCATCTTAGTTGTTTGCATTGTGTGTGGTACCTGTAGCTCATGGTGTTCATCAATCTTCTTTTAACTTTCTTGTTATTAATACTACTCAACATTGTGTAGTGGATTATACAGATGACATTGTTATATGTAGTAACTATTTTAAATCATTTTGGTGCTTTATCAGGTGATGCAATTGGTCCTGGAGAAAGCTGACCGAACTCTAACCGTAACACTGGTCAGTCACTTCGGATACCTCGGTGCTGAGCTGTACGGTTTGTGATTTGTGAGCAGGGAAGTGAAACCTGAACAGAGTTAACCTCATTTTACTGGCTGGCGTTGGGAAGCACTTGCTGAGGTTCCTGTTTGGCTGGGAGGGAGGATGGCAGTGGAGAGAGAAATAGGACAGTCTGCTGATGTAAGCTGTACAGCTCTTGCTAAAAGGGAAATAAAAGCTCATTTAAATTCAGTTGTCATGTAGATTTGTGTCGTTAAGTAGTTATAACAAACCCTTGCCAGATACTGCAACGTTATTTTAATGTGGATCGTCTCTCAGAGCCAATTGTGCCAATGGCGCCCCCTATGGGGGGGGGGGGGAAAGTTGTCTATATATAAGGGAGCCAGAGGCTATCCCAGCAAGCAACAGATGCTAGGCAGGATACACCCTGAATGTGGTGCGTAGACACACACACACACACACACACCAGGCCCATTTTCCCTGAAGCTAAGTAGCCTACCAGGAGGACTTTGGGCTGTGGGAGGAAACGTGAGCACCCAGAGATAACCCAGGTGAACATGGGGAGAACATACACACTCCACACGGATACCTCAGGAGCAGAGTGGATCTCCGAGCCCAGCAATGAGAACCACTGCGCTGTGTGCCACCCATTGTCTGTACGCTCACCGCATAACCTGGTTCATACCAAGGGGTGAAACAAAGGTTTGGCTTCTTCTACGTATGTCCTTATATTACAGTATGCATATATAAACCCTTAATATCTGATAACAAGCTATTGAAGGGGATACTTGGCTTCATTCAATGCGTGGATCAATTATATACTAAGTGCCAAACTGGCTTGCTTGCTTGGCTGAATTGCAGTCTTTTGTTTGCCACTGTTCTTATGTACATATTATTAATAATAATTATTATAATAATTATAATAATATTAAATACACAAATACAGGGACTGGACATATTAAAATATGACATGGCTTCTATCCAATCGCAGGTGAAGGGAAAACTGTCCGTGTTTTCTTCATATCGTGATTTTCATTACGTCGTCAATAGCTTTTTCTTAATCGTGTATTTATACCTTTTTGTTATGAAAGTGTTATGCTGTTAAATTGACATATACATTATGTCAAATTGACATAAAATGTGGGTATGCAAGGGTGGGGTAACAATAGTTTCACCGGAGAGACAGTGAACGAGAAGGTCCCCTATAGTTTCATTGAATTTGCTCTGAAAGCTATGAGGCCAGGCGTACTGAGGTCTTCACGACAGACACCTGTTGAAGTCTGCTGCCGTCTGGCCTTACGAGGAGGCGTAAAGGGAGGCTTCACGTAAACTACATTTCCCATGATGCAAAGGGAGGACGAGGCGACGAGCGCTTAAAAGTAGACCACGCGACCGGAAAAGGGTGTTTGGAAGATGCCGTGGAGTTATTATGGAACTTGAACGTAAATACGAAGATAAACAGCACCGAACAGGGAGTTGTACTGGTAAGGCGCGTAGGCGATATTTGCTCTAACGATGTGTACAGACAGGCGGCTTAAACATTTTATCAGCAGGTCGCTTCTGACCACAGGCGCTTTAGGGCGGAGAATTTTTTGAGTCCTGTTTTTGATTGTTTCGTAGTCTTGTAATATAAAGGCCACCAAGCACGGTTCTGGAGTTCACCGGGGGGAAAAAGTACTTATTGCGGCGGAAAGTCACATGGAAAAAAAAAAAGACTGCTGCCTGCGAACGAGCTCTTAAATGCAGACAACGCGTGTCGGGGGCTCGGCTCGGAGGAGCTGCGTGCCTCTTTGCCCTCGGTAGTTTCTGAGGTGTGAAACGGGGAACAGGGGCGTGTGGGCATCGGCGGGGGAGACCTTCGCTTGCACGGCTGCGGCTCGGCAAGGCGCCGCAGAGCCGACAGGGTCGGGGCGCCATGGGTGGTGCCCAACCCCGCACGACGTGTGCTCCTCCGACTCCGTGGGGGAGAGCCCACAGCTGGCGAACAGCCTCGGCAGGAGAGGTGGGTGGCCGCACTGCTGTCTGGCGTGGAGAGAGCGGGCGCAGGCTCAGCACTCAGAAATACGGAAATATGCGGTTTTAAACCCGAGATCATTCCGACGTTTGTTGTGAATAACTCAACATGTGTGGCGGTTTGGCGTTGGAGATCGGGGGGAGTGTATAGTCACCTGTCGTGCTGCTGTGAATTGCACAAAACAAGACTGACTTTCCACCCTCGAGTGTCGATGGATGTAGGGTGTGTAAATTGGTCTTGCCATTGAGATATATATATATAATGGCACCTGTGTTTCACAAATCGTCCTGTGTTTTGTGAATGATCTTGTGGGGAAGTATGTTCATGTTAAACAGGTCGTCCTCGGTGAGTTGCGAGGCGTTATCATCGACTGTGATGTTTTGTTGTTTCATTGTTGACTCCCGATCCGATACTTTCTGGCTAAACACCATTTTTAAAGCACATCTCGTATCATTTCCGCAGATGACTTCATGTTCTTCCCTGAATATTGATATTAATAACCTGAATTCTCAGTGCATCTCTTCACATCGGTTTTACGGAGTAGTACGTTAGTTGTGGTCTCTGCGTTTTCTGTTAAGTAGGGACGTCATGAATGCTGACGTAAGCACTTAATTGTAGCGTTTACAAATACATTTGGGGAAGATTTATTGAGAATGGCCCGATTACCTGATGAAATGATACTAGTGATGATTGGTAACTGTCACTGTTGAAGTCGGTGTAAATAGGCTTTTGTTTAAAGTGTTTTGATCTATCTCCTCGCAGATGTAGTACTGAGCAACAGTAGAGCATTTTATTAGTTATTTTTTATGAAACTTTCCATTTTAGGAAAATTAATACTCTGTTATTTTGAGTGATTTAGACTAGTTACTACATATGCACATACATTTAACATTTCCATTAACCCCCTTTTTTACAGAAAGAAAAATCTGATGCTGTTCCTTAGAACTGTGCCGGTGTGATTTTCTTTAATAACTAAAGGTGAACTTCAGTGTAAGTAGCTTTTTAAGGAAGAGTTTAAGATGCCTTTAAATGCCACTGGCCAGCAATGGTCAATCAAGGAGTTGATTCTGCTTATTTTTAAGAATTTTGAATCAAAAGTCAGTTCAAAACTAATGACCATATTCATTGAAAGTAACACTCTCTGTAGTGGTCCATATAATTTAAATGTAGTGCTTAAATAATTTGAACAGCAAATTAGTCTCTTGTGTGCACCTGATTGAACAATATGCAAACTGAGTCACTTAACGCACAGCACCATTTACTTACATACAAATTTAAACAAGTCCGGGGTGCTGTCTGAAACAAGAATTTTGTCTATGGTGTGCCTCAGCATGTTCCTTTGCTCTCCAGCGAGTTTTACTCTTGACTTTTCAGAGGTGAGAGGCGTAAAAAGTGAAAGATAGAAACACATCTTTCTCGGGTGTCAAGGTGTTCCTGACCCTGGGAGTGTATTTTTACAACATTAATAGTGTTACCAAGTGCAAACTGAAAAGGTAAAGTAGTAAGTAAAAAAAAATGATTCCACAGTAACTTCAGTCAATGTGGACAAGGATCTGAGGTTTGTATTTTTTTTAAAACACACCCCGGGATAGATCTGACTATGAATTGTGAATACGGTTCAACAGGATGCAGGTTTCTTTGACAGCAGTGTTGGTGCATTGACTCTTTCCTTTGCTGCTCTTGTTTGCAGGGCAAGTTCTTGTAAAAGGAGGATGCAAAGTGTGCTGAGGGAGTTCCAAGCGGCGAGCTGTCCCCGACACTAACGTTTGTCTTCTGTGTTTTGGTGCATGTGCAGTAAGCGATTGAAAACCTGCTTTTGGGTGCCTGCTCTTCAGGCTGTCCTCATGAAGATCAAAGATGGATGAACCCATGTACCTCCTCTGTAAGTGGGAAGGACGCCTGTGGCCAGCCAAGGTTAGCTCACAGAGAACTGCTTCATTACTTGTGCCATTGATGCTGAGGCAAAAGCAATTTAAGGTCAAGGAAAGGTAACTGTGGAAAATTAAATATGCATCATTGGGTTAACGGTGCATTTCTGATTTCTGCTGCTACCCGTAACCCTAAGGCTTGCAGTTTAATGCCATGATGCAGAACCCCACACAAATTGCTAATATATTGTCCTCTTGTCACAGCTGTATATGTAAACTTTTAAATTACCTCTGACTCCGATCATAGCTTGTTGTTCTTTTGCAATCTCGGTCCCCCCAGGTTCTGTGACTCGAACCCCTCCGTGGGAGTCAGTCTTATAGCACTGGAAACAACGTGTGACTAGATTTCTAAGACTAGTTTAAATATGTCAGTTCTCAGTAATTGATGTCTAGTAAAGAAATATTTATTGGTGTTTCTTTTTTGTGTTAGATTTTGAGAAAATCTGCTCGGCACTCCAGAAGGGCTGATGGGCTAGAAGTGGAAATATTGGGTGTGAAAAAAAGGTAACCTTTGTTCTCTTTCTGTCCTACATCTGTCACAAAAGCAATTGCATTACAGTTGTAACGCGTAAAAGCGTTAAATGCTTTATCTTTCATTTCCTTCATGTTATTGAAAACATCTTTCGTTTTGGCATTTAAGCCATTGATGGTAGCGGATTTGTTTTTGCATACAAAGGGATTGGTGTAAGCATATTTCTTTTCTGAATGAGTTTATTTTAATTTTTATGTAGCAAACAGAACACCCCCCTCCTCCCCACACATGACAGGTATCCCACTCTGGGTTTGTGCTCAAGTTTGAGCCCTGAAAAACATCTATGGGTGAAGGATGCAACCACATTAACAGGACCCTACTGTCCTGTCTGGGCAGCCTAAAGCTCTGTGTAGTTAGTGAAGATAGGACAGCATTTGTTGATGCCAGGGAGACATTGTAGAGACTCCAAACTTATTGTTTAGCTGCAGTGATCTCTGGCCAACAAGATCTCCCAATGCTGCAGGCAGAGGTCAATAAAAAACAATCTATTGTGTATTCTTCAAAGTGAGACTTTTTTTCCAGTTTAGCTTGATGTTCTAAATGTCACTGTATAGTGCAGTGCTGGGGTATTATCTTTTCTCTTTCTTGCTGTTTTGAGGCTTGAGGTTTCATGTAGACAGTCTAATGCAACAGTTAAATCTTTAAATAACTTCAGTCTTGTAAATTACTTACTAGCAGAATCGTCAAATATCCTTAGAAATAGTATTGTTTTTGTGTTCATACACACGTGAGATCAATGACATATTCTTTTTATGTACTGTACAATTACATTTCTGTCAACCCTTCACAATTTCTCTGACAATACTTATGTAACTGTTTACATCGTTTGTAACAGTTTGTTAATTCTGGTCTGGCAGTGACGTAGAGATCTTAAGTGCTGCAGTAATTTCTTGTGTTTGCATAACTTTGTCAAGGAACCCCAAAGACGAAAGGGCTGTAACACAGGAGGTTGACCACTTGAGCAACACATGGCAGCTATAATCTGCCATCAGTCCCATTACACAGCAGATCAGGTGAAGGGACCCTCTTTGCTAGTTCAGACCTGCATGATGCAGCTGTTTATTTTGACCAGGATCTGTGTGAAGCAGAAGGAGACGGCACCCCTGACACAAGGCAGCATTGAGACCATCTCCCTGCAGCTTGGTGAGTTTCCTGCTGACCTCCGTCAGCACATTGACATTATCATTAACATTGACGGTTATTTTGGTGAGAACTCAGTGGGACTTGAAAGACAATTTGAACAATAGTTAGCAAGGCTAGATAGGTTCTGGACACCTGTATTCATTTGCATGCAGGGAAGACAAGCAGACAATCAGTTAGTGAAATATATTTTCTGTGCACGTGAAAGAAAACCATAGTCTTAACACAAAGCTGAACCCTTTCCCTGAAAGTGGTAAAGTATTGGTGTATGTGGTCAACTTAAGCAGTTGAATCTCACACCTGGCTTTCCGAGTTCCTTCTACAGAACACTGGACATGTAAAGCAATAGCACATAACCTACTGATACACCGTATACCTTTGAGCGCTCAGTCACACTGAAATGAGCTGTTTGACCCTCATATACCTTCTTTTGGCCCAAGATATGTGAGCACCCCCTGGCACCTTGAAATCAAGAACATAATAAAGACTGCAAACAAATTGTCCATAGAAACATGTACTTGTGCATGTGCCAGATTTCATTCCTGCACGGTGTAGTTTTCCCAATACAGTTCTTTGAACGAGCGAGCCAACATTTGAATCATGATGTACTATGTAATGTGGTAAAAAGTGCAGATATTACAGTATGAAGGAAAGATGGAGTCATCCGTGAACATTTTCAATTACTGTTAAACCTAACTTATATCCGACAAATCCCTGAAATGTTTCGTTTCAGATCTGGATGCTGAAAAGCAGCGTATTATACGGATCTTTTTGGACAAAGATGACAGCGATGAGGAGTTTGTGGGATTTCCCCATGAATGTACCCAAGCTGGTGAGTATTAAAGAGCAAACAGTTATTTTTCTTATCTGGCTTTAATCCCTACCTACCCCAAATCATGAGGGTCAAGCATACCGATACTGTTTAATCATATTTGTATTATTGGATGATTTCCTTGTGTGTAGTTCAGCTTTGACGTGAAGAAATATGAAATCAAGTGTTGTTTTTGTTTAGCTTCCATTGTGGAAGATAAGTGCAGAGTATAAAATGGGAATTCTCATCAGTAAACCCCACCTCTGTCCTTGTAATGGTTATGAATTACAACAGAAGAGGTTTATGCTGCGTGATTAGTCTTCCCTGACAGTATCACCGAATGTTGTTTTTGCCTGCAGTTCAGGAGACTGGGATCAAAGAAAGGGATCCTATTCAGGAGTTGCTTTACCGGAAAGCACTACGCTTGGCTTTAAATGTGTTATCCAGCAGTGACTCTCATTGCACTTTGCCCTCGAACCCCGGGAAAGCACCTGAGGGGGCCTGCCAGATCAAGCCTTTCATAACCGAAAAATCACACCAGTGTACCTTTACCCTTGGCGGAACAGTAGAACCAAAGATGAGACACAAGCCAAGGACAGCTAACCTTGAGATGAGAAAGGAACAGCCGAAACGCGTTCCTCAGGGTCAACAGGGGACACAAAACAGAAGAGCTGCAGTTCTGCCCAAGTCTGGGACAGGAGAGAAGGCACACGAGGACGGTCTCGTGAGAGGGCCAAAGACTCGGCAGTCTGGCCTCAGGGCACAGGCAGAGGCACAGAAACGCCACCTTCCACAGGCAGGAAAGAGCGGGAGCAAGAGGAAAGCTTCAGGAGGGTCGTCTCCACTGTTGACAAGGGAGAACCGCCATCTGCGGCCACGCAGGCTAATGAGCAGCTTGGATCTGAAGTGCCCAGCTGCGGTCTCTCCACTGAGTAAGCGGGACAACAAGACAATGTGCTCCACGCCAACCAAACTGAACACTGTGCAGCATTCTCAGGTGGGGAAAGGGGCTCCTAGAAATAATGTAAAGCCTTCGTTTTCTACCCCCAGCCCCAAGAAAGGACCTTGTCAAAAAACAACATTCCCAGAAACCCCGAGCCCCCGTATCCCGAAGGGGGACCACGCTGCCTTGCAGAACGGGGGTACCCCACACGTCCTCCCCTCTCCCCCAGACTCTGACCTTGACACTTATCGCAGTACGGGCGGGGTGAAACAGAGGAGAGGGAGGCCTCGTTTGCGAGACTTTCCTGTGAGCTCCACGCCTGTGAGTGAGTTGGAGGAGCTGTCTCCGAGGAGCCAGACACGGACCGAGGAGAGCACGCCAAAGAGAAAGGCACCCAGGACAGCACAGAAGCTCTTTGAGAGCCTTAAGAGTCGACAGGTAATATTGCGCTGGGAGCTGGCGTTTTGGGGATCCAGTACCACTTGGTTAAGAATGTTTGATCGATATGTTTCCTTATCCACTCTCTTAAGGTATATTCCTACGGGATTCAGTCTGGCTCCAGCCTCCAAATCGCTCCTCAATCAGGCTTACAATTGATAATGGGCTATAGCAAACACTTCATCCCATACTATAAAGATTCTAACTATAAAAACATTATTTGTTGGTGTTATATGTATCTTACTAAATAATATGTGCAGAATTAACAAAAAAGACTCCATATTAGAAGTTTACCTTAAAGGGGCACTATTAAAATGGATAAAAGGAACAAACATGTGAGAAAACCTTGTCACAAGTGTTCAGTAAAGGGAAACGGGAACATAAATGAGTAAATGCAGTCTCCCTTCTTTATCTGAGCAGCACAGGAAGCTCAAATTCTGTATTCACTAGATAGTCATCTTGTGATTCTAAGCAATCTTTCCACACATCTCCTGAAGTACAGTATTTCTGCCTTTGTTGAAATTTCATTTTTAATCCACTATACTTCAGGCTTTGAACTGTTTCTGCAGGTCATGATGGCGTAGTGGATCGTTTGCTATCAATCATTCTACTTTTTCACTGTAGGAGCACGAGGTGGTAAAGGTTCTATATAAGCTTTCAAATCAGTGTTTGAGTTGATATTTGTTGAGCAGTATTTGAACAGTTCTTCAGAAGTAGTTTCCGCCTAAATGAACAGTAGAACGCGTGCCAACATTTAAAAATAAATATGTGCTGATCATGAATGCTACAAATGACGATCGGTTAATACAATTAATTGTTTTTTTTTAAAAAAGTGGCAATTTGCCTGCTGATTGACCTGCGACTCTGTGCTTCACAACTACAACGGCAGAGGAGCTGTAAAGGCTTGGCTGTTGTGCTGTGAGCTCCGTGTCATTTCTGAAATCACGAGCATCTTCATCTCCCTGACCACCTCCACCAGGACCCTCGGCCGGAGCTGGTGCACTGCGGCAAAGCCAGGTGTGGGGGCCGGCCCAGGAAGGGGGCCGCGGAGGAGCCGGCCGGCCGGCAGGACGCAAGCGACTGTGGCCGCGCGGACACGGCCCCTTCCTCAAAGCGGAGACGGCGGAACCAGAGTTGTCTGGAGCTGGGCGGCACGCAGACATCCGAGCAGTCGGAGCTCCCCCTGCCTCCGTTTGAGCCGGAGGGACCGGAAACCGATGAGCCAGGTATAAATCCTGTGCCTCCCTAATTCGATTAAGCCTTTAGTATCTGTTTCAATCTAGCCTGCAGCTCTGCACTCGCAGCTGGAAGGTTGTGGGTTCAAATCCCAGGTTGGGGCACTGCTGTTGGGCCACTGATTGAAACGATTAACTGAGACTGTTCCAGTAAGGCACTGTCCATTCGTTTACTACCTGCTTCCTCCAGTTCGGCATCGCGGGAGAGCAACAGGCACAAGGCAGGACTTTTTCGGATTTCTGTATCCTGTTATCCAACAGAGCAGTGGACCTAGATGGTCTATGAATTAATCTGTTGTTTAAAAAAAAATCTAATTGATCAGCAGCGACAATAGCGATCTTTAAAAAACAATATGCTTTGTTCTCTGAAACTCAAAAAAGCACACCTTTTGTGTTTGAATCTCAGTCTTTGTGGACATGAATCTTTGTTGTTTTCAGGGGAAGAATCTGACTTGTCCATTGAGCTGAGTTTGCACAATGAACCCGATATGCAGAGTTCTCTGCTGCAGGAGGAAGATGAAGAAGAAGATGAAGAGCTTCCCAGTTTCTCTTTGACAAGGGAGAACAGTAAGTGCTAGGTTTAAAATGAAGAGCTTCCATCCTTGACCAACCCTCCTTAACGTTGGACATCCATCTGAACTGTTCCTGGGACACATAATGGATGTGAAAAACACATAATGAATATGTACAAAAGATATTCGTTATGTATTTTCAGATGGGCAGGCATCTGGGATTTTGCACTGTGTGCTGTTCTTAACAGTTTCTTTAGATTTCCCAGCTTAACCCATACTATGATATTGTACAATTTAATGTATAAAAGCAATATTAAACTGTAAAATTAATCTGAATAGATACAGGGGGTCTACGTTATAATTTGCCCTGCTAGCCGTCGTTTTTTCTGCATTGTGTTCACAGAGCCTTCATCCATCACAGAGGGAATATGTGTCTGGTGTAAATTCAGAAACTACCCTTTCTGGCCAGCAATGGTGAGTACTCCATAATTCCATGCCTGTCTTGTTTTCTTTCAATAATCGTACTTCAGATAGGCCAGAAATAACCTTGAATTGCAGGCAAACCTGAAAAAAGGAAGGGTAACAACATCTTCTTGCGCGGCTTCAGTTTGGTATATATAGTAGCAACAGAAGCACTTATTTTAATGTTTTTCTGGTGTTCAGTTTTCCTGCTTTTAAGCTTGCAGTCAGTTTGGATGAGGTAGTGGGTTTTTAACGAAATTATTTTTATGTTTCGTTAGCGAAGATTTACTGGCTATCTCTTGGGTAGACAATTGTACTCGGAAATAAACACCTATAACACTTTGAGCAAACACTTGACTGTGTGAGTAAATGTAAGGCCACTTAAAGGTAGCTTTTTTTCCCCACCGTTCATTTTAAGAGCCCGATATTGCAGAATCTATTCAAGAACCTGTTAAGAGCACTGAACCATTGAGAACAATACTTCACTCAGTTTCAGTGAAATCTAAATGGGTGCAAATGCATGTTGCTTTAAATAGAAGTGCCAGCCAAATAATCATTTTGAGTAAATTCACATTGTAAAACATGCAACATGAAGCATTTCCTTTTGTAGATTGGGCCATATATTTGTTCCCTTTATATTGATCTATCCCTCCTAACCTTGTTCTGCTCAATAGGTAAAACGTGTGAACCATAGGAATAAAAAGGCAAGCATCATCTTCATTGATGACTTGTTGTTTGACAAGAAAAGAGTTCAAAAGGGGTAAGTGGGTGAAAGTTATTTCTTAATGTGAAGTGATTTTTTTCATTGTGTGTTCAGAGTAAAACACAAATGGTTTATAACATGGGTTGCCGACAGTCATCATGCTACAGTTTTACAGCTCTAACTGCAGTTTAGAACTGCGACTTGTGGTAACTACAACACAATCAGCCATGATCCTAAGGAGGCAAACTATTAAATATTCTGATACAAAGGCCATACTTCAATAATTGAGGCTAATATTATCTAAAAACAAGGATTATCTATTCTAAAACAGAAGCAGAATGGGTTAAATGGCTATAATAGAGTTAAGGATTTTATTTGTCAACTCTAATGCCCATTTGGTCTTTCACAGATTTTGTGTGTCCTTAAGAACCTTGAAACCTTTTGACTGTGAAGAGACAGATCAGTTTGTGGTAAGAAACGGATGTCTTTCAGTGCCAAAGTCTTTTTTTTATCATTATTTCAGTCATCGAAGCCAAGGGCCGCCAGTACGCTTTGCAATAGCTAATCCCCTGAACCAAAGGATGAAGACCCGGGAGTCCGATTCTTGACTTGAAATTGAGCATTTCATAACATCTGTTTGTGGCATGGTCAATCTGTGCTAGAATCAAACCCTTGTCTGATTTTTAGGTTAAAGCTCGGGAGAAGTATAATACAGCCATCAACTGGTGCTTGGAGCTGATTCGGGACTACCGGATTCGCAAAGGTGGGCACAACTTGGCAATGCATCATTTGGGACGTTGGGAGTTGAGTACAGAATAGTCAGTTTCTCTAGAGCTGTGCTGATATCCCTTACGATCTAGAAACATTTCGAAAGGAGAAAGGTACATGAGAAACGAAGGGCTGTAATGTTAAAAACATTCATCAGTCGATTGTTGTGGAAACGTCTTAGGAAGTCATTAAATTCAGATAACAACATTGAGACAGAGTTATTACAGCATAGTTTAAGAATGTCATCTTTTAGCACTTTGGTTTGGTTTCGTCATGCCTTGCACAGTAAGGCAGGAATGCTCTTCCATGCATGGGTCATAATGGAATTCTCCTTAACTCTTTTTTCCTTCTCCCCTATACAGCCTGCGGTTCCTTCTCTGGCTCTTTTATTGAATACTTTGCAGATGACATAAGTAAGTGTTACGCTTGTTTGCTGGCAGGAATGCTGAACGTGTCTGAATTGTGGCGTAGCAAAAGAAAGCTACACTTTAAGCAGCATGTATTAAAAGAAACATCATCTGGATTTTTTTTTCATGCATATTTTTTCTTTTGTTGTTATATATTTTTAGTTTAGTTTTTTTACAATAGTTGACTATCAGCCTTTATAACCTCTAAAAACAATCTTCAATACTGATTGAGGGACAATGGCTTGTTTACCAGTTCTACAGCAGTATTCTACATGAGTTGATTAAAAGACGTGGTATACTTGTATGCTGTTTGAGAAGCCCTTCCAGCTAGTCATTGCTTTAAACAATAATGGGCACATCGGGACTTGCAGGAAGAGCTGAACTAATAGGTATGTGGAACTGATGTTATTTATTTGTCTCATGGCTCATTCAATGGAGGAATAGTTTGTTGATTTGCTCTGTAAAAGTATATTGGCAGCCAACAAGCAATTGCATCAAATAGAATTAATGACCTCTTTTTTTAAAAAAAAGCACAAAACCAATTTGGCTTGCTAGCTTAGAGAACTATGCCTGCTTAGCTTTAAACAGAGAGCTGTAATTCACCAACTGGCTTTATGATGTTCATTGTGATGTATTTGCCCTAGGCTGCCCAGTCAGGAAGATGTACCTGCAGGACTCCTCCAATGTGTCCTTTCCCAGCACGCTGATAATGGAGGAGCAGAAGGAAGGATCGGATGTACATCTGGACAGCACACCATCCCGCTGCAGGCAGTCCAAGAAGCTGCTGCCTGACCGCTCCAAGGCTCTCCGGAACCGAGCGAACGAGAAACTGGTCCAGTTTATTGTCAAGAATCAGGGATTGGAGAAGCACCTGCAGGTCAGACAAAGCAGGGGAATTCTTGGACATCCGAGAACACATTTCCGTCTCCTGTCTTTCAACACAGCTTTGGCAGCTGCGCTGTGTTAGAGCAACAGATAGAGATGAATAGTGCTGGCCTGCTCAGTTATAAACTGCAAGTTTAATACAGGAGATTTATGCTTTTCATAATTATTTAAGGAATGGTTTAAATACTGGTGAAGAAAAATAACTTTCATTAAAGAAACTGAATTTGTGGCATTATCTTTTGAAATTATGTAAATGCAGTGCAATTAAAGACAAAATATTTACATAAAATAGATAAACAGATCTTTAGCCTTATCCAGTACCAAGGGTAATTATGCAGTGTTTTCTAATTAGCACCTTAATTCCACAACACTCAGTCTTTCTAAACTAAACTAATGGTGCTAGTGTGTGCAAAATAAGGAAACCTTTTTTGTGGGGAGCAGATTAAAGCACATTCTGGTTGTGATGGGTAGACATATGTAAACAGTTTGTTCCCAAGTATAAGTCTGGACTGTTTCTTTTCAGGGAAAAGTCTTTGTAGAATAATTTTTTGAATTTGTTGTCTTTTTGTACCCGTCTCCTTCAGTATAAACATTTCTGTACTTGGCTTCAATTTTAGTATTCAGTATTAGTCTCTCTGCTTAGAAACCACCTTTATTGTATATGAAAACTATTAATTGCTTCACCCTGATCCCATTTAAAAGCTGTGAATAATTGGGTTATAGTTTTGCTTTGGAATAATTATCCTCAGAGAACTAGCTATTTGTATTCCAAGCCCATGTAGCATTTAAGCCCCGAAGCTCTTGCTGTTGAAGTTCTTGCCTGGTCAGCAGGCCCTGAGGAGAAGAGTCCTGCTCATTTCCTGGCCTCTCCCTCAGGCGATCATCAGTGGCAGAGAGAACTCCAAGTGGATGAAGGAGTTCCTCAAGTTCAGCCGCTTCATGTCCTGGGTGGACACCTACCTGGAGGACGAGGCCCAGGTGGACCTGGTGTACAGCTACCTGAAGTCCATCTACGAGAATGCACCTGAGACCGCACCCTTCCTGACCGAGGTGGACACCATCCGCTTCATCCTGGACGTGCTGCTGCCCGAGGTGAGGAGGCCATTGCTGGGCTCTTTAATTTCGTTAGGTAGATTATTAACATAAAGGCATATGCTCTTCACGGAGCTCGACTATTCCACTTCATGGTCTCCGGGACACTTGGCGAGTCAGCAGGATGTCAAAATTACCCTTGATCTTTTACATCTGAACTTCGGATACTTCAAGTATCCAGTCCCGAGTTTTTTTCTCGTTTAATTTGTTTATGCACAAATAATGAATGTCCATTTTTCTTAGCTCAAAACAACTGTCAGTCACATTATATTCAGTATGAATGTATATGGAGTCAGCTGTATAATTTTACTGTTCTCTTCATTGCTAACCAAAATCATGAAATCAAAGCCTTCAACTGGGTACGCCTATCTTTAAGACATTGACTGCAGTGTTTCTGTGATGGTGTGCAAGGGTTCATATCGTTGTTGGGAGTTTACAGTAATGACGTATGCATTGCTGCTAGCAGTGTTTTGCCACAGTGTGGTGCTGCTCAGTAAGTGACTAAGAAGTGAAAGTGTCACAGCAGCAATCAGAGCAGCACCCGTGGCAGGAAGTCTGCGCCTGCTGAGCAGAGGAGAACGCTGGTCCAGTGCCCTGAGTCCAAGTGGTCATGTTGTAACGCTGCTGTCTTATTTTCAGGCCATCATCTACGCCATTGCTGCTGTAGACAAGATCTCCCTGGACAAAGCAGAGGTTAAATTCTTGAAGGGGCCCGACTTGAGTATAAGGTAATGAATAGTCTGTGGGTTTCAAAAGCTGTGCATTTCCTTCGCATTTGCAGGAATCCCACATTATTAATAATGTGAAACAAGATAGTTAGGAAAACAGATCTAAGTTGCACATGCATTATACCCTGTGCTCTATGCTATTGTGGTAACACCTGTATGATGTTACTGTAAATTTATTCAAAAATCTGATGTGGAAAGTGTCAAGACCCAAATCCTGTCATTAGTAACAAGCATTACCAAAAACAGCACCTATGGAGCAGAGAGGAGGTAGATTTAGAGCAATAAACATTAGATGAGCAGAGTCACTAACAGAGACCGTGTAAGTCACTAATGTTGCTTTGAATGTTAACTTTTTCATGTTTTACTTTTGCTAGTATTCATTTCTTCTAACAGGGTGTTGTTTACTGAGACGTTTAGCTTTACATTTAAGACAGACTGCAAGCTCCTTCAGGCCGCTGGTAGATCCAAACAATATTCTAAACTTTAGGAGTAGTAGCTCCAAATTGCTGTGCTACAACATCTAAAGGTGCCTTGTTCCATGAGCTCTGATGCTCTTGTACAACACCTTAGACCTTTAACCTCATCAAAGGATGATGAAAAGATACTCTGTGCAGCATGATGTAGGAGCACAGGGTTATGGTTTGGAGGAGGTTTTGTATTGAATTTGTGTTCCTGCTCTTGTGATTGACCGAAAACCTTTGTTGCTTTCAGAGAAAGAGAAGAGTTCGACATGCAAATCGAAAAGGAGATGATGATGAAAGCACTATCCCTAAATGCCCAGGAACCTAAACCTCTTTGACACCTGCTGTCTGAATGACTCGGCGTTCTACAACACCTCCAGCCCTGGTGACGGAGCCATTGGGCCATTCCAGCAGAAAGCCTTGAGGATATTGCTACCCCAGACTTCACCTGCAAGTTTTATTGAACAGTGGCCGTCAAAGCTACAGCTCCAGCTTGCTAGGTGTCAAGTCAAAGGTCAAAAACTAAAATTTAAACCTATGAATGTTTTAATCCTAGCACTTAAATGTAGAATCCAATAAAATCACAGGTCACAGAACATTTTTTACTGTGCAAATGGAGTATTTGAAGAGAACATGGGATGCTGTCAAGAGCACCTTAGAAGACCATGAAAGGAGGATGACTGAGTTGGTGCCGTTTTCTTTGCCCACGAACAGAGCCTGACAATTCTGAGCATTTGTTTAATTGGGAGGTGGTCCACATTCCCCTCCAGGTGATCCAGGTGGTGACTGCCTTGGGTGCTTGACCAGTCCTGAATGAACTTATGGAAGTAGTCTTTGAACCCTTTGGACAGTACTGGAGTTTGCTTAAATGTTGTTTTTTTTTTAATGTTTTTTGTATATAGGGACAGTGAGAGGAACATTATTTAGCTGTAGTTTTCCAATACTCAAGGAACACAATGCAACAGCATTCCATAATGTAGATAGCCCTACTTTTAATGCTAAGCTGAGATCCGTTAACCTTTGTTGATTTGTGCTTGGCACCTAGTGCTGACTGATGTTCTTAGATTATCAAACGATATGAAATAATGACATTAATCATGTAAGTGCTGAAATGTGGAATTATTTCAGAGGGGTATTTGGATGTGTCTTTTCACCCGTTTTATAGTGGCCAACTGAGTCTTCTTTGGAAAAGTTAGTTTAAATCTGATTTTACTGGCCTTAAAGATAATATGGAGCTAATCAACTTGAATTTAAAAATCGGTATCAATCAGTATTTATTTTGTATTCCCTTAGTAGTGCGCAGTTTGCATTTGCACAATAGTGTTTGGAGATTTTTTTTAAAAGTGTGTATTCAGTTGATTTTCATTTTAAAGAAAATTGCAAGATAAGAAGTTGGCATTATTTTAAACGGTGTTGAAACATGATTACGGCATTTGTTTTAAATGCTTAAAATGTTTCCTGTATGGTAATACTTTGATTTCCTCAGAAAACATCTGAAGTTGAATGCCCTCAGGAGAAGAAGGTAAATGAATCATAGTTTTTTCTTCCCCCATAGGAAGGCAAGCCACTACAATGATACTGTCAGTTTTCATGAGGATTAATTGCCCAATTGGACCACCCATCAGAATGCTTTGCTTGTACAGTTTGATATCAAAATGCAGCCTTCAAATTTTGGTCGGCTTGGCAGATCTGCATTCATCTTTATCCAACCTGTAATTCCCCTGAATATCATTGATAAACCATGGCCATGCGCGCCATGTATGAATTGGTCATCTCTGTTGGTGTCCATTTTAAAGCCTTCAGGTAATTCTGGCACTTTATGGTATGAAATCAGTTGGATGGATGGAATTATGGTTTGATACTAGTAGCCTATTCAAGTAGTTTACCACCATGTACCACTCATCCATATTTTGTAATCAGCAAAGCTTTTGCTTAAATCTTTGTCAGCAAAGACTGTTTGACTGTTTGTCAGACAGTTCATAGTCGGCAACACTTCCCTGAGTTGAGTAGGGTTTGTCTGTCTTACTAACATTCAGCAGCAAGCTAGTGTTGGTGTTTTGCCTGTGCCTGTCAGAATTAATTCATATAGCCTTCTAGTGATATAGAGGCCAATGCACTGGCACCAAACTATGGTGCCAAAAGTCTGCATTCTTCCAGCTTCCTGCAGTGGGGTTTTCCTGTTAGATTATCATGTCTTAATTATGTAGTCTGATTTCTGTTCCCAGGTAATGTTGCATTGTTGATGTGACTTTTACTTTTTCCCCAGTCATGCCTGCCTTGAAACTTGTACTTTATTGTAAATTGCTTCCAAACCTTAAATGTAGCCAAATGTGTGGCAAAAAACTGAATGTGTAAGTGACAATCAGGAACTGCTGTTAATGTAATCCTTTGTACATAAGAACAGCTTTTTATGAAATATAAAATTGTTTATGCACAGTCTTTAGAAGTTATTTGATTATAGTTTTAATATGTAATTTTTTTTTACATGGTTTTAAACAGTGACACTCGATACGTCCAACTGAATGTAGCAAGAAGCATTCAGCTTGGGCAATCCTTTTGCGTAAATTTGTTTTTTTAACTTCATTCTTTCAACGTTTGGGGCTACGGTGTTGTGGATCAGCATCACAGCTTGAGAACACAGAAGCCCTCTCAGGTTGTGTAGTCTGCAACTTGAACTGCACAAATTAGTGGGGTTGATAAGTGCAGTGAGAGCGTTTGTGGTTGTCTATAGGGAAAGTAAAATAGGGAGGTGTGGGGAATGGTAGCAGGTCAAGCTGCTGATTAAGCCATTGGTATTGCTGGGTGGCACATTGCAGTGATCAGGGTGTCGCTGGTATGAATCCGCCTTTGTCGCAGGAAACTATTTTAGTTTGCTTCTCCCAGCAAAACCAGGGTCCTCGCGTTTCCAGTTTCAACTGCTGTGCTTCCGTTAATGGGAGGCCGAACAGAGCCGCCACGCAAACGTAAGATGTACTGATTATCATTTTCTCCTCTCAACTGACCATTCAATGTTGGTTTTAAAGGTATTACAAAGATCTTTATGCTGTTGCTGTTATTAAATCACCATTTAAGTGACTTGGGGACTTTGTCTGCTGGAATAGATTTTGAGCAGTGGAGGTAGGATTGTAAGTACCTGGGGATTTAGCTTTCATGGATGAAACACTCACAGCAGTCATGGATTACTGCAGTCAGACATTGTCCGTAGGCCCTGGGATTCTGGATTAGCCGATTATCTGTGCTTTGTGCAGGTCATACTATGCATATTTTTACTACTTTTTAATAAAGGAATTGTACTTTTTTTATGTGTACCTCCAGTTAAAACGCACTCTTGTAAATGATTTTTGATTTGAATGTTGCATTCAGGACAGGTAAATCTGATTTCAGCTGTAGCATTTCATATTGCAAAAGAATCGACTGTTGTCTGCTCACACATCTCTATATTAAATAATTTGGTCCTGCGGTTTTGTCTGTGGAGTTTTTTTCACGCGAAGGGTGTTCCAAGTGAGTTTCTCTTCAAATCAGTATAAAACAATAGAAAAGCTGGAACTATTGTTTTTTTTGTAACTCCATGAGTCATTCTCCTTTTGTCCCTTTTTGAGCAACAATTATTTACAAGTTTAGTGGGTAGTGTTTTTTTTCCCCCGCAGTGCAGGGCAGTGGTCAGTATTGCTTCCTCTCAGAGCTGGAGCCCTGGGTTCAATGCCCTCCAGGTTGTCCAGTTTCCTCCCGCAGTCCTGGTACGGGTAGGTTAATTGGCCTGGTGTGTGTGTGTGTGCAGTGGAATGGACTGGCATCCTGTCCAGGGTGTACCCTGCCTTGCCTGCAATCCTGGTTTTGGATGAGGTGGTTAGACAGAGGAGTTTCTTTTGCAATATGTACATGTGCATTGGGCTTCATGTACATAAGTCTAATAAACGCCATGTTTGGCATAAGTGAAGACCGTTCAGGTTGGGAGCTGCGTCAGCATGTGTAGGCTGCAAATGAATAAGTAATAGCTTTATTCCATGCTGATGAATTTATTCCATAATTAGATGAATGGGCAAAAAAAAAGTGTTAAAGCATGGCCATCAGGTACTGCCTGAGACTGCTAAAACAGAACAGGCAGTATAGAAATTATGGGCTCTGGTCAGGTAACGGAGTACTCTTAGCAACAGTGCTCCAAATAAATGAATAAAAGTGAAATAAGTATAACTGAGTAATCCCATTGATTTCTCTTTGCCGCGATCAAATGCTAACAATCTTTGGTCATAAATAGTAAGTATGGGCATAGGCTCTCCGATTTAGGAGCTTAATTCGCACCACGATTTGTTAAAAAGATGCGGCATCATTGCCTCAGCGAGTCGCTTGGGTGCCATTTCCATACCGTGTCAATCAAGAACATTGTTTATAAACTCGGAAAGTATGTTAAGGCACTTTTGTAAATGTTCGGCACTGCAAACTTTTCTCTCTCCATTTTCGTCTTCGTGCGAGTTGCCACAGTGCTCCGTGATCACTGCAGTGTGGGTCGCAAACAGGGTTATTGTAAGGGGACCACGTTTCCACCTAAAAATGTTGAGATTCAAATTCTGTATTTGTCATTGTGCTTTACAGCAGCTTAAAATATACGCAATGTGGTTTGCATACTTGTCCGGTTCTGTTCATAACCTGACTTTTCTATACTTTGAGCAATTACGGTGAAATTAAAGCAGGAGGAAATTCAAAGCAATTTCCTCATTTGGCGGAAGATTTATGATTTACACGTTTAAAAACAGATATAGAAGATATATCGAATATTCTGGTTAAACTGCAAAAGTTGCGATAAACGGCAATCGTTTCCGGTTTATTTTGCTGGAAAATAAAAGATTTGCCGAAACCCGGGATCGAACCAGGGACCTTTAGATCTTCAGTCTAACGCTCTCCCAACTGAGCTATTTCGGCCCGTTGGTAGAGCTGTAATACGGTACGCCTTGTTTAAGGATTGTATGTGATGTTTGTGGTTGCAAATACAGTTTTAATGCGAAAAACTGTCCCACATCCTCCTAAATGTTCTTGCGCATTCTCTCTCAAAAGTCCCTCTGCGCGTATTCTTACAGAATTAATCCTCTGCTCGTGTGGTTTTAAAAACCCCCCGCAGTGTCGAGATGAAGGCAGAAGCAGTTGCACAGTAGTGCCGGATCAGCGAAATTCACTTTCCCTTTGTAGCTGATTAAACAGATCGTGCTAAACATTCACACACAGATATAAAAAAAAACGGAAGTAACACGGATTTCGGTCTCTCTTTTAGTGCTGCTTTCAGAGGCTCAGTCGTGCCAGTCTCTGTGGCGCAATCGGTTAGCGCGTTCGGCTGTTAACCGAAAGGTTGGTGGTTCGAGCCCACCCAGGGACGGGTCGTATTTTAGCTTTTTAATTATGTTTATTTTAATGTTTGTTAGGTACTGTAGCACAATCTGTACGTAGACGTAAATCTACAGATTTATGTTCTGATCCTTCTAAAATTTAATGTTAAAAGTGAATGAGTTGCGCTGCAGTCCTCTTGTGGCCAAATTGAAGAACTGCAGCTACCTCGGAGGGGAAAAAAAAAGTTTAATTGGCTAGCAAGCCGCCAATATTTTGGTTATTTTATCTTAAAGAGTGTTGCCGGTGTGAGGGAAGTTTAAAATTCACAGAAAGCAAAGCATAGCGATAAAAAAATAACATTTCCACGCCCTGTTATTTAAATTGTATCAGATGCAAAATCTCAGGCGGAAACCATTTACTCGTACATTAAAAACGGACTCGGGATGTGGACAATCACATCTCTCCAGACTATCTTTGGCCGCCGGAGACTGAAATGCCTTAGGCCCAGACTAGTTGCTCTATGAAGAGAGGGAAACGTGTCCCAGTTCAAGACCTGTAACTCAATATAAACCAGTGAAGCATCTGTAAATTTATGCAGCAATGTGTTAGTAAAGGTTAGCAATTCGGATACAAGTCACGACCTCTGTTAGCCCATCATGCTGCCCTGGTATTTCTGTTCTGAAGAATGTGAAGTCATACCCCATTTCCTATTTAAACTCAATTAACTAAATGCTTTGACATTAGACTGCAGCCAAAATGTTTCTTCCTTAACTTCTAGGACAGGCTTGGAGGACCCCAAGTGTCCTCGCACTTCTGGTTACAACTCCCTGCTGAAAATGTACACATTTTTCTTAACTGTGACTTGAAAGGAATCCCTTAAATAAGAACCTATAGCTGTCATGTGGTTTCAGGACATATTAAAAGATTGAACCAGTTAACTCCAACCATCATTGCCCCAAATAATAACCTCTAGTCTTACACATCTTAAAATACTATATAAAATTCAGTACAGCTTGTGCAGAATTAAAAGTAGCTCCTGGGGACCCTTTTATTTGTGCAAGAAAATCTGCTGTCACTCTACATGAACCTCAGTTAAATAGTCCTTCATACAAATGGATTCAGGTACCAAAACATAAACAGAAATAAACACATCTGAAACTGTGTAAAATGACATGGCAATTTTAATCAAAACCAGTGGAATAATAAGTTTAATTCACATGGATGAAGGGTTAAATTTTATAAGGCAGAAAATGAAAAATAAAAAAATACCCAAAATGTTTTTTTAGATGTCATGATTAAGCTGAAATCTCCCCCTATTTCTACATGCTCATTTACCTTCCTTTCAGTAAACAGCTACACAGTAGCCACACAAAGTTGTCGGACACCTGTCAGCTTCAAATTTCCCTTCTAATATAGTAGTAGTAGAGTAATTTACTTTCCTACTATAAGCAAGCTACTAAAAAACAATATATCTACAATCACTGGTAAATCTGTTTACAAAATTCATGTAAATGAGAAAGAACTTGGATCTAATCAAGATTTGCTAGTGATTTCTAAATACATGTAATTTATAACACTCCCTACAGAATGTCAAGAGATCCCCAACTAGTGTGATTTTAAAATAAAATAAAGTTAGAGATTTTATTTACAATCATGCTCACAAAACCAGCAAATCTTCACGGTTTCCTCTCTGACCCACTTGTGACTGGCTGGAACCCGGAGTCCAGCTTCAGGGTTTTTGCTGTTTGCAAATACAACCCTGAAGAATAATTTCTCAAATAGCCAGTCTGATACAGGGCAAATGAGCAAAAGGTCACCCTCCCGAAAGTTAAAATTAATTTTCTCAGGTAGTACTTTCTCAGAAAGGAGGGTCTTCCAAACCACAGTGGTTCCCGAGAGGTGGAACTGTAAATGCACCCGTTCCGGGTTCTGTTTGGACAGGCCCGGTTCCGTCCATAATCAAGTCGTCCACGTTTCGGATTCTGGGTCTTGTGGAAGCAGGGTCATTCGTTGTCATAGATATCTGTTAAGTGGGGGTGGGGAGGAACAGAAACATTTAAAATTTGATGGAAAATCTCACCAGATTTCTTCCAATTCCTTAGAGCAGGCGTCTCTGATCCTGGTGCCACCGAGTTCACTTACTATAGATGCTTGTTGTCAGGTGGGTTTACTCCACTTGTTGGTTACAAGATCACCTTGATGACCCAATAACTGGATCAATAAGGACTTTGTGAACATAGAGTCCAAAACATCCAGCTCTGAGCTCTCAAAGAGATTTAATTTAACAATCTTAAGACTTCTTATGGTAGGAATTCTTGTCATCTGTGATTTAAATTCAAATAGTAGACACCTAATTTTTCTAACATTCTATTCTCAGTTTAATGTCCTATTACACATATCTTGTTATACAGTAAAAATAGTTTTTGGACCTTTTTTGTAAAGGGTTAGACAACTCATTTACATGACTAAGACTATATGAAAAAAGTACTGCAATGTACAACTGGACAAACCTGAAGAATTCTCAATGTCATCATAAATGTCTCCTTCCCTGCAAGCAAAAAGAAACAAATACATTTTTCTAAAAAATAAAAAAAATAGAATAGTCTTAAAAATATATACAGTATATCAATATAATTCTTATGTGAGTTATCAGTCACTGTATTAAAAGAGCACACACTCTGATCAGTTATATGCTTAAGAACTTGTGTCCCAATATCCCAGATTCCCAGTGCTGACCAGGAAGTATGAATTCATTATATGTTGCCCAGCATGAGGCCAACAGGAAGCCTGTGTGTAAAGATGACTCATCATTGCTCACTCAAGGATATGTACTAGCGCAGGACTTAATCACCTCTTAGTAAATTATATATTAAATAGATTAAAGAAATCAGATTATTTAGGAGACCTTTATCAACAATGAAAGTGTACTCAAAAGGCTTGCTGATATATTTAGAGTACATATTGAAATGTCTAATAATGTCTTCATCAGGGACTAACCACATTTTTTATTTGGTCTTCACGCATCTAATGATGCCTAATCACACTACACAACAAACAACGCTTGACTAATAATAAAATAATAAAATGACATAAGTGGTTTATACATACGCTTGAAGGAGAGCTATCCTGGGCACATAACCATCTGAGGAAGAACAGAAAAAAGCAATTTGTTCAGAACTTTCACAACCACAAGCATGGACCAACACCAGACCTGGAGCCACAACACCAAGGTTTCGTAGAAAAAAAACTATAATCAAATTTAGGTGCGAAGCGCACACGTTTGTTTGGGGTACCTTTTATTTCAGTAAAGATTTGATTTCCTTTAACAATCTGCAGTGTGCATACGTACATTTCCCCTGACTGTTGCGACACAGAGCCTTCTTGTCATTTACGAGCTGGATGACATCCAGGATCTCTCCACACACCAGAGTCAGGTCCTTGCCCCCACCCTTCTTGAGACTGGCGTTGGGGTTGACCATCATCTGACAGATCACCTCAATGGGCCCTTCAAACTGGACACAGGAGAAAGGCTTTAAATTCCAGTCTGCGGTGCCTGTAGCTGAGCCACTCTGAAGCCTGATCTCAGCAGTCACATAGTCTGCTGTATGTGAAGTACTGTCATGGGGCTCACAGGGTGGTGCCTCCTAACTCCAGGTAGGATTACACTCCCTATTCCACTTGAAAAAGAGCTTCACAGTTTTAAATGCACAGCCCTACAGAACCTGCAGGCATGAAACTGGCAAAGAATTACCCGACTGACACAAAATCATTAACAAACGAATGAGAAAAAATGTAGGCATCCTTAGCTAAAGAGAAGACAGGTTCTCCTAATTGTTAGTACGTTTTACAAGAACAAACTGTACATGCTGTAACTGCTACGTCAAGCTATGGACTTTCATCTTTGTTAAAACCAGTTTTGCTTCGGATCTACAGTATGTGAATGGCCCTCCTTCAGGCTGTGTAAAAGTGGTTCCCAATCGAAATCCAGCAGCACACATCTGCAGGTTTTTATTCCAGTCAACCTTAATTAGATAATCGATGTCTGACTTGATCTAAGAAGTTGCTTCAATTGACTATTTGCACTGTGTTTCTAGCCACAAGTCTGGGATTTTATTTCACTTACTGTATTTCACTTACAATATACATTGGTTAAAAGTTCCAACATGCTTATGAGGTGGGAACAAACATTTCATATAAATGTTATTCTCATTAAGTCATTGAAGGGTTGTATTATGTAACTGAGGTCTCAACTGGAACAAAAACCAAGAGTGGGTGAGTCACCAGGACTGGGAACCACAGCTGGACATATGGGTAAACGCAGGACTGGATTTATAAATATGACACAAACAAAATGTTACCTTAAATTTCTTTCTAAATTCCTTTTCTTCTTTCTCCTGCTTCTTGCTCTTTTTAGGATCCAGGCTGAAACTACAAGGGGTAGGGGTTGTTATCTGTTGGTTTGCTCGTTGCCATGATTACCTTTGCTTGATCACAGAGTTTCGGTATATTGTTCCTCAGTGGGGCACTCAAAACAGTCAAAAACAGGAACCTGAGAGTGATGAGCTGGTTTCAGCGATCCCTTCCCGTAGCGCAGGTGAGGACAGGCTCAGAATGACCTTCGCTCCAAACCCATTACTCGTTCTCAAATTACTAGTCATTCTTTTTGATCAGGTTCTGAAAGGCTCCTCCTCAGCCTGACCAAAAGGTTGTGTCTGGGCTTCTGGGTCTGGGTGTGATTGCAGGATGAAGTGGGCAAATTTACACCTACCCTGTTCCAAGCCAAGTGGTGTTCTCAATTCAGGCAGATAGTAGACTTCTATCCATACTTGTAAGCAGCAGTTTCTTAGGTGACCAGATCAATCTTATCCTTTCAGCAAAGCCCTTTTCCTACTGCTTTCCGAGGGTACTCATTAACTGCAAGGCTTATGCAAATGCTAACCTAGGTGTGGTTTATTTGTTCTGCAGCTTCCTGTTTTAGGTGTGATTTGTTTATCAGCAGATCTGATTCAGCAAGCAGTGTTTCTGTAAATCAGAGAAGGAAGGAGCTTATTTCTTCACTCCCAACATGCCCTATGCCTAAAAAAGGCAGCCAAACTGCACTAAAATTTGATAATGTGATTTTATAAAGGCCAGTCAAATGGACATAGCATCATATAATACAAATTACATTTCCTCCAAAAAAAGAAACTGTGATTTAAGTTTTCTTAACTAAATACAACTGTGAAATACCAGGTCTACCTTGTACTTGTAATATCACACGTGTTATCTTTTCACTAGCAAGTCTGTATTTACATCCCTCAACCCTCTACCCCCCCCAGTATTCTAAATATTCTAATTCATTTATTGTTTAAGACTTTGAAAGAAAACCTTAAAATATCCATCATGGAAACTAACAAGATTTCAGAAGGGATGATAACATTAGATGCTTGTGAATGCTTGGATTATTTTGGTAGAATATATTCGGCTGAACAGGCTGCTTCCTGGCCACTGGACATTAATAATAATAATAATAATAATAATAATTGCTTACACTTATATAGCGCTTTTCTGGACACTCCACTCAAAGCGCTTTACAGGTAATGGGTACTCCCCTCCACCACCAGTGTGCAGCCCCACCTGGATGATGCAACGGCAGCCATAGTGCGCCAGAACGCTCACCACACACCAGCTCTCAGTGGGGAGGAGAGCAGAGTAATGAAGCCAATTCATAGATGGAGATTATTAGGAGGCCATGATTGGTAAGGGCCAATGGGAAATTTGGCCAGGACGCCGGGGTAACACCCCTACTCTTTTCGAGAAACACCCTGGGATTTTTAAAAACCACAGAGAGTTAGGACCTCGGTTTTACGTCTCAGCCGAATGACGGCACCTGTACAGTACAGTGTCCCCGTCTCTATACTGGGGCATTAGGACCCACACAGACCACAGGGTGAGCACCCCCTGCTGGCCCCACTAACACCTCTTCCACATTGCTTGTCTTGATCACAAGGAAGCCCTGAACCCCAGGCAGAGGGGACTGAAGAAAGGGGGGTGCACAGGTGGAGATGGGGCGCAGGAGGGATGCTTGAGACGAACTCAGTTCCTAAACTTCCATCAGGAAGGGGAGAGCTCAGCCCGAAAGGTTTAGAAAGACATGGAGAAGGCTTGTGCTCCTGCTGAAGGGGAAAGTGAAGGACGAAGCTCACCTGACTTCTGGAGGTGGTGGGGGAAAGTCCTCTGGAATGGCCTGGACGTCGTCGTACACGTCTTCTGCAGAGGAACACGCCGTGTCAGACAGGGTAGTATTTCCAGATCTTCAGGTGCACTGAAAGGTGCTTCCTACTCAATACCTTCCCGACATAGGGAATGTATTTGGAAATGATTCACAGATAACCCCAGTCCCTCCCAGTTTAAGTATTTAAATCGTACAGGGAGGTAATGAGAGAGACTTCTAAAGCAAGAGTGTTTGAGGCGTGAAGCAGATGGCAGGTAATCAGTGATCTGAGCGTTTTGATGCTCTAGTTGCTTTTAATTCTGACAATTTTAAGTCACTTGCAAGTGAGCTACACTTGTCTTGTGACTTAATCTTCCTGGTCACGTTTGGACCAAATAACTTCAAATACAAGGGTGTTGTTTTGTGGTGAGTCTTGAAATCAATTTGAAAAGGTCACCTACCATTGTCTGTGTTCCTGCTGCTGTAGGGAGAAAAATAAGAACAGCATTAATGTCACAGCTGACAAAAATCTTCAACTGACTGTAATTCGGTGTACTGGTCAGCACTGCTGCCCCACAGCGCTGGGGACCTGGGTCCAGTCTGTGTGG
Organism: Lepisosteus oculatus; assembly: GCF_040954835.1. Taxonomy (NCBI): domain Eukaryota; kingdom Metazoa; phylum Chordata; class Actinopteri; order Semionotiformes; family Lepisosteidae; genus Lepisosteus; species Lepisosteus oculatus. The sequence goes on along the minus strand of NC_090724.1, from coordinate 2,945,456 downwards.
AGTCTGTATGCTCTCCCCCATGTTTGCACGGGATAACTGGCCCTGGTGTGTGTTTGTTTCTGTGTGTGCCCTGCGATGGACTGGCGTCCCGTCCAGGATGTACCCTGTTGCTTGCTGGGATAGATTCCAGTCCCATGTGACCCCTTATTGGATAAAGTAGTTAAAAAATGGATGGGATGCAGTAGATTCTGGTACAGTCAGTAAACTTGCTAAGATTGCAGATGATACAGAAAAAGGAGAATTAGCAAACGCCATATGAGCTGCACTGCCAGCTCACTCGTGAGAGGTAAAGGTCAAGTTCAAAGGTCACCTGTTCATCTGGTCAGAGGAGCCAACGTCATCGTAGAAGTCCTCGTCGATGGCCGTGGGGCCGGGGGAAGACTCCAGCGTTTGGCTCCGGATTTTCCGCTTCACCTCCTCATAGTCCACGTCTACACATGTGTTGCTGATGTAACCGTCTTCGCCGGCGAGAAAAATAAAATGATCCAGGAGGGGCATTTAAAACGCATACGCCACTGGTGTAAGCTTGCACACGTTTCATTTTTTTCTCCATCTTCCTGGGGGCCAGTTGCAGAGCCCCCAAAAGGTTACATGGTTTTCATATTCTGCTCTCTAGTTAAGGGGGAACAACATTTTCATCCAAGAACAGCAACAGCACCTCGTTAATGTGGGGGAACTGGGGGGTGCCTGGCAGTGTGAGTGACCATGTACTGTACTGTTTCATCGCCTCCTGTCCCCCCCAAGATGAGGCTCCGCAAAGGAGACCGTGAAAGGATCTCCCAGCTCATGTCAGACCATGCTTTTCAATGTCTTAAAGCTCACATTGATACTGTAGCTTCTGTGTTTAATTCACTGTTTTAATTTGTGGATACCTATCTTTTTGGTTTGGCTTTTGTATTGGGCAATGCTTTGCAATCATGAAAAACACTACATACAATAAGATATCATTGTTTCTTACGAATCAAGTGAGGAACTATTGTCTTATAGCCCAGAGAAGAGCAATCAGACACATTCCTGGGCTTAAGGGAATGTCCTACACAGACAGGCTGAAGGAAATGACCCCTCGTTGTCTTGAAAAGACAATACGGGACCTGAAACACGTGCACAAACTCCCTACGGTAACAGGACTCAACCTGGGTAAATCTGACTTTATATTAAAAACCTTTCATGATGAAAATTTGGAGTTATGGATGGGGTATGCGGGAAACATAAAGAACAAGCAGTGCAGCAAGCTCTTTCTGTAGATCAACTCAGAAGAGCATTTAAAACTGACAAGAGGAAGCTTTCTTCTGTACCCAAAGGGTAGTGGGAGTATGGAACAACCTAATCAGCCATGTTTTGCAAACCAATACCCTGACTCCTTTCACGAAATGACTGCTTGAGGTCCCCGAATTAATGAATGAACTAGTAAACGGGCTCGTCCGCCACGGTCACTCACAGGCGCCCTTCGGGGTGCGGGCCAGCCACTTGCCCTCCGGGTTGTTCTTGACGCGGATGATCTCGAGGCTGTCGCCCTGCCGCACACAGAGGTCGTTCTTGGTGCCGCGCCAGTCGTGCCGCGCCTTCGCCGCGTGGAGAACCTCGATCGGCCCCGTCAGCTGCAGCGGAGACAGGCGGGGTCAGGGGGTGGGGGTGGGGGGGTTGAGGGGGCTCGTGAGCGCCGGCCCCTGTGCCAGGGCCACTCCAGCTACCCGACAAGGCCGGTTCGGCCCCTACTAGACACCAGCGGCGCCACTTCAATAACGTGGAGTGAAAATGTAAAAATATGTTAATATCCAGACACTGTACAGAATAAAGCAGCTTTGGGGAGGCAGGGTGTTTGTTTTTTAATACTCAGTTATTAGTTGTGTCTTCAGGGACCTTTACAGGGTGACACACACCACAGGTAGCTGCAGACAGAGTAGGCAGGGACACAGACAATGTTTTGAATCTTCATCCCTTTTTGTTTTATGTTATTCTATCTTTGAACTCAAGAAACACTGGGTTGTTGCAGTAGGTCTTTCTTCCCTTTTCTACAACAATGAAAACCAAAAGTTCTGTTCCCTTTTTATCACCCCCAGGACACAGCTGCCATCACTGTAGAAAAACAAGATTTTTTATCTTTCCTCAAGTGCACCATTCTAGGCTTCTTGTGTGAGACACTTCGTAGAGTTTGAGAAAATGACAATTAAGGCTAAGAAGTAGATGTAAAAAAATTATATTGCTTCTTATAAAACAAAAGGAAAGAAAAAGGTGATACTGGTTCCCTGCAGGGTCTATATTTCTTAAGCAGAAAAGGTATAAAAAAACTGACAAAATGTCTATAAATTTAGGTTGCTTTGACACCTGTGTCCTTGCTGCCCTCCATTGATCTTTTCCCCCACTCATACGGAGGGCTTGGGTGACACAGTGCACGCTTGTTACCATTGCTGTCTCACAGCCTGGGCTACCGTCTGTGTGGAGTTTTCATGTTCTCCCTGTGCTTGTATGGGTTTCCTCTGGGTGCTCTGGTTTCCTCCCGCAGTCCAAAGACATTTTAGCAGGTAAACTGTCTTCAGGGGAACATTGGCCCTGGCGTGAGTGTGTGCGTGCATCTGTGTTTGTATTTGTCTGCCCTGCGATGGACTGGTGTCCTGTCCAGGGTGTGCCCTGCCTCATGCCCGCTGCTTGCCAGGACAGGCTCCGGCTCCCCCGCAACCCTCCTTCGGAAGAAGCGGTCAGAAAGTGGATGAATAAGGGCTTGGGGCCCGCTGCAGATGAGCTCTCGGCCTACCTTGAATTTCTTTCTGATCTCACTCTCCTTTTTCTGCTTCTCTTTCATCTCCTTCCTGTCCAGCTCCTGCTGCCGCTTCAGCTCCTTCTGACGCTTCTTGTCGTTGTGGTGTCTGGGAGTGCTCTCGTGGCTGTGCGAAGACAGGGGGTTACCAACTCGCGCCAGGGGTCTCCAAGTCCTTCTAACTCCACTGCACAGAACGTGATCCCCCCCTCTCTGGGGTGAAAGGTCATAGGAGCCCATTTCTGCCTTGCCAATGGCTCCAGAACGCTTGGCGATGTGCTTATGCCTTCAGAGTAGGCCGACAGCCTGCGAATTACCCTGGACGGGAGTCTGGTATTTCAGAGAGAGATTTAACCTAGAGAGAAGCCCTGCATGTTCAACTTTACACTCGTAGATCTATCCAATCCCCACTCAGACCTCCCTCTACTCTAGAGAGTGCCAATGAAAATGATAAGTTTAGACTCAGTGAAGGCTCTATCGACAGTCTCTCTTCTGACTGTTTTCTCTGTTTATGAGCTCAATAAAGGAGAAATTTCCAAAGTCACTCTTGAAGCAATGCCATGCAAGGGTGGAACATGAATATCCCTGAAAATTGCTGAAATGGTCGACTTGATCATTGACATTCAGTAGTTTGGGTTAGATCCTAATAAATGCGAGAGAAGACGAACAAGTACTGTACAAAGCGTTTGGCGAGGCTTGCTGAGGTCAGGGAAAGTCAACCTATCCGAAGCATAAAACCCCTCTGTCTTGAGAGGATCAAGCTCGGGAGCTGCTGCAGGGTGAGGTGGGGTGACAAGCGGGGTACTAGAGAGATGCACAACAGGAAGTCCCGGGCGCGAGAGTTATATATGTAGGCAAGCGGAAGCGTTCGAGATTAGGATCTAACCTTCCTCTCAACCTAGTCTAATTCCATTCCATTATGTGGAAGGTTTTTCATTTCTTTCCGAGGACAGTCTTCAGTCATACCACACTGGTCCATCGACCCTCCACCCCCCCAGGTCAGAACCATAGTAAAAACACTTTGTTGATCAAGGGAAAAATGTTAAAAATTAATTTGTTTCTGCGTGGTGTTTCAGCTCGTCTCTTGCACCTGTTGGGATTTGACCCCCATATCACCATCTCTTAGGGAGACAGGAGAATTCATGCAGGATGACATCACTGTAACTCAGATACTGAAGAGTCCAATTCCATATGTCCATGTGTGTTTATCCTTTGACACAAAATTAGACTTTCTGCAGTAGAAGCCATTTGTAAGTTCAATTACATTTCTCTTTTTATCTACCAGACAATGCATATTATCCATAGCTATTGTAGCAAAAAAGAGTGCATCCTCTAAAGGCATTGAGTTCTCAAAAGCCTATTATTTAATCAGAGATTCATGCATTATCTCTACCTATATAACATATACCATATCAGTTTATAATATATGGCAATGACAGCTAACCACAGCAAGTACAGTTAGGAAAAGGTGAACTTATATGCAAAATGACTGTTTATTTTGAAAATTTGAAATCACTTCTCATTTAATACAAAAACCTTGGAAATGGAAGCATTTATCAGGGCATTATTTATATGGTGCCCTCCACTGATCCAACCCTCAGTGCACCATTTAGTTTAATACTGTACTTGTCTATAGTAACTAATAATCAGATGTCATTTTAGACCCTTGAGAGGGCCAGTGATGATGGGGAGGTGTTTTTGTTGATTTTTTAAATGCAAAATAAATCGCTTGACAAAAAAGGAAAAGGAAACACAGCCAAGAAAAGACGATATTAAGTGTTTGTACTTTACAAAAACACACATGGAGGAGTGTAAATTGCCACGATAGTTTCAGAGCTAACACTTACTATAGGAAAATAGATAAATTAAAGTGATCACAGAGCAGTCTTATTGCAGGGCCTCAAATCTGCATGTTAATAGTCTCAGAATCAAACAGAGAATTTATCATTTATTCTGGGGATTTCTACTTGCTATATAATCTCATTTTTTTTTATTTTCATATCCTTCATTTCTGACAAATGAAGGTTTCTGTTATCTCTCCTGAGGTCATAAGAAATGCAAATGGAGTATAGTACGGAAGGGGGGGACTAATTACTACTGCACAAAGACCTTAAACACAATTGTTGAGATATTTCTGGATTCCAGCTGTACTTTCTCTGTGTCATTTCCTCTCATTCACATGACAGAAACCATTCCATAACGTTTTTTCTTGAAAAAACAGTTCATTCCAAGCTGAATGCATCAAGTCCATGAAGAAATTTAATATCAGAAAAATGTATGTACTGTATAAAGTTCTTTGATGGAAAATAAATAATTTTAGGGTGCAATTTACTTGTAAAATTAGAGATTTGTTTTTAAAACCCACTTTTGCTATTCAAATCAGTAAAGCAAGTCTTTTTAAGCATATAATGGGTTTGGTGTTTGGTTTTCCAAGTGAAAATAAAAACAAGACAACTTACTTGTCAACCTGCTCATAAACTTCGCTGCCATCACTGTCCTGTAAGGGCAAAAAACAAGGCTTAGCATTACAGGAAACTGCACTCTCACGGTCAGTTCCAAAATTAGTTACTGGTCTGCGCTGAAAGATACAACAAGAACTAAGAGAAATACAGAGTTCAATTTCCTCAATTATTGCAGTTGCTGGAAAAAAAGACTAAGAAAAATGGACTGTGTATGTGAGGTAGCTTGCATCTTGGCTCAAAACACAGGCTTAGTATGTCCATCTGTTAATTGGAAAAACCTGGGGAATGAGACACAGCTGATCTGAATAAGTAATTAATACTCAGATGAAGTTAAATTCCACATCAGCAAAAGGAGCTGTGTATAATTGGTCACTCTTCTTGGCCAATTAAGAGATTTATAAGACCAGATAGAGGAGGGGAAAAAAGTATTTAGTTTGGGACTAGGCTTCAGCCAAGCAGAAGGTGATTGCTTCACTGGGGGGGGAGAATTCCCCTCTAATGAAAGGGTTTACAGGACCATAGGACTCTGTCAGGTAGGGATATTTGAGAAAACACAGCTTAGACTGTTCTGAGGGTGTCACAGGGTTGGGATGGGTGGGTTATGAGGCTGTTTGCAAGGCTCAATGGGAATGAAGTGCACTGCTGAAATAGGACTGTCTGGAGGTGTTGGGACCTGTGGGAGCTGGGCGCTGTGTGGCAAGGTAAGTGCACACTGCATCAGGGGTGCAAGTTCCTGTTTACAGATGAATCACTGGCCAAACAGGATTGGCCATGAAAGTTAGTTGGTTGATCATTGAAGACCAGGAATTGGGTGATGTGGAGGTAACCTGGTTGAATACTCCAGTGCCTGGTAATTCTGAAGCAACTTTTAGTTATAGTGGTGAATAGTGTTACAGAGTGAATTTAAATATAGAAAGATCTAGTGAGTTATGTCAGTTGGACCAGAGTGGGGTGAGACAAATAATAGCTGGGATCCCAAAAGGGGTCTGGAAGATGGACAACATGTGAAAAACATAAGTGACATGTTTGCTGTGTCAGTCTTGGGTTGATGTGGGTGGGTACTGTCTTTTTTTTTTGTCAGTATTAAAAACAATCTGCTTCATTATGAGTTAACTTCTTGTTCTAATGATCTTTTGTGGCCTTCTTAAGAACATGCATGTAAAGTGTTTCTTGGTTCTCCGTAATCTTCCCTGATCTTCATTTTATTATACAATTAATTACAAGTCTTTAAGTTCTGTTCTTGTTCTTATTTTTTCTCATTTTACCAAGTTGGGATATTTGCAAGTACACTTTTACCAATGTGAAAAGCACGATCTTGAGATAACCTCAAAGTCTGGTTTTCCTGAGAGAGCTTCTATTGCAGATAGAATCTTCACACCTCTAAATTGGCACTTGTAGAAGTACTTGCCAAAGAAGCAAAGGATGCTATTTTTGGCAAGACTTTCAAAGACATTTTAGGTGTAAATGTAACCATAAGCGCAGAGTCCCATTATTGTTTTTCCAACAATTAAAATATATACTGCATTGAGAGAGGCTTAAACCATTATATGAGCATTGATGTCCTTTACTGGTTAACAATGGGGAATAAATTGATTTATTGGGGAACAGTGTAAATTAGATTCTCTTGTTTGTTTAAGCAGAGGCAAAACACTGTGAATTGGTGCACATTAATAATGTTTGAAGCGACGATATTACCGTTTGCAGTCCTTAAGAACTCTGGTTTTCCCAGATGCCATCACTTGCAGATGGCGTGGGCAGGAACAGAACAGTCTGTGTGAAAGCTTTGCTTTTACTGCTCTGTAACTGTCAGAAAATTTCCCAGCAAAGAATTCACAGAAGTCGGCTTTCATTACGAGGAATAAGATGTTCAGATGCATTAAGTAAAATACATTCAGGCATGCAAGCTGCTACTCCATCTTTTGAAATGCGCTGAGGATTGGGGTAGATAAGTGCACTGCTTTCTCTTAAAATGTTTTTTTTTTTTCCCCAAGAGACTCTTACCTCGTCACCTTGAATGGAGCTGTGGTCGTTCAAGGAATCTGAAATGAGAGTATAACGTGTTTAGTTTCATATAATTTGAGAAACAGCTAACAGACACATTGGTGGTGGGGTGGGGTATTTATACTGTCTGCATTAACCGATACGTGATCCGACAGGTATCTTATTCAATTTAGTATCCCCTGGAGATCTGTATGCTACTCCGAAGTGCGCAGGCGCCATTAAATTTTTCCTTTCTTGGGGGGCGCATATTTAAATGGTTTCGATGAAACGCATATTTTCTCCTTCATGCATATAGCCTTTGTGCTTTCTTTTTGGGTCTTCCCTGTCTTGTGTAAAGCTCATTCTTGTTTTCATTCACCTGGTGGCGGTCAGAATTTCTACATTCATCCGCAGGACACGCTGCCAAGACGGAGAAACCGATCGATTTAAAAACACGCACAAACTACGGACTCCCTTTTCCATCCATCTCGTAATAAGCAAAGGAACAAACGCACACGAGCAGTCCCTGCCGTTATCATTAGTTATCGCGGAAGGTTTTGCGTTGCATTTCGAAGAACGATCGAGACATCGGCTTTAGCCGATTAATTTAGATTAATTTCATTGGTAAAACTAAGTAGCAAGCTATTTTTTTCTGACACATTTACAGATGTTAAAAATCTTAGAACAATGCCAGGCACTCTGTATTTTAAGCGGTTTTTATTTTTACCTTAAAAGGAGTATCCGTTTCCTAACGTAATTCAGAGTTTTACCGGAAATGGTGGTTTTAATGAGTAATTGTGATCGGCAATTAATTACTTGTCCTTAATTACTTGGGTTATGAACTCGCACCTCTGTACTGGTGCATTGTAGCACTGTCTGTTTTCTCTACAATCGCATGATAACATTTCCCCGGTCTAAAAAAACAAACAAACCATCTCTTAAATTTTACATCCTCATTACTGCCTTCTGCAAAAACGAGTTTTTCTTACAATCTGCAAGAAAGTGAAAACGTGATGTCCCAAGTGAAGCGGCAAACAAACTCATCGGATCCACCACTTCGTACAAATTAAAATACCGTTTCCTCGTGGAAATGATCTGATTTGAATCGACTTTCTGTATATGGTTCTGTGCTTTAAGTAAATGCTCCTTTTGAGCGCATTCATATTCTGTGAATCTCCAGCTGGCCACAGTAATGTGTACAACTTATTGAATCTATTGGCCATGTATGGATAGGATACAAAGCAATACGTTTTATTTTCCAATTTAATGTGCACGTCACTACAATTTTCACGGGTGGAGCAACCAACACCTGTTTTAAGGAAAAATATCGGTTTTTTTTTCCACGGAATAAACTCACTTCATAAACGGGATTTTACTGAACCGCCACTTGATCAAACGCAAAAACCTCCAGGACAGGTTGATTATCTTAACCTAATATCTGGGCTCCCGGCCCCCTACTTATCACAGCTATTTGACCTCTTACCCTCTCTGAATTTGGGGGGAGGCGGAGGTGGGGGCGGGAGGATGTCCACGTCATCGTACGTGTCCTGTTCCTCTTCCTGCAGCCTGTGAAGAGAGTCGGAGGGGGGGCTGACGTCAGACAGCGCCTTAATCAACAGTGCTTAGAAACGGCTTTCACTGTCCTTTTGCAGTGCTTCTGACCCAAAATGTTAAGCTAAGCCGGTTCTATAGGTTCAGTCTAAATAACTGAGTGAAAAGCAAAATCTTTCAATAACTTTCTTTAGTAAAAAATGTCCATGCTCATTCACAGATTAATGAAGGCAAAGTTTAAACGGCATTTCCCTACTGCTTGTACAAGTAACGGGGGGAGGAGAGGAAATTAATTGGGGGGGGGGATATGAATAGTCGCACACTGCAAGTTGCAACATCGGTTCTTTTTCATTTTCAGTAAAGAAGCAATCAAGGATGTTTCAGAAACTACCAGCTTGATTTGGTCACTTTTTAAAGTAATATCGGTTAGTAGCCTGAGGGAAGTTAAAGATATATATACTCTGCAAGTCTGCCTTTAATGGGCAGATCTAGTAGCACCTACAGATGAGGGGGAGGGGATCCTTTTTGGTAAAATGACTTTTTCTAAATAAGTCCTGTCTAAGCCAAGTAATTAAGTGTGTTTTTTTTTTCCCCAATAAGTATGTTTCCCTTTTGTCCTTATTTGACAGCATCTGCTATGACAGCAGTCGAAGGTACCCAGGGATAGCTGGGATTTCAACAGGAAGTCCAATAGAAAAAGCACACTAGTACACAGTGGCTGACATAACCGAGTCAAACCACACGGCAGCATGCCAAAACAAAGGAACAACAATTGCTTTCTGTTGGCAACCATCTCTGTGATGTGAGATGTTGCCTATGTTTTAGTTCATGAAAAAGCGTTTCTGTGTCGGCACTGTGAGCTAATGAAGATCTTATCAGATTACCAACATCCTGCAACAGGATCGATGCACAAGACAATGATGCACTGCAAGTGTCGGAATCAAGCTGCAATGGTTCTGCTGAGTATCGCAAGTTAACAAAAATAAAAAAAAAAAAATCAAAAGACCAAACGACCCATGCAGGCTCAATGCAATCTCCCGGCATCTATATATATATCAACATGCATCCAGGGAACACAAATTCCATTGTTGAATCGCAGATGAATTTTAGGTTCAATTTTCCCCCTTTTACTCTTCAAGGAGAGTTACTATTTGATTTTTAAAGATCACAATTTCGGCAAAGGTCGCCCCATGTCGGAAGCACTCTTACACTTTTAAAAATCTCTTGAACTCTTTTGCCCAAGACACCAAGTCCACAGTCTGCGAATGTCATGGTCATCTGAGTATCTCAGATTTTGAAAGAAGCTGGAGATGACGGGTCTGTGTGATGTCTCAGTTGCTCCAGTGCATTGGCCAAGGCAGTAGCTGAAGCCAAAGTCTATGATCTGTTTTCAAGGCAAAGCTGGAGGAAGGCCAATTCACCTTCCATCCATTCTTTTTCTAACCAGTACTGGGTTGCGGGGGAAGCCAGGGCCTATCCCAGCAAGCAATGGGCACAAGGCAGGGTACCCCCTGGACAGGTTGCCAGTCCATTGCAGGGCACTTGTAGAAACATGCACACATCCCAGGGGCAATTTTCCCAGAAGCCAATTAGCCTACCAGCATGTCTTTGGACTGTGGGAGGAAACTAGCATCTGTAAGAAACCCATGCAAACATGGGGAGAACATACCAACTCCATGCAGATGGCACCCCAGGAATTGAACCCAGGGCCCCAGTATTGAGCGGCAGCAATGCTGACCATTGCATTACCTCAATTTCACCTTGTCTTGACATCCAATTACATGAAGCCACCCTACATAACCCTTCAGAATAATGGCCACGAATTCATAAGGATTCTGACTGGATATCCCAAGAAGACTGAATCAATATCCCAAACACTACTTTTGAGTTTTGAAGACATTCTTGAAAGAGATTAAGTTGATCAGGTAATGGTTATCTATAGTCTTAAACAATACGATTTGCCCCCACTGAGCCATGAACACACAACTCGCACTACAGCTTAAGCTTACAAACTAGAAAATAAACAGTCTATTTTATTAAATGTGAAAATGGTTTGTTGCTGCAACCCACTTGTTTCACTTTTTTTTTTTTCTGCTTGCTTATCAAAACATTGCTGCACCTACATTGCATAGCTGGGAGCATCGTTTCCATTCATCAGCTAGAAACTGAACATTGGCACCGTTATTTTACACTGGATGGTTTGTGCAATTTGTTTTTTAATACAAATACATATGGGGAAACAGTAAAATGAAATAGTACGGCTTCCTACTGACAACACATTTTTATACCAAAAGGGAGATACCTTTGCTGACTGCATGGGAGGATGTTGTGCCAGATTGACTCTCTGGTCACATGAGGTCAGACTAGACTAACCTCAGCCTTGTGGGCTCTGCTTCCTGATATTATCCACCAGTGTGGTTCACAACATCGGTGTCTCTTAAAGCTTTTGAGACCCTCAAAAAAAAAAGTAAAATCCCACTGAGTGCAATGGGGGAAAAAGAGGGTCTGATGTGATAAATTTGTGATCTTTGAGGGGGGGGGAACCAATAAATACCAAATACCAATGTCTTCAGTACTACATCTAAAACAATGTAGTTAACCAGGGGGGAAAACAGCAACATGATGTTGAGGTATGTTGTAAAATCTGAATGGTTGAATTACATAATACATTGGTAAGATCTCATTTAGTAAACTGTATATAGATCTTTTGCCCATTTACAAAAGAGATTATACCGTTAATTACTGGCCTTAAAATAACTTCTTATACAAACAGGTTAAAGGAAATTAAGCTCTAGCTCAGAGGGGACTATAAAGAAACTTGCTAGAACTGTGGGGACAATGTCTTGACCAAATGTGAATCTAGGACCCAAGGAAATCGGGGATTTCCTTTATATTGCAGTTGGTGGGGATTTGGAATAAACCACCCTGCTGTGCTAGTGAAAAATCTCCCATGATCTTTAAAGACTCAGCACCAGAGTGTCCTCGAGCCATAATCTTCCAGCACCAAAGAAATCGGATGAGCTGAATGACCTGCTCTCATATGTAACCTTTCTCATGATTAGATTTTCTTACACACCAAATATGAACAGAGTAATTTTGAAGAGATTTTCAAGATCAACTTTTGTGAAAAGATCATGCCTCTTTTTATAGAAAAGCGGTGCTTTCAAAACTAGGTGCAGTGTATAAAACTGATACAGTGAAAATGCATATTGATCAGCTGTCACCATTTATGTCGGTTATGGAGAGCAGGCCAGTGTACAGAATGAAGCCCACAAAGCACCAGCCTCTGTTCCACAGCAATAGTCCTGTGTTTAAGAAAAATGGCAACAGACAAAGAAAAGAGCTGTGCCATTTCTCTTTATAGTGGAACTAGAGGAGAAGGAAGTGACAAGAGACGGTATCCAAAAAACAGAGGGACGTTTGTGAAGCACAGACGAACTAGACACCATTTACCCTGGCCACACATCACTGAGGGCTGTCGGTGCCCACTTCATCAGTGTACTCACGGGATGGACTGCTGATGGACCGAGGCACTGAGCTTCAGTGGGATTCGTGGTGGAGTTGTGGAAGAGGCCAAGCCCGGCAGGGGAGGGTTACCACCTGAACCAGATGTCAAAATGAAATAAGTTGAATTCTGCACATCCTTCAGCATTGTCAGTATCTCTGACAGACACCCCCTCCCCAAAGCTCAGCTTTACTAGAGGGCCTGGATACTGGGTAGCAACTAACTAGACTAAAAATAATCGGCCGTCGTTGTGTCATGTCTAAGACCATGAGTCTGATGTTCTTTTTTTGAAGGTGTGTGTCGGAAGTTTATTTCAGCTCAAATAAGAACGATCTGGTTTTGGGTGGGATGAGGGGTGCTGCAAACATAGCTTTTTCTAAAAACTGCAAGATTAATCTCAACCCAAAAATTAATTCTCATAACCGTAGTTATTGTGGTAAAAGTCGAAAGCAAGGTTTAAGATGGCCAGGAATTGGAGAACTTGGTATGTTACAGAACTGTTCTGGCAAGCATTACTGAGGACAGTGCTGATGGTAGTCCTCGTCTTTTATTGCTGATTAACTACTGTTCAAAATCAATTGTGTTCCTCATTATCTTCAAAAATAGAAAAGATGTATCCATTAACAAATGCATTTTGCATTATCGGTTTCGATTTGCAATAAAACTTGGGAAAACCCAATCAATTCTACTTGATTTACTTAAATTAGTCATGGTCTACGGAAAAACGGCCATTATCTTGCATAAACGTATTGATCCCCTTTTCAGAAACCACTCTTCCTTTGACTGAAACCCGAGAAAGCTGCTAAGGTTTTTTGCAACTAAATTAATTTCAAATGCGCACGTACAAAGAAAATGCACAAAAAATGATGTAGAAATTCCCCGTCTGGCACAGTCTGAAAGAATACTGGCAATTCTATAGCTGTCTATACAGCTGGGTAAGAGAGGTCCTAAAATGAATCCCAAAATACTGAAATAAAGGCCCTGGGTCTCATTTTCTACTCCTTTCCAACAACAGCCTCAAAGCAACAGCACCTATCTGCCAGCTGCGGGCTGACAATCTGAAACAGTCTGTAGTTGGTGTGGATGAACAGTGGATTAAAGACGTAAAGAAGCACAAACAAATACCGTTGCTCCTCCCGTACGGTGCTCTCGCAGGCGATGGACACGAGAGGCCCGTCTTCCTGAATGCCTCCAGGCTGACCGTGGGGGGGCGCTTGGGTTTGACCGGTCGGGGTCCCAGGGTCTTTTCGGAGGGCAGCGGCCGCCTCAGGGGGGCCGCGATCTCCGAGGCGCTCCTCTGGCTGCGCAGGGGCGGGGTGAGGGCGACGGGGGCGCGGGGGGGCTCCCTGGGCTCCTCCTGCGTCGCCTGCTGCTTGACCATGAAGTTCTGCCGCAGCTCCTCAGCCCGCGACCGCACCGGGCAGCCCTCGGGCGCCGGGGGCTCGGCCGGGGGCTTGGGCTCGGGGGCGAAAGGGCCCCTCCCGGGGGGGGGGCGAGGGAAGACGCCAGCCGGCGGGGTGGGCGCAGGGTCCTGCGCGCCCAAGGAGGTCCTGGGAAGGCGGGGAGCTGGCGCTATACGGAGCTTCAGCGCTTCGTTCAAGGGCGAAGGGAAGACCGAGGGTCCTAGTCTTCCCACCACCGGTGGCTGCTGGGGCCTGGGGCCTCCCCCTGTGTCCGACATCTCGGCCTTGGCGTGAAACTTAGCCCTCAGGGCTTTGAAGTCCTCCTTTTCCTCCTGAGACGGACAAAGAGACACCCTGTAAGGAGCCGCGCACCTTGAGACAGCCCCAGGAAGGTGACAGAAGCAGGCAGCCTCCTCCCCTCCCCCGCCGGCCTCCTTCCACTCCCCCTACCTGCTCACCGCGCTGCATCTTGCCTTCAGCGTCGCACTAAAACCACCCACACAGACCGTACTGCCTCAGCATCCAGCTTCGGAGCACCCTCTTCAGGCCAGCTCAGTCACGCACTGGCTCTTTAAAGTGATGGCAGGAGAAAACTTTGTTTTTGCATTAAAGCCATGCAAAAATCCAAATACCGTTAACCTTAGTTAAATAGTAGGTTTATACGCTGTGACCTTTTCCCCCCTCTCCGTTATTTGATCTGTTAAAACGGACTTCAAGCACAAACGCTAGGTCCATTAACTCATGTGCTCTGGCCCCTGAAACCCAGTGCAGTGCAGTGCAGTGATCGCGCCGTCTACAGAAGACGGCGGCCGTAGCCTGCACTCCCCTCTTCTGAAGACAAGGACAAGTGTCATGAAGTGAGAATCCAACGTTCACAAGAGCCAAATATCTTTTTGCCACTTGTCACGTCCAGCTATCTGTGTTGCCTTGGAAGTAGTGAAAAACCACTGTGGGCAGCAGTGTACTCTCTGGCGCCAGTCCTTTAAGGAAGCTGGTACTGTATACACCAGCAATCCATATTCGGACAGCTGTATGCTCTAGCTCTGCTTCACCCGTCGAAACTACCCTAGCCCCTGCCATCATGACTCCAGCAGAAACTCTCTTTCAGCTCAGAAATTTCAGCAATTGCTATACACTCCAGCTGAGAGCTGAATCTCAAGGGATGAAGGCTCCTCTAACTCTGTATGTGTGCTGGATGAGTGGCTGGGCTCAAGGCAAAGTCCTTATAGCTGGAAGATTTTTAGTAACGTAAGGTTTACCCCATAAACCCAGACCTTTTAGAGCCGTACTGTCAAACTAAGAACTATTCCTGTGAATAAATGTGACCCGCAACCATCCTGCCACAAACTGTATTCTATAGTTCTGAAGACGGGCTTCTAGGCAAAACTGGGTTAGCAGTCCAACCTGAACAATGCAGAAAAGCCACACTAGGGCAGGAAACGGTGCACAACCACACACCCCATCATGCACCTTTTGCACTTTTAACAATGGTAGTCAGGGCAACAAGAGAAGAGAGTCTCCAACACCCTATCAGACACATGCACAGGTTGCGGGAGCCTCTGTTCTCAGAAGCACAGGAAACGAAGGCTGTGCAAGTTAAAGCAGTGTTGCAAGTCACTGCAAAATGGTTGCTTAGTCAAAACCCACGTCTTTTGCATGACTAGACATAGGCCAATGCAAGAGGTGATGAAACCCAGGGTAGGGGCAGAGTATTTCAGGGAAGACACCTGACCCAGACTCAGACCTGCCTGTGCACAGGCGAGCACCTTTACTGGCTAATCCACTTCTGGGTAATTGGAACACCAGGTCATAATTGCAACCTGTAGTAAATTTAGCTTAGCCAAGGAAACAGCTGCAGAAGCCTAGGCCTGTTAAACAGCTTGTTTTTTAAAGGTGATTCTGTAAAGAGCAGGTTTTTAGCCTGTTCATAAACATCAACAAAAAGGTAAACCAATTACACAAGTCTTTTGCTAAAGACATTTTTCTTGTTGTACGTATAAGCATATTCAAAGTGTCTGTCTAGGAAGTCGTGTTACAGTTTTATTGGTCTAGTGCTAGAAAAGTCTGCTATGACAGTTTCCTAAATGGAAATGAATCCTGGATAGTATAGATCTAAAATTACAAGTACTTAGGTTTAGATTCATTGCTACCAGTACGTTCGTCCTCATTTTGTAAATCCTCTCACAAAATGAAGAACATATGAAAAGAGACCATTCAGCACAATTATCTTGTGTAGCTGCTAGTACTGTACATGTTTTATGCATCTATATTTCATCCAGGCTTTTCTGAGAAGAAACTAGGGTGTCAGTTGTTTGTGGCATAAAAAGTCTCGGAGTTTTAAATGCACTTCTCTGTAGATTCCACTTGTTTTGCTGTTGATCCCGAAGAAGTTCTACGTCTTGACTTTTTCCTTTGAGGAAGGAATACTTTTTAATAGTCAGATTGGGTGCGCTCTTAATCCTTTCACCTGTCAGAGCAGGACATTCTTTTAACCCTGGGGATGCATCTAGTCACTATTCACTGGATCGATTCTACAGCAGCAATATCATTTTTGTAAGATTGTCGCCTACGTTGCACACAGTATTTTGAATGAGATTATTATTAGTGTGTTGTACAATTATATCACAAACTCCCTGATTCAAACTGTTCTTTTAACACTGACCTTCTTTAGTGCTTCCCCACATCATCTAGAAAATGGAGGCAATGCCTCAACAATTCCATAGATATTTACTTCAAATTCAGCATTTCTCCTCTATGAATCTGCTACCTGCGTGTGACATTCTGCATCTGGCAGATGTCTCCCCCATTTAAAATGTTTACTTGGTCCGTTTTAATTTCTCCTGCAGCTCATGAGCATTTGCAGATTCTTCTATTTTGGTGTCATCTGTGGCCTTGGTACATTTTCTAACAATATCAAAGTCTGTTTCCTTCCTGGTCGTCACAATTGCAAATTTGATAGGCACTGTAAGATGGTAAATACAACACCTCACTTTGATCATCTTTGGAGCAAAGATATGAACAGCTTGAACTCTACAGCTGGAATCAATGATTTACCTGATAAGTATAGTATAATTAGAAATCAAAACAACATTTTCTGATCGGCTGGGCCTCAAGATCTATAGGGGTTTGTGAAATCAGCTGCTTTGTGTTCTTAACTGAACATAATAGTTCAAACACTTAGCTATATTTCTAGTTGAAGTCCTTTCTAAAAAAAAAAAATTATTCATCACTTATTTCTATGCGATATCTTTCCTATTTGAGATCAACAGTTTAGCTTTCTAATATGACCCCCCTTGCTCAGGCAGGAGACTGTAGATTTGCTTCTCTGACATGCCCACCTGTGGAGCTGTTTGCCATTTGCATTGTTACCAGCATATTGTACTTTGCCCTGGTATTTCACCAGATGTTATATAACAGATAATACACTTTCAATGGCCCTTCATAGTTCCCCATTTATAGCAACAGTTATGCATGAGGTGCTTGGTAATTCACAGGCAATACTGCTGAAAGGTTGAATGACTTCCTTAATTGCTTCCGTTGTGAGTAAGTACTGTACACCTTCTTCACCATTCCAGTATAAGCAAAGCCAGCACTTTCCTTTAGATTCTACTGTAAATCACATTCCATGACAAAACCCCACAGCCCACATGCCAAGACCTAACAAAGCTCGTGACAAAAGCCGAAGAGGGGAAACGGACTTAGTGGGAATTCAAAAATAAGCTTTCAATGCTGTGTGACATCAGAGGCTCTGGGATTCAACCATGCCTTAATTACAGAGATCAGGGGCTGGAAAGAAAAAACCTCTTTGAGAAAAAACTTCCAACTTTCACACGACCTTCTTAATGGGAAACAAAGCCATTTCCGTGAGATAAAGGCAAAATTAAAAGCCCTGCTCCAGACTGAATTGAAACTCTTACAAGGTTACCATATGTTCCAGCACTAGGGTGTATCGTGTGTTGACCAGTATTTTTCCATATATACAGTATACACACACTGTATATAACTTGTGAGCTATTGATTCATCCATCCCTTTTCTAACTGTTTCATCCAGTTCAGGGTTAGGGGGAAGCTGGAGCCTATCCCAGCAAGCAATGGGGACAGGAAACACACACACAGTCTTCCCAGAAGCCACTTAACCTACCAGTAAGTCTTTGGACTGCAGTAGAAAACCGTAGTAGCTGGAGGAACATACAGACTCCACACAGACAGCAACCCAGGCCCCTGAGCTGCAAGGCAATAATGCTGACCACTGTGAAACTTAAGGTCACGGAATCATTTTGGGGAAAACAGCACTACTAAAGCTCAGGTAACATCAAATTCACAGAGCAAAGTTAACCAAAGACCATCGTCACTGGCCCTAAGAAACCCAGAGTCAGATGCCTGATTGATTATCATCACCCTGTTGCACTCACATCGGTTATCATGAAGTGCTTCAAGCAGGGCGGTGGCTCTGTGGCTCAGGATCTGCACCTGTGGCTGGAAGGTTGCCGGTTCAAATCTACAGGATCCTTCTCCGTTGGGCCCCTGAGCAACCTAAACCCTTAACCCTAACTGCTTCAGGGGCGCTCTGACCCCAGCCCTCTCTCCCTGTCTGTCTCATGGAGAGTGAGTTGGGGTCTGTGAAAAGACAAATTCCTAATGCAAGAAACTGTATATGGCTAATAACGTGATTAAATAACGTGAGAAAAAAAATACCAGAATACTTCAGAGCAATAGAAGCGGAGAAATGAATGGAAATCTAATTTCATTTTCTTCAATGAAAAAGAAAAGGCGGAAAAACCTTGGCACACACACACGCTGAATAGGTAACACTTCGGTTCATACATTACTGACCCCCATAACGTTTTTCTTAAATGCATGTGGATTGTTTACGAAGGTTGCCAAAGTGAAAGCCTTTAATTAAGTACAAACATTACTGTTACCTGCTTCTCGATTTAAATAATGTAACCGTATGCACATTTTCATTGTCTTTGTAAGCCTGGGATAAAAGTCCGTCATACCAATCAATTTGTAGCCATAACAAATAAGATGTTTTTCCCCCCAATTCATTGGGTTTTACGTAACCATCCTGCCCCTGTTGTTGGTATGACTTTTCAGGTCCTTTCAAAACTTCACACCTCGTCTCTAGAATGAACGAGAACACTTCTGTACGAAAATAACTCTTAACAGTAACACTGTGTGTTGGTCCAAAAGTCCTCCTGTCGTTTTTAACCTTCCTTATAGTCTAAAAGTGTAGCCCACAGCCTGCAGTTTATTTAAGTCTTAAAGCCTATCAGGCTACTGCAAAGTGCTGTGGTGTGGTATTTAATCTTATCACAGTTTTAAGAGTGCTGTACTTCAGTCCGAAGCCAATAAAAGAAATTCGTTTAAAGCTAAAACAAATTAGTACACTTCAAGCGCCCAAAATATGTTCATGCGTTTCCCCTTCACACGTTTTTGATTCAATGTGGATATCCTGAGTAGTGACGCAAAGCTTAGACAGTTCAAGACATGTTTTCTGCCCTGAATTGTGAAAACCTGCAGATACTAGTAACCCCTGATAACTGGTAGCTGTCAAGCTTTCACCTCCATGCCCCTCACTCACACTCGGACCTAAAAAATAAACTTTCGGCAAACTTTCAGTAACAGCGTCGGATGGAAAAAATCATTCTTACCATCTGTGTAATAGAAGACTTAAATATCCGAAGAACTGATCCAAGCTCTAAATTCCCCCCCAATCAACTGCAGTTTCCCGATGTCATTGTCTCCGCGGCTGCCGCACTATGCAGTAGAAGTTCCTCTTTCTGATGAGGTGACCCCAATCGCCACATATGCACGGAGCATAAAGTGAACACCGTTTCAGGAAATGTCTGCCCTGCTATCTGATGTTCCCAGCGCAGGTCTCAAACATGTTTTTGTTTTCTGCGCTATCTTGTTACGTTTTGAGTCCGACGCTTAAAAATCCAGAGGGTACTTTTGCTCGCAGGACGGTAGAGTTTCGAAAGGCGAAATTATATAACTTTGAAATAATGACGCAGGTGGCCATTTCACATAAAAAGATAAGAACATGGAGGTTCAGTAACGGAATAGTACATGGCACATTTCCTTCTTTCAAGTTTGAAACAAACGATATACTGTACTTGGACCACGTTATTAAAAATAAACAACCTTTTCCCAATATAAATGTATGTAGCTTGCTTTCGTTTGATAAACACTTGTATCGGTATTTCCAATGGAGCCTGGACCTAGGTGAATGTCTTCCCTAACTACAGTATATGAAAAGCAATCACCTGTGAACCTAGGAATTACACTTTTTTTATCATGTAGATAGGTGGTGTGGCAGATAGCACTAGTACCTCACAATTCTTTGGTCCTGTGTCCAGTCCTGGGAAGGACGACCTTCCGTGTGGAGTTTGCGTGTTCTCTTTGTACTCATGTGGTTTCGGCTGAGCCGTCCTCTCTCCTTTCTTGTTCCTAGTTGTGGACTAGGTTGGTTAGTGTGTTGCTGCTACCCTTCCCGGGAATAGGCAGCTTGCTGATAGGTGGATGGATGAGTAGAAGTCTATAATGACTCTGGACCTCATGGACCATGGAGAGAAAACCAGAAAATGTCAGGTACTCCGGGACTGGAGTTGTGCTGCAGCCCACCCATAGAAGCACCACTTAAACCACCACCACCAATGTCTTTTAATTCTATATTGTTTTTCTCACAGGTGTCTTATCAAAGCTATCAGGAGCCATGGTCTTTGTGGGGCTGCAGTGACTAATCAACCATAATCTGTGCATTGCAGCAAAACTCAGAGAAGCAAGGATAAAGGTTTTGCCTGACTGATGGCATGACAAGGGGTATTAGACCAGTGTGCACAGACCAGAGTTCGTGATGGTTCAGCAGTGGGCATGAGCAACACATGCACATGTTTGCACATGTTTTGGGAGTCAAATGAAGAGAGAGAAAAGCACATTCAGAAAAGAGCAATTCAAGCAGAACATGTACAGTACAACACAGCAGGCAGAAAGTTCCAGAACAGAACAGATGATGCACACGCAGCCCTCCTCTTGAACTGCCTTAGCCTTGAAAGTTCAGGAGTAGGTCAAAGCCTAACCTCACCCACCTCCCTCTACCTGTGATCCAGTTCGCCTACTTGCACGTTATCTCACACCCTTCCCTGCACCCCGCCTTCGCTGCAGCTTCCTGGGGTGGGGGAGTTCCAGCAGCCTCATCCGAACAGTCGGATTATCTTTTGTTCATCCAGGTGAGCATTGCCTATAAATCAACCTCTTTTTAAATAACATCTCTCTTGTCTTAATCGTGGAGTTTGCATATTCTCCCTGTGTTCAGGTGGGTTCCTTCCACAGTCCGAAGACATACCGTTAGGTTAACTGACTTTTGAGAAAACTGGCTCTGACATGAGTGTGCACATGCTGTGTGTCCTACTATGGAATGGTGTCCCATCCAGGGTGTACCTTGGTTTGTGTCTGTTGCCTACTGAGATGGGCTCTGCAACACTGAGTTGGAATAAATGGTCTGTAAATGGGTGGATGTCTCAATCAAGGGACGAGCAAACTACTGAAATGGCAAAAGTGGTGAAGCACTTTCTTTGATTCATTGCATCGCAGACTGTATATAAAAATGGACATGGAACATAAGGTTAAACTTTTTACGCTTGGTGGAAAATGCATGATGTGAAAGTCATTAGCAGTGGAAAGGCTGGTGCACTTGCAGATCGAGCAGGTCACTCGGCACGTAGGTAAGTGTGGAAGTCTTGTGAGTAAAAGTACGAGTTGCACTTGTGGTCATTCTGTTAACCCAGGTTTGCCTTATGTGCAAACACTGATATACATTTTATCTCAGGTTTCGGTCCTGCTTTTAGAACAGAAAGCATAATTCTCTGACCACACCACCTGGGCTATAAAAAAAAATCTTAGTTTTGTGCTTTGTTTTGTAACATCTTAAAGCACATTTAACATCTCGTGCCACATTCATGAAACTTTAACTTCATCACACCTTGTTTAAAAAAACAACCTTTTAAATTAAAGATTTACATTTAGTCCTGAATTATATACAAGTATGCTATCTGCTTTCATTATCTTTTTAAAAACCTTTAGAAATATGGCACTATAAGGAAGCTTTACAGTAAAGACCCATATTAAGGAGAAAAGTGACAGTACAAAAGACACACCTGTTCTAATTGGTTAATTGGTGTAGGGGAGTGGCCAGTTCCATTCAGAGCCTATCAGTGTGCTCCTTTCTTCATGTGGAATCTCATTCCCATTGAATGCCAATTAACTAATTAAGACCAGGCTTGTCTTGTTTTTACTGTGGCGTTTCTCCCTAATGTTTTTTTTTTCTGTAAAGCTACGTTTTACTGCCTCACAGGCCCTTAATCCAACTCAACAGCATATTCTCTTTTGATAGAATTCTAGCTATAACAAATGAACAGATATATTAGTTTGCATTGTTCCCTTTTATTTCAGCCTGAATACTGTTCACCACACCTGCACCCTAGCAATGCTCACACAAAATCTTTAAGATTTACCAGAGAAAAAGATGAACCGACATACTGTATACAGCTTTAAAACTGAAACCACTGATTACAGCACGTGTTAATACTGAACAATTACACATGGAACAGGGTAAATGCATATACTGTATCGATACCTTTTTCTACAAAGGGAGAAAAACGCATCACACTGGATTTTTATTCTGTTTATAGGCATTTTTTGACATTGTTGTTTCTTGAAAAATCGCATGTCAATAAGTCATATCTGTCATCGTACTAGTAAGCGGTTTCCTATATTTAACAAAACAATGGGCTAAGGCACAAAGCTGTTTCTAAAAGCAAAGGTTGATGGAGCTTGATGTTCGTGGATAACCACTCACATCGACACGGTCTTCTGCAGACTGAACCGGCTCTGCATGCACCTCTGCAAAGAGCTGTAGAAAAATCCCGAAGCGCAAAACCGCACGTTTTCATTTTCTTCAGCTAAAAAAAACACCACATTCCTTCAAAGGCTGCTTGAAAGACTCCTACACAGCTTTTCATATCAAAGAAAGCCTAGTAACAGAGAAATTGTCGTTAGTGCTATTAGAAGAAATGGAGCGTGAGTGATTGTTCTGGGAAATGTCTTGGGGAGGGATTTTTCTTGAGGTCTGTGAGTTAAAATGTGACATCCCAAGCTTCTTAGTTTTCTTACTTTTTATGGAAACCCGATCGCTAATCCCATGTTTAAAGCATGATCTGGAAATGAAAGAGCTACCCGCTCTGGTCCCGTCTTTCTTTCAAAAGCATTGGATTTCAGAGGTGCTGTCGGTCTGCCTCTGCTGGAGGGCACGGGCAAACGGAAGCACAGGTTCGAAAAAACAGTGAAAAGGGGCACGGAAAGAGAGAGACGGCATCTTTAAAAGGGTGTTTATTCCTCTGGCTGCACGGCAAACAAGGTCAGGTTGGGTGGCTGTCAATGAGGGCGGAGAACGCCATCTGTAAAAGATCAAAATAAAAATCAACATGCGATTCAGGCCGGGACTTGATTCAGTTCACTGGCCATTCGCAGATTACAAAACCAGTCCCCGATGGCACAACCATTATGATGGAGCCTTGACAGAACAAGGCCTTAATCATTTCACAGAAGTTTCTCCCTTGGTTGCTAGATCAAGTAAATAATCCTAAAAAATCTTTACACTTCTGTAGTCCTTTTCTGGACTCTCCACTGAAATTGATTCACAGTAATGGGGACTGCCCTCCACCACCACCACCCATGTGCAGCCGGACCTGGATGATCTGACAGCAGCCAGAGTGCACCAGTACACTCAGCCCACACCAGCTCTGTGGAGAGGAGAGCAGAGTGATGAAGGCAGTTCATGGATGGGGATTATTATGTTCTGTTTATTTACTATTTTTGCATGAAAGAAGAGAAATTCTTAGAGCTTTTAAATCTAAGGAGTTGTAAACACGGGCTCAAAGTTTTGATTTTATCAAGACCTCCATTGGCTTTATATAAAGCTTTCTGTTTCGCAAATACACCGTGTAAGTATGGCTATTTCTGCATTTTGTGCTCAAAGAAATGCAAAGTGTTCATCGGAGCTCATGAGGAGACATTTACTGAACTTCCAGATCCAATTTCCATTCCCATGCTTATTCAATCTTATCAAAACAAAGACCTGTAACTATTTTAACACTGGTTTTATCTTGTTATGTGACAGAGTACTGTAAGAAACAAAATGCGTTCAAGAAAGTGGTCTGCTTTTTTTGAAGGTTAATGGTTCTTTAGTTAAATCTTGCTTACTTTTTAACTGCAAAATTAAAACTAAAAAAATCAATTTCAGACTAAATTACAGTAAACAAACATTACAAAGCATTTAGGTTTCCATATGGGTTGCCAAAACGGAACCTCGTGTGTCAAAGACTATGCACAGAATCCAGAAGTTAATAACTGCATGACCCCATCTGTTCAGTGTTATAAATTCCAAGGAACAAATGAGCTTGAGCTGTTTCTTCAACAGAATAATAAAAGAATCATTAGCTTTATAACACAATCCCCCTATACCTGTATAGATTTTGGCCAAGAAAACTGCATAGCCTGGGATGTTTTGACAGCAGTTTGTATTTAAAAATGCAAAACTGGCCTAAGACGTTTGTAATTCGAGCTTTAAATCAATCTTCTTGCATTCAAAAGGCGTCTGCATTATAATAAAACCATATTTTGAGTGTCATTCACTTGTCTAGGTTCTCTCCTCAGAATCTGGGACTGGGAGCCTTCTGTGACTTCTCAAAATTGTTGCATTTCAAAAAACCGGCAGGGGAGTCTCTAGTATCATTGCAACAGCTCCCCCGTGTGGCTGGACAGGGGCAGCACCACACAGGCTGTAACTCCTGGTCCAGTTCTGCTGTGTCAACAAAAGCAACATTCCCCATGGGTATGTGTGTCCTGATCCTGGAGCTTAGTGTGGGAATACATTGTCCATTCAGGCTGGATAAGACTGGCTACCCCTCAAGTACCTCTGTGTCCACCCCCCACTATCCTTAACAAATAACAATGCAGTGTTGCATGACAAAAATACAATGTTACCTAGAGAAGCCATTTTTTAAATCCTAAGCTTGACACAGGCCAAGGACACGGTCTACTGAGGTGTGACTGCGGTGTCAGAAATGTGCATAGGATTAATCATTCTGAATTAATGAATAAACAGATACTTGCCAGGTGTCTGTGCTACTCCCTGTTCCCAATGAGCGCAGGGCTGCATATGGGTCCGTTTCAAAAGGGCAGGACACCTATAGTACAAAGAAGTACTTTAAGACCCCATGTGTGACAAGACAGGGTCTTTCAGGTGTGAAAAACAGCACTAGCACTTGAAAGACTAACCAAGCAGAACAAATAATACCACTTTGTGAAGTGCAGACTGAAAGAGCTGATCGCTGCTTTTGACAGAAGAGCTGTCCTATGATGAGTTTAAAGGGGGCCGAGACTCCCAGTCTTCTAAAGTTGACAGGGGGCTCATCTATGACTTCAGTCATTCAGGAATTAATGTGGGAAAACAGAGGATTACTGCACTGTGTGTCTACTAGAATAATAAAAGATTGTGTCTGCAGATAGGACAGTAAATAGTGTTCAATTAATGTTCATCAAAGCAGGGGAGTCCATCTCCATCCTTCAAGGGCCACTACCAAGGAGGTTAGAGGAGTGCTCAAAACATACTCGATTATGGCAACTTTCAACCTAAAAACAGCAAACATGTGCAGATGCGATAGTTGCTACTCCCATATCTCTTCATGGAAGTGGCTCTATCTCAGACTGTTCCTGCAGGGCCCAGTGTCCTCTGGTTTAAACTCCAGCATGAGCTGTATGTAAGTGTGAGCGATATGTGTGACTGGGGGGGTTATAAGTAACGGTAAAAGACCTTAAATAATGTTGTTTACATCTAAAAACTAAGATTATCTAATTGACAACTCAGGCTGGGAAAAAGGAACAGCAGACCGGATCTCCAGGGACTGACAGCCCTGTAAATAGTGTCGTTGAGGACTCCTTATCAGTCTGCTGTATGACACAAAACATGACAAATTTAATAATACTTATGCTCAATCAAAAATGTATTTTGGTATGTCCTCTTACCCAGGTCTTGAATTTCTTTATGGAAGGCTGTGGTTAGAAATTTAAAGAAAGCTGAATTTCAACACTTCTTGGGGATGTGAATGGTCTGCAGATTGCAACACTCTGCATATTAGATTTTTCGGAATGTATAATCCCGAGATAAAGAAGCAACGTTTACGGTCGCCCAATTTTCACTTTCATCATTAACTTGCTCATAAGCTGCTTGTAATATTTTTCATTTTTTGCGCAAACAACCTAGAAGGTTTGCGGCCCGGTTCTGCTCTTTGAGTAAGTTTCCTCAGTCCGCCCACAGCCGCTTGACGCCTGCAGAGCCGTGCCTGAAGAAGCTGCATAGTCTGCCCCCTAGCGTTTCCTTTCTTCCTCTGCACCCAGAAAGAACACTGCATGGCTTTTCTTGGGCTCGCTGCTAGTTTAGCGTAACACGTGACATTCGTTAAAAAGCCTGAAGGTTAATGGATGTAAAGCCTTTCCGTACAACAGACTGGCAAGCTTCATTGGTAGCACAGGCGATAGCTTGTAAAAATGATAAAATGTTGATCTTGCTTGGAACGTCTTGTGTTAAAAATCAGACGGGACAACAATTTATAAATCGGTGCAGGGCGTATGTGTGAGATTACGGATGGAATTGATGCCTAAGGATAGTTACAGCTTTCAAAGCACAGGCCAGTGTGTAGGTGTCAATTATGTACACATTACAGAAACTCGGTGGTGTGAAGAAGACATTGGAAAATCTGGCAAACAGTACACACTGTGCATTAGGAAGCAATATGAATAACCTTACTTTACCTATAGAACTGAACCAAAATAATACAGGTATTATAAAGATAATCTGTTGATGGTGCTACGCTATTTATGGCACTGCGCTGGGGGCGTGGCTTGAGTGACGTTCTCGCGGGGAATATGCAAAACCGGACACTTACATTGGCCGGTCCCGGTTGCCGGGGTAACGGTTTGGAAGATTCCACTGGCGGTCTGAGGAGGGGGAGCCCTTCCCCCGGTGTCGGCAAGGTGCTAGCGGGATGTGAGAGAGGGGCCCCATGCCCCCATCCTGCCGTGGGATGTGTGAGGACGCCCAGCGGCTGGGGCCACGGGGCTCCCTGAGGGCTGGTTCCGGCCTGGCCCCACGCTGCCACGGGCTGCTGAGGACCCCAGGTCCCCGAGCTGTCCCAGAGGCCCGGTGGAGATGGAGGCTGGGCACCGTAAGGCCTTTGGCCGGCCCAGGTGGTCGCAGGCGGTTGGGTGAAGGGGTTTGCTCCTGCAGGTGGTGCAGGGCTGGCCCAGGTGGTTGC
Source organism: Lepisosteus oculatus (assembly GCF_040954835.1). NCBI lineage: Eukaryota > Metazoa > Chordata > Actinopteri > Semionotiformes > Lepisosteidae > Lepisosteus > Lepisosteus oculatus. The sequence continues at coordinate 2,918,424 of NC_090724.1, read as the reverse complement.
AGGCGGTTGGGTGAAGGGGTTTGCTCCTGCAGGTGGTGCAGGGCTGGCCCAGGTGGTCGCAGGCTGTTGGGTGAAGGGGTTTGCTCCTGCAGGTGGTGCAGGGCTGGCCCAGGTGGTCGCAGGCAGTTGGGTGAAGGGGTTTGCTCCGGCCGGCGGTGTAGACCAGAGATTTTGCTGCAGAGTCCCTGCAACTGTCATTGAAACAAAACAAAACAAAAATCAGAAAAGGGTCTTTTTTTCCCTACATTGAAAGATATAAAATGCTCAATTCGCCCCTTCTCTATTTTCCTTCACACAAAGTTGCAAAATCCAAAATGAAGAATTGATTCCCAGCTTTGGACATTTACAGGAAGGGCTCCCCGTTAAGCGCGCGAGTGCAAAACAGAAACCGCCCCCTTCCTTCCCGAATAATGACATCAACACTCGTCAAGGAAGTTTAAATCATTCTGTCAATGTGGAAGATAACGAGCTTAGTGCGTGTCAGCTTATTATCTGTAATGGGTGCTCATTGAGGTTATAAACCTTGAGCATAAATTGGAAACGGATGAATAGGACAGTAATTGAAATGTTATATGTAATCAATTTTTAAATGAACACGCCATTTGTGTTATTTTTTCTATATATTTTGGCGAATCGTAAGTGTAATGCAGAAATGTAACCAGATGGATAATTTTATTCTTTTACTGTTCATCCAATCAAAACGTGTTCCCCAACAGAGGGGAGATACTCCAGTTGTTTGGAGCGGGGGGGATTTCGATATAAAGTGGGTTTGTGGTGAACCAGGCGTGTTTGTCACGAAGGGGGCTTTATACAAAAGCATCGGCCGCTTTTTAAATCAGATACTCTGGAGTACATAGCATGCGTCCAATTGATGCTGTTTTTTAAAATAAAACGTCACGCCACCACGCTTCCTACCGGCGTCCCGGGGCGCCCCGGGGTGACAGGCAGGGCTCGGTCTCCTGACACCCACCTGAGCTGCAGGGATTCGGGGGGCTGTCCGGGCTCTGCGCTGTGGGGCTCACGGGAAACACAGCCAACAATTCGTCTGTGGACGAGCTCTAGGCGGCGGGCAGAGAACCGGGAGAGCTCAGACAACACAAAGCAATGGTCAGGGTGTCCGATGTGATTTATGGCTTTCTAAAACTACATCAGTTCATTCAGTTCCCTCCAGCCGACCGACATGCAATAGCTCAGCCTTAACGTGCAATACGACCTAGATTCTATTGCAGGTCGATAAGTTCTGCTATGGCTTTCGGAAGCAATCAATTTTACTCTACAAGGCAGATTAAAAAAGACATTACAATGCCTGATTACCTATTAAGCAGATAGAGAGTTCCTACAGAAATTGATAACAGGAGTGCTTATCATTTTTAGTTAATTGTTCAAGAGGGTAATATGTTACACAAGAGCCTCGGTAAATTGGATTCAGTCATTCGGTGCACACAGTGGATGACCCGTAAATTTAGTAGCTCCACCATCAATTCTGATTGCTATCTACTGTAATTTATTGCCTCCAGCAGCTGAGACAAGCTGACCCAGGGTTTGCCACAGAGTGGAAAGAAAATTTCTCAATGTACTTCCTCCCTGTAGTGCTGACATGGGGATAAGGCAGTGCTGGAATAACAAATGGGCAAATTTCAAGACGGCAGAAAAAAACTAATCAACATTGAAAAAGACAACATTCCCCTTTTGTGCTTTGCTGACAGGTATTTCATTTGAATTTCCGAGAATCAGGCTGTGTGAATAAGAGCATGGGTATTTGCATCAGTTCCCTAAATCGGTCCCCTCCACAAATCTTGTCAGATTTTGTGCGTCAGATCACCGTTTGCATACCGTCTTCTCCTCGTGGTGCTGTGGGGGGGAGCTGGGTGTGAGACCGAAAAGATCTAGCTCCTCCAGCCCCTAACAAAAGAGAACGGAAGAATAGTTCAATTTCTGTCACAAAGTCCTTTTAAAAATCACTGATTTTGTACTACAAACGCATGTTCTGTGACGAGATCCACTGTCAGTACTCCTTGTATGCCCCCCCACACACAGTCTAAATGTCTAACAATTTCGAGAGAACACAAAGGCAAGACCCTAGAGTTTTAGTAGTAAGTCCTAATAGTTACAAGTGAGGGATCTAACTGTTCTTGAAAAGGCCCCTTATATTTTTCTGGTATATTGCCTTGTGATACCTTCTAGTACTGTATATTCACCGTGAACCTCCAGGAACTGCAGAATAATCTTATTTCTAAGAAATGAGGTTTGGAGTTCTTTCCTGTAATTGTATTCAACAGCAAGCCCAGAAGTTGCCCGCGAAGCACATTTCTCAGCTTTCCAATAAAGGGTTAATTTAACATCTAAGGCATCTGAGCTGAGCTTTCCTTCTCTTTTCATATTTTGTTCTTTTTCTTCTTCCTCACCAAAAAGTAACACATTATAGAACGAAATCCCATAAGCAAGTGAATGACCAAGACGGAGACAATGGTTTGGATTGGCAGCACTGAAGCCTAAAGCACATTCCTGGCAAGAGTGACTGTCCACAGATCCCACAGAATTTATTCACTCACCTTCGGAGCCTTAGCCACTTCATCCGGTAGCAGAAGACTGCTGTTCTGCAAAAGACAAGCCAGTGCACCAGAAACATTTGGTTTATCATGGGCTCTGGAGCTTCTCATCTTCTGACACAAGAATCTGATTGAAATTTACATAGTAGCTATGGGCAGGAGGCAATGTTCCCTCTAATTTTTAACGGCCTATGAGTGTAAACATTTCAAATTGTACAATTGTTTGTCCCCAGTGACAAAAACCTGTGAACACTAAATTGAGTGTATGTAAAATTGTGAACCCTGAAGGTATTTTTTGGTAATATGGTCATGCTCATAGAAGCATAGAGATCCAAAAGACCGGGACAGTGACTCAACGAGCCCAGTCATAGAGACTGAGTGTGGAGCGAGCAGGAGCAGGGAGGTTCGAGACTACGAGAGCGTACACATCGATGATCGAGTAGGGATAATAATGCACACAGCCAAGCTGGGCCTCTCGCAGCCAGTCAATTGATGACTGTGTTTGTTTTATTATCATCGTATTTTTGGGGAATTTAATTTTGTTGTGCGCAGTTCAATTTCCTATGTGCGCTGATTTCATAACCCATGTGCACCCGCACACGCACACAGCTTAGAGGGAACATTGGCAGGAGGCAGTCTAGGTTTACAAATCCAGCAGAAGAAAGAAGGAGTACTCGTATATTTTCGGTTCTCACCTGCATTGGCGTGGTCTCGCCATTTACCTGTGGAAGCACAAAGGAATTCAGTTCCGTGTCTGTCATGTTCCCCTGGAGATTCACACAGACACTGGAGCTGCGTGATCTCACTGGGGGAACTAGTAGCAAAGATAGTGTGGAGACCTTTTACTCACTTGATTTTAGAGGGCTCGTGTACTGGAAGTATTGTTATTTAAGAGATTTGAATCCTCATCTTTCACATTTAAAGCATAAATGCTCATGAGATTCCTGTGCTTTTTGAAACGATGAAATTCACAAACCAGATTCATCCCATTGAATACAATACAATTTTTAATTTTGGGCAGCCTGACCACTTTCCTTTTTTAGATGACATTTTAAAAGATCACTTTGCTTGCCTAAGGCACAAATATTTTGCATCTGAGAAGTTCTTTATGAATACTAGAGTGTTCTGCATTTTTACTTTGTTTTTTTAGCTTTTTCGCACAGAGGTTCAAAACTACTAATAACTTCACCATTCTGGAAAATGGCCATAATGTCATTGTATAGTTGGTCTGTACCATTTAACCATACAAATGCTATTTTGACCTGCATTGAAAGTGATTTTCATTATTGATCCAAAATCTCCAGTTTAGAAATGCCAGCTGGGCCAAAATGCAAATGCAAGAGACCTTGTATTTATGCAAGGTTGAGATAAAAAATACTAAGACAGCCTTCTGTCTCTCACCCTATTCAACATGGTGAGAGGCACAATCTGACGTACGTCTTTGAAGTCCTCAATTACAGGATCAGCCTGTGGGGACAAAAACATTTAAATGTTGAGGAACAACCACAAGTTCATGCTAGTGACAGATAATGTCAATTTAGGCGCTGATAATTTAATTCATTATTCCATTGTGAAGTCACTGACAAATGAACAAAATGCAAAAACATTAAAGGAGTTTCAAATACATAATTCAAAGAAGGTAAAACTCCATAATTGACAAGACAAAATATGTATTATCCCCCACAACACCTAATTATTCCTTATTAGACCCAGATTCTGCAAGTGAGATCAGACTAGTGTTCTCCCCTAGAGAAAAGTTGTGAAATGAAATACAAAATTATTTTAGCCATAAAAATGAAAATGATTCTAAAACCGTCTGAATGCATTTCTCTCCACAGCCTGCGTCAAGATCATCTCAGGTTATCATTAAGATCATTTCTTTGATCAATAACTATAATGCTCTCAGGCATCAGGATTGTGTAATAGAGCATAAAAGCCTATGCTGGGAGGTGACTTAGGAGGCCATGAGTCATAATTGGATTCGTGGAATTAAGAACTGGTTTCACGTGGCTGGTTTTAACATAAATAATAAAAAAAAAGAAATGGGATCAGGTGGGTTAGTGATTATCTGCTTATGTCTTCTCTTGTTTGTCCAGCACAGAATTCTGTAACAGGACTGGAGTGAATCCCAGGGAACATGTTGAGCAATCCTGCAGTTCATCATTTCTCTCCTCCAGAACAGACCTAGTCAAGGCCCAAGAGGTTTGCAAATAAAACAAATTGATGGACGGTCTGACCCTACTGCTTAGCTGTTCGACACATCGGTCTTATACAACTTGAAGTGATCAGGAATGGGCAGCCTTGACTCCTCCATTAAGAGACTCGGTTGCTCCTTATCCTTAGTTCTTTATGGGATCATTAAGAGGCGGGTCTGTGATCAATTAAGGAAATCCTGTTCTGGATTGCCTTTCTGTGCTATAACATTTCACAAGAATCAGGCTATCCTGTTCTCACCAGAAAGCCTCAGAATTCATAATGGCTTGCTGGCACTCTGATCCAGAGGACGATTAGAGCAAATTTAGGATGTAGCAACCGTTAAGTGAGCATTTCAAGTCATGGGAGTCAAACTCAGTTCCTGGAAGTCCTACTGTCTTCTGATCTTTATATCTCCCAAACACAGAGTTGAACAGCTGGTCTATTTTTTTAGTTAACAGCATAATTGTAAATACTTTAACCAGGCTTGAAAGTTTTAGGTCAGTGTAATTCTACCAAAATGCATTATTTCAGTAATCATCTGTAAAGGATCTTAAGAAAAATCCTTTATATCTCTAGTCAAGAAAACAATTAGGTTAATTGTTTAATTGACTGCTCTGGTTCAAAAACCAGAAGGCATTAAGCCCTCCAGGAATAGTGTGTCACCCTAGAGTAAGGGTGTGCCTGCTCCTGTCGTCTCGCCATGCTACTGCCACAGTGTGCCCTTACTGCATTGGCCATCTTGATGAAGAAGAGTTTGTAGATGCCCTTGTGTCCGAAGATGTACGCAAAGGCTCGGGGATCAAACTCATCCTTCTTCACTAAGCTGATCTGCTCCATTGGGTGCTCCAGCTCCACTTGCTGCACAGAACACAAGAACGTGAGACATTAGACTACAGGTTACAAACGAGAAGTTATTTGGGCCTGTACAGCCTGGGTGGTGTGGTGACCTAACTAATCCCAGGATCTCATTCATCTGTTTCTCGAAAGAAACCAGAGTATCGGCTTCAATAAGAGGGCTGGGTAGCTTGTTCCAGACTCCCACAACCCTTAGGGTAAAGAAGTGACCCCAGTTCTCAGATTTAAATGCACTTCAATGCAGTTTCCACTTGTGCCCTCTGGTTCGTCTTTCACTGCTCTTTCTGAAAATACATGCTGGGAAGACTGTCAGTGTCTTTGAGGATTTTGGAAACTTGCATCAAGCCCCCCTATAGTCGTCTCTGTTGAAGACTAAAAAGGTTCAGTTCCTAGAGCCAGTCATTGTGTAGGAGAGACAGTCAAGAAGAAGCAGTCATGAAACGTTTAAGGCCATTCTGAACCCATGTTATTGTTTCCTTCAATAATAAAACCGTAAAAAACGAAGTTGTACCATGTCGCATAAATCATTCAAGAGAGCAATTGAGAATCCCTTATTCTGTAGTGTGAAAAGTCCATCGATTCAAAAAGGATTCCACTGCTCTCTTAATAGACAATGCCTACACCCTGAGAGCTGGCTAGACCAGATTCTGTATTGATTAGTTACTACAGCTACCAAATGAACAAGTTAATAGGAATGGGCTCCTGTTTGTAAACCTTTCTGTGTTCAGGTTTGTCCTTTTAAATGCTAAAAAACCTGCCGACGTTTTTATTCCTAAAATTGAATAAGATACTATCCAGAGAGACTGTATTATCTGAGTGGCAGAATTTCTCCCTGTCTAACATTACTAATATTATCTTTAATTACAGTACAATAACACAAAAGCTTCATGAAGCTGGACTGCTAGCCATGACCAGCTGTGAAGGATTTCAGAAAACACGCTGAACTCGGAGTTCTGTGAGACAGACCTATGACATCTCCTAAATATTCCAGGACACCCACACTTTATTTTGAATTTGGTAACAGTTCTCTGCAAATATAATCTTGTGAACAATGGTCACTTCCCAGAAAATACAAAAGAGGTGACTACATTGAAACCTTGAATCTATTCACTCTGTAATGTAGTATATTAAAAGCATTTATCCCATCAAATCAAACATTTATTCAATGACTGCCAGACACTAAAGTTAAATATTGGGTGTTTGCTGAAATAGTTTCAGAGAAATGGAGGAATGGATTGCACTATAAAAAGCATGACAAGTTGGCTAGATCCATGACTTTCTTAGAGCAAGCGCAAAGTGTTTTACTGAATCCTTAAAATAAATAAACTATTCTAAATTGCAATACCTGACTTCGAGTGCACTGATGAGATCTCAATGTTTGGACACATGTCTGTTCTGATAGAATTTTCTAAACGTAAAACACTGGCATCTTTTTAATTCCAAAACTTCCAAGAATAATGAATATTGATAAAAATAAGAGTGCAGTTTGCTGCCTCCGTTATGCGTAAATAGAGAAAAGGATTGCAGCATTGTGATTTTTTTACTTGCACTATTCCAGAATTGGTTAATGTTGTGGAATTGTGTGATATCTACTTGGTCATTTAATCTAACATGCTGTGGTAAGGCACCCTGTTTCATTTGATCTGTCCTGTAAATGCACTGACCTTACTGGAAATTCTTAAAATGCTTTGAAACAAATCTTTATGACTTGTTAGTTTGACTGTCCCTGTCTGTGCAGCTTTCCTACTGTAATTCTACTGCACTCTATTCTGTAGTGGGGTGAGTCACTGCCAAGTGCTTTCATAGTCACCTCTAAAAAGTGCTCTGTAAAATTAAGAATTAATGGTTTGATTACAAAAAGAGTTTCCAGCAACAGCAATTAAAACTGGTTATTTAAAATATGACTTGCTGTGTTCATTCCTGCAGATAAGATTGCAATCTTCCTACGCTCTAAAGAGTGCCAAAGTCCGGAAACTTTCCCAACAAAGCCAGGCTTTCTAATGCGTTTATCCCCATCTGAGCTTTGGTTGCTGTGGCCTTCAGTTGTATATTCCTGATCACTTCAAGTTGAGCTGTCCTCAATCACATTTTCCATTTTTATTTATCGTATTGGAGAAACCACACAAACATTTGCTTGCACATGTGCCCAAACTCAATGCCAAGCCCCCGTCAAGCAGAGTTCATGTCGCCTTGAAAGGATTGTTCCCAGGGACCCACAATGCATCAGGCCGAGTCCTACCTACCCCTGATTTCTCGTCCATGATTTTCACCCCCGCGGTCGACACCTTCAGCCAGATCCTCTGCTTGTGCTGACCTTGCTGACGCGCGGCCACCTCCCGACCCTGAGGTGAGCAAGAGGCCACAATGCTGTCAGCCCGCACTACAAAAGCCTACCAATGAGCTTTTCCCTTTACTTTCATGGTGTTCACTGTGTTTTAGGCTGATATACTTGGTGCATTCCCTCAGTCTCTGATTGTCACTCAATTTTAACCACAGCTGCTAGAGGATGATAAAATATTTCCCCCCAAAAAGCATTCTTTACAATACAAAATTGCCCTTGATTCAATATTCTGACTTGTTCGTGGTCATACAGAGACTTAATTTAAGCACCAGCGATCGGGCACAGTTCTGAAACAGGGCTGGTTGTTTTCCAGTTTACCTTGAGCTTCATCATGGAGTCCAAACACATTTTGTCACCCTGGGGCTCGGGGACATCATCCACCCCAATGAGCTTGGCCTTGTACCGGACTCCATCGCCCTGGAACCGGGCCATCAGGAAGGCTGGGGTCTTGTCTGTGACTGCGGGGAGGAAAGGGCTGGGGTTAGAGAGAACGTGGATGACGGGCATTTCAATACCATGTGGCAGAAACTCAGACGTACCCAGCATCTTGCACTATTCCATCACTGCAAAACACTCTGCAGTTTTGCTATTTGCACCCGTTTCAAGTAAAATCTGCCACACTGTTGGTGAGGAACAAGCACTATTCCGTTAACCTTGCACAGAGACTTCAGCCCGCAATGCTAGAATCCTGCCATAGCATTTTGTGAAACTCCAAAGCAAGAAAACCAGACAAGGAATACTGGCAAAAGCACGTAGATTGTTGTTTATCAGACTCCTGGTTTCGGAATAAAAAAAATAACTGTCTCATTTTTGCACAGAAAGAAGTTTGGACATATCTAAACTTTATATTCCATAGATTCCAGGCCACTGTTCAAAATCTCTAGCTTGAAAAACACAGCTCAGTGCACACGGACCTGAAAGGCTGGGGGGCTTCCTCTCAATTCTAACCTATCCAGCTTGTTTGGTCGCTAGTTGCTAATTGTGTGGAGGTAACAGATCTGACCACATGGCATGCTGGGTAACAAGTCTCAGGCTTCAACTGCAATTTGTGTAAAGAAGTGTCTCCTGTTTTCCATGTTAAATGCACTTTCTCCATAGTTTACTCTTGTGTCCTCTGATCTGGGACTATAGGCTCTGAAGATGTCCACCAGGTTGTCTTTATCTCTGCCTCTGTGTCAGGTCCAGTCTCCTGCAGGTTTTCTCCATTCAGGACTCAAGAGAATCTGTTAGTTTAGTCTACCAAGACAGGATATTCCTTCAAGCCCAGAGATGTATCAGGCTGCTCCTCTCTGGACACCAGGCCAGTAATATCTTTTAGTTAGTGGGTTCAAACTCCAGCTATGCCCTTAAATCCAGTGCATGATCGAGCTTCCTTTTGGCCCTTCGGTTGACAGCTAAAGTAAATCCCTACTATAAGTGACTTGGCCTCAGCAGTTGCTGATTTTATATCTCACTCTGGTGATGCATTAGATTCAACTGCCCTCTATATGAGTAATGTCTGCTGTTATTCTATGGAAAATGCTTGCATGCACTCTGAGTGACCTGATATATCCCACAGGAGGCTACTTGAAATGTAATGACATGTGTGAAGCATCAATCATACACAAAGGTCAAGAAGCTACATGTATCTCACCAGATTTCAACTCTCCCTTGTCAGATAAGGAATTATTTAATCTACAGGGTGGGATTAATTACAATGGATGACGAACAAAAGAATTACAAAAGTTTATAGTGGCCTTTTTTGGTGGTGGGGGCACGTTCGTCCAGCCCTGCTGACGAGCAGCGGAGTGAGCTAGCATTGACGCAGCAGCTGGTTACTTCACCATCCAACCCATCTCCCAGCGCCGGTTGTCGTGGATACCAATTGTCTGGAGACTTGGATCACCTGGGGACGATTTACGACCACGCCCATTCCAGGTGGTTCAGAAGATAAATGCTGGGATCTGATTGAGCTCGAGGGTCTGACAGAGTTTTGCCTCTGAGCCCCTCAGGTCTTGCTGCCGTTTTTCTCTAGTTTCCTTATCCTGACCTTTGCTTTTGCATCTCTCAGGTCCCCCCTGGTGTTGGTCCCTTTGCTGCCTTTTCTACAGATCCAGGATCTGCCCTTTGCTTTGATCTGCTCTTCACCACGTTCCTGGATCTGACTCTCGTGCTTTAGACTGTGCTTAGTTTCATTTTCATCAGCTTTGACTCCCTATAGCTCAGCCACGGACTGAGCAACTTCCAAGGAACTGCTTTGAAGTCTGCTTCACAACCATCTCTGCCTGCTACAGCACCATGTCGCTTCTGGCCTCAGAGGCCTGTACACTTCCCCTCTGTGTGCAGACAACACTGTGTAGTTTCCCTTGGCTGTGAGCTGATTGCTTCCCTTTGTCCTTACCTGGGGTCATCTGCATGCTCAGCGCAGTTACCTGCCTGTGTGTGTGCCTGCTGCCTGCGCAGTTCCCTGTGTGTGTGTGTGCTGCCTGCGCAGTTGCCTGTCTGCAGGTTTTCCTGTCTCAGCTGCCTCACACCCGCCACTTCACTCCGCACCTCAAGAGTTGCTGCTCATCCCACCACAGCAGTCGATTATTTCAATAAAATCCTTTCCACAGCTTGCTAAATATTTCCTTCCTTACATTTGTCATGGAAAATTCTTCAGGGAAACAGAAAACAATCCATGATGAGATAAATGCGAAACAATAAAATGGCCTCTCATGTGTTACCTATTCTACACGGTTGCGAACCATAAAAAAAACAGTTTGTACAAAATAATGGGTAAACGGCCGTTGCAAATTCTGGAAGGCAACGATGGCGGTCTTGAGGCCAGCTGGAGGACATCCACAAAACCACGTGATGCGTATTTGTCCCTTGGTGGGGGCAGAGCCGACTGCAGCACAGGGAACTCGGGATCCCTTAGCGAAGAGTGCATAGCCCAGTCCTGGCACCGTTCTGTGTTCACTGGGAATGTCTGACCACAACTCACAAATAGCATAGCCTGCATTCAAATCTGTGATCTCCAAAGTAATAGACAGGGTCAAATCTAGAGCAGCATTCTCTTACAAGAACTGCAGTCCTACAGCTTATTGTTTAATTGATTTTATAGCAAAGCACTGTGTTTTTTTTTAGTTGTTTCACATCACAAGAAATCAGTTCAGAGGGTTAATCACATCCACATTTTGTGGTTTCAGCAGTAAACATAGAGAGGCCTGTGTTTTCTTTATAACCTAGTTAGCTGAATCCCTCTGCGTACCAAACTCTCAAAACTCCAGGACACAATGAATAAGATTTGAAAACTGTTTGGTCTTCAGAAAAGAAGCAGCAGAAGCTGAATAAAATAAAGACTGAAATCCGATGCATTCATCATACCTAACCACCAAAAGTCTCTCCACACACATGCAAACAATTGATATGAATGCATGGTCATGAAATACAGTTCGGTTCTTGCAACCTCACTAGAAGCCCCAGCAGGCTGACTTCACCACAGTGGAGACTTGTAAGAAGTCCCAGCATACTTCAGTGTCATTCGTAAAGAAGTGTGTAAAATCCACTCCACACCGCAACTCTTCAAACAACCTCTTGTGTTAGCATAGATGTGTTTAACACGGAGACACATATAGCATGAAACAGACACCATTAACTGAAGTTCAGGGGGGATAAGAAGTCAACCACACACAGCCCGACGGAACCGCCATTTTTAGGGAAATCAGCTCTACATTTTGAACACAAACACTCCCCTTTCCAGTGGTTTCAAGTATCCCTCCTCCACCCCGTCTCCTCCTAGCAACTGCCCCTAGGGTCACTCGGTCTGACTGGGGTTTGAGCCTCCTCATCCTGTGACCATTAGGCTGTCCATTAACCAAGCGGGCTACAAGAAAATAGGTATTCTATCATAGAATTGGTTCAACAAGGCAGAGGAAATTCCTTTATCCTGTTTTCTTACTTCATATCTTTAACCATTAGGCCGGAACCCCCCCCAACATTTAAATTGTAGAATACAAAAATGCTGAGCTAACGTATGTTGTTCTTATAATAAAAAAAGAACTCTGCTCTAGGAGCTTAATGTTTAACCTGATGTCCTTGCTGGAGGATTTTTATTCTGTGAAGTGCCCTCTCACAGTTCTGCAGGGTCACGCTGATCTTGAGGTGAAAAGGGAGCTCAAGAGCTTGCCGTGTGATGCCAGAACAAGCTTTGTTTGCAATTGATCTGAAACCCAGGGCATTCAGGGCAGACAACGGTGAGAAACCCTTTGGCAGAAAGTCCTATCACCATTACACACTTCAGCAGAAAGATCTGGCTCAAAGTACTGCACAGTAAATGAAGCAATACCCTCCTCTGAATCTGCCTGCTATTTCCTCTGTTGCACACTGCAATAACATATCACATTCCTTCTTTCCCATGTAAAGTTCACTGCTTCAGTTTTAAAACAGTCTATTCAATCTGGGAGATAAGCTTTTACATTTTTATTGTGATAAATCTTGCAATTAGCATAGCCTAGGGTAGTAAAGCACACCAAGATTATTGAAAAACACTTGGACAGCACTTTGAAAGTAAGGTAAATCAGTAAATTGAATAGACATTCACACTAAAATGCAAAATTCACCATGGCAAACTTTCATTAGCTTTAAATATTGTGGGATACTTTGGCTGGAAACCTAGAGTGGTTTTATCAGTGGTGGCTGGGAGGTAAAATGGTAGGGATGAATATTCTTCTGCTTTGTTTTTCTTTTTTTTTTCCCAAAGAAAATAAAACCGGAGGACACATAAAGAAAACGATAAGTGACAAAGAAAGAATAGACGATGACAGAAGACAAAACTCCCCATCCAGTCAACAGGTACTTACAGGAGTTTCCTAATCCAGTCCCCCTCACTCCCTGCTCTGTAGAACCCCAGTCCCGCAGGATTTCAGAAGGAACCCAAACTCCTCGATGGCTAAAGCAGGGGCCTCCTGGGGACCCCCAGTCTTGTTAGTCAGGTAGGACACTTGCTTTTAAAGATTCGCAAACCTGGCAAATCAGGTAAGCCATTGATGAATTGAGCATAAATCTGTTTGATTGAGAAAACTCTGGTCTTTGATGGCCGAGGGCTATTAAGATTTAATGATCATCCTAAATGAGCACTAAATTTCTTAATTTATCAATCAATTAATTTAATGGATTACGATGGAATTGTTTCATATCTTCAGAAATTGGTGATTTAATGGTGAACTGCAAATCCTGCTGGACTGGGGCTCTGCAGGACCAGGGTGGGAGATCTGTGGACTCTGAAACAGTTAAATAAAGTCAATAACTAATTGATAATAATTTAATTAGGCCATCAACCATTCAGGTAGAAGCCAAAAGATTCTGTGTCTCCCTTTAACAAGAGTAAAGATCGCTTGTCTAGAGATCAGGTTTTCAAAACTTCAAATCACAGCTAAGGAAGGATGTGAAGAAAGGTCAGATGTTTTGAGACTTCTGAATCAAGGGGTTGAGGTTTACCCAATCACACCTGGAGCAAGGGTACAGTGCCACATCCATCCGCTACGCCAGCAGGAGAAACTAGCTGTGACCTGTTCAGAACCTTCCATCCACTTTGAGATCTAATGGACATTTCACTGGTGTACAGTCACAGCGGACAGTTGTATTACTACTAGTAAGGATTACAGGCAGTGTCTTCAACGGCAAATAAAAAAAACCTATGTGAAAGTATAAATACTGCATCTCAGCTCTGCTTAGCCCATTTTTCATACCAGACTCCTCTGCTTCTGAGTGCTAAGAAACAAGGTTCATGTGCACTGTGACCTAAACTTGGAAGAGTGATACTGCAGGATTCCAAAAAAGACAGCAGAAATAAGAGGAAAGTTTAGATTTTACTGCTCTTTCCTGAGCTGTAACAGGGGGATTTTCACAGCAGTTTGTTTGACCAAAAACGTATTTTTGTCAGACTACATGCATACCTGGAGAGTGGAGTGCTTTCAATTGTGAATTGAAGTTAACCGAAGAAATGTTTACTAGGAATGTTGACGATTTTATTGCATATTTTTAGTGGTTCATAACATCTTATTGCAGGTCATTTCAAGACTGGCTTTTATGGGTCATTGCACGTGAAAGGAGGACAGAAAGGAGACACAAGGAGACAGGAGAAAGGAGAAAATAGATCTACAATTTAGCCAGCTAACTGATTTCAGTGAAACCACCACATGCAATTCTTTCACTGCAGTCAACATGCTGCGCATATGTATTAATATGAAGTTTCCACCAACCAACTTACCTTGATGAGCATAAAGAGGGTGTTGATACAGGAACAGTGTAGAGATAACCTTCTGCAAGAATAAGTGATCTCTACACACATACAATATCTGTAGCCTGCAGATCTGTCTGTAGACTGAGTAATAAAAGCCTTTCATCTTTTACCTGTGGGCTACATATTTGGTACCGGGTAACATGACTGCAACTTTATCTTTTGTTTATTGAGCAGCTGGTTTTTATTTTAACCTTCACCTATATTCAGGACATTTAATTCCTGTCACCTTATTTTAAATATTTTGGCACAGACACGCACATGGAGTTAATATATTGCATGTATGCAGTTCATCTGCATCTAAACTGAACTTGAGGAAGAGCATCTTGCAAAATCTGAAGTGGAGAAAACTGCTAGGTAATGGGATTCTTACTCCTTTACCTGTACTTGAGTACATATGAACGTACAAGCAAACAGGCACATCCTTTATAATGCATTACCATTCTAATCTTTGACAAGCGTTGAGTCATTAGTTTCATTTCAAAGAAACAAAACTAAATGGGTTCTGTATCTCTTTAAGCTGCAGTTCATGCCACTGAAGACAGGGTGTCAATAATACCTGCTCTCGTTCAGATCCTCATGAGGTCTCACCTTTTTTGCTGGTCCGGCGAATCCTAATGGGGTTGTGGTTCTGAACCGGCGCACTGAGTGGTGGGGTCTGCTCTTGTTCTGTCGCCATGGCAGTGTAGGATTAAAGAGGAGGGCCAAGTCCAGAGACTCCGGGGATTATCCAGTCAGTTTGGCATCATCATCCCTCCTGTAGACACCAGACAGAATGGACTTCCTGTAAGCTCTTGAGAGACAGGTGCACTGTCGGGTGAAAAGGTGGTCAGGTCTGTGACTTGTCTGGCTTAAAAGAGGTGAAAGGAGAATTAACAGTAATCCTATGCTTTTCCAAGAGACAGTCCTGATTCAGAGTTGTTTCCTTGGCAAAGCATAACAGATGAAGAGCGGGATTTGGATGTGATAGCTTTGGCGGGTACAGGCCTCATTTACCAGCATTTACCCTGACTCTGGGACATGCAAGATATGGAAGAACAATTGCAAATTGCTGTATTGAAACCTCTCACGGGCTGAGAGGGCATTTCTGCATAGCGCAGCTAGGAGAAGAAGGAGTGGTTTCAGAGCCTTGATAAATTTGCACTGCCAGCAAAAACTCGCCGCCTGCCATGCAACTCTGTCGAATTCTGAGAAAGAGCTTTCTCACCTTCCCCCAGTATTGTAGCAAACGTATTAAACAAAGAATCATACACAGCTTGAAGTGGGGAACAACAGCTTAGAGAATTGTTTATGCAGTTCAAACTAACAGTTTACTGCATTGAGCTAAGTAGAAAAGGCTACAGATGTTCACACAGCTCATATTACACAAAACATGGGAAAATGATATGACTGTTATTTCCAGGCAGATTATTGCTTTATTTCACAGTGGCTGTACGTTTGTTCACAGATTCTTAGCATGCACACCATTTTTTTGAAAAAACAAATGAATATCCCACTTTTTGGAATTTGCTTAAGGATGCATGGCACCCAATAGTCTGATTATCAATCTGTTTAGTAAAAATCTCGCAGACAGATTTATTGTCTTTCTCCATGTTTTCCAGCAAATCAAATTAACATGTTTGCCACTGAAGTCAGAGTAGAGAAAGCATTTTCTAAGCATTGAATGCAAAGGATGTCATCACTATCCCAGAGGGCTTATCAGTCTGCAAACATACAGCATTTGCATCCATCACAGATACCAGTTCTATTCTTGCTGAGTGCAACACAAATTCTACCTCTTTCTGCCAGGTTGTCCTGGAAAGAGTGAAGACGCTCGGCAAGTTAGTGATGCTTCTTACCTGCTGGGAGTCCCTTTCTCTCTGCTCACTGGTTGTCCTGGGCTTGCAGACTCGCGCGCGCGCAGTGGCCAAAGGGCATCATGGGGAAGCAAAGTTCGCTGTGGATGCTCAGCTCGTGACACATTAACAACACGGGCATCTGGGAAATGAAAAACTCCCATTGGCTGCAATGTTGTCTAGCTGCTGGATTGCAGCACAGCTGATCTGACAGAGCCTTGGCTGATAAGAGATTTCCCTCACTTCCTCTCTCCTTTCACCAGATCACGGGATGGGTGATAAAGCATGCTTTAAAATGGCAAATCTAGGATGCTGAGTTACAGTGTTCAGTGTCCTTCATTGTATCTGCTTAGGTACTTACTGGGCTAGTGTTAGTGTTAACGTTCTAACATAAAAAACTGATGCATGCTGGGGGGTTTAGCGTTACACAGATCTCTAGATCCCATTGTCTGCTGAATATTTGTTACTTAGTTGAAAGCATGTACCAGATGCCTCCAAAGCACAAATACAATTCTGTATTTTAGATAGTACAGAGCTGACCCTGTGACATTCAATTGCCCAAATCTGGTAGTCAAACATTCCAGGGAAAATATTCCAGCTGTGCAACCTTTCGTGAGTTTTCTGTTATTCTTTCAAGAAACTCGACTATGTAGCATCATATTCATAACTGTACCTCACTGTTTATATTTATTCATGTTGATATCTGAGCTCCGTTTAATTCCTACAACAAAATTATTTTATAATTTCCATTGTTTATCTCTCTGACAGACAGCTGCATGTTGTTAATACAAACCCTGAAGTCAAACTGTCCATGCGACTGTTCTTAGTTGTCTTGTGCCAGTGTGATGTCCGGCTCATAAATAATGTCCTTTTATGGCATTCCTCTTCGCATTCTCACGATCTCCAGGCCTCCTACTCTTCTTCAGCTCTGTCATGAAGATGCTTTTCCTTAGGACAGCAGACAAGGCACTTTGCACTCTAGAAAGATATAATTAGAGAGTGTCAATACAGTGACCGTGGTAAAACTTTACTGGGTAAATGTCCTGGGTTCATCAACAAAACATTGATGATAGAAAATGCCCCATCTGAAAACCCCAAAGACATGTCAGCGTCCAAGCTCCTACCTCAAGACTCAAGCCTGTGGAGAGAAACGTTGAAGAGCTCACCATTTCTAGGGGACTGGGGGACTGTACCAGCAAGTCCTATGTGTCAGAACGGTGGCATAATGCTTCCATTCCTCCTGGTGCTCTGGTGTCATCCCACAGTCCAAATAGATACTGGTAGGTTAATTAGCTTCTGAGAAAACTGACCCTGGTGTGAATGTGTATGTCAGTCTGTGCCCGTGATGGACTGGCATCCTGTCCAGGGTGAACCCTGCTTGGTCCCTGTTGCTTGCCAGGATAGGACCTGGATGGATAATAATTAGAGCTGTTGTCTTACAACTACAGGGTTTGTCCTTTATTTCCAACTCAGGGAACAGCATCTTTCTGCGTGGAGTTTGCATGTCCTCACCAGGTTTGCACAGGTTTTTCCTGGGTGCCCTATCTGCCGAAGGCATCCATGCTTGGTTGGATCGGCAACTCAGAACCGTCCCTTGAACCTCTGCTGGCAGCGGCTCAGTGAGGAATCAGACCCAGTAGCCCGTCGGAGCTTTACACAGTTCTCGGAATGAAAAGAATGCCTTTATTGTAATTGTCAGGGCGAAAGAAACTCTGCTGCAGAGAGAATGAAATAATTCAAACCACACAGCAAGAAGCCGCGGCAGGAAATAGTGACTGTAAGGAATAACATCAGATTGAGCTGAGCTGAAGAAATCATGCTTTTGACGAAACGGTCTGTTAGATATTTTCCCATCAGACTTCAAGGCTCTGCTTATTAAGCCACTGTTATGATTGTACACCTGCCAGATAGGGGCGGACCAATGATTGGAGTCCAGTTACTGAAGTTCCTGGAAAAGACAATGGGACTCCTGCCAGGAATGCATCTTTGAAAGGGGGTGGGGCTTTGTGGGGAGAGGGGTCTGAAAGGACTGAAAAGTCAAACTGGGGGGGGTTATTTTTAGATTCTTCATATGACCAGGAAATTACCCTAAACTTGTTGCAAGCATCAGCAAAGTTCTGCGTAAACACAGAGGTTTAAAGAGGATCAATTGGATGGAAAATAATTTACAGGCTCTCAATGGGGAATTCTTACAGAATCGGGAAACGTGAAATTAAAATGCTACTGAAAATAGGTGGCAATTTTGGGCAAACACTAGGGTCTGCAGTTCAGTGGTTGACATCAGCCATGGTTATCACAAAAAAGCCCTACAACAGTGTTCTCACAAACATGCAAGTGCAAGTCTACAGCCGTATGGTCCATGATAGCTGTTCCACAAAGGCCCCCCGCTGATCAGACAACTCTCTATCAATGCATCTCTGCACACTTAAGTCATTCGTAATCTTTGATGCTTGTGGACAAATGGTCAAGAAATACCAGTGGTGAGAGCAAAACACCTCTTCAACCAGTGTTTTAATTACAGAGTTAACTCCCATTAATCTCTATCCCATTCGAAAGACTGCAAGCTATACAATATTTATATACCGTTCTCAATCTGCAATTATGATACCATAAGTATAATCAAATTAAAGAACAATCATTGTATTATAGGTGGGAGGAAAGCCTTTTGTCTGTATAAATTGTTCTAGTGTTTCGAGGTTCACATGAAAGCGATTTGGACAGACATCTCCTGCAGACGTGTCTCTCTATCAGTGGTTTCTCAGACTTTGAATTAAAATGCAAGCCAAATTCAGGGTCAGGGCTACAAACTACCTTTGGTGCCCAAGGCCTGTGGCATCATCAGAAAAGAAGTTTCACAGGTTCATTATGAAAAATCTCAAAATTAAAACAATATAAATCTGGGGTTTGAGCTATCTGAGAGCTCGCTGGCACTGAATCAGAGAAACATGCCTCTTGGAGTTAAGATTCTTTTGTACGGTGTGAAAGGATTTGGGGAAAAAAGCTTGTGGTGTTTATTGGAAAGGCACCGTGTGTCTTGTGTGATGTGACAGATATCCTGGTTTGCTCTGTGTACAATATTTTATGTTGGTGGTTTTTTGAAGTACCAAAGGTTAATATGTTCTACTTTAAACTACTGTAAGCCTTACTCATAAAACTGTTTCCAGAGTACTAAGCATGTTTTTTTTTTTACAAAAAGGGTAACCAAACACTGTAGTTTCATATAAAACATCACGAAAAAGATCTCAGAATGCTATTTTCAAGAGCCTCTTGAAGACACTCCAAACAATTCCTTTTGGTGCTATAAAATGACCTAGCGGAAATGTCATGAAAATAGCCCTCAGTCAGAGCCTAATATATCACTGTGCCTGCTGTCAGCAAAGAAGTTGGAGTTCTCCCAATTAGGAAGGTTTTTGGGGTGATTCTGTATGTGCATGGGTATATTCTGTATGACCATAAAATGTTGGTTACAAAATCTTAATGAGATCGTACTATTGCAGTGTAACTAAATCCTAATGTTGTGTTTGCCTTTTTCATTACTTCCTCACATTGTCTGGAAGTATCTAAGTCATATTCATAAACATTCAAGCTCAACGTTTCCCATTCGTATACAGTATGTATAGCTCATGTTTTGCCACACTTTGCAACAATCCCAGAATCAAATTAGGGATATAAATTAGGTAGAGCAGTGGTCAGAACACAGATACACTAATTACATCATCCTTATTGGAGCATTCACCCTTTATCGGTACTCTGTTTTCAACCGACTGAGCAGGGCTCAATCCAAACTCAAGCATTACTTTGAATATATACATTATATATTATGAATATATACTACAATCACATTGAGACAGTTAGTTACAGGGATGTTCATCAACAGCTGATCAATAATCAATACATAATATACATTTTTCCAAACAATTCTAACAAATTAGCTATGGAAGACTTCCATTCATCCTTTATCTAACTACTTCATCCGGTACAGGATTGTGGAGGATCCAAAGGCTATCCCAGCAAGCAATGGGTGCAAGGCAGGATACACTCTGGAAGGGACGCCAGTCCATCACAGAGCAGACACGCACACACTCATACGAGGGCCAGCTTTCCCAGGGGCCAGTTAACCTACCAGTATCTCTTTATACTGGGAGAGAAAACCAGAGCACCTCAAGAAAACCCACACAAACAAGGGAAGAACATACAAACTCCATGCAGACAGCACCCTAGGCATTGAATGCAGGGCCCTAGTGCCACCCTTATAATATTTAAAATTCATCTTACCTACTCCCTAAAATCCGTTGCCATAATCATCTAGTTTAATTCTATCATCGTATATACAGTATAACTGAGGTAAGAATTATTGGTTTCTAAATAACTAGGTCCAGTTGTTTTCACTTTTTTATGGATGGGTGCTAAATTAGCAATTTTCCAGTCAGTGTGTATGTCCCACATCTTGAGTGAAGGGTATGTAATATTCCTAAAATGTTCTTGGTTAGAAGTTGTGGATATTCTGAGGATAGGTGATTGAATCTGGGAAGTTTGTGAGACTTTTCACAAACAAGCAGACTGCGAGGATCACAAGTATTTGCCACAGTGAAGTGTTGCTTCATTGTAGTCTTTAGGGACAATGAGTGTGTTTCCAAATGTCAGGGACTTAAACCAATAATACATTAACTTCAGCTGTTTCATTACAGAAGGAAAGGTATGTCCTGTGTAGAATCTTTAGAATCAAAAACTTTTACTTTCACAAAATAATGTATATGTTTTTTAAAGATGATTTACTAGCTAATGAATTGAATCAGAGAGAGAGAGAAGAAATGATCTATAGACTGTAGTCTATAAATAACTATAGTAGGTCATTTAGCTCTGCATGCTTATTTAATACCCCTGTTAATTCAATCACTGCATCCCACAGATGTGGTTTTAACATCATGGACTGTAATTAGGGTAGTCATCTGGCACTGGAGATCTGTCTCTAAACTGAACTGATTTGAAGCATTAACCCGCTGTTAAACCTCTGCTAAATTGGTATAATAGTTTAATAATCCCGAGACAGATTCCTGCAGAACATATCGTAAGTTAAATATTTCTGTTGAAATAAAGGTATGAATAAAGCTGGGGTGTGAATAACTTTGAATTTATAACATATCCAATTACTGTGAACTGATTTGTGATACAATATTGATAATCTTTATATTCACGTTTTCACTTATTACTGCATCAGCTATTGAAAATGATTTTGCATTATTTTGCTAATACCATCTAGTTTTTAACTGCTTCCAATTCAGGGTCACAAGGGAGCTGGAGCCAGTCCTGGCAAGCAACAGGTGCAAGGCAGGATACACCCTGGGAGGAACGCCAGTCCATCACAGGACAGTCAAAAACACACACAGACACACACAATCACACTAGGGCCTATTCCCCCAAAACTTCATTAACCTACCAGTCTATTTTTCAACTGTTGGAGGAATCCAAAGCACCTGGAGGAAACCCATGCATATCAGGGGAGAACATACAAACTCCACACAGACAGCACCCCAGGTCTAGAATTGAACACAGGACCCCAGTGCTGCAAACTAATACCAATCTTACCTAAAACCAGCCATTCTCATGGGCATGCACATATCAGGATCCATATATATAAATGTATTGATTTCATTGTGTTTGCCATCACATTATGGGTAGAATGCTGCTGTTAATTTCATTCAAAGTATAACCAGTTATTTCCCTGCACACAATTAGCACTGCAGATGACCAATTCTCTGAGTGCAACCTTTGTATGGAATTTAAATAGTAAATCCCTCCTCATAAGAAAGTTTAAAACTCTAAGCAATCTACAGGTGTCCCACAATACGTACGCCAAGTGGCGTTTCTTAGCTAAAGTAATTAAAAGAACACACTTTTTAATTAAAAGTCTTACACACTCCCAGTCCTACACATATACTCACGCATCACATTCCCTTGCATACGTAGTACTCCCTATTGGCTATTACTGAATGCCTAAAAGTTACTACAGATTCTGCACTCAAAGTAATTGCAGATCTAAGAAAGTGAATTTTTAACCGAATGTGTTGAGGCAGCGTTTTCAGAAGAAAGCACTCTGTCCCTTTGCTGTCTGTTCTTGGGACAGCAAAGGGAAGATAAACCCAAAACACCTGAATACAACTTCAGTTGTGTTGCATAAATCCAGCAACTGTCTGTTGGCACACACAGCACCAAGGGGAGAAGAGCCCCTTGGTGCTGTGGGTGCCAAGGCCAATTTTTGAACTATGCTAAAATGCACTGTATTACAATACTATAGAGACCTGAGATTACTGAAGCTAGTTCTGTTTCTAAGACAATGTGTGGGTGACCGCAGACACCACAGATGAAAAATGAAAGTGAAGACCTCTTCTCACCCAGACTTCTTTGAGAGGTTGTTTCAAACTACACCTCCTGCTCCCTGAGCCCTCTGAAGGCCCAAACCTGTTAATTACAATCAAGGATGAGACTGCAGGCTTGCTGGGAATCAGCCAAACACCATCACAGCCCCCCAGTGGAAGGTACTCTGAACACTCAGATCTGAATTATTTTCTGGCACAGACAGGGTTAGCTCTTTGGACATTTGCTGTTAATTTCTTACTGTAATTTGCTTTTTGGGAATTGAGCGATTGGAAGCATCAGATCCTTAGTTGCATTACAAACAATTAATAAAATATGAGGTCTTTGCTTGCTGGCTCACCCCTTTTTCACAGAAAAGAACAAGTTTTCTTCTTGAGGCTGATTGTTTCTGAAATGTTCCCAATCTTTACGTCAATATGTTTATAAGTTTATAAGCAAGAAAAGGGAATTGGACGACTCCTGGTTTTTGATTGCAGGTAATTATGTCAACAATCTAGATGTTATCATTTCTGGGCAGCAGCTCTTGGTGTAGGAGGTTTTTCGGTCTGTGCTATTCTACAAAGTGAGCAGGTCGTGAAAGTGACCCCCATTGCAAGTGCTTATGTCGTGCCTCATCTGGAAAAACTCTGTGGTCAACATTGTGGGAACCATCCTACAGCTTGGAGTTCACCAGTTTGAATCCAGGCCATGCAACTCATTGACTGTGGCTGGGGAATTTCCAGGAACAATGCAAAATCGTGGAATTAGTTGTTGGAGAACAGGAAATCCCTTCGGAGGAACCTGGAAATTGGCTTCAGAGGAACCTGTTTCTAACTATAATCCCTCAGTTGCCCTCTTCGCTAAGAGACAATCTTGGAAGCTAGACCCAAGGTCTCCGATTTGGGAATTACTCAGAAAATTCTCTGAGCCCACATGCCAGCATACCACCATGTGTTAACACTTGCCAAGCCAGAGGATTAGAAAACACTATTGGGGAAAAATCCATCCAGCTCAGATTCCCTCCTCAGCCGAGATATCAACACCATGACATATTGGCTTGCAAGCAAATCAAAGCAGGATAAAATCAAAGCTTGGTAAACGTGTAACACAAAAGAATTCTCTTATAACCATTTTTATTATCGTGTGGTTTTATCATGTTCCAGATGACACAGAAGACATTTCTTTTCACAAAGAGTCATGAATACCTGGACACAGATCTGGGTTCAACAAACTAACACACAAATAACAACAAAGGCCCCCTTGTCATCACTTACCATCCTTGTTCTCAAAATGAACAAAAATAACAGCATCCTGTTTATAACGGCTAAACAGCTTGAAGCTTCCTGAACACTTATTGTAATTCCAATGACTGTTTCTATGCTTAACTGAACATTTGAAACCGCTAAAACAAATATTTGTTTCTGTTTAACCCTAAGGTGGCTCAGATTTCATATTTTGCTTTAAAAAAGCCTCCTGAACTGTGTTTGATTGTTGTAAGACACAAAAATAACAGGAAATTAAGATACAAGAATGTGCTCTGCAAAAGGGGACCTCTTGCATGAATCCTCTCCCTGGGGTTAGAAAAACAAATCCAATTTATAAATGTAGCAGGATAAAGTGTATTTCTGAAGCGATTCAGATGCTGCAAGCTCATAATTAAAGTTGCACAGGGACAAAAAATTAAATCTCTTCTTGACCTTTTCTGAGACACTGCAAACATCATATTTAAAAATGCGAATCCACCACAGTTCCCCTCTAAAGTAATAAGAGCAGTAGAGACATGGACTCATCTTATCATTTCAGTCCCATTTCTGCAGCATATATTGCTCCAAACGTAACCGATTCCCTACTTAGAAATCCTTACAGTTTCTTCCTGTATTTTTAGATTTTTACCTTCTGTGTGATGTGCAATCAAGATCAGTGGTTTCCTCCTTTTTTTTTACTGAAGCAGTCAGTCATATCAACCCTCACCTGAAGGAAACTCCTCAAAAACCGTGTCCTTTGAGTTACTGTATGTAACTGAGGTGATCTGTGCCAGTTTAATTATAGAACTCAGCTATAGACACTGAGGACTGCCTACACAGTATTTCCTCATTCTAACACAGAAACCACTGCGATATCTTGATTAAAGGGATGTAAAAAAGAAAGCTGCTTTAGGAAAGGAGATAAAAGCAGGTGGTTTCACACACAGCTCTAATGCGGCACATCATAAATAATGCTTTTTAATCAGCCTGAGAAGGCTGAAGGCAAGAAACCTTAGAGTAAAGCAGGTGGTAGAGAGTCCCTGCGTCAGCATGAATGGCAAGGAGTTTCCCAGAATTAAACAACATAAACCAGCTGACTAAAACCACCATTTCTGAGAAACAGACCAACCAACCTGAGATGCAGAGTGTCCTGTGTAATAATCAAATTTGCTTTCCTCTGGAGCTCCGCATGTAAGTATGCAGCAGATGCATTTGTAGACAAATCAATGATAGCCAGTTGGCAACAACATAAAATGGAGGAGGTATTTAAAGCGCACTACTAGTCTTTAGATAAAATGAAGAAGAGTACCACCTAGACATTGAAGAAGACAGTCCAAAGAATCTGGAGAAGGGCTTTAAATATCCGAAACCCAGAGGGATGCATAACACAGAGGCAGGAAAAAAATGAAGATATGGGGGAGGGAAAGACTCCATTCCCCCATGTCTTACTTCTGACTCAACACAAGGAGGAGAAGTTAAGGAAACAAAAGCAATTCTGCCAACCGAGGACAACTGTGTAACAAGATGGAAAAGACTGATTTGCCTGGGAAAAGATGAAAACAAAAGAGGGTTCCAGTTTAAGAATCACATATTAAGACCAGTCTCAGTTTGAATATGAGTGGAATTATAGAACCGATGTGCTGAACACCAGGAATCAATACATTAACGTAGAAAGGGACATAACAACAAAAATGCAAAGAACATTATAATTGATAAAATAAAACAGTCTGCATAATTTTAAATCCTGATGGATGTTTGACTTTTATTATCCATCCATCTGCTAACCTCTTCTTCCCATTCAGGGTAACGGGGGAGCTGGAGTCTATCCCAGACAGCAACGGGCTCAAGGCAGGGTACAGCCTGGGCAGGACACCAGACCATCACAGGGCAGACAGTCACAGACACACACACTCACACCAGAGCCAGATTTACAAGAAGCCAATTAACCTCCCACTATGTTTTTGGACTGTGGGAGGAAACCAGAGCACCTGGAGGAAACCCACCCAAACAGAGGGAGAACATACAAACTCCACACAGACAGCACCCCAGGTTCATAACTGAACACAGGGTCCCAACACTGCAAGCCAGCAATACAAACCACTGTGCCACCATGTCACCCAGCTTTTTTGTTTTTCTTAATGTTTTTTAAAAAGATCTCAGTATATCTAATAGCTTTTTAATCACATAGCAGTTATTTTAAGTAGCTGCAAAGCTCAAGACCCTAATTCTACAGCCCCCTAAATATAACTCACATTAATCTTTTTGCAATCACAGCAATTAATTTTGTTAAGCTATGTTTAAGTACTGGCATGGCATCATGAGATTAGCTTATTTTGGTTAGTCTGAAATGACTACTAAAGGAGAAACAGAAACTGATATCCATCAGAATTCTACAAATGTCTGTTATACAGGGATGAGCATTTTTAGCCTCAAATGGAAACTTTTTTTATCCTTATTCCCAGCCTTTGTCCCTAATATATACACTGCTTTTAGTGTAAACCACACTCCAGAGTATTTTATACACTGCAAACTCCAGCAGGCCATGCAGAAAAGCTTTGAAAGAAAGCAGACAACACTGATGGGAGAAATATAATGGCCTTTTCATGATTCTGGGTTCAATGCATTTGAAATATAATTATTTTTTTGCAAGAAAAGGAGCACGGTTTTAAGTTGATAAATGTGCAAATCCATTCAGCCATTTTATCCAATATAGGGTCACTGGATCCTATCCCAGCAAGCACAGGGCACGGGGCAGGTTACACCCTGGATGGGATTCCAGTCCAGCAGCGCACACACCCAGGTCAGGAACTGAGCATAGGTCCCATGCACAGCAAGACTTCAAGAAAGTACTTCGAAAATCCCTGGAAAACCTGCAGACAATATGGCCCTACAGGTCCAGGATTTGGGAATTCCTGCTAATGGGTTTTGGAACTTTTGCAATAGGTTTCATATTACATTTCCAATGGCAATCCATTGAAGGAGATTTTTTCCTATGGGATTCCCTGTTGTTTTTTTAACTAGGGGGAACTTCCAGGAATGAAACATGCAGGATGAGCTCCTAAAATAGAGTTTCACCTTAAGGTCTACCTGTGAGCACAAAGGCAGTTTATTTAAAAACATGATATTAGCATTATTTGTGCAAATCAGATCTTAAAATGGGATACAATATACCAAGTCCCATCAAACCCAGTCGAGAAACCTCCGAAACATAAACAGTCAAATGTGAAGTAGCTTGGTGTCAAGACTAGTTACTCACAACCGAGAGCATCAGAGAGGTTGGGCTTAAATGGCAGTGAGCTCTCAGCTTAATGACAAGGCTTTTCCAAGACTCTAATGGTACACCCTGGCATTACCACATAAATATGTTCCTCTTAAAAAGGATTAAAGGTCAGGGGCTGTTGGATTTAACAATCACAAGGGGAGAGAAAGCCACCAGCTCTCTAGGTCTGGCTTCACTACTGGAGGTCCCATTAACAGAGAAACTCTATTTAAAACAACGAGCAAGCAGGTATGTGAAGCATAAACAGTCAATGTGTGGAGTCAGATCCACCAAAAGTGCGCGGAAATACATTTCAGGCCCTCAGAAGCTACGCACTTGAAAGAATGTGGTAATTATCGTCTACACAATGGCAAAATCCTTGAACCCATGCCACATGTCTACCACATATGGTCCATTCTGAGAGCTGGCAGGCGTAGATTATTTCACAGAGCCAAGCTCCCAGAGCTGGTCCTGGAGAGTCCCACTCCTGTTGGCTTTACGGGATACGTGTTTTAAAAGTTGGGCAAAAACTAAGATCCCGACATATCAGGCAAGTAATCTGTTCAATTAAAAGAACTCCTTGTGGGCTTGGGTCTTATTCCCAAATGATCTTTAAACAGAAAATGGCCAACCTGTTTAACTGATCACAATGGAATTGTTCATTATCGTCAGAAACTGATGTTTAAATTATGACCTACAAAAACCTGCTGGACCTCAAATTGGAGATCCCTGATCTAGAGCAGCAAAAGTGTGATTTCTACACAGCCTCTGAGCCATCTGACTTCAGTCCTACCCAAGGCCTCAAGGGGTAAATTTGTGTAACGAAGTGATCCACTTAAAATAGATTAGGACTTCTCAAGTACTGGACTAGCTTAATGCCCTTGACATTAAATCACCAAATTAAAACTGATGTTAAAAAACATGTTCATCTGAGCCCCGATATAGATCAGTTACATTAAACAAAAAACCTAAGAAAGATTCCAACAGGGGCCATCTGATCCTCCAGCTCACTGGGGTGCTGATAGCTAAATGCTCCACTAGCCTCGTCCAGCTCCGTCCCAGTCGACACCAGGGAACATGGCAGGGTAATCTGGAGTTGGCGTTAACTTTTCAAGCTTTTGTTAAACACCCCCGAGAATAAAATCCATCTAAAGTACATACCTAACAATATGGGTCATGGAATTTTAAAAAACCTTCATTTTTCTTTTTGACGTGAAAACATGAGCGCAAACATTAAGGAGCGGTTTTATATCATTACACACGATAAGGGGATGCCATTATGATTAAAAACAATAAATTATACCCACTGCTACCGACTCGTTTAAGAAGGGCACTATAAATACCAGCTTTTGTATAATGCGTCAGAGTGCTAATTTGTTTATAATACACAGGTTGCTAACGTGTAACGAGTTATTAGTCAAGTAAAGGTATTCCTGTGGATCTGTCTAAAAATCTCTCCGGAATTCTCTATTAAGAGTCTGAAGCAATTCTGAATGTTCTGGTTCTTTTCCGTTTACACTTTCAAGACAAGTTGGTGTGACTAAGGGCACAGTTTGCGTTGCGGTATACTTTTGAGAGGTTTATATACAGTATTTTTAATCCGATTCTCTTAATGTTTTGGTTCGTGTTTTTGGCAGCTCGGGAGCAGAAGCAGCTAGGTGGCACATCAAAATAAGCGTTTAATTGTGGACTTTTCAAATCCATTTCTTGCATTAAAACCACACCTTAAACAATATCGATGTTTCTGGGCAAATTGACATCAAGAAGCTCAAGGATGCATTCTAGACACAGCGCGCTTACAATCATACCAGTAGCGTGAAGCTAGCTACACCAAGCAACACGAATGATCTGGAAGACAATAAAAGACCTTCAGCTACCAGAGTAGCGTATGGGGAGAATAGCAACATTAAGCGACTTGACCAGCAGCTGAAACACCTGCTTTGTTATTTCTTCATGGTTAACTGTAATTCCTTGAACATTCTGCCAAAATTTGAGAGGGTCCTTTTTTAATTTTAAATCCACTTATCTCCAAGTTTGACAAATCTAAGATTATTAGAAGTTTTTATTAATTTTACAGCACCTTTCTTCCATTCATACTCCTGTAAAATTGCTATATTGTTTCGGTGCTGCCAAGCCAGCTTCGCTTAATGTAGCTTGCATCACGCTAGTCCTGAACTACAGAAATAGGATAGAGAGAGAATACAGTCGACAGAAAAAAGTCATTGAATCGTGAGTCGGTATTTAATACAAGTGCGTCTTATTAGCCACATTATGCGATTAATTATATTGTTATATTTTTGAAATTATTTAAAAAAATCTTTGTGATGTAGACCTCCAACGATCTTGTCACTTTCCTTTGTGATAAGTGAACAACCTGCGACAGGAACCTTATCCCATGAACTACAACAAAAACCCCGCTTGCTTTAACTAAAATGTTAATGATGCAGGCATTAGAGTATTTTTTTTTACCCCGTAAAGGTCATAAAACGCGAAACTGTCATAAGAGTTATTTAATTTGAATATGCTTAGAATTTATAGTGTTTCATTTTTTACTTATGTTCGTAAGAAATCAGACTAAATTTATTACATTTTCGTGTCGCACCGCTTTCTGGAGGTCACGTGAGAGGGGAAGCGCACTATGGCCGAACCCCCATCGATCTCCTAACTGCGTCATCCAATCCAAGAAAAACCAGAAGAAATGGAGTAGACCTGGATTTGTGCCTGATCAGCGCATTAGCCTTGTCAGCCGCTTCCGGAAAGCGGAGCACCCGAAGGAAACCCACGCAAACCCGGAGAGAACATACAGATTCCACACAGACAGCACCCCAGGTCCCGAATTGAACCCGGAGCCTCAACTGGGCAAGGCACCTATGCCGCCTGTGGACGGAGGGCTAACGGTACATCGCTTCTGCAAAGCGTTTTTGATGAATGTTTCGAAAAGCACAGCAAAATGCAACAACAGGGAACATTTCAAACACTGTAAAATGTGAGACTAGAGCTAAATTATCTGACTGCTGTACGTAAATCTATAGCAGAAATTCAGAAGCCTGTGACAGTGAACAGTAGATTTTAATAAAGTGCATATAAGAAACCTCATCACTACAGCCAAAGCCCTCAATCAGCCACTTGCTTCTGCAGAAGCCTAAACTGCAGAAAAATGTTGTCAAGTTAACTTTCCCATCTGCCTTTCTACAAGGTTTTGGGGGGTGGCTAGACGTTTTCCTCACCGTTAATCTGTAACGTGAAGCACTCTCCAAATTCGCGGGAAGTCAAGCATTACGAAACAGCTGAGCATCCACAAGGAGTCCAGTCAGCCTCTGAAATACCCAGCAGAGCTCTATCAAATGCCTTGAGAGCTGGGCCAGGTGAGCATCCTTCGTAGGCTGAAAACTATCTCAGAGAAAGCATTTCGTGCTCCATCATGTTTTGAATATTTAAAAAATTAATCTGAAGGATCTCTGTATTCTTGCAATTCCTTGAGCAAAAGCCCACTGAAGTCGCCCGAGAAACAAATAAGAAACTTAAAAGGAAATGCAAAGTAAATATTTGCTTTGTTCTATTTTGCTACAAAATGTACTCAATAACAGGACATTCAACTGACGTTCATATTTTAGAATACCCCAATTCTACATTTACACAGATGAATGCGGCGCTACCCTTCCTACAACACCTCCTCCACACCCCAAACCCTCCTCACGGTCAGCTGCGTTCGTTTCTAACCGCTGTGGACCAGCCTGGCTCAAGAAGACACCCAGGCCTTACAGATCACCAGCATATTGAGAGTCATCATCACTCTCCCCTGGTCCCCACAGCGTTTCAATAAAGCCAGCAGATACTGAGCCAGAAGGAAACCAGCCTGCTCCATGCGTCCTGCTCCTGTTGTAATAATTTAGACCAAATATCAAAACAGGGGTAGAAAAACTTGATGGGTGAATTTGTCCAGCGAACGCATTAGTATATTTTCTCTTGTTTTCACAACTACACTATTTCCTGTTTGTTTCGCCCTCTTCAGCTCTTCCAGTTACTTTTAGAAAATGAGTAGAAAAGCACAACAGAGTTTTGGGAAAAGCCTCCCCCCCCCTCCCATGACAATTCTGAAAGGGTCTTTCGGACAGTCAGGTCGTGCCCCCGAGTGCAGGGTTTCCCCCGCCTGTCCCTCGGACTGGAAGGGTTCCCAGAGGTGACGTCAGGACTGCTCCTGTGACAGCGACTCTCCTCGAAGGCCGGGCTGCCTCTCCGACTCCCACAGCCTCGCAGTGCCGCCGACGTCACTGTGACACCTCTCTGTCAGGCTGCAACTGATGAGTCAGTAGTAGGGGCCTCCTCCAGCCTGACATTTCTCTCCCGTCTGCGATTCCTCTCCACCTCTTTAAGCATCACGGGCCCCTAGTCTAAGCAACGTCAGACGTGAAGAACTTTTTTTTCCCCATTTTTCCTCTTCCTTAATTTCTGATGGTCACCATCTGGACCCACAGTTCCCCAGAAAGTTTTGACACAGGAAAGGTTGTGCAATTTGAACCAAAAGCACTGAAGTAAAAATCATTGTGTTCTTCCTGTAGAACAGGACTTTTCCTACAGAACAGCTGCAGGCCCCATCAGCTGCTGGCAAACATTCACACGAATGAACAATCAGCTGGTGTTGGAGGCGATACAGGGTAAAAAAATATTTAAACATTTGTTGTTTTTTGTCCTCACATCTCTACAGCCTGTCAAATAAAAAATGTTATCTGTAATGTGGCACAGTAGCAGTCCTTTCTTTTAAAAAAATAAATAAAATGTGTCTCTATTTCTCATGTTAAAACATGTTTTTTTGGCCAATTGCATATATACTTTATTTACCTGAGTGCATACTTACAGCAGTGTTTGTTACAATTAAACTCCAGACCTTGTCTTAGAAACAAGGGATAATGATTAATTGAACAGATGTCAGATCATAAATAACCATGACTCAAAGTACATGGGCTGATTTGCTTTTTGGCAACAAAAATTCTTAACGATATCATAATGAGTGTTTTCTGTGACAGAGACATTTGTTCTGCCAACAAACAAAACAGAGCAATGCAATTAAAGCCTATGAGATTACAACAGCCCAACGCACATGCACTCCAGGGACAGAGGCTGGAGACGGAAGAAACATGGCAAACGTTCAGTACAGCTCTTCTTCTTCTGCCAGAGAGGAAATTGGGACTGACAAGCCCGAAAACAGCTTTAATCCTGTGTCTTTTATACAGAAACCAGTTGAAGACAAATTAATAAAAATATTTACGTAAGAAAGGAAGAGAAAAATAAGCAAAAAGAAGCAGAAGTTTTAAACAGAATCGGGCAGGGTGGTCTAGAAATGACAGAGCAGTAAGCTGATCTGGTACTGAAATACAACAGGCCAAATTCAGCATTTGCAAAGCCCTAATGTAATAACAAACCACTCTGGAAGAAACGTAGCTTCCAAAATCCAGTACCTGGACAAATGGGCTCTTCCCACCAAAGTGCTTTAGCAAAAGCCCTTTACTTGGCAAGTTAAAGCTCGAGTTGAGCATGGGCCAGACTTCAGGCTTTTACACACTCGATCTACCGTCATCAGGAACAGTGTTTGACGTGAAAACGATAACTGTGCTGATGTTATAAATGCAGCCTGAGGCAGCCAACAAGAGAGGAATATACAGAATGCATTAGTCTCTTCTGAGCCTGGCTGATGCACAAGGTATTGTATTGCAGCAGTAATTCAATCATCACCGACATCTGCCAACTCTTCTGGTTGATCTGCAGAAAGCACACTATCTTCCCATAGCATTAAGGCTCATTTAAATGTTTACCCAATACAGAGTCATGGGGGAGCTGTAGCCTATCCCAGCAGGCAACTGGCACAAGGCAGGGTTCACCCTGGATGGGACACAGTCCTAAGAGATCCCCAGTTAAGCTCCAGACCTTGTCTTAGATGTATGGGATAATGATTAATTATCACCAGGCCACACACAGACACAGACACACACACTCACAGCAAGACCAGTTTCCAGAAGCCAATTAACCTACCAGCACGTGTTTAGACTATGGGAGGAAACTGGAGAATCCAGAGGAAACCTATGTGAACACAGGGAGAACAAACTCTGCATCTTCCAGAACTGAACCCAGAGCCCCAGCGCTGCAAAGCAGCAATACTATCTGATTCACCACTGTGGCACCACTGGCCTTAACATACTGTGTCATAGTGTAGGCGTGATCCAGCCAACTGCATTGCAAGATGCAATTCTAGCAAAGTCAACAGGGGAGCTTCAATCTTTTTCAAAGCTCCCCTTATACTGAAGAGAAAGAAACTCCACTACTGCTCCTCTTGTTTCTCCCCAGTACCCCTGACATAAATTCCCACTGCCCAAATGGACATCAAGCTTGTAATTGCTGTAGCCAATTCACTGATGGCAGGTTCCTCTCGGGAAACTC
The DNA here is from genome assembly GCF_040954835.1 of Lepisosteus oculatus. Lineage (NCBI taxonomy): Eukaryota > Metazoa > Chordata > Actinopteri > Semionotiformes > Lepisosteidae > Lepisosteus > Lepisosteus oculatus. The sequence continues at coordinate 2,885,097 of NC_090724.1, read as the reverse complement.
TGGCACTGAGGGCCGCTCTGGTTGGTGTGGACTCTAACCAGACTAATTCGGACTGGCAGCTTTTCCTTGCAAGTCAGTCTTGCCTGTCTGCCACGCCAGCTGCATGCCCTTGTTTAAGCCAGCCTGCGTAGTCAATCTTGCAAGGGGGATGTCAAACTCTGTTCATGCCTAACATCCCTCTCGGCTCTGCTCTCTCTCCTAGGAAAACCACAGAAGACTGCCAAGACCTCACCTGAGCTGTGCTTCAAGCCATTGATCCCCACATGTGGAGTCGTTGATTACATCCTACATCCTAAAGCACAAAAAAATTAACCCATCTCAGGCAACTCAGCTGATTAAATTCTTTTCCAATGGTCATGCTGGCCATCATTCTTCGAACCCAAAACCAAGCCTTGAGCTTCATGCTCAGTTTGCTGCAACAAAAGCTTCTGAGCACACACAGTATTTACTGAACATAGCCAAAAGTCTTCTACAATCCATCTCTCAATGAGGAAATAATTCTGTCCCCACGACTGAACTGGGAGCACAACATCATTTATGACTTGCCAGTTCCTGGTAATGTAGCTGTCTGTTGGCACTCAATATGTTTTAAAACATTTTTCTCCTCAAACAAATAGGCCATACACACAGGTCACAGGTCATGTCTCAAACCCAAAGACTGCTAAGAAGATGTGGCATGAGTCAAAATGCCTGTGTGTGTTCTTAGCCTACAGACCCCTAGAGTCAAATCCCAATGTTTTACAAGCAGCAGTTAGAAATCCCAAATCCTTTCATGACTGTCCAATTCTCCGCACCCCCACCCTCTCTCGTGATTAAAATACTCTACCTTTTCTTTTCCAGAGCACAGACCTGATCATGAAAGCACTCGTTCCGATAAGATAAAGCTAAAATCTGAAATCAGTGATCTTTCATATACAATAAACTACTTGTGTGCTTCTCCATGGCTGCCAAAAAACCCATTACATGGTAATGAAAGCTGGTGTCACCACCACAGAGACTAAACTAAGATCTCTGCATTTCGGTTTGACATCCTTAATCTTCATAGAGTTTGTATCACGTTGGAGAATAGCCTCCACTTTTCAATTTCTTACTGCACAGTTATTGTCTCTGGTTTCTTTTATCTCTCCCAGTTTAGAGTTCTAATCTCCAGCTTGTAAAACTTGCCGTGACTCAAATTGCTTTGTAAAAGGAACTTTGTTTCCATGCCCAGAATCAGAAAAGGGAACAGTGCTCTGAGACTGATACTGAGGTGATCGGCTTCTACTTAGTTGAGAGTGCAGCCAGAAGACAGAGGGGTTCACTGCTGTGTAGGCAGTTCTGCTGTGTGAGCTCTGAGCCACACTGAATCCCACGAAGGCAGAGCTGTGCTCCAGACACTACACCAGGAAACATTTTAGTGTCGTGCCAAACTTCAGATTTACAAATTGTGCACTGCTGTCCATCTAACCACCACCTTTAAAGGTATCCAACTGTCATTAGGCAGCATTGCCAAGCTCTCTTCTAATAATAAGCACAGCAATATCCCCAACATCAAAAGGTCACAGGAAGTGCATGCTTTGCAGATAGGGATTCGAAAGAGAACCACTGGTGGCTCCACCCTATATTAGCAGCCTAGCGTGTTTCCCATCATAGCTGGGTGGGGGGTTCGAGGCTGGTGTCGCTGTTTAACCACAACGCTGGTTCCTCACAGTGGAGGAAGTGAGCATCAGAAGTGTGCTGGTGATAGATTAAAAAGCAGCGCTTGCCCTGGCATGTGAGCTTTTCAGGCCCCCAGATGGCCGTTAGAAACAATTCATGGTGGGAAAGGTGACAGGGTTGGGCAATAACGCCAGGAGGAAACAGAATATGAAGGGATATACAATGTGCAGGAGGTGCAGTGTTTAGCATAGCTGCCTCACTGTGTTGTGGCCCTGGGATCAATTGTGGCAGTGGGGTGCTGTCTATGTGGAGTTTGCATGTTCTACCTATGTTCGCATGGGTTACGTATGCTCCAGTTTCCTCACACAGTCCAAAGACACACTGGTAGGTTTAATGGCTTTTGTGAAAACTGGCCCTGATGTGAGTGTGTGCGTGTCTGACTCTGTATGTACCCTGTGATGGACTGGCGTCCTGTCTTGTGTCTGTTGCTTGCTGGGATAGGCTCCAGCTCTCCCATTGGATGAAGTGGTTAGAAAATGAGCTCGACAGTCTCACCACAGATGCAGGCGAGCGTGAAGATCTTCAGTGAGGAAAGGTGGGGTTCGGCAGGGGTGGAACTACTGAATTACTCTCAGCTCTGCTATTTTATCTCAATGCCCCAACATAAAAAAATGGAATACTGGAGTTCAACTTAATAAGAACAGAAGAAAGCTTACAAATCAGAGAAAGTAAAGCTGCCCAGTCATCTTGTTTGGTTGCTACAAGCTAATTGATGTGATCTCATCCAGCTGTTTCTTGAAAAGGCTGTTTACAGTGCTCCATACTCCCACAACCCTTTGTGTAAAGAGGCACCTCCTGTTCTTAGCCTTAAAGGCTCTTTCCTCCAGGTTCCACTTTGTCCTTAAGCTCTAATCAGGTCACAGAGGTATTTATGCACTTAATAACATTGTTTTGCATTTCATGACCTGTCGTTTTTCATTACAGTTTAGCTCTCAAATACACATAACCGAACCCTCATTTGACTAAATAAAAGAATGAAGGCGAACTCAGTTCCTAAACATATTGGAACAGGTGATTTTTCAAATTAAATTGCTTACGAAACGCATATTTCTAACTTCTGAGAAGACAAAAGCCTTGAATCAGTCCAGTCAGAATTCAAAGAAAGGGCTCTGCCGGAACAAAACCCAGCAGGTACCCGGGGGCCCAGAGAGAAGATCGGGAACAGCGGTGATTGTACCATCCTTGAAAACCCCCTCCGGGTAACTTGTGCAGTTCGAGCGCTCGGGACGATCCGCGAAATTCTGCAAGAATAAGACAAGGCGACATTTCTCCCACCAGTGAAAGCGGGGGGAAGTTAGGTATGTCATGTCGTATCCAATTCAGTATCCCCTGGAAATCGGTATCCCCCTCCTCCGTAATGCGCTCCACAAAACTTTCCAGGGTACTTTATGGTCTAGGCAGCTCCTGCGTGCGTTTGTGCTTTTGCTTAATACGATATCGTTAGAAAGGAGCCTGTTTGTGCGAGTTTTTATCGGTTTCTCTGCGCATTTAATGCGTTTGGTAAGGATTAATCTATTGTTTTACTGCCACCACGTGAATGAAACCTTAAATTATCTTTACACAAGATAGGGCACACACACACATATAAATGATTTAATACGCTGACGACGAGAAAGCTCTGAGGTGAAGATGCATGCGCAATACACCAAGCCACTTAATCGATCAATTAATCAATCCATCTCTTCATGTCAGCTAATCTATAATTATCTCTACAGACATTCCGTCTACCGGAACCGTGTTTGGTGGGAACGGGTCATTCAAAACCTATTTGTGTCCGATTAAGTACACAAAAATACACGGCTAAATAATTAAGAACTAGATAATTCCCGATGAAAAATATTTTATTTGTATCCTTATCGGTATTTTTTAAAGTGGTTTACTTTATAAAGGTACAAACCGTGCAAAAAAAAATAGGAGATTACATTAATACCGTATAAAGACTAGATATCTGGTAGCTGAATATATTGCGTCCACAAGCGCACAAAGCTGGAACTTAAAACAGTTTATCATTTTCTAATCTAGACTCCAGACAACACAATTTGCAAGGAAAGTAGTTAACTTTAAATCAATAGCATCAGAAAATAATGCTCACAAATCGTTTTGAACCGATACAATTAGCAAAAAACTACAGTTTTTTATTATTAAAACCTAAAAGTACAGTTATTCGAGTGCGGCTTTTATTACTTGTGTAGACTTACCTTCAACAAAGGGCTTGTGCAGTAGTCCAAAAGCACGAGTTGAACAGGCGAACAAAACAGCTTTGATGTTAGCACAAAAGGAAAACGCTAGAAAACCATACGTTATCTTTTGTCGATTTTACCACAAAAAGCTGTTGATTTTTGCAATTTTACAATTTTTAATTGTATTGGCTTTATGCATTTCTTAATATATATTCTTGTTCAATGCAGTAAAACGGTAATATCTGAGATTCAATTTACAGTAGAATACGAGTGATGTCAAGCAGCGCAGACACTACAATAGACCCGCTGGCCTGTGCAGTTGCAGAACGAAAAGCATTGAATAAAATATAGACTATAGAAATAGAATCGTCATGTTCCGAATCGCTGTGTCCAGTGCATCTCTTAGGCGAGTTTTATTACTATTTTTTTTTCAAGCACCACTTTCCCCAAATGGATCATAAAAAACCACAGCAAATCCCATGGTCTCCGGCTGTATCGCACACCGGCGGCTGGCTGATCAAGCTCACAGGTGTCTTGTGCGAGTTTGTTCTTAATTGCAAAAAGTAAAAATAGCTGTAGAGTGGGGGACACACGCATTTCCGCTGTTCAGGGACCGAAGATTTAAATCAATGTTAATTTTCATTGTGGGATATTACGCTTACATTGGAAAAGATACGAAGTCATTGATTAGCAACAGTATGTTGTTTGTGTTTCTGCTGCTATTAAGTGCATGTATACTCGACATTAGACCGTTACGGACTGCAAAGGAAATCGCTCTTTTTTAAAAGGCTGTACAGGATGTAATCTGGTTATAATATGTATATAACGCCAAGATCGTTTTTCTCTAATGATTATATATTGATGCAACCGTCGTAAATCTTAAAGCGCTGAAAAGTTATCGCTAACAACTGCAACAGATAATAGAAAATTAGTTGTGCGGAATATGGGTTCGTAACAATAATAGAAGATAACCTATAAGCTTAATGCTAATTGTTGTGTTGTTGCTGTTCATTAATAATGTTGAGGCTTTTGCTTGGCATACACTTGAATACTTGTGAGCAACTGTTGTCTGTTGAAACCAGACTGAAAATAAAAACTTAGTGTTTACATGTATGAAGCCTTAGGCGTTTGTTCTCCGTTATGTGAGGAAAGAAAAACTCGACACCGCAGCCGGAAAACACACTGAACAAATTGATTTTTACATTACAGTTCTTTTCTCTCTCGTATTGATTCTGTTTTGCATTAGCCTCTCGGTAAATAGATATTAGAGTAATTGTAGGAGTCTGTCAATGCATACTAGTACAAGCCCAGCATAAAAAAATACGTCAACAACAAAGAAACGGTAGAAGATATTTTCTAGGACTGGAGGGGAGACAGACTGACCGCTTTTAGACATGCTTGGGTGAATTGCCTACTGTACGTCTGGACATTACGCCGTGTTAAGTTTTTATTTCCAGCAAAATAATCTTGGTCTGTTACTAGAGTGATAATTTGGTGATCTCATTCAACATTGTTGTAGAAGACCACTGTGGCTGTATTGTAGGTGGGGTCGCAACTATAGGGGCTACAGCGCAGAGCGCAGCTCTTGCCAGCTTTCACCATTTGTCGGAGCGCGTCACTCCATACAGATGTTCACAGTGTGAGTCTACTGTACATAGTACACTGGAGCTGCGCCGTGGAGGATACGGGAATTATTTAAAGCATAAATAACTCAAAGACTCAAGTCAAACCAGTCGAACAGATCGAAAAACAACCCGGACTCAAGCGGAGAGACGGAAACTGCGCTATCCGTTTTGGACAAACAAACGAGCACCCATCGCAACTGGATATGGCTTTGAAATTACCTTTCCCGTCACTCGGGTGTTCACAGCCATATAATGAACTTTAAGGCAAACTTTTTTTCCCAAAGAAAACGGAAAGCTGGTTTCTTTAGGAAGTCGCCATGGTCGAAGAGGCTAACCATACCGCCGCTTCCAATTCAACTACGACGATCGAACAGGGAATGGCCATCCCCGCTTTCATGTTCGCGATGGGAGTCGTGGGGAATATCATCGCCATAGCTGTGCTTTCGAAATCCAAGCAGGAGCGCAAGGAGTCCGCCTTCTACTCGCTGGTGTGCGGCCTGGCCGTGACTGACCTGCTAGGTACGTGTCTCGCCAGCCCAATTACTATAGTGACCTATCTCGAGGAGAAGTGGCCGGGTGGACAGGCTCTGTGTCAGTTCCACTCCTTTCTTCTGCTCTTCTTTGGAGTGTCCGGTCTGGGCATTATCTGCGCCATGTCCGTGGAGCGCTACCTCGCTATCAACCACCCTTACTCTTACCAAAGGTGGTCTATTGACCAGCAGGCAGCGCGCTGGTCCCTGTTCGCCATTTACCTGGGGAACATCGTCTTCTGCTCTTTGCCCATGATGGGGCTCAGCAGAAGCGTCTTGCAGTACCCCGAGACGTGGTGTTTTATCGACTGGAGGACTACGTCCTCGCCCCACGCGTTCTACTCCTTCCTGTACGCCGGCGTGAGCTCCCTGCTCATCCTTGTGACCGTCGCCTGCAACGTCGCGGTGTGCGGGGCTCTGCTGGTCATGAGGCGGCGGACGCGGGGTAGACTCGTCGCTACAGACAGTCTGAGGACCAGATGGACTGCACGCACCTCCGGAGCCGAAATTCAGATGATGCTTCTTCTCATAGCCACATCGATAGTCGTGTTAGTGTGCTCCACGCCCCTGGTGGTAAGTAAAACCGTTTATTTGGGCAAATATTTACCAGCATAATTTGGTCTTCATTTCAGCACAACGAAAAGAAACGAACTGCCCGAACCTTCCTCGTTTAAAATGCTTTTTAAATGTTGGTTTAACCAGATGCACATGCAATATTGATTTGAACACAGAATTCGGCTCCCGTGTGAACCCTCGTTTACTTTCCACGCACCTTTATCTGAACTTTCCAAGAAATTACTGAAGTTTCGTCACGTGTGATTTAACCTGTCGACACTGAACAAGGGGAGAAGTACTACAAGCAAGCGTAAAATATGGAAGAAGGGTGCCGTAAATAAGATTCCTTGTAAATAATGGAGTGTAGACGCGTTTCATTAAAATTAAATTATAGTGCTTTCACGAAGCACTTATGAGGCTGAAGCTGCAAATTACATGGAACTACTTTAAATGACAAATAACTTACCAGAAATGGTAGCTTGCGCGGCTCCTAGGAGGATTAGAACATGATAGCATTTTCATCTAGTGACAAAATACCTTGTCATGAAGACTGTAGGAACGCAAAGCTCTTTGGGCAATAGTGTGCTATTCGCAAACACACTACAAATATAGACAAAAGAATTTCTATCGGGACTTCAGTACCCGAGAACCTGCTAAAAAGTATTGCAGTTTTTTGTTTTACATTTCTTGCGTTCAGTGTGTTAAAAACACAGTATTCCAGTGCGTCATCTTTCAAAATTATATATGAACGACATTTGGTGGAGTAGAGAACACAGATCCAAATGCACGAAAGAAAACGGCAAAGAAAAAGAAAGTTTGATCAGTTTGGAATTAGTTTTCTTTTTCTTTTTTTTCAGTTCTACCGCGGGACAGCAAAAAATACCTCAATAATCAATGTTCCGCTAATATCGAGTTTCTCTCTTATGCTCAATGTTTTATTTAAACAAATGACGAGGTAAAGAGTGTTCTATGGCCCAGCTTTTGTAATAAACGTTATCCCTAATTAACCCCTCAAAAGTTAACGTTAATGAACACATTCCGATTAAGAATTACCACCCAATTTAAAAATGTCTATTTAAATTCAATGGAATATTAGCAGCAAGGCCGCGTTGCCTACATATTTCCAGTTCTCATTGACACACTGTGAATTATATAAAAGATCCCAATGTTTACAGACTAATACCACTAAATAGAGGCAGGATTTCAGCTTCCTATTTAAACGCATAATTTCTTTGCACAACGTTCTTGCATGCGTGTTCCCTTTAGACTCTGTGTCCTGCTCCAACTCTCATCTGTGGTATAATGATGAATCAGCATACATAACTGAATCGTTTTTTAAAAATGGCAGTGCTGTAACAGCCGGAAACGACTTCCAACACTTTGAAAAGGGCACGTCTGGTATGGGAAGCCCACGCAGTTTTTGCGTGGAGGCGAATCCTGTTGGTGTCGCTACTGTTAAAGCATAGCCTACACTGCATGTAGCAGATCCTAGTCTGCTCCGTTTGAACACATAAAAATACGCAACAAGCAGCACTAGTATTTTTGGTGCTGTTTGTAGTTGGTTTCCATCTCGAGGCCTGTGCGGATCTTAACCCTTCCTTCCCCCTCGTCAGGTGCGGATCTTTATCAACCAGATAGCACGGCCGGAGGCGATAAAGGACCAGAACACCAATCCCGACTTGAAGGCCATCCGCATCGCCTCGGTCAACCCCATTCTCGACCCCTGGGTCTACATCTTGCTGAGGCGGACAGTATTTCACGGGATTCTGGCTCTTTTCAAAAGACTCTGCCGCGGCCGCACCAACTCGGTCGTGCCGGGGCAGCAGCAAGCAGTGCGCTACCTGTTGGCCGTGGACAAACACGGCGCCACCGAGTCGACGGCGCAGCGCCCTCCGGTGCCGGGTAACCACGCCGCCTCTTCCTCCGGCCCCGCTGCCGCCGAGGAGCCGAAACGAGAACCGGGGGCCGCGTCCCCGCTGGAGACTCAGGACCCCGTTAAGGTGGAGGAGAGCCACGCAGAGCCCGCAAAACAGAGCCCTTTGTCGGCGTCTGTGGCCGGTCAACAGACGACCGTACTGGAGAACGGATATAAATTGAGATAGGAAACAAATGTAATTAAGCATCTTATTTACAAAAGCAGCTTAAAGGCCATTTATTACCTTCCGAGGGTTGAAGTGGATAAAAAAAACACTATAGGAAATCCAAACGGTACATTTAATGAAATTACGCACCGCCTTCAGGTGTTCAAAGACATTAGTGCTCAGTTTGTGTTTAAGTGTAATGTTATCGCTCTCCATTCTGTTGCTACTAAACGTTGCACAAAGAAACGTGGACCTGCTGTATCAATATATGTGTTTCACTGGACAGGAAACCTGATGTATTTTTTTCTTGTTTAGTTGCAGTGTTACTGTGCCAAAACACATTTCTTTAACCTACACGGGTATGCACTGTGAAACTATAACGACCCTCCTGTCAACTTGAATCTCGGCACCAGAACGTCCAAGTTGCTTTTACGTGATGTTCTGGCACCAGCAAAGAAAGGTTAAACAAGATCAAATCTTCAACGTGGAATTTCATTTTAAAAATCCGCCAATAAGAAAAAACGGGAAAGTAAAAATGCGCGGTAACCTACGAAAGGCAGATTGCTGGTTTACTTTAATGGCGACTTTGTGAAGAAAACGATTTTTTATCCCTTGTGCAAGAGTGGTACAAAGGACTGCTCTTAATTGGGTTTTTAGCTTTGTCAGTTATTGAAAATGTTTATTCTAAATGCAGTTGTAAGAAAGAAACTAATGTGGACAGAAGTTTAGTTTGTCACTGCACCGATCTAAAACTCCAAATCGGGTCATTTAAGACATTTTCTACAGAAGGTGGATACAAATAGCCTATCAGAAAGTAAAGTGGTGTCTAGGATATATGCTTTCAAATGTTGTTAACCGAGTCAAAGTGTTGGGTTTATCCGAGCCCAACCTATGAGCCGGTGTTGTCCCGTCCTGATGCTACAGGCTGATGTGTTGGTAGGTTTTCATGCCAGCTCATCTGTTGCCAGGCTTAATTGGCTGGTTTTAGAACAACTGGACTAAGATAATAGCTTCTCCCGTCTCTCCAGGTGCTGCTGTTTTAAAGAAACATAGAAAACCTGCAACCAAACCAGGACTGGACACCCCTGCTGCTCTAAACGGCATTCACAAATAGGCATATCAAAGTACTTTGTTAGCAGCTAAGAATCATGCTAAACCAAACTTTGAAGACGTAAACCTACATCATCAGAATACAAGTGCAATTTTACGCTTATTTAGAGACATTTTATGCAAAATCAGTGTAAAGGAACTACTGTACATACCTAAGTATTCTGGCCAAGATGTGTGTTGTACCGCTAAGCACATGGTTTATCACAGACAGTACTGAAGATATATTATTTAATTTCCTAATTTAAACCAAATGATCTTTATTGGATTAATTTTACACTCATCCTAGTCATTCTAGGGGTAGAAGATTGAATATCTGGGGGACCTAATTTCCTCTGGTTTTCGTTCAACCTGAATTGTCAATTAAACAATTAACCTTACTCTCACATCCTTTGTGTCTAAGGTCATTTACAGTTGAGAAGTCCAGATTTCACTTCATTAAAAGTGCAGATTTAATGAAGATAATACATTAACAAGTATAAAACTAAATAAGACCTATAAGGAATAAGGAATAAGACTCAATTTCCTAAAGGTTGTGGTGTCTTCTGTTTTTGTACACCCTGACTCAGTTGCATGGTGGTGTAATAACTTAATGAACTGTATATTGTATTTATATCATATTTATTTCTAGCCTGTGTCCAAAGTGTTTTAGTATCTTATAAATAACTGTACGTTTGACAAAGTGAATGTTTCCACTTATAAACTGTAAAAGGCTTTAAGGAACCTCCTTGTGTCCAAGTGAGAAAAGGTTTGCTGTTAATTGACAGCCTGCACTGGAACACAACGCAGAAGACATGAGGCCCTGCAGAAACTGGGTTCGACACCCCTGGTCCACGGTCTCTCATCTTCCCCAGTAGTCACAGACTGGGAATTACAGCGACGGGACTTTGAAACGCTTCTCTATTAACATTAAACCCCGTGAGGAAGGAATAAACGAAGTTGGTGAAATACCTTCAGAGCAAGGCGACGGGCGCTGTCGTTCTCGTCTGTCCCGTTTCCCTGCGGCCGCCGTGAGCACACCGGGGTGCGGGCAGGACCCAGACTAGCTCAGGGGCAGCCTGTTGGCTGGCTTCTTGACTTCCAGAATTCCAGGGACGGATCAGGCTGTTGTCCAGGTGTTCCCGTGAGCTGGCCCGGTGGAGGTGCCCGAGAATGCCCAGTTCCATGGCCATCGTACCCCCACACCACGCAGCGCTAGGTGCCCACCCAGCCACCCCACCACTCCCATCTGTTAGCTCTTGCATGTCGTGTGACCACTGTACCTCTGGACACCGGTCATTCAGATACTCCCTCTTATCATGGCAACCGTGGTTTTGAGCTAGGACAGTTGTCCATGCTGGGTCCCTGGGGACATTGACTACCTTTGGCTGAGAAATGTACTGCCGGCCCACTGCCCTGCAAGCAGTCTGAAATAAATCTGTGTCTTTAGATACACATACTGTACCCAAGGTGCCTTCTCAGCTAGGGAGAAATCCATTGCTCTTCAAGAAATAATGGAATTTGTGGGAGTGGGGTTGTAAGGTTGAGTTTTTATCTAGATGATCAATCTGACCAGTCAATTCTTAAAGGAAGCCGGGGTATCATCCTCAACCATGTGGCTGAGTAGCTTGTTGCAGACTCCTACAACCCTTTGTGAAAAGTAACATCTCCAGTGCCATCCCATGTGAACTTTCACCAGCTTCCACTAGTAAACACCAGCTGTTCTGGTTCGGGTTTTACTGTTGATCTTTGAAGTACATTGGATTGACTCTGTCAATATTTGAAATCTGCATTTAGATACTGTAGTTGGGTCCTGCTTTAGTCCCTTGTTCAAGACTAAGGAGATGTTTCTTCTTCTAAGCTGTGCATGTAACATTTCATGCAGTGTATACCTTTAACAAGGCCTGTCTACTAACAAGCGGGAAACTCTAAGAGGAGTTTGAAGTTCCACTAAGAAAGATTAAGAAACAAAATCTGCACAAAACTGTGAACTCTTTTTGCATCTCTACAAAGAAACACACCAAAATAACAGAATCAATTCCATAATTCTGTTATTATTTATTATTTTTACATCTTACTTTTTAAAAATAAAAAATTAAATACACCATCAGTGCATAGATGCACCAATTTTAAATCATTTTTCATCTCCTTGTATCTAGACACCATAAATAAAATCTATAAACCTCGGTTCAGTAAAAATGCCATTTTGCTCTTCGATCATGTTCACATAAAAACATTAAAAACCAAACAGACTAATAATAGCAAAGAAACGTTCCCCATGAGTACCAACCCCACCATATACATTCTGATAATTCACTTACAGCAAAAAGACCTTAAAGAAAACAAAATCCTAAGGATATGTTTTTGAATCCATGATTAACAAATGAGCAAGTCTTAAATCGATTTCCGAAGTTTTGAAAACTGTCTCTAAAAGCAACTTCCATTTGCAAGTAGATACCTATTTAAACTAAAACTGTGTTTTTATAGTGCAGGCCAAGTGAATCTCATAAGAAAACAGTTTTTCAAATTAATCGTAATCAATCTCTAAATAATTATTGGTACAGTTTTCTGCAGAGTGTAAGGAGTGGAGGAGCTACTGTGATATGTTCTATTTCCTTCCATTGCTGCTGAACTGAACGGTTCACAGCTCATGTTAGAAACACAGTTACAAGGCTACATGCTGTGAACCCTGGGGTTCTTTGAATCTAATGCCAGCTGTGAAACATGCCGATATGAAATCGGTTGGTTACAAGAATGCTAAAAAATTGGATGTGGCATCCTATAAAATCTCTTCTTTCAAAACATTGTTGTTGATGGCAGACTTGAGGTATCAAGAACAAAAACAGTTACAGTTTTACCATAATAGTGCACCAGAATGGTTGAGCTGCGCAAACTTCAACAATTAGATCCATGCCAAGCCTACACAGTTTAGAACAGTTTTCACCATCACTGTTATTTTTAATGTTACTATGACATTAAGCATTAGAGAAGCTGTTATTCTTAATACTAAGCTTGAAGAAAAAATACTGTAACCCAATCAAATTGACACATTATGGTACCTGGTATTGGATTACATCTGGAATGAAAGACTGAGGTGCAGTAGACTATAGGAGAATCGATGGGGACGTCTTTGGAGTAAATGAAAGTTAGAAAAGTCAAGAGGCTGGAGAGAAATCCAGACGATTCAGAACATGAATACAGTGGGGGTTATCCCTGTGGAATCATTAGATGGGGAATAAATCAGTTTCAGTAGTTCCTCTGTATGTATGATTTGCTATACAAAATTAAAAAGGATTTTTCTCTCATCAGAGAAACAGTGAACTCACAAGTTAAAAAAAAAAAGAGCTGTGGTATAACCACCTCCATTTCCGACCCCCCAGAGCACAACATGGCAGAAGCTGAACAGCTGTCTGCTCGTTACGGGACAGTGCCACTGTAGTCCAGCTCTTCCTGGGGAGCTAGTGTTGTGCTAGCAGTATCTTCTGCCATAGCAAAAAAAGATTTCTTTCTGGCTAGGCTTTCAAAATATATTTATATAACCCTTTCATCTTTAAATATTCATTGCAACTTTGTATGCATTAATTATTCATCTTGTTATAAAACAAATAAAACCCCACTAATCTTACTGGTAGTTGGTAGGGGAAATGAGAAAGCATTGAAACAAAAATATACTGTAGTATTCTGTAGCCTACATGGGTACTAATCAATGCTCAATGTTTCCTGAAACTGCTTGACTAATCGTAGCTGGACTACATTGACAAAAACACTTTCAGATTCACTGAAGAAAATACAGCCAACACTATTTTAAAAATAGAACTTTGGAAACAAATTTGTGTACTGCTGTTCATAGTAGGTTTTCAATGTGCTTATAAAATAAGCCAGGTAGTACAGCATCTAAAACTAAATCAATACCTAACTTCTTTGTAGACATTTTAGTTTAGCTATTAAAAACCAAATACCAGTATGTTCTAATTTCTATAAGGAAAACAACCCCCCCTCCCCCTTTATTTTTTAAGATGCTGGTCATCAACACAGGAAAAGCACTGTGATTTATCATGAACCAGCATCTCCCTAACATGTGTCCTCACTTCTTGCACTCACTTCTTGAAGTGGCATTCAGTCTGGACACGTACTGTATTCACACATTCTAGACCATATCAAGGTGACCTGATTGTCAGTGACTGATTGTTCCCAAAATAAAAATGCATATGTTCAAACAATGCAACCGAATTACTGTACGTACCTTATTTAGAATTTATACCATGCTGTTGCAGGCGTTTTCAATTCAGACCAGAAACATTTTCATGTATTACTCCACTAAGCCATGTAAGGAACAACTACAGCCCTGGATGGAGGTGGATTTTCACCCCTCCTTTATGTTCTTTATGACTTAATTGACCTAATTCTGAATTTAATTGACCAATCCAACACTACAAAGGTGTTCAGCAGTTGATTTAAAAAAAGACCTACAAAACCTATTTTCCTTGTAATCATAAGGACTTCATTATTATAGACTCGATTGTCTATAATATATCAATACTACGCTCTTTACATGAATTAAACAATTTAGACACTTTGCATAATAATTAAGCTAAAATACAGCTTAGAACTAGCAAGATCAAGTTCCATCTCAACCTGAGGGATAAGCAGAGCAGCTCCATTTCCTATTATTCATCCGACTGATGCTTTTAAATTTTCAAACTGACAAATTCGCACCGATCCAATACAGCTGGATATGTTACTGGAACAATCTGAGCGAAGTACCTTGCTCAAGGATACAACAGCTGTGCCTCTCCTGGGATTTGAGCTTGCAGCCTTCCCGTTTCAACACCAGAAACCCGACCACTGTCCCACACTGCTGCCTGTTCTGGAGCCAATCTCTACGAATGGCTTTTTACACTGTAACTTACACCCAGATCGCAAGCTAAAGTTATCATCACCCAAGGGTGCCTTAAACTGTGAAACAGGCGAGAGAGGGCAGGTAGCTGTATTATTGGTCTGACAACATCCACTATACATTAAAAGTCTTTAACATATAGACTATACTTACACTGTCAAATCAATTATTCTGTGCTTTTTTCAGCATTGAGAATATAAAAGGAAGGACAGCCACTCCACTATTCTACCAGAACAATACCAGAGCCTGACTCCTTCCTCTGCCACAAGGAAGGTGAGGACCAGCTCAAACTCACACAGCCTCTTCAGCACGGTGCTCTAGCTTAGCCGTGTTGAAGGGTAACCTGATCTGGGGGGTCCCACCCCTCGGCCTGAGCACCCCAGGTCTTCTTGTCGTCATGGTAACTGAGCCCCGAATCACCAAGGCTACCTGACCCCTTTAGTAGAACAGTTGGCTTGATTAGACTGCTTTACTCATTTCTACTCCCAGCTCGTAGTTTCTGAAGTATCTTGCTCTCAAGAAGCATTTCTGTTTTACCCCAAGACAAGAAGTCTCTCTCTCCTCAGCTTGCTCCATACCTCTGTGAGCAAAAACTCTGAAGGATGACAAATTCATTACGTCCCAACACAAGCGGCAATAGAGCTCCAACAGTACACCAAGCAGGTTCGAGTACTGCCCGAGTCCAGTTGCATACGTTGTATAGGCCCGAGAGAGACGACTTCTCCAGCACCAACTGGCACAACTGGGGCAATCCCAAAGCCCACTTAAAACAAGAGATATCAGACAGCATGATCGACTGACCTCAGCAATCAAGAGATGAGCTGCAAAGCGATGCAGAGAACACAGGGGACCTCAGGACGAAGACAGAAAGCCACTGGCGAAGGTGGCGCAGGACGAAAACTCTGCACAAGCCGTTTGCACTCGTAAAACAATCGTGCAGAAAAAAAAGGATTTGTAAGAGGCATGCTGTATAAAGATCTGCATAAATATTCTCAATATCTATTGTTGTTTTTAGAATTTGGCCTCACCCTAGGTCTGGACCAAAGCAAATATTTCAGTTGGCTGCTTTCTGGTCTCTATTTGACATTTTGCCTTGAAATAAAACATGGTGAGCCTCTATTATCGGGTTAAAAAAAAGCAGCACAGGCGATATCAGAAACGCATTTCATGAACTGGCCGATTGCAATTCATACACAATGCTATTTGGAAACAAGAAACTCTCCATCATACCCATACTGAGCTGGCTTTGTGGTCAAGTGTTTTGACAAGTCAGCAAATATTTATTTTGTCAACGCAAATTAAAGCCTCCATCCATCCTCCTCTCCTAAGCGTGCTTTTCATTTCCGCTCGGAGCAGGACAGCGACCTACGTCACAGGGGACACTCACGCACAGACTGTGTGCCACTGGGGCCCACGTAACAGGTCCTTCGTTATAAAGATGGGGAGCAGGGGGAAGGGATACGATAACCGGAAAACCTCCTTCAGATTTACGGCTTACAAATCCACGTGGTTTATTCTCCTGTAACTCGAGGAATTCCACCAAGCGTCTTCACGAAAAAGACCGTCTACGAAACAAAGGCTAAATGCACTGTAAACATCCTGCCTGTCTGCTTACAAGGCAGCTGTGTTAAAAAAACAGGAGAAATATGTGAGAAAGACAAAAAAAAAAAGATCTGCCACAACGACCATTTGTATTTTACTTTTCTATCAAGACACCTGCAGCTATCTTCTGTAAACACGATACGTTTTGCATGATACTGTTCGGCACAGCCACTGTATAACCAGAGACAGGTTTTGTTCTTGAATCAAAGCATCACTTCTTTGCAAAAAAAAATAAGAGGGAGGAAGAGGGTACAAGTAGAAGCATTGCAAACATCAACCTCACTCCCCACCGACAAGTGACGTGATGCTTCTGCAAGGACACTGGCATGTCAAAAAGATGGACCTTCTTTGTACAGTAAAACAGTCACTGGTTGGTGTCCTCCCAGTTCAGAAATGACACTGGGGCGCAAAGCACCAGTACAAGATGTGTTAGTTTGCAGTCAGTGAAATGAAACGGGTGAAGAACCGTCTCGGGACAGGAAAAGAGGGGAGGCAATGACGCCTTGCTTGAAGACCGCTTGAAGAAAAACAAATTGACCGGTCGCTGGACAGCTTGGCCACGTGCACACTGCCCCTCCCAATACTGGCGTTCCTTTCCCTTTCCCGTCTCGGAAGGTTTCCAACCGCGCTGAAGACGACGGGGCTCCAGTACAAGGGCCGACGTGGCCCAGCCTAAATGTCATACTGGTTGGATCCGTACCCCATTGTGTAGGTCTGTCGGCTGTACTGGAAGTGATCCGTCAACACGTTACTCCTGCCGTACTGGAAGTCCGAGGTCTGGGGGAAGGGGCCGGTCCCGTTGGGCTGCATTTTCTCCAGGGTCACGCTCCCGTGATTGAAGGAAACCAGATCCTGCTTGGAGACGGGGAGCAGTTTCTTCTTGGCCTCTTGATTTGCATCGTATTTAGCCTATTGGGGAATAAAGGCACGAGAATTAACCCCGGCCACACCATCTAACCCTAACTCTACTGCCCAACTCCAGCCATCCTTACTTTAGTAATCCCTATCCTTAGCTCAAACGGCAAACGCAGATCCAACACAGAACCGAGCTCCAGCTTAAAACTGGAGAGGCATATTAAAAACGTCAGTCCTATGCAGAAACCTGAGCTCTCACTATGGTAAGAGTGAAGGTCCGTGTGGTCTTTTTCTCCCCAAGGAAAAACAGAAACCAGACCTCAAGCTAACCCCAGCCCTACAGCAGCCTCATCCTAAGCCAGAGCCCCCTGCCTGAGCTCCAGCCTCAATGGTAACCCTCACCCTAGAGGGGCTCAATCCCTGATGGGAATCCTGCAGACCTGCGATGTGACACAGCCCCACCTTGCATGATCGGCGTTAAAGGAAACCAAAAAGATCTACATTAACTGCAATGCACTGGCTTGGGGTCGTGCTGGACCAGGCGGGTGTCACCTTATTGTAGAGGAAGACTCCCAGGATGGCGGTCATCATGCCCAGCATGTTGGTGGAGCTGACGGGGTTCCTCAGCATCAGCAGGGAGACGCTGATCACCATGATCCTCTTGGTGGCGTTGGCCACGGCGTAGCTGAGCGGGCTGACCAGGTTGAGCACGCTGAAGGCGATGACGTTCTGGGCGAAGTTGCAGAACCCGCTGATCACCAGTAGCAGCAAGGTCCAGGAGGAGTCTGAAACCCCTGTCTGAGAGCCAGCGGAGGAGAGAGGGAGCGAGGGGACAGAGGGGTCAGATCCAGACTCCGGAGGCACCGGGCAGAGCCCTGTCCATAACACACTGCCTCTGTCTCTTTTAACCGAGTGGCGTTTTTAAACCAGAAATGTGGGGGAGAAAAAAAGAAGTGATTCTGAAAGCTCTCCCATTCAAAGCCTTGAGAGGCAAGACTTTCCCCGATGCAATACAATTTTAGTGCTTTTTCAGGCATTTTTTGAAAGAAATTTCAGTAAAGGTGGAATGCACAGGTAACCAGCCACACACTTTTACTTTTTACTGATGTGTGTCGTTTGCATTTGTTATAAATGCTTTTGTTATATTTTTAAATGATCCACACATCATCATAACGGTCTCTAAAAGATGTTTGCTCTGCGTTTTAATCACGATGAAGGACGATGCTCCTTTTTCCACGAAAATGAGTCAACAGCTATTTTTGAGTTGCAGAAAGCCTGCTCGCCAAGAGCGTTTGGATGAGTCAAGGGCGACCTCTAGTGGACAGATGTGTTTATGTAACGGTTCATACATCTTCCGAGTTTATCTTTTGGAAAAATAAAAACATTGAACTTGAAGTAGAATTGGAGCGACACTGCGATTTTTCTAAATGTAATCTTCAATGTCCACAACGTGGCGACTTGCTACACCGGCAAAACTTTCAAACAAGCAACGAACAGGCTTTCAGCAATCAAAAAAAAAAAACATCTTGCTTAGAGAGCACTATTTAAAAAACAATATTCGAGAGTTCTACATGCAAGTGTACGTTCAGACCAAAGATACTGTGAAAATACTCCTCACGTGTTCAGCCAGTAATTCTTTCTTCTGGGAAAAAAAGAACTTACAAAATCAAAAACGGAAACATTTAACTTGTCAAAGACACTAACAACTCACTACTCGGTTGTTTTCAGATCAGGGACAAAACCAAAACAGGAGCTCATTTCAGACGGTGATACAGCCTGAGGCTTGAAGAGCGATGTGGGCAGGAGCTCAGGTGTCCCACAGCATTTTTTTGGCAGATATTTTAACCCCCAAACGGCCGGAGGTTCAGCGGGCACCGTGTGCCAACAAGCCCGGGAACAGAGCGGCTCTTCAGGCTTCGACTGAGCGGGAGGAGTAAAGGACTGGATTCCCCCGACGAAGAGCTTCTCCCGGCGCTCTCTCTCCCCGCGAGCGGGACGGTCCCGCGTGGACTCACCGGGTCGGTGTCCACCAGGAAGGCGGCCAGGTCCACCAGGACCCAGGTGGGCAGCATGAAGAAGACGGCGTTGAAGCCCAAGACGTTGAGGAGTCTCAGGTGGTGGATCCGGGTGTCTCGCAGCACCTGGGGGTGGGGGCAGGGAGCGTCGCTGCAGGCAATGCAACTATACAAGCGGCTACATCCCAGTCCATTTAAGCCCTCGAATCCCCATCAGCCTCAGCCCCAGTCCCCACGACTAATCACACCTTTGCACCAGGCCGACGTGCAAAGTGCTTTGGGGAAGCAGTCTGTTGTACTGTGTTTGTCCCGAGAGATCAGCGCGATTAAGAATTTCAATGTACATGTACATGTGGCAATGGACCCTCTACTCTCTACTCTGTACAGGTACCCAGGTACTCCTGATGCCAGGAGCAATACCACCTGCACAGATGGGGGCATCTTATAAAATAGTGTTGGGAAGGAACAGAAAGATTTGGCAGAAAGTCTCCAGAGAAGCCAACCAGATTGGTGGCTTCCTGCAAGTCAGGCAAAAGGCAACTCAGGGCACTCAGGTGGCATAGTGCATTTCCATATCATAGCCTTATCCACCCGGTCGCAATGCGATCACAAAGCACTCTTCGCACCTTGGCCGCTGGAGTCGCAGTGAGTACGCCCCCCCTGGCAGTTCAGGAGCTTGGGGAATAAGGCCTCAGTTACACAAGCCAAGTCCAGGCGTAGCTCAGCTGGACCAGCTGGTCGAGCTGCAGTACAAGGTGGCAAGCCGGCCTCCCCCTGCAGTGTGCAGGGCCAGCTCACCGAGGACAGAGCAGCACTGCATCACGGGGACCATCGGGACCATCGGGGGCAGGACGGGAGACAGGGGGAAAACGTCTGGCAGTGGGTTTCGAACCGAGGAGGTGTGCTGTTACACAAAGGAATGTGGGAGACTGGAGCAAGCAGCTCGGCTGTGTGGCTGAAGCCCGTTTTTAGGTTCTTTTAAGACACGACTAAATGAGATCAATCCGCGATTAGCAACCAAATGAATTGTGTAAATAAGTGTTTGTGCGAGAAACCATATTAACACAAAGTACTGCCTTCATCGGTTTTAATCAGTGCTTATGGTGAGTTTTGACACTAGAGGGCAGGCTTAGCCAGGAATTGGCCTCAAAATCATATGATCCAACAAGCCCTTTTGTCAACACGCAACATAATACTTTCGCCTTCCCTTTCACCTCTGAGCGAAAATTAAAATAAAATCACTCTAAATGCTAATCAACAGCTGCACACAATGGTGCACTGGTTGCACAACGGTCAGTTACCCTAGCAACAGATACTGGTAATATACAACCCGAGCTCTGTAGTAAAGCAGTAATTTGAACAGAACCAAAGTCTCCACCCGATTTCTCCTATAACCCCCTCAAGAGGCAGCTGACCAGATGTTCTTCCCATCATTGCAATTTTAAAGAGGCTTATGTCCTGGTCACTATTATAATAATAATAATAATAATAATAATTTAATAAATCGTCCACTATGGTGCCGTCTTGTGTTTTTCCAGTGTCTAGAAAGATCTCTCCAAGAGGAAAGCGGGGAATTCTGTTAGTGTGGCAGCGAACAGGTGCGAGGCTCGTTCGTCTGCCTCCACCCTCTTTCTGTCCCGGCCACCCGCTTTCCAACATCACAGCTCTTCCCCCAGCTCACCGCGCGGACATACCTTCTTGGAGAAGATGTTCTGGAGAGAAAAGCACAGAGTGGCGGCCAAGGCACTGATCAGCCCTGACAGGTCGAAGGACAGCTCGGTCACCGTGGCCAGCAGCACACCTCCTATTATGGGCACCAAAGACAGGTACACCTGAGGAAAGACCACCACAGAGACTCAAACGAGGACTCTTCCAATGAGACCACGTCGACGGCCCTTTTTAGATGACCTCGGGGAGCATAGAACTTAAAAACACATTAACCACCACATTAGGTTTCTACTTCTTTTGTTCTCTATGAGTCACTGCAGCTGATGGGCAGCTTTGTAGAAACACAGTCCAACCTGGCAACAGAGGAATGGAATTGAAATATTATGAAAGGTGCACGTTTATCACAAAGGAAGTTGCCGTAATTTCCTCAATCAAAGAAAGACGCAAGTCAGACTGGATTCCTGGAGATACTGCAGGCCCTTTGATCTTTTTTCATGCATCCAATTGGTTTAATCATCTTCATTGCCTGGAAAGAACAAACACTTCTCTCCAGGTTTGAAAACCTCACTGTTTCACTTTTCGAGCAAAAAAAGGAGAAGTATTCCATTTGTTTCCAAAATCAGTAAAGCTAATTCTCTCAAATATATACCCATACAATGCATGAATGTCCTTGGCTGGTTTTACAGAGTGCCAGTTCAACAGGTTTTATTGAGTAACCATCAAACCACACATCTTAAAGGCCACTGAACACTTTTCTTATCAGCAATTAAGCAGGCAATGTGTTACATGAACAGATTTAGAGATGATCTGGAATAAAAAATCTAAAAACCCTTCAGCCCACAAGAATCTGAGCTGCACAATTAAAGAAATTAAAGGTCTGCACGGTCATCAAACTCAAAACATACGACTATACTGGGGTACCCATCCCCTGGGCTTCACCTCCCGAAAAACAGAGTGACCAAGTATACTAACACCAACATAGCTAAATTAAATGTCTATTAAACTTCCAGGTTGAGAGAGAATATTTTTTCCAATAACGTGAGGCAAGGTATGGGGGGGTCTCATCAGAGTCTCAAGCACTCACACGGACACGGCTTGCTCAAACATGCACGCACACGCACACGCATGCACGCACACGCACACGGCTTGCTCACCTTCGTCGTCTGTTTCTCCTTCATGATGAGACGGGACAAGAGAACAACCCAGATCGGCATGGTGGCCTTGACTGCAGGGACAGAGGGAGAAAACAGACGTCAGGCTCACTGGGAAGGAGGCCACAGTTTTCTTTCTTCCTGGGCTCAAGGAGCAAGACGGACAAATGAAACCCAACACTTCTTCTGTACAAGCTGCAGCTGAGGCTTGTGGTGCAGGTTTCGCGAGCCAGAGGCTTACCCATTCAGCTGGAAGAGCTCAAAACAAGAGTGCAAGAGTGCTGCTGCAGAAGTAATTAGTGCTAAAGGGGAAGGAAGAGAGGGAAAGGGAGCAAACAAGGTCAAGTCGAGCCTTGAGGCTCACCAGTCTGTAGCTGATCCTGGCTTCAGGAGCACAGTAAGCACATTCAGAGTACCTGACTACCCCTATGGAGCAGATGCCAGCCCATCACAATGGACAATGCCTATAACTAGTTCCTAGATTATAGCTGGGGAAGCTAGTTTACAAAAGCAAAACATTTCTTTCCACAAAGGCTCAATGCGTGCGAACCATGATAAAAAAATCCAACACAAATGAAAATTTTGTTCCTGTCTCTCCCAGACTCATTTTAAAACAGTGAAGCGAGTTTTACACACTAACGCAACAGGGAAGAAGATAAGGTTGTCAGTAACGGACACAGGGTGAGGCAAGATCGGTTGAGAAATAAAAGATTTTAAAAATTGATGCGTTTTGGGTGTCATAACTGAGAAGAAGACATGACCATCACTCGAAACCAGGGGCTGTCAACATCACTCCTCTAGAACTGAGAAAGTCTTCCAGGTTTTCTTCACTGAACTATTTTATGAATGATCTGCAGCTCCCTCAAGAACTCTAGTTATGGAGTAGAAAAGCCCAACCCTGCTTTAAAAGTGTTGTACAGTAATCTAGTCAACAGGAAGAAGCCATTTCCTGAACAGTGCATTGATCCCCTCATTGTCATTTCTAACCTGGCCTGTTTCATCACTGGCATTTCCTGTCCGTCCCAGGAACAATCAACCAATCAAGGATTATTTATCAATGCACGAACAGTACAGCATACAGCAGTGTCGTTGGCAATGAAAATGCTTTATCCACGAACAACACTGCACCCCAAAACCACGCAAAAGCAACATGTGAGATACTGACAAAAAACTGAAAAACAAAGAGGTGAGGTGATTCATTAACAATATGGACACTTTGACAGAATGGAGTAGTAATGTCAAGATCTGAACCTAAAAAGGGGGAAAAAGCAGACTCTTGACAGAAGGCAAGAGTTTGGCCCTTAAAGACAGTAACCCAGCCAGCTCTGAGGGTCTTTTAAAACCAACAGCACAAGACCTCAAAAAGAGGGAAAAATAACTCCATTAAAACTTAACCGGATCAATCAGTTTAACCCTCCCCCATGGGCCATGTGATATAAGGAACAGATGATTTAAGCAGAAGTTCAAACAGCACCTCCAGGATGTTGCTCTGGGGAGCAGGCCTGTCTAGCCAGCCTCTGTGGAGCTCCTTTAATTTATCCCCCCCTCCTCCCCCCATAACCTTACTGCCCGTCGCAAACAATGAAGATCTTGTTTTCTTTCCCTATTCAAACGAGCAGACACGGCCCTTTGATTAAGCGAGTCCGCGAACTGTAAAACAGACACTGGCCTACAAGCAGGGGACAGGAATGACCTGCTAGGAGGCTGCACTGTGCAGGCTTTCGCAAAACAGCCAGTTAGAAACCTCCGCCTCCAGACACGCAGGGTCCTTTTCTTACTATTTCTATACCGATTTGTTCTACGAACAATAAAAAAAGGGTTTAAAAGCGTTTCAGCCCAAGTAGAGAGCTCTTTTCCGCCTATGTAGATCTGTTTTTCCTTTCACGGATACGGCTCCGAGCCAACCAGCTTGACTTCCAGGTGACGTGTGATGCCGTCGGGGAAGTGCGCGGCGCAGGTAGGTCCCAGACAGACAGCGACCGTCTCTGGGGATCGGCGTCTGAGCTCAGGTACGAGCAGAGACCCCAGGAAGAAGAAGGAAACAGCCCAGTTCCCGATCCCCGTCGGAAAAGCGAGCAGAAATCACACGTACTGGACCGCGCAGCAGTCATTCAGGTTACCCGCTGGCCTTCTACATTTCGCTGTGACAACTCATCGTCTAGGACGGTCTTGTGGCACTTAACCTCATTGCACGCTGACTAAATAAAAGAGGGAACTGGTCGCAGGACGGTCCCTCGAAGGGACTTAAAGAGGACAGACCAAATATAGCCTGGCCCGAACAATTCCCCCTCAATATGACGTTACGCGATTCCCATGGTAGTGGGACTAAGAATACCCCTGTTGCTCCCGCTGGCTCCTGCAGAAACTCCCCCTCAGCACAACAGTAATATATAGCACGCCAGTATACTGCAGATAGCCAGATCTACATGCATGCCGTCTCGAAGAGAGGGTTACCTGTATGCGCGTAGGAGACTGGTACCTTCCAGATGCTGAAGTGCGCCGACACCGAGGCGAAGTACTTCCCGAAGGCTAGGGGCAAGATGAACCACCGGTAGTATCTGCCAGGCAGCTCGGTTTGAGGTACCCCCCATGCACGCAGCAGAGGAGGGAGGAAGAAGACGATAGATAAAATGTGGAACAGGGAGACGGTAACCGGGTAGGGGAATCCATTTAAAATGATTTTGTTGATGACGTTTCCCCCGGAGCTGACAGCATACCAGCACACACAAAGCAGCGCAATCCGCACTCCCTCCTTCACTTGCGGACGGACCACCGCAGCCATCTTCCAGCTCAGAGTCACCTCACCGGGCGCAGAGAGACGTGGAACGGGGCTACGTAATACAGCCGGCAGATAGACGGCTTGCATCAGACGTCACTTCCTGCATTTAAAGCCCCGGTGGTGCCTCAGGAAATGTGTGCCGTCTTTCCTCCTAGGTGCTGACAAAGTCGACCCAGTGAGCCGTGCCCCGGGGGAAACTACGGGGACGTGTATTAAACTGAGATTGAGGATGCACTCGATAGTTGTTTCAAAAGAAGGTTGTTTCATAGTGCAAGTATTCAGTCTATAAATGCTCATAAGCACGGTTTCCGAGCAGGATCAGAAACGTGCCCTTAAAGATTGTTCATCGCCCAGCTGGTATTTTTCACCTGCTGTGGAAAATGAAAGGCCCTTTGTTTCTACGAAGTCGACTTCTGACTGCTTACCACATTATAACCACAAAGTGGACGCGCACGGCCCCATTCAGCTCCAGAATTTAGTTAGAAAAGGATCAGATATGAGCTTTTGATTTACTGATTAATGAGGGGCGCACCTTCAGTTCTTTGTAAACCCAAACGGAATTCAGTGCCGGCAAATTAATGTTTACTTAATGCCGCGGTATCACAAAACTGTGCTCAATAAAATTTCATAGATAATACGTTTTTTTTTCAATTTTTTCCTAAGACCTTTAGCAAATACACGATTAGAACTTGTAAAAATTGTGTCGACGAAACACCTGAGTTAGGTGTATGCATTGTGACGTCAGCACTACGACTCACTGCGCAATTTAAGTTCTTATGCACAATACAGAAGTTTCCAGTTCCTACGTCCACACCCTGAGGGAATTAGGACTGTGCTCGACAGTCGGTAAGATGATCTTTCATGCTGCAGGGCTTTGTTTGAGAAATGTATCGCTTCCTGAATCCCTAACACACAAGATGATGTGGAAGAATTGATCAGATACTGTATCGCTGTGTGCAAGATGACAATCTCTTAGTTTTATATCAAATCTTCAGATAAATCTTGCATCTTGAGCCCCTATACGTTTTCAAATCATTGGTTCTGTAGTGTTGAAAATGGTGTCACATTATTCCATAGATGTTTCGTTATCCAGCTGGTCTTTTATTTTCCCGCTGAGCCTGGTTTCCAGCTCCTATTGTGCTGCATTGCTCAGTAATTGGTTTTTCCGTAAGTCCACTGGTGCTCAAATGTTTCCAGTAATAATGTGAGGTCAGACCGTGGCGGTTCACCCACAGTAACTCCCTGGCAATCCTTTCCACAAACTGCCTGTTGTGTATTGTACATGAGCATACCGGCTAGCGTCTCCGAACACTTTCTTTTTAATTGAGAGCTTACTGCACTGGTAAGGACCGGTTGGCGAGGAGCAGAGAAACCTCCACCTGTTCCTGCTTTGGAGCAAATATCCTTTAACGATCACGTTCACGGTCCTGTGCATACTGGCTTTAAATCTACTGCACAGAGAAGTTGAACTGGGGCCGCATGTGGGCACCGGGGTCAGTCAGAATTGCTGCCTCGCAGCTCTGGGGGTCCCGAGTCCAAAAAACATTGAACTCGCTTTGGTCTCCGATATTCACAGTACAATTAATTTAGATGATATTCGTTATCTCTGAAAGCTTGCTCGGAAAACGGTTTCTAGTACTTACACTACAAATAGAGAATAGAAAAGCTAGCTTCTATGAAATAATTCATAGTTATATTTATTTTTGCAATGTTTCCAGTCAGCAAAGCTGTTTTGTGGTGCCGGCACATCCTCAAAAGAGCCCCTAGATGGCAGCATCTGCACTAGCGGCTTAGACCAGCTCGAACATGCTTGTGTAAGCAGATCTAGAAGCACAAACTCGTGAACAGTAACAAGAGGAGTGCCCCACAGGTCTATAGCAGAGATGGATCTCTGAGCATCATAAGCATCGCTGTGCATCCTTATCCTACCAGCCTTGCCTCGGTTGCTCCTGACTTACTCACTTCAGCGTTTGTGCCTCAGGAACCAAGCCCTCAGCTGGTGTGCTTTTCACCCCCATGAATCAAACACAGTGATGAGAGCGGAGCTTCTCTGCCCATGGCCTAGACCCTTCCCTGGCTCTGTTACTTCCACCCTGCTGATCAAATCAGACACTACTGCCTCCCTTCCTGCCTGGATGCCCGTTGGGTTTTCCCAGCTGTGATCCCAGGTCCCATGTTTGGCAAGCAATCAGGAAGTCCCTCAGCAAGTTTAATCGGCAGTGTGAAAAGTCAACAGGTTTTGCCCAGCCTCTAATCCTGGCTTCTAGCCAGAGTCTCCAGCAGGGATCTGGGAGAGCCACACTCCAGCTGGATTTAGGACTGTTTCAACAGGCAATAACCAGAGACCTGGAAAACATGTTACAACTGAAATAAGCAAATAATTTGTCCAAGAACACCATTCTGAAGTCAACAGCAATTAAACCCCTCCACACTCTGCATGGGACCGGGTTGAATACTGCTGATTTACAGCTCATTAAAGAATCCATGTAGCTGTTAATCTACTACATTTATGGTCACTCTTCCAATATGGAATGTACTGTGGACCAGGTGTTTCCTTCAAGTTATTTAATTCAACAAATATATCTCACATAGGGATGCAGGCAAGCCCTGCTCCTCCAGTCCTCTGTACTCCGATGCAATACTCCAAGGAGTATTGCAACAGCCTTATTAACACTTAATTACTTAATTGGTCTGATTCCTGAAATGTGTTAAACTAATGATTCAACAGAACAAACCCTTACACTGGAATGGAAAAGCCAAGGTTGTTCCAGTGACAGGCTGATGCACTCGTAGTGCAGTCAACTTCAGGGGGCTGTGTGATTGCATGGTCACTTGACAGCAGCACAAATTCCCCTGCTTGTTAAATGGGACAGTGGTAGACAGGTCTTCGAAAGTTGCATTTCTCTCTTCTTGTAAAATAACATTTTTAGCTCCTCTAATTCAAAATTATTTTATCTGAAGAAGGCAGTGTATTACAGCAACGCACTGGTTAACTGGTACAGTGTATGTCCTACCAGACGTCACACAACTGAAATGCTACTGTAGATCTTTCCCATCACCCCGGTTTTCAGGAAAACAGATCCACATTTACCCTAACAGTTCAAGTAGCTGTGTTGAAGTTAGTATTGCAAGATGGGTATTACAATCAGATAAGTTTCCCCACAATTTGTATATAGTTTTCAAATCATATAACATTGTAGCACTTCTCAAGATGTGTATTATATACACCTGTAATTTTCTAGTTGGCCAGTTTTGTGATCACGTTCAGTGATTTCAAGAGGCGTTTTGGTACTAGAGATGGGATTGTGCTAATGATAATATGCACAGCTTATAGCTGTATTTTACCCATTTACAGTAATTCATTTCCATGTA
This sequence comes from Lepisosteus oculatus, assembly GCF_040954835.1. Taxonomy (NCBI): domain Eukaryota; kingdom Metazoa; phylum Chordata; class Actinopteri; order Semionotiformes; family Lepisosteidae; genus Lepisosteus; species Lepisosteus oculatus. Next base: position 2,857,003 of record NC_090724.1, on the reverse strand, counting down.
GTAACTTCTATGTAAACTATTAAAAGTCTAGGTCACCGGGGTACTGAATCCAATGGAAAGGATTAAATTCAGAAGGATCTCATGAAAACATCCACTGGGAAAACAAATCATGGTTTCACCACACTGAACTTCCCTAAAGCATTTAATCTCTGCTTGGGCCTCAAGGGATGAAAAGCACATTTAGAAGGACTAGGTTTCAGGGCACATTTGAAGTGAAACAACCTAAGTAACCAAATATACTGTAAGAAATACTCCATTACAGCCAAGGTCCTTCTCACACCAACTCTTTCACTGGTTCACCCCAATCCCAGGCAGTTCCAAAGTCACCAACATCACCTCATCAGCACTGACATGTAACAAGAGTCGGCAAGACAAAATCTGTCAAGTGACGCTTCGTAAACTAAAATCGATTGCATGTACTGGAGGTGCCTCACCCCCATGAAATTGGTTACTATAGAAATTACCCATCACCTTCGTGAATGGACTGTCCAAGACTTGCTTACTTTTTGCCTTCCAGGACCTCCAGGCCCTCCATCCTCATCCATTGTAGCACGGGAATCTCCATTTCCTCCAGCACAAGCAGAAGCAACAGAATTTCACATGACGTGACCATGCTTTCACAGTTAGCAGCCCTCCTGAAATTTTTTAAGCATGGGGACCACCATCTGTTGCTCTAGAGAGTGCCAAGAAGGGCTGAGGAACCATGTAGGAGATCGCCACACACACACGCCGCCGTCGTAAGGTGAAATAAGGAGGGGAATGTTTTTTCAGCAACATTTTTATACAAATACACTTCAATCCATACATTTATTAAAATACTCATTTGTGCATTTTTTTGTGTTTTATTTCCACATTTATATGACAACGTGTCCACTGAAAAGGACCAAATAGCAAAGTTGCTCACTTCTGCATCCAGCTGAAACAGAAGTCTAAGTTCTGTACATTCACTAAGGCTCTGTTTTTTGCAAAAAAATGTGTTATGATTTTTTTTCCATAAGGCAAACGATATCTAAAGGAATGTATAAAGGAACAAGTATAGTTCCAGCATACAAACTGATCTTTTTTTCTTATTTTGTCCTCACAGTACAAAGTTGCCATCTAGAAACACCCTCTGTTTCGCCATTTTTTCTTCTTTTGGAAGAGGGAGTAGGAGAGGGACAAAGGAACAGCTTCACATCTATCAAACAGGGGGGGGAAGGAAATGCAAAGCAAAAACGCATGGCTCATAGAAACTGGGGGAAAAAATACACCCTTCAGTTTTGTTTTCCTTTTTTAATACAATTTAAAAATAGATTCATTTGTTTTTTTGCAGACTGTCACTTTTCTGTACGAAAGAAGAATCCAGTATGAAAGGGGACAGGAATGAAGTACTGAGGGAGAGGAAGGGGTATGGAATGTTAGAAGCTACCGGTTTGGCCAGCCTTCTCTTATGAGGGGGGAACAAAAGAAATGTGCAAAAACATGGGCATGCCCAATTTCTTCCCCACTGGTATTGCAGAACATATCAAACAGAGGATGCATGATGCAAACAGAACAGCTCTACAGGGTTTTTTTTTTTGCACATTTTGTTTTTAAGAGATTCCTTCACTGCCAAATGAAAAAAAAAAACAAACAAAAAAAAAAAGGTCAAATAAATAGATGCATATGTGATAAGGAAACTTTATTCATTTCTTTTGATGCCACATAAAGCCTCTTTTACCTGCCAACACAATGAGCTCCAGACTGCTGAGCTGCTGGAATGGTCATCCCTGGTTTGTGGCAGACTTTGCTTTCTTTCGCTCTCCCCTGCTCCCCCAGAGCCTCGCCGGAGCCGAACTGGATCGCCCCCAATGTGAACCCCAATTTGCAATTTGTTATAGTTGGTAGCAGCATACTGCAAACAGGGCGCGGCTCTGTCTCCGAGCGGAAGAACTGCGCAGGCCAGCCCCTCGCTTCCCCTTGAAGGCAGCCTCATCTCGTTTCTTTTAAGTGGCAGGCAAGAAGGGGGAGGGAGTACAGCAGTTCTGCCTTCCCCACTTTCTACAGCGGGCGTGCACTCCTCCATTCCTGAAGCATTAAAACCACACGCTCAGTCTAGGCAGACGTAGGGCAAGATGTGTAGTTTGCTCTCATCCCCGTGAGGGTCCAAGGATATGCACTGCGTCCAATCGTACCAGTTGTCCTTCGTGTCGAAGCAGCCGTTCACCCCCGGCCAGCGCTCCTGGTGTATCCTGTGGAGATCCTCCGTGGTCACGTCCCGGCTCACCCCCGGCAGGTCCGTTTCGGAGCTGTCCGGTACGAGAACGTGCGTCTTCCGGGACTCTTTGATATCGTGTTCCTCCTGTTTCAAATACTCCGTCATAAAGAAATGGGCCCCAGGGGTCTGAGCCCCCGAGGACGTGAGCAAACTGCTCTGCCTGCTCAGGTAGGACTGGATGATTTCGTTCCTGGATAGCTCCTTCCAGTTGGTCTGCTGGAAGGGACTGGGCAGGGGCGCGCCAGGCTTCTGCTTGAGCACATCCGTCCTGTGCGCCTCGGGTAGGGGCAGCCCCACTGGCTCTTCCCCCTGGTAAGATTCTTTGTGTGTCAAAGGTTTGATCTGCCCAGTCACGGGGTCAAACGTGAGCTTGCGCTCTTTTAACCTCACCGGCTTTGTGCTCTCCTCCATGGCCGGCTGCCCGTCCAGGTTGACCGTGTAGTCTCTGGGCCTGTACTTCTTCTTCCGTTTGCTCTCGGAGCTCGAGGCCGCCCCGTCGCTGTCCAGCTTCGCGGCCTCCGAGGGGAGGCCCAGCCCGTGCGGCACCGTGCATTCCGAGTGGTGCAAGGCGGTTCTGGAACCGTGCGGAGAGCTGTGCGGCGGCAGTTCGAGCGTCCCCGTGCTGTGCTGGAGCCGCAGGTCGGCGTCGGCCGGACCGTGCCAGTGCCTGGAGCTCTCGGGTCCCGGGGGCTGGGGCCCATCGGTATGCGATACTTGGACAGGGGGAGTTAAAGGCTGGGGCAAAGGCAAGGGAGACTGCACCCGAGCAGCAACATCCAGAAACCTGGAACTCTGAGACGGGCTCGACAGAGTCCCTTTTGGTGCATATGTGGTTGGCCGCTTGGCCATTGTCTCCTCTTTAATACTTCTTGGGCTGAAAGAGGCGCAGCGGGGGCTTCTGGGCTGGGGCTGCCCACTTCCTCCTCCTCCTCCTCCTCCTCCTCCCGATACTTCATCCATTTTTGCATGCTGTTGCATCACAGCAGTTTTGAGTAAGGAGGAAGTGCTGGGAGGTTTGGCAAGTCCAGGAGAACTGGTGTGAGGTCTGACGGCGTTCACCGGAATCTTGTTGTGTTTGTCGTTCTCCAGATGTTCCGTTCTGCTCCTGTCGGGACCTGGGAGCCCGCTGGGATCCAGAGGGCTAGGGAAAGGCTCCGGACTGCCCCCGATCCCATTCGTAGGGGGCGGGGTGGAGTTCTGTAGCCGGTCATTTGCAGCCTTTGAAATTTTTGCTGACAAATGACCGTCTCTTTGCTCTCCCTTGCGCTTGCGATTGCTGGATTTCTCCAGCTTGGGAGAGTAAGAGTTGTGAATGTCATTCCTGCTTTTCAGTTCTTGCACTGGTTTGCCCACAGGGCTCACCGCAGGAGGGGCGATCTCCGGCCGGCAGGGGTGAGAGCCGCCATTGGCCGAGCCAGGTGTGCCCGGCCCCCCTCTCGGCAAAGTTTCATTTTGGCCGGGCTCAATTAGCTTCTGCCAGTTCCTCAGGAGCTTCTTGGCACGCTTGGCGAGATCTTCATCCTTCGTCTTCTTCCTCACGTCGTTGATTAACTTCCCTAGCCGAGTTTCCTGCATTAAAAAAGGTATATTATACATTTTCTGCCTTAAAAATCAGGCATATTCTATCTATGCTCCAAAACGGTGGTTCTCAGTCCTGGTCCTGGAGTACTTCTGTCCCTCAATCACCAGTGCTGTGAGGTACAGTAGCTCTAAGCTACCCGTTTGATTGTTTTGGTTTTTAACAACACTCAACGTGCTTTATTTCTAACAATATTGGTACATACAACTTCATGCAGTCTGAATTTGCCAGTTCAGAATTTCCTTGCTTATTTCAGCATTTACAAGGTGATCAATTGATAATGAGCAGACACAGGTGATAATGATACTGACGGCTCCTAAAGCGCGTCAGTGTTTTTCCTTATGTTTTTATTCCAATTGGTCCAGTTTCTTGGTAGTACACCTCAATAAAAGCAGTCCTGAAGCTTGCAAATTAGCTGAGCATTCTCACCAATTGCAAACCTCTCAGCATTTTAAAGAGCAGAAAAATAATTTAAAAAAAACGCCCAAATTAAAATAGCCTGCGCTTTCAAACCAGAAGAGAGAGGGGTTACCCAGGATTGAGAACTCTTCCCCTGACAATTGATGTTCATTAGTTACAAAGCAACATCACATTTCCATGCAAAATACAAGATGTACAATCCTTAGCACATTCCAATACAGAATACTTTCAAAGAGAAATAGAACTTAATGTCTCACACTAGAATGGTGAATAATGCATTTTTTTGGTGGTGAAACTTTTAGTAACACTAAATCTATTATAGTCGCGTTTTAAAGACATTCACAAACTGTTCAACTTTGTAAGAGGCTGAATGGTCCAAGAAGGCAGTTTTATTGAGAGTCTAAGGGGTCTCAACAAGTTAAGGCGCAGTCTGAGGTTCGTCATGCAAGGTGCATGTGGAATCTCACCTCGAGTGCTTCTTTGGTGATGGGATATTTCTCCAGACTGGAGATCACTTCCAATACGGCCACCATGTTGCGGATCTGTGGGGAGTTAAACAAAACCTCACATTAATGAGAACTCTAAGATCTAGGGCAAATAAATGAATCTTGTATACTGAGAAAACTATGTTGGGAAAGAAGGGAAAACCTGTATAGTACATTCAAAGGCCAAATTAAAAACAGCACTGAGTTTCATGCATTACTCCGACCTGCTAGGTACAAGGTGAAGGATTAGATCTAGATTGCACCCCATGGCAGAGAATTTATAGGCACCTGGTTTGAAGTATTATAGGCATGTTAAAATTTACTTTCACCAGAGTTTTTTGTGTCTACTGAAGTGGTTTACATGTCCCAACAAGTTCAATCTGTGCGGGGATAACCAGTTTATTAAACAAGTAAATAGTATCATACAGGAGTCAAATTACTCAGATATCACAAGTGGTTATTTATATAATGACCCTCAGCCTGAGTGCAGATTGAGATCCAGCGGGCAAATTCGGGATTCGCCATCTCCCAAGTCTCAGTCCTTCCAGCGTGTTAAAACACAGGCCCCACATTTGGACAACAGCGACTCCCAGTTGTGACCCCCATGCAGCTTCTGAGAGAGCTGTCCACATTCATCCTAAATGTTTTGAAAAGGGTATAGTAAGTTCCCCAAAAATTCAGATTTAAGTTCACTCCATTTGCAATTGAATGGCTGTGATAGTGCAAGTCATTATAATTAATGTTATCGCAAATTAATGCATTACTTCTGTGTGTATAGAACATTTGATGTAAGGAATCCAATAACATGGATATATATACCTTCAGTTATTCATGAATTGAATGGATTTTTACCTGCTGCCTCAACAGTTGTGCAATACAGTAACAGATACAAACACCACCTGGTACTGTACAGGAGTATACACTGTAATAGTTACACTGTGGCCTCCATGAAAATATCCCACACATGTACCTCCGTCCACCCCAAAACCTCACTCAAGATGAGATGGAAGAGGTTGAGGAAGAAAACAACCCAAAACCCCACAGGTGAGAAGTCCCTCCATGCACACACTCCAGCTGTGTGAGCTCAAGAACCCACTATACTTTTGAGCACATTACTGTTGGGCGATCATAATGCTGTTTTTGATCAATAACTGTTAAGGGTGAATGTATTTTTATGTTGTATGTGTTTGGACAATTACCATAGGGCCATTCTTTTACAGTGCTAAATCACTATACTGTACTCCATAGTCAATTTATCTGACAGTTATTCAGTTCTTTAGTGAATGATAACAAACTGACGTTTGATTTGTAAAAGTTCCACACCACATAGTGAACATGCGGCAGGAGCTATATCCCACTAATTCCTCCAACGCCAATATCTACAGTAAAATTGACTTCTGATAGTAACAATACAGTCAGCCAACGATCGATTTATGGCAGAGAACAAGCACACCAGCACCACAACCTGAGCAACATCTTTGAAAAGATGGATCATTCTGCAAAAGTGGACATTTAGCATTAAGAGACCATCTGTAATGACAAGAGTGACCTTTTTGCAAACAAAATTAAGATTCAAAAGGTAGGGGCTTAATTCTTAAGATGTGAAATCTGCATTTATCAGGAATGGATTAGATTAATTCCATCAACCTCGTCACCGAAGCCAAGTCCATCACTCAGCCACAGCATGTGGCACATCAGGTAGCCCAAGCTACATAAAAGTTCACCTGACAACATTTTCACTTTTGCCTTTCTTGTTCTAAAGACAGATTTGTACAAGGGGGGCATTAGACCTAAATACAGAAAAGGATTACAGCATTGTGATTTTGTACTTGCAGTATTCCAGTATCAGTTAATGTTAATCCTATAGCAGTGCGAGTCACTTTCATAGTCATCTCTAAAAGGGACTCTGTACAATTAAGAATTGGTGGTTTGATTACAAAGACTCTGCAGCACTAGCAATTAAAAGTGGTTATTTAGGAATGATGTGCTCCATTTGTTCCTGCTGATATGATTGCAATGTTCCAACATTCAGAAAGAGTGCCAACTCCCAAAAATCTCAATGCCAAACTCTCAAAAAAAGAAACCTGGAACACTACCGACTCCTACTTATCAAGAAAGCAAAACATTAAAAAAAAGCAAGATATCTAATGTTTATCCCCGTCTGAACTTTTGCTGTTGCCTTCAGGTTTCATTGTGTCACAACTGTTTTCCTCAGATTTTCTGTTTTTTCTTTACGATTTAAAGTCAGACAATGTTCTGTTTGCCCTTTTTATTACTTCCTCACATTGTCTGGAAAGTGTAATTGATATGCCAATATAAGCAGCTATGCTGTATTCATAGACATTAAAACTAATTTTTCCCCACCTTATATGTATAACTTACGTTCTTGCCACATTTTGCAACTATACCAGAATCTAAATCACTGATATAAACTAGGACGAGCAGCAGTTACAACACAGATCCACTAATTACATCAAGCTGATTTGAGTATTCACCACTAATGTGAGGATCAGGTTTCCCAGGAGCCTCCACACCAACAATCTTGTAAACACCTTGCACATTACCAGCAAGTACAGGTGTTAACCTTTCTTCAGGAATGGTTAGATGCCCATTAGCAAAAATCGGAATCAACTGGTGTTGCTGTTCAGAGTAGAGGAACAAAAAGATCAATTAGAAGTCTCTGAACTAGTTGGCCCATAAAGCTCTAGAAGAAAAGGCCAATCCAAAGAATTCCAGGAGCGATCATCATGCAAATAAACCATTACCTATGAAACATCTTTTCTGCAAAAAAAAAAAGCAATAAATCTTATTCGGTCTTTAAAATCTGACTTCTGCCTTCTCACGATCTGCATAAAGTAGGGATAAACATGTGCCATAAAGGTGAAATTAGTGGGTTTGTATGGAGCAGTGTTTGAACCACTGGCACCCAAATACATTTTTAAGAGAATGCTTCCTGTCCTTAACTCTTTAGCTACTTGGACTCAGGATTTATGTGCATGCCTATAATAGCATCTTACCACACAAGACATTAATTTGAATCATGTAAAACACTCTATATAAGACGCGACACAGAAGCTATAAAAAAACACTATGAGGCACTGCTTTTAAAATATAAAACTGAAACCAAGTTTGCATGGGCTTTCAGGACCACAGGTGTGCGACAGCAAAGTTCTACCGCCTCGAAACCTCACTGCGCAGAAACGGTTCAGCCAGTTTCAGTCTCTAGATCCAGGCACACCAAGATGAAAATAGCAATTGCTTCTGAAAAACACGCAGTCACAAAATGACTCGGGTTTCTTTGAGGCAGTGAAAATACATAGCCTGAAACAATAGACAGCGCGATTTGTAAAGAAACCAAGACAGCTAGTAAGTTTTTTTAGAATGTATAAAAGGCAACAGATCAAAGATATCACTAGTTTAATAATCAGATTTTCAAATCTACTGAAATATTTTTCCAAATTGAATCATATTTTGTATTCACACATATACATGCTTCTGGAAACTCTCAAAGAAAATCTTCAAAAGGAAAAAAAAATAAAATAAAAAAACATCTAACAAGAGAGAACATTTAGATTCAATATGTAAATAGATCCACTGCACACTCCTGTCTTTAATATATGTGATACAAATTATCAACAGCTGTGTTGGGAGATAAGGCTCACTGGGATAGTCGTTCTAGTGTCTTCTACAGTCCTTCAAGCATACAAAGAGTTGCAATGCTAGAGAAAGCTACAGGTGCCTAAAAATAGCCAAACCATTCTCCACTACACCTCACACCTGTTTCCAGATCCCTGATGATACATGACAGACAGCACAAATCGCTGCTTTTCCCATTACAGCAACCAACTCACAGTGGTCTCCAACCCAGGACTTGAAGAACCCAGATGGGCTTCAGTCACTCAGTAAGGATCATATTAGCCTTGACTAAGCAATATCCAAGAACTAATCCAGGGCTTGAACCTCTGGTTTATTACATGTGAATGTGGCTATTTGTGACAGTTTTCTGCACCAAACCTTGTGAATAGAGGCCGTGCTGTACTGTCGCTAAAAAAAAATGGTACAAAATTACATAAGAAAACATGTTTGCAGAAGAACTGCTGCCACTGGAATGCTTCTGTTCACTCCTAAATACTACACCAGTTCTAGTGCAGCACAATTGAACTATTTTTCACCAAGAGAAATTGACTCAAAGCAAAACGACCTACAGAAGAACTGCAAACAATATAAGAAGGTTTGATTTTAACAAGTCAGTAATCCGGAACTGCTGATGCTAATAAAACTCCAACAGGTGTAAGCTACAAGTGTTCTCACCTCTACGGTCTGCATTATCACAGCATCAAAAAGCAGACCATCAGGTTCAGAAACGTTTTTATCCCCATTTGTTGCAGGTCAATCAAACAACAAATAGCTAAAAACGCTGACTGACTACCGTGCATTACCAATGACTGGTAAGCCTTTTGATCCACCATATCTATAAGTACTTTAAATGGAGAACAACTGAAATAACTCAACATTAATTTTAATGTGCTGAATGATGATCTATTACATCATATACTGCACACTGTTGTTTACTATTGTATATTGTCTTCTGCCTATTTGATGTATACCGGATGATACCGTCTTTTTGCGCTACTCACTTACCAGTTTATTTATTGTCCTCACCTAACTGTACACAGAACAAGCATGAATAAGAATTCCAAAGTACTTGTTACAAATGGCAAATAAGCTTTGAACTTGAAGATAACTGCAAAACATAGAAGATGAAATCTACGAAACCTCCAAATTGTTTTAAAAGTGTATTGGACTTTTTAAGCTTTAGAGAGTATTTGGAAAGGACTCGAGTTAAGGTACAAGAAGTACACTCGTGCTGCAGATGGCTCACTTGCAGGGAAATTCCTGGCCAGAAAATTATAACTCAGAAGCAATACAAAAATTTCACAACTGCAAAGCTGTATTTAACTCTGCTCATTTCACACTATCTCTGAAAATTTAATCCAGATAGATTCAGGCCTGCAAACGGTAGGCAGGTTCGCAACAGAATGGAACAAGCTGCCAAGCCTTCCCATAAACTGCAATTCATGGTGATCGTAAAAGCCAAAAACACGCCAAAGCCAAGAGTCAAAGAACGATCCCCAATAAGACCAAGACAAAGTCTTTTGATCCATCATATACACAGGTACTTTCAGTAGAGAACAACTGAAATAAATCCATCATTCAACACATTAAAACCTTCCTAAATTTATATAACCTAAGGTTTTGCCCAAATTGGTTTTATCATGATTTTACAAAACGACATACTGTATGCTGTGCATCAGTGAGACGTTCAATGTAGTGAAAGCAATCAGTTACCCACTCAAGCTCTTCTTTACACTGTGGAAGTCTGTTAGGTGTGGCAGGTACTAACTCTTAAACCCAGTGGCTGCCCAGTGGAAAGACCCTTCCCAACGGTCTCCTGCCAGAACAGCCTGATCAGAAAGACAAATGATCCTGTTGCATAGTTGTGGCCAACATGTCTGGAAACCACCTGCATTCAAAAAATCAACATTAAATCAAAAACGCCTGTCGCCATTTACGTCTTTTTTTTCCCCCATTGTAGTAAATTAAATCATACTTTATCTAACAGACTATGCTGTAAGTCAAGTGAACAAAGAAAAGGGATAGGCACTCCAGATGAAGGATGCTATAAAAAAAACGAAAATAGATGAAGAAATTCTCACAGCCTGCCATCCTAATATTGTGAATAAGAACACAAATGTATTTTATGTAGGCACTGTACAGCAAAACTTATACACAGAAGCACTATCAGCTGTCTGAAAGCACTTTTCTGTCATAGCTGAAATGAACACATTCAATAAAAAAAAAAGACTGTCCACTTTAAAAAATGGTCTTCCTTGACAGTGAACTCATCCTAAGTGTTGGTCACACCCCCCTGAACGGGTGGCTAATTTTGGAAACGCAAATGACACTTTGATATGTGCATACACTGAAGACAACACAACCAAGAAAACAGAATGGGACAAGTTCTGTAACCCTTCTTTTGGAAAGCATGTGTAAGGCTGTATTAACAAATCACTTGATGAGGCTCTTGGATCAAGGAATTCAATGAGGCTCTGAACAGGTGCCCTTGGACTTTCATTGGCATGCATTTCGGTGCGTTACATCTGCTTCCACAGATGTTCAGATTGAGTTGGCTCCAGGTGACACACAAACGCATTTTATTTCTACACAATTTTATCAAGTGTGTGTGGGGGGGGTATGGCAACAGGAGCAACAGAAAACCTCATCCTCCCCCAGCCAGCCTGAAACCTCCCGAACAACACAAAGCAGTTTATACCCTGGACACATTTGAATAGACCCTCAGAGGGGGGAGCACCAGGTGTCCTTGAAATGAATTTTCACTCTGCTGTCAAGTACTGCACATACACACGCTTGCCAGCCAGCTCCACTAGAACAAAAAAAAGAAAAACTTTTGGGGTATCCATTCCCAACACCTTAGCAAAACTGAGCTCGTTTTTCTTTCATAATGAAGAAATTACTCCTTGACGTACAATTTGTCATATTAATTTGGACCCCTCTTTTGTCCAATAGTTAGGAGGATTACCGTACCAAATCCCACATCTATCCATGTTTTAACAGCTTCATCCGGTTCAGGGCTGCGGGGGAGCTGGAGCCTATGCCAGCCAGCGATTGGCACAAGGCAGGGCACACCCTGGATGAGAAGCCAACTCATTACAGGGCAGACATGGACATACACACACAAAACAGGGCTATTTGTTTCCTAAAAGCCAATTTGCCTACCTGTACAGTTTGGCTTTAGACTGTGGGAGGAAACCCATGCGAAAAAGAGAACATGCAAACTCCACGCAGACAGCACCCCAGGTCTAGAATTGAACCCAGGGCCCCAGCACTGTGAGGCCATAATGTTGACCACTGCGCTACAGGGCCGCCCCAGTACACCACAGGCACCACAATGAAGCTTAATTTAACATCATGAGTTAGCGGAGAACAAAATCTTATTTATAATAATAACCTGGCCAAGAGGCTCAAACCACTGTGACCCAAAAAACAACAACAACAACAACAAAAAAAAACACTTGTGTTCACATCAGCTGACATATTAAATCTCAAGCCTGGTGATTTTCTGTTACTGCTCATCTCTTTCTGGATAAACAAAAGAGCAGACAGAGGGTGAATGTCAGATATTCACAGACTAACTGCACCTTCTGTAATCAAACCCGAAGCCCTGTACATGCTTTGAACTGCTCTTTACTTTCATTTTCAGTACACTTTTCATTATGGAAATCTCTAGAATGGAGGGTTGGCTCCAACCGAATTCACTCATTAATTTCCTTTTCTGTGGACTTTCAAGGATACTCAGGATTCACTATTTCTCTTATTCTGAATCTTGGGAGCCAACTGCAGAGCTGCCAGCCACACAGAAGAGCCAAAATGACCTGCGCTCAAGTTAAAATTTAACCATGCAGCATATGGGATCTTCAAAATTTCCACTGCACCTAAGCCAAAAAATGAGAAACAGTTCAGCTCAGTCCAGCTCTTCTACTTACACAGGGGGGGAATTTAACACAATTTCCCAAATTCAAGCTGCTATCACAATAAAACAAAGTCAATATTTATTTGATGCTGTTTGTGTAGTAACCAGTGTACCTCTACAAATAGCTTACTGAAGTTTTACTTGTTAAAATCAACTGTGCAAGTGGTTTGTTACTTTCTGTGTACCTTTATTGTACTTATGACCTGTAGGTGACCTCTACATGCAATTTAAAAAACTGGGCTTCCTTCATATTCTGTAGGAGGCGCTATGCACTGTACAGGAGAGCTAGGTCTTCCCAGAATGGCTTTCTGAGCAAGGCCCACAGCACGTAATTCTACTGTCTCCTCTCTGTGAAATTCTCTCATCCTCTAAGCTACTGTACTGGGAAGCCAGGCTCACGGTGGATAAGATCAGAATTAGCCTAAACTTGAATATATAGAGTAGGAAGCACTCTGAGAAAGCAACTTATTAGATCTGTTGTGGCTCTATTTGATAAATTATGGCCTTAAAAAACAAAAGATTCAGAAAATAAAGTGCATAAACAATCAAGTTAACTAAAAGAGGTTTAGTCCACACTGAAAAGCAGTAGACTCAGTCAGAAAATTGCTTTCTTCCTTTTAGCAGAAACTTAACCTCACAGACCCCCACATCAGTCAGGTTTGTAATAAGGCATTGGAAAATACAAAAGATTTTGTCTGAACAGTGAGTAAATACTTTGGTACTTTAATACAGTTTCTTTCATAAACTATGAACAAATCTATGAGCAAATTCTAATAAGTAATGAATTAAAATAAACCCAAAATGTTTTTAAACGGATCACGTGGTGGGGTAGGGCATTTCAGCAGATAATACTCTTCTCCACTATATGCCCCTTTTCTGGCACAGTGCTAATAAATTCTATTGCCGACGTGGATTCTGTGTCTTGTATCCAACCTGGCTACATTTTAGACCCAACGTTACTCAAACACGGGATTCCCTGGACTTTCCAAGGAAAAGAAAGTAGAAGGGAGTCCCCTGAAGTGAAAAGAATGTTCTTCGTTGAATCTGTATTGACTTATGCTAAAAGAAAAACTGAGCAACAATGATTTGATTTAGGACTGATCTCACCGTCAAAGTACCGAAACAGAGAGGCTCAAGCCGTAAAGGCAAATGTCCTGCGTGCAGACTGTGGTCCTTACAGCCTGGACGTTGCAGGCACATATCCCAGCGGTGCCCTTAGCACACCTCGCTTGGTTTCCCACAGAATGAGAAGCACACAAGTGACAGAGTCACTCACATTTGCCAGGGTATCAGTGTTTTAGCACAGGAGTGACCCTAGTTACTTGCTAAACACCCGCTACAATTACACGTAGCGTTGTAGAGTTCTGTTGAACCTCTGTCGAGCTGGAGCTCGATGTTAGGAGCTCACTCCCTGAAGAAAGGCGTACAGCTTGACAGTGCTTCCAGCAGAAGAGGCGCCCACTCTGGGTTCATCCCTGTGTGGCTGCGCCCAGGGTTGCACAGACCAAGACGATGAACAACAGCTGAAGCTGGAGGGGAGTACACAAAAAAAGAAACTCGCCATGCTAGAACTGAACAATTTTGGCTTGAGCCAAACTGAAGGGAAAACTACAGATCACTTGAGGTTGGGTAGCTTGTGTTGTACAACAAGCAGTGCAATTCCATTTCCTGCACAAGACCATGTAGGTATGCTAGTCACAATGCAACAAAACCATCTACAAGAGCCATGCTGAAACATACATATTCTGCCATGTTGAAAAGATAATCTACAAATCATCAATAATCAACATCAATAATAATAAATATTAAGTGATTAAGGTTCCTGAACCAACCTTTACTTTTTGAACACTGAAGAATGAACATTTTCCACAGGCTCATGAAAGGGGATTTTTTTGGTGTGGTGAATTCGCGACTCATTGGTTGACAGAGTGGTATTATGTCTCATCAGGCGAGTCAAAGTGAGAAGAGTTTACTACTTCAGCGTGCGGCTGCCCTGCTCTTTGAGGCAGCAGTCTAATTCTACCATGTGCTGTCAAGTAACCCACAAAGTCAGCCATCCAGACCCTGTAGCTCTCATGATGGCTGACCCCATTTACCTGCTGTTAGCGATTCTAGTTAGCAAGAATCTGTGAAAATCACCCAAAAAATGTACTATACTCAAAAATAAACTCTGCTTTTAAAGAAAGGTACTTCTACCCATTATTAACATTTCTATATCTTGTAATTGTCTCCAGGCTTTCACAGAATCAATGAACTACTGTATATGTCTGCCTACATACAGCACATTACATGTCAGGTGTTCACCATGCTGGTAAACCATTAAAGATGGTCTTTTACTGAACAGCATATAAACCACAGTGGTTTTTAGACACTGTTTCCATTCACTTTTGGTGACTCATATGTTGCTTGGTCAGCTTGACAAGAAACCTCTGATAATCGACTCCTTCCTACATTACAGGAATCGGTCTACTGGAACACCCTTCCAGAATGAAACAGACCTCTTTAGAAAAACAACGTGATCCGTGGCACTTCAGAGCCAGCTCCAGTGACTAGCTAAGTCCGATCGGACAGGCAGGGGAAAAAGAATTGAAAGGCCAACTCAGCATTCAGCCAACAGATATATCACCCTGCAGCTCACAACTGGCAGCCCACTGAAGCTCAGCAGGTGCGAGCCTGGCCAGTACCTGATTGGGAGACCTCCGGAGAAAGCCAAGATTGGCACTGGAAGAGGTGTGAGTGAGACCAGTAGGGAGCGCTCAACCTGAAGTCTGTGGGTCCTAATGCTACACTACTTGCAATGCAATGGGGACACTATAAAAAAAGGGGTCATCTTTTGGATGAGACATAAGACATAAAACGATGTCATGACTCTCTGTGGTCCTTTAAAATCAGAGGGGGTTTCAGAAAGAGAAGGGGTATTACCCCAGTGTCCTGCCATTAAGCACAAAGTGGTAGCATTACAGTTTGTGTTCACACACTAGAATAGGTACAGTTTATGCAGAGTAAAGCTTAGGAGCTCTGGATCCGTGCTCAAGTCCCAATTGGGACATATATTTATATATATTTGA
The DNA here is from genome assembly GCF_040954835.1 of Lepisosteus oculatus. Taxonomy (NCBI): domain Eukaryota; kingdom Metazoa; phylum Chordata; class Actinopteri; order Semionotiformes; family Lepisosteidae; genus Lepisosteus; species Lepisosteus oculatus. Next base: position 2,841,663 of record NC_090724.1, on the reverse strand, counting down.
GCAAGGCAACTCGCTCATATTGCTGTATAAAAATGGTCGTCAGTGTTAATGACAGGTGGTTCTCAAATCACTTATCCGATGGGAAAAAAAATGCCAACTCATCTGCCAGTCCTAATACCCGATGGCAGCCTGCTTTTCACCAGTGGGTCCTTGTCCCTGCCTAGTGGAAACTGACCATCATGTACAGGTAGTGGACAAAATAAACAATGGTAACACCTGTCTAAATGAGGAACACCGAGTATATTGAAAGCAAGGGTCTTCCATGCTGGAGTGGCTCACATTTTAATCAAGCAAATAACATCATAGCATGCTTAGGGTCAAGTACAAAAATGCTGGACAGACATTTACAGCTAGCATAGCTCCAGTAGCAGACCTTTGTGACTCTGAAAGAAGTGTGCTTGTCAGGGCACACCGTGTTTGACAGGAGCTTGGTCAGGAGAGGACGAAGACAGCTCAGTGTTTCACCAACAATGATGTCAGCAACAAGCACAGGGGGAAAGACAACATCAGCAAAGCACCACAGAGAGTGGAAGCCCCCACTCTCCAAGATCATGATATCCACGCATGAATTCAAAGTGCAGGGTAAAAAGGGTGACTCGACAAATTTCAACCCGGAGTGCAATCAGCCAATCGTTGTAAATGGCCTTCCCACAGCAAAGAGCACTTCCCTAATGTTATGGGGTGCTTTTACGTACAAGATTAACGTTACCCACTACTTAAAGGTATCGAGTGATCATCTCCTCCCAATGTTGCAGCATGTCTTTCCCATAGGTTGGGGGGAGGGGGGGTGTCTTCCAGGACGATGACCCCCCCCCCAAGTCACCCCGTGGTTTGATGAGAATGACACTGAGGTTCTCCGTGTGTCATGGCATTCTCAGTCACCAGATCTGAACCCAAACAGGCACTTGCAGGATATTCCAGAATAATGCCTGAGACAGTGTTTTCTACCTCCCCCAACCTTGCACGAGTCTTGTGGATGAATGGTGATGCATCCCTCCTGCAGAATTCCAGACACTAGTAGACTTTATGCCATGGTTAACACACCTCGAAGGTGGTGGCTACACACTCTATTCGGGGGAATTTTATTGGTGCTTTCATTATTTTCTGTCCACCTGTGCATGCTTTGCAATCTGCAAAACATTTTTCTTGAACGAAGATGTACTTTAATGTGGATCTGACCACATCTTTACATTGATATGCTGTTTGGGATGTCTGGGTAATTTACTTTATATCACAGGAGCTACTCCTGAAGCACTCCAGTATGAGGAAAGCAAGGACTAAAAGGCTTTTACCAATGGACTCCGGTTAAATCCGTTTTCCCTAGCCCATTTTAAGTAGGCCTTAGAAATGACTTGAAAGCATGGACAACATTAATACACCCAAGGGCACCCTCTTTCCTGTGACCCTCAGCAACTAGGAAGCAACCGAAACAAAATCACTTAAATAGGCAAAGCACACACGTAAAAAACAAAGTAATTCAAAGTGTTAGAAACTTTCTTACACATGATCTAAACTCCATGTGCCCCAGCCCCAAACTCTTAATATTCGTCAAATTAAAACGTTGTGCCTACAAATGCACATCTGAAGTTCATACCGATACTTCGCCATCCAATAACCTCAGCCAAGTACGTGAAAACACTTCCTGTGTCAAGTCTAAGCAGTTACTTCTTAGTATAAACCCCTGCCGCAGTACAACTGAAGAACTTAAGTCGGTCTAAAACACTTTAGCACGTGTCTTTAAAAGACATTTGCTCAGACATAAGCAATTCATTTCGATATAGAGTGATTGTCAGTTTTAATGACGTCGAGGGTAAATCTTGCAGGAGGCAGTACAGCACTGTAAACACTGAAAGCAGATGTCGAACAAACATAAAAAGCGTTATTTTACATTATAATTCGACTTCTAAGCAGTCTTTTTATATTCGAATTTCTTTTTCTTAGCGTTAACACAAGAAAGGAAAATATCACCTACATTATCAACACAAATGGTTGAATCTTTTATCAGTTTATTTTACTTAACATTATTTTAAAAAACAACTAAATTAGCAGGAGTATCACACGTTCTTAAACTCCTAATTAGTTTCTTGAATACAGTATTATATTACATTAAGATAGCACAAATGTATCGCGTTTTGATACAGCTAATTTCTTATCTGAAAAGAGATACGTTTTAAAAAAAAATCCAAAGTGTATTTCTACTTATTTTCCACGGTACCTAACTTGCGAAAAGAAAACGAGACGGGCGGAAAAGTTTTACATTTAGGCCGTAAACACATCTACTTCAGCGGTTCCCCCTTCTCGTAGGCCCGTCAGCTTAAAACCGAAGCCTCGGGCTCGAGTACAAGCCCGAGCCGGGATGAAGGTGGCTCAAGCCGCCGAGATATTTTGACTAGAGCAAGCGCCGAGGACCCGAACCTCCGAACTTTTAATAAGAATCGGGTTGTTAAACGTGGGGAGGCATTTTAGAAAACACTCTGTAGAATAAAGTGTGCAACTTTAAGAGTGTGTTTCTTTAGCCCCCAGATTAAGTATGGCCCTGTCAAAAGAAGAGCACTGTAGTTTAAAGCAGTTTAGACATTCTTTCAGGCTCTCTCCCCGTGCATATATGACACGTACATTAGGTTATACCCCACATTTTGGGAAAATACGAATGATTTCGAGGGCAGAAACACTGACATGTACACATCACACACACACAAGAGAGCTACTCTGAACAGGACAACGCATCCTGATGTGTACACACACTTCCACAGGATCAGTATGCGGCGGGGAGACTACCCTCAATTTAACAACCCACAGCGAACTGCTGTCCATCGCAGCCTGAAATAGGGCTGAATTATGTGTCGTTCGCCCCGTGAGGAGCTTGCAAAGCGAAACCTAAGTGCAGGGGTTGGGGGGGGGTGGGTAGAAAAAAACTATCAGCTTAGCAAACCAGCTAGTCAGCATCGAACTTGTCCAGGCGGGGACAAGTCACTCCTGCGCTTGGCTACACATTTCCCCCCCACACTGCATTTCCAACGTCTTGCACAACCTCTCGACCACATTGGACGGTGGTCGGCTCCTGGCTAGAGCCGGGAGTCCCGATGGTGGTGGTGGTGGTGGTGGTGGTGGCGGCAGGGGGGGGTCCCCTTTCGTGTTTGGTGCGCGGTGATAACCTGTAGATCGTACCGGGGACACCCGGGCGAGCGCAGCCGGAGCACTCGCAACGCACGGAGATACGGGGGAGAGAGAGGGAGAGGGAGAGGGAGACAGCGCCGTTACTCACATTGCTCTGGCTATCGATGGCCTGTAGCAGCCGGTCTCTCATCTGCTGCGGGGTTGCCGAGGCCGCTGTCATTGCCTGGGCTGGTGCGGATCGGCGGACTGGGCAAGGGGGAAGATTCCTCCGAAGAGACGGGTAGGTGACTTGCACACACTCACAGGCCTTTCGGGAGATGTGCTAGGAAGTGGCGCGGCATGTTTTCTGTGGCGCTTTTTCTCTCGCTCGCTTTTCGTGTGCGTGTGTATATGTGTGCGTGTGTATGTATGTATATATCCCGGGAGAAGGAGCTCCGATCTCGCCTGTGCTTCACTATCACTCCGGCGCTCTCCAAACTCCAAGGCTCCCTGAAATAAACTGGAGCAAAACGCTCGCCCGGCGCATGATGGGAACTACACCGGACGCACGAAAGCACTCGACGTAACAGCCTCGACGTCGTCACGTAGCCACCTGCTAGTGAGACACATGCTCAGACGTCTGACAGGCTGGGCCGGCGGTACACGCTGGGACCACTGGGTGCTCATAAAGGGAGGTGGGCCGGCTTTTTTGGAAATTGCAGCGTGCATCGCGGAACAATGAGATTGAGACGTGTGACACACAGGAGCACACACACACACACAGAAATACATTGCTCTGGAATCCGCGCACACCTGGTTTAGCACAAAAGGCTCGGAAAGCATGGAGCCGAGATACAGACCGGCCTCTCGTTTTAAGCTAACGTCTGCCCTGGATTACGTGCAAGCCCAGGTCCCGATTCTCACATGAACTGCGAAGAAAAAAAGTCACAGCCCCGCCGCGCAGTTTTCACGCCACAGCCGAAATTTCTCGATTTAATGCAATTACTCGTACTTTCTAGTCATCTAGGCACTGGCTGGGGTGGGAAGAGGGAGAGTCTGCGTCCTCCATAAAACTGAATTTCTATACCAGGATACAGCGATAAACTGGGTTTGAACATTTAAAAACAGACACGGCTTCGACTGTTGAAGAAGTGGAAGCTGTAATTAAATCAGGGACATAATACGTGGAACTGGGGTGGAAAAAAACAACAAGAAAAGCTACCTACAAAATGACCCAACAAAACACGAGCTGTTCTAGATAAAACGAAAAGTAAATGCAGAAATCTAATGTACGTTTTCCTATTGTTTCTGAAAACAAAAACAAATCTAGGAATTTCTCATATAGCATTTTTAAAAACAGAAGGATAATGCGTCAAACTAGGGAGGTCTTAGTGTTTTCTAATTTTCGTCCAACACGAGTAGTCAGTTAAACAATTGGCTTATTTTCTCATGCACATTCACGACATGCAGCTCTTATTGCTGTACGTATCTGTGTCGTACTTCTATTTGTTCTGAAACACAGTCCAACCTAAACATATGGGATTGCCTTATATCGTTTGGGAAGAACGCCCCCTGCTGGCTTCTCTATAACAAATGACTGCGGGTTAAAGCACTTCTATTTATGTTACACAGTACATAACAGTTTAAATACTTAAATTATCGGAATACCCACTGATAACCAACGACAAGGTCTTTATAAGGGTTATGGAGTACTGGTACTTGGCTCCATCAACAGGCCACTTTTCACCACACTGAACTGCACGTCATTTTAGAAAAAGGTAGAAGGAAATATTTGACAAATGCTTTTGAAAATTCAGATTAGGGTTTTTAAAATCCAAATAAATGCTATTTTATCAGATAAGGGTATGAAGTTAATGACATCAGTATACAAAGTTGGCCAGTTATAGTATAAAAACATAAAACAAAAATAAGGTGCATGTGATTAGAGAACCATAGGTCACATTCGGTACCCTAACAAATGACAAGATTTGAGAGCATATTTTGATTAATTTGAGTATTTCACATCTATACTGTAGTCAAGTTTTTCCTTCTAATTTTTCAACAAAAGTCAGCATACTTTAAAACAATAATGAGTCACAAATATAAGTCACAATGTACAGATTTATATTTACATAAACATGAGACAATAGAGGTTTAATAGAGATCATTGGGGATGAAGGGAGATTTGCATCATGATTATACAACCAATTAACTCAAAAAAGTTTACATTATAGGCTACAGATACAGATGTGTAAACAATACCCTAAGATTTGTTTCAGATATCTGGTCCCTTGATGTTCGCAATGCTTTAAGATAACTAAGTAGCCTGGTCTGTTCGATAACTAAATAATCATTGCTGTCTGCAAGGCGTGAGCCTGGCTACAGGGAACATGTGCTTTGAACAAACTACACACATGGGGATCTTGAATGGGCACACAAAGCTGGGAGCCGAGATATTAAGGAAGAAATAAAAAAGTGCCCCATGTTCACACCCCATGAAACCACAGCAAGCAGGCTTCAGGTGTAGCTGTGTAGAGACTGTGTGAGCCGAGCACAGCCATCTAACACTACAGAACTCCACCTTTCTCAAGTACTTACGTCTCAGGGCAAAAAGAGTGTTCCAGCTGGAAAGACTGGGACATGCTCACTTTTTTTAATCTGCATCACTGGAGAAGGTGAGCATTTGGCATTCAACATTGGGGAGGAAAAGACACTTCAAATTATAAAAATGGGGTACCAGAAGAGTAAACAGTGTAAGAATTCCAATTACATATATAAAGTGATGTGTGTAGCATTTAGAAAGCCCTTTAACTCTTATGACAAGTAGTCTTATACCCAGAAATGTTCATGTATAAAAAGTCTTGTGTGGGAGGTAATTCATGTAGGTATGGTTTTGTGCATCTTCTTGTTACAGCTCATCCTTACGATCCAAATAACCTGTGAAAAAAAAATAAAACAGGACCAAATTATTCTGAGCAGTAGCAGAGGTTACTCCACAAGAACCTGATCAGAAAAGGAGGAATATAGAACATGGCAACAATATTTTATACTGCTGGAGTAAAACAAGATAATATGTTCTCATTTACCTTTGTGTGCTACTAAATATATGCATGATAATTAAAATCATTCAAAGATTTTCAGAAAGGAAAAACACCACAGGTCAACTCAAAAATGTAAGAGGAGGAATTCTCCCTCAACATCTTGTATTTTAATTACTGTAATTGTTATTGTCAATAACTGTCTGAAAACCTGGTGAAAGAACTGAAAACTAACATCACATTCCTGTTCTTAAAACACATTCTCTGTACATTGCAATATGAGTAGTTAAAGTGTTTAAAGACAACAGTACACAGTTACACAGCAAAAACTGCCAATCACGGGAAAAACGGTACTTACAAGATCATGCAAAACATCATAAAAATGTTCCATAAGGCAATAAAGATCCGGAAATAGCGGAGACTCAAAAGAAACTCCCGGATGTTGTCTCCTTTAAAAACGAAAGAAAAAAATATGATGTCTTATTTCAGGTTAAACAGTGTAATATGTAGCATGCTGATAGCCATTGGAATGTTCTTCCTCACTTTGCACTGATGCTCTGATTGACACTCTCTTTTCCAACTGCTTGGCTGTAATGTAACTCTCTAAAAGCTATTAAAACCTCATAGAAACCAAACTAAATGGCCCATTTCATTATTCAGCTACATGCACTGCATGCAAGACAAGGTAGACTAGCTGCAAGAGCTGTGCATCTCAGAAATGAACCGTGCCGTGAGCGCCCCCCATTCAGTCAGATTCCACCCCATCCTAAAATTCTATATTGAACACTACATTTCTATACTGACCAGATAGGACTAACCAGCATTAATCTCTCAAATTTAACTTCCAGTGGGGAAATTGTATCATGTTGGCGCTACACCTACTACTGATACACATATCCAGAGGCAACAGAAAAGCAGACTGTTGATTTCTTGTTACCTGTTGTAGGGCCATGGGACTCATCTCCGAATGCTTGAGACTCTCTCTTCTTTCTGTGGCACAAGAGAAAATAGAATTTCAAACACTGGTTTGTTTAATGACATTGCAGACTCAGACACAATATTTTCTAGGACTTTATCTCCTTCATTTTGTAAGAAATGGGGGAAAAAAAAGTTCAAATCAGGTGAAGAGACCACAGAGATTGTCCACCTAACTGCTAATACTGTAGAACTGGATTAAATATCACTAGTAAACTGGTATTTTTACAATACTCCTATATTTTGGCCACTGCATTATTTGTTAATACAGGGGAAAGCCATAAGATTTTTCTTCAGGATCTTCTCCTTATAAGGCCAAGTCATCTTGAAATCATTTTAACATGGTTTGTTTTACTGCTGCATTAAATGCTATAGATACTTCAAAATTCTGGACTTCACTAAAGTGGAATTACCCATTAAAATGAGGACACTGTTAAAACCAGTTACCAGATGGTAAAAATGGCTCAACAGTAATTCTTCCACTAATAAAAATATTGCACAAACGTTACTTACAGTTTAAAATTTAGGACTGCTCCTGCATTCATGAGCAATGTCCTACAAGAAAAAAAAACAGCACCAGTTGTTATGACAAACCCATTGTTAGGAATATGCCCACAACAGTAGCGCTTTTTCTGATCATAGAGGAAGACCTTTCTAAAGAAATTCCTCTTAACCCACCCTCCTTTAAACCATAGCATGCAACAGAACTAGAGATAAACTGCGGAAAAAGTCTGACTGCAGACAAGAATAAAAGCTAACAATTAATTTCCCCCTGGCCTTTACCAATCATGGCCTCCTTCTAATAATCACCATCTAAGAAGTGGCTTCATTACTCTGCTATCCTCCCCAACTGAGAGCTGATGTGTGGTGAGTGCACTGGTGCGTCATCCAGGTGGGGGCTACACACTGGTAGAGTTGAAGGGGAGTCCCCATTACTTGTAGAGCGCTTTGAATGGAGTGCCCAGAAAGGCGCTATATAGGTGTGAGGAATTCTTATTACGTCAAACACCCAAACACAAAAGGGGTGTAACCTGTATGTGTCGGGAGGCTGTGACACTTTTCTAGTCTTTCAATGTTTCCATTTCAATGTGGTAACGAAGGCGGGTGACCAGCTGCGGATATCAAAATGTGTCGAATGAGACACTGATTACGAGTGATCCAAAACTGCTGCATGTCACTGCAACAGTAAACGTAATATATCATAGGCTTAAGCCTCCAACAATCCCTTCAAAAGCCATGTTGACTACAGCGACAGTACATACCGGAGCCTGTAGAGTACACGTCACTCTGTACAACAGAGCTTCTGTTGAACACTTCACTCTTTGCAAACTGAAACATGTCACAAAATAGCGTTTTAAAAAGTTATTTAAATACCTGCGAGGCAAATAGGAACCACGCTGTTAAAAATAAAATACTGACGTATAACTAAGCGATAGAAATGTTTTCCTCTAATAGCCTTCTGTGAAACTACATACCTTAAAGAAAACATCGAAAATCAATATAAACACAAAAAAAAGTGGCAAGTATTTACCCGAACAGCAATATATCGCCGATCATTTTCGTCCAGCTCACCAAGAAAACATCTACACCCAACCCCGGCTGCTGTGATTGATTTCCTGTGAACCAATAAACGCCGACTTTTCCATATATCGTCCAATTATTGTGGGGGGGGGAGGCGGGAGCATCGAGACCTTTCAGGTTTGCTTGAGAAACACAACTTCCTGGTTCAAAGCAGGAAAGCAGGAAGTGCTTGAAAACAGGAGAGCGCGGTGCATTTCGGAGACTGTAGTCTGCAACTTTGAATGGCTCGTAGTAATTGACTGAAGTGATTCGGAAGACATTAAAGTTGAACAAAGCATTTATTCGATCCATATCTTATATTAATGTATCTTATTATGCATTTGGATTGAATTTAAAATAGATCCTTGTTTTAAAGTTTAGTTTCTGGCCTGTGTATTATTGTTACAGCAAAGCTATCCTATTTAATTTATTTTTTCCCCATTCTAGATTGTGATCAATCCTGTTTCTAATCTCGCACTACATGGTATGTCGCGTTGGATAAAGGTGTCAGCTGACTAAAATAAAAACAAAAAGACAGAATGGAGCACTTGCACCAAAAGGACTTAACGGGCCCTTCTGACGTTTTCAAAACAGCGTGCTAGTGATTCTCGTCTTCCTCTTTCTGTCGCGTGGAATTTGTTCTTGGAAGCAGTTCCTTTCCCTCCCGGGGGATGCACTGGTATATTCACGGCAGATTCGTGCCTGCTCTTTTGTACGAGCAACACTTTCGCAGATCGATCCATTAGACTCCTATCTAAAACACGCCTCCGCCCGGTACTGCACCTCCACCTGGATTGTAATCCGTGGCCTGACGAGACGGGAGACAGGCTGGTGGAGATTTACTCGTCAGCTGTCGCGATCATGGCTGTAGGCTTCCTGTTTTGGGAACCTTTTACCGTCTTTCCCCCCAACTTAATCCTACCTGTTACTTGCCGAGAAGTCAGTTTCTATACACCCGAAGAAGGCCCCACGGCCGAAACCTGTTTCTTTTCTTCTCCTTTCAGCGGGGAATAAACCTTTACTTGTTCCTTTGCATTTCTATATACCTGCAAGGGCTCCTGGCCCCGTGATCCCCAGATAATTTGAAAATAGAACAGAATTTTAAAGTCGCTCTGAAACTGTAACGAATTAACATGTAAACAGTAAACCTGTGTCTAATAGTCTTATAATGGATCGATTCCACAATAGTCTAATATGCATTGGAAATAATTTCTCGACACCCACTACCTTTATTTGAAGAAGACACTGTAAAAATCTATAGAAGTCGTCATGAAGTCAGCCATGATTGATACCGACTAATGATTCTGGTAGGTTGTGGGATATGTGAGCATGGAATTTGCTTAACAAATGATTCAAAAACAAAAGAGTCGTTCTCCAAGTGATTTGCATCGTAAACGGCGCGTAACGAACTACCTAGAACCATTGTCACTTGAACTTGTGGGTGCGTTGAATTAAAGATCAATTAAACGGTCAGTGCTTAAAAACCAAATTAACGTCTTTTTCAACCTACAAGATGCCACCCTTGAGTTTTCAGGATTGTATTTTTCTGCGTCCACAAGTGTTTATTTTAATCGCTTTTCTACAGCTCGACACGAGTCGATTCTTGTCGATTCCATCAGGCAGGGTGAACTTCATCGCTGCGTGCCAAGCGCGGTAGCAGAATCAGCTGAGCCTTGTCACGGACACCAGTGAGGACGGTGGAGAACTCCCTTAAGGTGTCTTTTATTTTCAGCTTTGATCTTCTTGTGTATACCACTACACAGGATCAAAAATGTTTCATGTAGACAGCTATGAAGCTTAATCAAGGCTAATCGAGAGGTTAAATATGTTGAAAGAGTGTTGAAAACGAGCCATGTTAAATAATGGTTGTCTATCCGGGTGTGGGTTACACAACGCCTCGAATTCAAGCAGAGCACCTTAATACATAATCCCCGTGCAAGAACAGCATTGTCTCCCAGATCTGTCGTGCGCCGAGGCTGTAGCGCACACTTGGCGAGAGAATGAGAAGCCACCCTCAGCACCGCGGTTTCTCCTTCTCAGTGGACAGCGGAAGGCTCCACATGGCTCGGTATCCAAACGCAGGACCAGCGGTGAAAACCCGCGCACTGAGCTCGCCTTGCAGCGGGGACCAGAGCTGAACCGGTCACCCACGCTGCAAATAATATTCAGCGCGCTTGGTCGCGGAGGTGGGACTGCTTGTACCCGGAGAGTGACGTCATGCGACTGGGGCTGCCGAGACCCTTGAAGCAATTTCTACAGACGGGCAGACTGAAGCTGTATTAATAGCCGAGCTCGGGTGAAAGACTTTTTACTCGTGGAAACCGGGGGCTACGCAGCGGGTCACAGACTGGGGGGGAACCGCCATCTGATTTACAAAATTTAAAAAATAGACAACGCGACTGTTACACATCTCTTCGTATTTGTTAAAATATGGAAGTGCTAGGCGCTCTAAACGTGGGCGAAGTTGCCCAGTATTTTGCAAAAATGTCCATGTTTCCAGTATTTGATCTTGCTTATTATATAGTATCCATACTCTACCTCAAATACGAACCAGGTCAGTAACATCTTTTAATAATGTCTTCTGCTGCTCGTGTGCGTGTGTATGTGACAGATAACATCTTTACTAACTTCAATAACTTTCTTCCGGGTCGTCACTTGGGGTGTTATTATTTTGGAATGTATGCGGAGGATTCTTTCTAAAGTGAACTTGCATTTAATGATAGATATTCAAATACATATACTGTATTTACATATCGTAAGATATGCGTATATGTATTACAGGCGCACTGCTTTGCAGTGAAGGCAGGGCAACGGAATAAAGCATTTTATAACTAATATCTACCTTAATTGATAGATTCAAATGATTAAACTTAGCCTTTTTGTTGAAAAAACAAAAAATAATCCAGTAAAAATAAAAATCGTTTGAGTTCGTTTGTTAGTTAATTGCATGCATGGTAAAGGGATTGCTGAAAATTACAATTAAATCATTTTTTTACAATAAGAAATAACTGCCAAGCCAACCAAAATCAATGACCAAATAACTTGTGCCTGAAAACACAAAAAAAGACAACCCTGCATGCCCTTTTGTCGGTGAGGGAATTCGCATTCTAGATCGTAATTTTACGTGAATTAAAGTACTTTTTCGAAGCAGTCCTATTGAAATCGGATAGAGGCACAGCGCATTCCTAGGCTCTAGTGACAGAACGTGCAATAAATAGAATTTCCTTAAATAGAGGCACCCAGGAAGCTCGCGCGGCCCAAAGTTCAGACCGCCAGAGACGCTTCTTCTTGTTCAGTCTCTAGTAAGATGTAAAAGTTTTTTACTCCCCGTGTCGCGTTCCTTAGCGTCTGGCGAGCTTGTGAAACCCCGTGCTGGCTCAGAAATGAACATAACCGACAAATCCAGCGCGCTTTCCTTGGCCAAAGAGGTCAGCGTGGAAAGCCAGGTCAGACTAATAACCCTGTGAAATCCTGCCGAGGCGCGCTTCAGTGTCCTCTGAGCGAGAGGGCATTCGTGCAGTTTAATTCTCATGAGCGCCTATCCGCAGCAGGAGAATAGCTCGCAAATAACCTATAGACGAAAATAACCTTTAGACGTCCTGTACGTTTCTATAGATAACTGGGACAAACAGGAACCTTGAGGTTATTTTCAGAAGGTGTTCTGCAATAGATGTGAAATGGTTTTGTCTAGTCGCTTCCATTACGCTATTGAAGTGTTCTTGACGATGATCAGTCAGTGGCTAGTTAATAAAGGCAATCTTCATTAACATATCTTCACTCTGCAAGTATTTTGCAAAGTCAGAAACGTAATTGAATCAGACATCTAGAGCTCAGGGAAGAGATGCCAAGAAAAGTAACAGGTTAAATGAAACTCAGGGGAGTTGACACACCAGATATCTCCTGTTTCTAATATTGCTACACAATAAACAGCACTTTTCCTAAGAGTTATTCTAATTAAAGAATAATTATTTTCTTCCGTTTCTGAAATCCGCACAACAGTTGCGTTCTCAGTTTTAACTCATAAGAAATCTTAGAACTGAATGGTTTAGCCTGTATTACATAAAATATCACAACAGGAAAAACAGTTAATCTTTTACACGGCTGTCAGTCCGTGTATAGATTGCAGGAACTGTGAGAAGTGGTATCCACACACATGCAAGTGCACACTTAATTCTGTCCTGGTTAAGTGAGCAACACAGACAACACATTAAGATTGGTTTGTATTAGGTTGTTCAGTTTTCTTTTGTGACTGAACTTCCTCTGGGTTGCACTACAAATAACTCTGAAATAGGCTGCTTTTGGTGAAAGAACACCCCATTGGCTATGCTGTGTTTTCAGTGGCTGCTGATTGTAATGGAAGTGACCCTGCAGATCTTGTCAATGTTGGTAATGAGCTCTGAAGGACCACAACCATTGGTTTAATCTTGTACTGTTCATTAAAGGGGAAAATTGGATAATGATATTTCAGAGGTTAAGTCAGTATATTGACATAAGAACCCCTTTGTGCTTCACAGTGGCTTCATAGCTGATGTGATTTTATATTATTGTAGCAAAAGCAAAGAGAACCAAGGTCCCTTGCTTCATAGATAAATATACCTTTAACTCTTCAGCCCCTTCACTAGCCCAGAAGAGCTCGTGTTTTCAGTCAGTAAGCATCAGAGGAGAAAAAAAACAAAATCTGCAACTCAGTGAGACATACCCCTGTGTTTTGGACGCAAAACCCTTAGAATAATCCCAGGAACATTTTACTGTACATGCTAGTGGCCCGCATGCCACAGCTCACTCACTGCTGGAAATCCAATGAATGAGATTAGTTGGGTGTGAAGGGTCAAAGGTTATAGGCTATCCTGATTGGCCATGAGGCCAGGCAGCCAGCGTGCGGCTTATTTTTAGACCACATTTCAGGGTATCGCTTTCAGATAAACTGCAGGGTAATCATTACTTCTGCTGCCGACATGACAGCACCTGTTTGTGTGGATCTCTGCAGCTTAAGAGACTCGGAGAGCCTCAGACCCAAAACAAGTAATATGGTGACTCACAGTTCCTTATTTTCTGTCTGCAACGCAAGACAAAGATCGGAGGGGCCCACGTAGAAGCAATGATCATTTATTGCAATAAAACCTTTGGTACATGTGAGGCCATTGACAATCTAACCTTTAACAAGTGTTTCAGTTACATTTCAGTGCCAAACTAAGATCAAATAAAGATAGTTTACTTCAGATTGTTTTTCTTTCCACTGCTTAACTGTTTGTGCAATTAGCTAAAATTCAGAAGATTGCTGCAGATAATCATTCTTCCAAGAAGGAGATAAAGGCAATCACTCTGCGACTCACAACCGGCAACACACTGGAGCTCAGCAGGTGTGAGGCTGGCCAGTACCTGGATGGGAGACCTCCTGGGAAAGCTAAGGCTGCTGCTGGAAGAGGTGCGAGTGGTACCAGGGGGCGCTCACTCTGTGGTCTGTGTGGTTCCTAATGGCCCAGTACAGAGAAGGGGACATACTGTAAAAAAAGAAAGACACTTTCCTTCAGATGAGATGTGTAAGCAAGGTCCTGGCTCTGTGGTTATTAAAAGTCCTGAGGTGTGTCTCAAAAAGAGAAGGGGTGTTATCTCAGTGTCCCAAATTTTCCCCTGGCCTTTACCAATCGTGGCCTCCTAATAATCCCCATTTCTGAACTGGCTTCATCACTCTGCTCTCCTCCCCACGGAGAGCTGGTGTGTGGGGAGCGGACTGGTGCTCTTTGGCTGCTGTCGCATCATCCAGGTGGGGCTGCACATGGTGGAGGTAGAGAAAAGTCCCCATTACCTGTATAGCTCTTTGAGTGGAGTGTCCAGAGAAGTGCTGTAGAAATGTAAGGACTTATTATCATAATATATAGTCCAGCGAGCAGGAAGACAGTTCAACAGCTCCTGTTTTCTGCTCTTGGTGCAACTCATTTATTCTATGAAGTTTTTATTTCTGGTATCTGTGGCCACCTAGAATTCTCACAGGACAGGGTGGAGGCTGCAAAGATTAACAAACGTCCTCCCTTTGTTAGCTTTACCTAAGGCTGTGCCATGAAGTGTGACTACACAATCCAGGGGCAGGATCACCCCCTTTGTCCTTTATGTTTGCCTTGCATATCACCATCGCAATCAGCTGTTTGCATATTAACAGACTGCCTCATGACATCCTATCCTTGCTCATACAAATGTTCTGGGCAGCTACTGTATTTTTGCACTCTCCTCCAGGTCCATAATTTGCTATGATGGGTAAAGGCCAGGGGGAAATGTGGCCAGGAAGCCGGGATAACACCCTTATTTTTTTCTAGAAACACCCTGGGATTTTTAATGACCACAGAGAGTCAGGACCTCGGCTTTACGTCTCATCCGAAGGACGGTGCCTGTTTACAATACAGTGTCCCCGTCACTATACTGGGGCGTTAGGACCCACACAGACCACAGGGTGAGCGACCCCCTGCTGGCCCCACTAAAACCACTTCCAGCAGCAACCTTAGTTTTTCCCAGGAGGTCCCCCGTCCAGGTACTGACCAGGCTCACATCGGCTGAGCTTCAGTGGGCTGCAGTTGTGAGCTGCACTGCCCAACACTGGGCACAAACCCACAGCCCTGAGATCACGAGTCTCATGCCCTACTGGCCGAGCTAGCCAGAAACCGTAACCGGCAGTATTCCCTGCCAGCAAGCAGGAAGAGGCCAAGTTTCGTATTTTCAGAAGCTGACAATAGAAGTTTGAAATTTTTTAGGGAAGATCACTTTCAGGATGCTGTAATCAATGCATCTGAGAGGTGTGGCGGCAAGTTGATCATGCTAAAGATCCATGTGCTAGGCGATTAAGTCCTGTCTGCCATTTTGTCCAGCCTGAGAAGACAATACGACTCAGGCAGTGCAGCTTCAGTGCAGCCCCTGTTTCTTCACTCCCAGGCTCTGTGGAGGTGTCCCGCCGAAGCCCAGTGGCCTCCTGGCTCTGTGCTATGCTGTACTGCTTCGGGAGCTACATCCTCGCAGACATCATGCTAGGAGACTCTCCCATCGATTACTTCAACAACAACAGCCACATTCTGCTGGCCACAGCCGTCTGGTAAGTTCACAGGGGGACGAGCAGAAAGAGATTTACTACTAAGCTACTCTCTGAAGGAAACAGCAAACTGCCTTCTATCAGTCACTTTTTAAAAGTGAGATTTCCTGTTGGTTTTAAACATGATCAGGGTGAGACAGTGCTGTGCTGGGGTTCTGGGTTCAGTTCCAGACCTGGGGTCCTATCTATGTGAAGTTTGCATGTTCTCCTTGTGTTTGCATGGGTTTCCTCTGGGTGCTCTGGTTTCCTCCCTCAGTCCAAAGACATCCTGGGAGGTTAATTGTTTTCTGGGAAAACTGGGCCAGGTATGAGTGAGTGTGTCTGTGTGTGCCCTGTAATAGACTGGCATCCCGTGCAGGGTGTACTCTGCCTTGTGCCCATTGCGTGCCTGGGCAAGCGTCATCTCCCATGTGATGCTGAATAACAGGTTAGAAAATAGATAGATGGATTAAACATGGTTATTTTTCAACAAATGGTTTTTAACAAATGGGATACAATGAGAATGTTATGTCTATATTTACAAAATCTGTCTAATAGAGATTGAGGTGGATTCATGCTTTTTTACGTACATTCCATTCCGGCTAATGAATATAAACATGAGCTCACTATGAGAGCCAAGCGAGATTTTGGGAAATTTAGCTCCAGTTACACTCATTATAACTAGAACTTTGGTCGGTTTTACACTCTTCCAAAAAAAACTAAATAAATCTTAGGCAGATTGGCAAGAACTCCTGCCACAGACTGTTCATGCAGAAGAATGGATATAGAAGATATATAAGGCAATAGATTCAGGAATCAAACCTTACAAGGAATTACAGTTCCAAACAAAACTGCTTCCTTTCCACAGCCCTTGAGAGAATTATGAAGTGACAGACGTGTAACGGTTTTCCTTTACACTCACTGTAAGACTTCGATTGACTTCTGTCCTAGACGCTGTAGGCACGTCTATTTAATCTGAGGGGCATTGTTAGTTCTGTGTTTTAGTTTGCATTTGAGCTTTTTGGATTTTCTGTATAACAATTCCAACAGGATGTGGCACAGTATTACTGCGTTAAACTCTAGGCTTAATTCTGAGTTTGATTTCAATTAATGTGATTTTTTCAACTACATGTAGTAGACACAGATTAGTGCAAAGTGCAAAGTATAATCTGTATGCAAATGAAGGCATATTAGTCACTAGCAAGCAACATCTACATTTTTCCATGATTGAAAAAATATTGCTGGATTGATTTTGAAACACAGTCAGATAGATCATATTAACATGATCTGAGCTGGAACTGATAGGCACTCAGGTAAATGAAACCAATTTTAATATTGCCGTGAGTATTGGGTGGAATTGATAAACCACAGCACCTGGAACAAAACCTACTCTAACATGGGGAGAGCATACAAACTCCACACAGACAGGTCTGAGATTGAACCCGGGGCCCATGAGGCGGTAACGTGGACCGCTGCCCCACTGTGCCGCCCCCAGGACAGAAAGAACAAGATGAGCATCATAACCCTTGAGAGCAGTCTAGTCACATACTCACAACAGGGAAGACTGCAACCCTTCTGACACGCACCAGGGCACTGCAGCGGGCCGCGGCGTGGGAGAGACGCCAAGCTGTGCCAGTAACCTCTGCTTTTCCCTCTTCCGCAAGGTACCTCATTTTCTTTTGCCCCCTCAACCTGTTCTACAAATGTGTGGCTTTCCTCCCAGTCAAGATGATCCTGGTGGCGCTGAAGGAGGTGGTCCGCGTGAGGAAGATCGCCGCCGGGGTCCACCATGCCCACCACGCCTACCACCACGGCTATTTCATCATGGTCATCACCGGCTACGTCAAAGGTGGGCGTCTTTCCCATGGTACTGTGCCTCGACGGAGGCAGTTTTAATCAGATGAATGATCCGGGGTCTTGGGTCTTTCAATACAGCCTGTGGCACGTCTCAGGAAGGCTGTGCTGGCCTAGCTCGGCAAATCAGCTTCAGTCAGATCTCCCACACAAGTACTTTGTGCTTGACGATGCTATGCTGCAGCACTTCAATTTTATTATTAATGTCATGTTTTGGGAGGCCTTGCGAAGTGGTTGTTGGTGCTGTTGCCTCACAGCTCTTGGGTCCTGGGTTTTAATCCCAGCTGGGGCACCATGTGTGTGGAGTTTGCGTGTTCTTCTCAGGACATTGACACCCTGTCTTGTTTGATCGGCTATTACAAAGTGTCCATTTCTCCTTGGTCCTTCCAAGGACTGGAATCCTGTCGGGGGCAAGAGTGGTCTTGTGTTCTCAGCCCTGCTTTGCGACCTTCACCTTGAACAGCACCTTTGCCATGATGGTGAATTCAGGACCTTCTGAATTAAATCTCTCTTTGTGTCTTTTTTAATCCTCGAGATTTGGTTGAAGTGTGACACAAGAAAGGCTATAAAAAAGTGGAGGCCATTCAGCCTGTCCTGCCTTTTTTTTTTGCAATCTTACTCTTGCAAGAAGCTCATACGGTGGTTTCTTGAAGGGTCCCTGAGATTCGGGTGCTACCAGAGTACTGGGTTGCTTTGTTCCAGACGCCTTCAGCTCTTGGTGTAAAGATGGTTTGGACTTTCAGTCCCAGATGTATGTGCACTTAATTGGTTTCAACGTATAGCTTGAAATACTCCTCCGAAACTCCTACGTTCGAGTACGAAGAGGTTCAGCAACTTTGATTGCTGTCAGGAGGTTTCTGTATTGTGTACATTTCTGTAACAATTTGTCTGGGATGTATCGTCCATATAGAAGAAATGGCATATGTTTTAATATATATTTCTGAATCATCATTACACAATTTCTTGCATCTTTTTTAGTTGCAGATAGACTCTAGCCAAGCAAGCACGCATCAGAAGTTTTCTCTTTTCTGCTTGTACCTTACAACAGGCTCTGGAGTGGCTCTCATGGCCAACTTTGAGCAGCTGATCCGTGGCGTGTGGAGACCTGAGACCAATGAGATCATGCACATGTCATTGTAAGTTAGTCGCCATCATCACTCTCTTTGCTGGTTGATGGGCTTTCGCTAAACCTGCTTAGCAGTTGGGGTTTCTCCCAGTGATTCAGTAAATAATGTATATTAGTCACACTGAAAGAACGAACCACTTCAACGTAACCCAGTGTGATTTAAAATAAACAAAGGATCCAACAATGCTACATCTTGCAATCTTATGTTGCAAAACAAGCACGCAGTTGTGTTGGAGCAGCACTGGGACTCCATGTTACTGAGCTGTATTGATAGATTATCACAGTACAGTTGCAAACCGAGGAAGGTAGAGGGTTGAAGACCTTTGTGATTCTAGGGGGCGCTCACCCTGTAAAATAGGCATCGTCCTTCGGATGAAATGTAAAACCGAGGTCATCTCAGGGCACTTCTTGAGAAGAGTAGGAGTGCTAACCCTGTGTCCTGGCCACATTTCCACCTGGCCTTTACCAGTTACCAGAGAGCTGGTGTGCGGAGAGCATGCTGGCGGACTCCGCACCATCCAGATGGGGCTGCTGATGGTGGTGGAGGAGGGAGTCCCTGTTACCTGTAAAGCACTTTCAGTGGAGTGGAGAGTCCAGAAAAGCGCTACTGTGCACAAGGCTTTATTTCCCTTATTTCCAGAGGGATTTAAACACAGTGTGATCGGTCGGCTGTGGAAGTCAGTGTCAGTGCTGCCATGGCTGACGCTCCTCTGTCTTGTGCTCCTCAGCCCCACCAAAGCCAGCTTGTATGGAGCGATTCTCTTCACCATGCAGGAGGCCCACTGGCTCCCCGTCTCCAAGAGCACCCTCATCTGCCTCTTCACGCTCTTCATGGCCACCTCCAAGGTACCTGCTTATCTTCCTCTTCCTCTTGGGGCTGAGGGACACCCATCTCTGCCCATTAGAAACACAAAGACGGCCTCAAGGCCTCCAGGGGTCCAAACGATTAGGTTGCGTCTCAGAGAATTCATCAGTGTTCAGGCAGCTGGCAGGTAGGTGCATTGTCACGGGGTAAAAATCATCCATTAACCTCGTGCTGATGTTCGAATTCGGCTCCTCTGTTGCTACAAAGCATTCTCTGCACGAAGCAGAAGTGGTGAACAGCACTGTGCTTGAAAGCTTCAGCCACAACGTCTTTTACCACGTTCACCTACGCACATAGGTACTGATTTTTAAATGAATTTTGCTTAAAGCAAGATGAAAAACTTAAAGAAATAAAGAACATTAAAGTCTAAACTATTTAGACTCTAGTCATTTTGAGTCAATTTAGGCACTATCAGTGTTCGAATCTGTGGAACAGATTAGATAAAAACAAAGCAAAACCACTACCAAAGAATGCATTTCTGTATATTTGAACATTGTATGTACACCACCGCCTCTCCTCTTGTGTTGCAGGAGTTCACCACCGCCTCTCCTCTTGTGTTGCAGGAGTTCACCACCGCCTCTCCTCTTGTGTTGCAGGAGTTCACCACCGCCTCTCCCCTTGTGTTGCAGGAGTTCACCACCGCCTCTCCTCTTGTGTTACAGTAGTTCACCACCGCCTCTCCTCTTGTGTTACAGGTGTTCATGACTGCCACTCACTCCCACGGTTCTCCTTTTGCCCTGCTGGAGTCCCTGACCTGCCCCGTGCTGTTTGGCTCACCAGCGGGAGGCGCAGAGCACCGTGACGGTCACGACGCCTCTCACCACCCTGCTGCAGTGCCCCCCGCCCCTGCCGCCAAAAGCAGGGAGGAGCTCAACGAGGGCACGCGCAAGAGGAAAGCCAAGAAAGCCGAGTAGAAGCGAGCTCGATGGCAAAATGAAGACAACACCTGCTTCCCTCCCAAGATAAGCTGGCGGTGACCCGCACGGAACATGGGTGAAGTTTAACTGAAAGATGCACAGTACCATTTCCTGTGGGGGTGCTTCCTGTGCAAACACCCCTACTGCTGCTTACAGATGTCGTCATTAACAAGTATTGGATTGTAAATAGCTCAAAGGGAAAGAAATCGCACCCCACACTGTGGAGTGGCCTATCGTGAGTCTCTTGAATGCTTAAAATGCCTAGTGCCAATTTATTTTGGGAGATTTACATACATCTCTGTGTTCAGTGAGCCATTTTCAGTAGCGCTGCCTTTGGAACATGGTAGCCTGGTTGTAATAGAGGTACCTCTGATCTCCGTTGTAAGGCCATGCACAGCAAGCCCCCAGCCACTGTACTGCCATTCTGTCACCCTTTTCATTGTTGCACAACCTTCCATTTATAATAACAGTCATTATTAAACAGTTGTTTGTAACAGTGTGCGATTTTTGTGATTTTTTTTTTCCTGCAGCTCAAGCTGTGCAACTTGTCATGATAATGACAATTTGCAAAAACTGCAGCTGACTGGACACGCAGCCAAATCCCACCAGAGTCAAATCCCGCCAGTGTACCCACAGACCCGCTCAAGACAGGCAGATTTGAGGCTGGGATTTTATATTCCCCAATCCAAGTCCCAGTTCTAATAGAGCCCATTTAGACAGTAAACGCATGAGGCACTTAAACGTCTTTAGTCCTGCTAGTAACTGGCCTTTGCTCACTGAATTGCTTTACTAGGCAGAAGATTAGGAATACAGTCATAACAGAGTAGCTGGGCAGGCCAGCACAGTGGTGCAGCGGGCAGCTTTGCTGTCTCTTAGCTCTGGGGCCCTGGGTTCAATTCCTGTGATGCTGTCTGTGTGGAGTCTGTATGTTCTTCCCATGTTTGTGTGGGCTTACTTCAGATGCTCCTGTGTCCTCCTACAGCCCACAGAAGTAGGTTTTGTATTATTTAAATTTGTTTTTTAATTCAAACATTCAAGACTGAGTCTCTCCTCTGCTGAAATTCAATGTAACATTAAACAGTTCAAGCTCATTAAATGCCAGATATATAAAATACAATATTTCCCCACTCGAACCTCATACATACTATAATACTCATACAATATTATATGCCTATTTAATGGAGAACTAATGGAATAATAGGTCTTCGCCCTAAGGATGACCAATCTTGTTCGATATTTGGTTTCAGAACCAAAAAGAAACCGCGAGCAGACCGAGTCATCACTCGTGTGAGCAGCTGCCCCGTTTCTTGAAGGAACGCACAGAAATATTCTCCCTGACTCCACCAGAGGGCGCTCCACAATCGGTTTCCGAACAGCTTAGCTGTCGGGACTGCAAGAACAGAAGCCCATTGAACCATTTTTTTAAAAACCTCAGCGTCACTAGTCATGGTGGTTGAACATCAGTCATCTTCTAGCAATAAACACTCTGAGCCTGAAGCTGAAATTTAAGTTGCAACTTTTTGTGAAAAGCAGACATCTCCAAATCTTCAGCTTGCAATTTCGTACATCTGTTCGCCTGTGACATCACCTATATTGGAACTGTACACTTTCTTGCCGTTTACAAATGCAGTGGAAAATGCAATGGAGCCTGCCTCTTATCGACAGACCAGGTATACTCCTTGCATTCAATTGCAAATGAGTGTCTGCAGATTGAATCTGATGTCATATTCCATGTACAGTCTTACTCATGTACCTCAGTGTGACCTGCAGGTGATCTGCAGTTGCAGTTGGTCAGCTAACAGGCGTTGGGGAATGATCCTAGGGGATTCAGAGTAGCCAATTAAAACTAATCTGTAACGTTGGAGCAAACTGGAGCATCTGAAGACATAGCACACAGATAACATGCAAACTCCACCCAGTCTGGACGCAAACTCGAGACCCAAGAGCTGCAAGACAGCAGCACATGCAGCTACACCCGGACGCCACTGTTCATGTGAAAATCTAATGCCATAGTTTTACTATGGCTTTAAACTGGGGGAAAAAATAATTACATATAAATTACCATAACAATCTGCAATCAATTGATTATTGCTTACCTCTTTAATAGCATATTTCACCCCAAAGGTTCCCAGATGCCCTTTATCCACCACTGTGCAGCCCCACCTGGCTAACGTGTGGCAGCTATTCTGCACCAGCAAGGCCACTGCACAGATCGGAGGGAGGAGTGAGAAACCACTTCACCAGTTGAATTCAGGGGGTTTTAGGAAGGCCGGTTTCTGGAAGACCAGGGTGGCATTTAGCCAGGAGTACTCCAGGGAGGTTATCACCACTGCTCTAACATTCCTAGGATAGGAATATGGTTTTCCTGGGTTGTCTCCCATCACAGCACTGACCAGGCCCAATCATGACAAACTTCTGAGAGGAGGCAGGGTCACCACCAGGTATAAACTCAGGTTCTGAGATTTAAGGAGGTATAATTGTGTATGTAAATACCAGCATTTTCACACTGTTCAGGAGAGATTTTAAATACCAAATATTTCTAATGTGATATCGTTAAAGCAATTCTTTGTACTGTGTATAAGGAACTTGTAGCTTGAAAAGTAAAAAAAGAAAATTCACTCCTACAGTAACTCACTTTACTTAGTTCAGTGACTGAACTAAAGCATGTGAAGATCTTTTAAATTGGGGGGAAAAAAAGGAGAAAACAGGTTCATTTTTTATTTTATTATTCATTTTTAAGTACCATACAAAACTTAAAAGAGTACCAGTCTGAAACAAACACATCATTTGAGTGAGCTGTACACTGTAGAAATGCTGCATCTGATACAGAACAAAAAAAATACAAATCAGGTAAGTACATAAGGATTGTGCACATATCCAACAAGTATCATACTGGATTCCAACAGTGCTCCCTCTAGAGTTTAATTGCACTTTATTGAAGATCTGGTCTTCACTACATTATTCTAAGGACTTGCACCAAACCTACTGTTCGAGAGGAAGAGACAGACGCTGACTGTAGCTGAATGCACCTTGCTTAGATTCTATCCCGGTCACTTGCGGACTCCCAGCATGCACAGCGTCACTTCCTAGTCAGCTTATGTCATGCCAGCAGACAGGAAGCCTGCATCCTCCACCACATCAGAGTTCTGCCCGGTCTAGAATTGAGAGGGGGTGATGTCACTTCAGTAAATCGCTCAGTGCGCTGAGCCCTTACACATGCGCACAGGACTGCCCCTCTCTAGGGTGGGTGAGCAAATCGGGACAGCTCTGTGTGATATCCTCCAGCTTGCGAATTACATTTAAAAGGAACTGCACTTCCTTTAATGAAGAGAGAGGCTGGGGTGTGAAGATCTTGACGTTCCACAGCGATCGCGTTCATGTGCAGATCTGTAAAGCTGCTAGCACTTGAGGAAGTACTGTAGATACCAGGCATGCACGCAGCTTCATGTAGAGTATTTCAGCTAAATCGCTAGTGTCCCTTGGCAACCTTTTCTAAGTGAAAACACTTTAGAGAACTGCTGTGTCTCAAGTAGGGCTGTGTAGAATTCTCATTTGCTTCAACGAGAAGATCGCATCAACCCTGGTTTACAAATTTGTTATTTGTAACTGCTGAATTACAAATATTTGCGGAAAGGAATGTGGGCTTCAAAATATTTTTAGCTATAATTATAATATATAATAAGAGGCAGAAATACATGTTTATGATGAACATAAACAGGTTGCTGCTACCCTTGAAGTTTTTTTTCCATCTGTATAAAAAAGAGGACCTGCACTAATTTGGTTAGGCTACTTTGCCTCCCCCAAGGGACGGCCCTGCTACCTAATGTTTTACTAATGTTGAACTAATGTTCAACGGGATTTTGCAGCAAAAGGAGAAGCCTCTATTCATCTCTAAAAATACAAGGTGATACACTAAAACTTAAAAAATGTGTAAACAAAATTACAAATGAATATTAGAAGCAATAGCATTTGTTGCATTTTATGTAGCAATTTGTTTTAAAGGTTTTAGATGCATTTCCTTTGGATGCAAAGTCACATTTTCTAGTTGACTTTGATAATGGCCTTATTTAAATCTAAATAAGAAGAAGCTCATAGCATACTTGGGTAGACACCGGTTTGATTTCAGCACTGCAAGCTTGGGATGAGAGCAAATGTGCACAAGACACAGTCAAGACTTTGAGGAACCAAAAACACTCTCTCAGGACTTTCCATTTAACTAGGAAAACCCAATTCAACTGTTTTTAAGAGAATCAAATTAAAGAAATATCTTTTAAGCCAGTACAGTCATAAACCTTGGTGTTCCTCAACAACACACCTCTTACACACAAGAAAGGGTTCATACTAAACATTAGTGCAAAATCCTCAATACACTAGAGCCCGTGTATCTTGGAATTTTTATTTACTAGATTCACTACAGTACTTCGTTTAATACAGCATTTCTGGCAGTCTGTGTGACGCAAAAAGAACATTATTAGAACATAGTGCATTTCATTTCTACTGTCCAAAAAGATATTTCTGTAGTTTCTAAAGCAGGGCTACTTAACCTGGTCCCACTCCAATCTGCTAAATCACACAATTTTGTTGCAACCAGCTCCTTAATTATTTCATACCCAACAGGATTCGATGCAGCGTTTAAGGAGCTGGTTGTGTCAAAGTATTTCACTGGAGCCGATAAGAAGAGATGCAAGTTAACTAGCCATGGCATAAAGCATACTGAAAAACTGATACAAAAGGTTTGGCTTTCAGAAGGTAATTCGGCATTACTAGGAAAATACATCTTGTTAATCGATAATCCCAGATCTCACATTTTTATAAAGATTGCACTTCAATTTAAAAAAAAAATCAAATCCTCTCGGGCTCGCTCTCGAGAACTTAGTTACTCAAATCAGCACCATATTTATAATTAATACTATAACAGCATTTAAATTGCAACTAAAA
Organism: Lepisosteus oculatus; assembly: GCF_040954835.1. Lineage (NCBI taxonomy): Eukaryota > Metazoa > Chordata > Actinopteri > Semionotiformes > Lepisosteidae > Lepisosteus > Lepisosteus oculatus. The sequence continues at coordinate 2,816,240 of NC_090724.1, read as the reverse complement.
CAGACACCATTACCCCACACCCTTTTGCAGGAGACTGTCCACAGAACATCATGTAACCATTGGCAAGGTAGGTCTGGAAAGTGTTTTTTATTCCAAAAGCAGTAGACTATATAACCTACTAGACTTCTGTAATCTTAAGGGAGCACTGTTTCACAAACATTAAACTAAAACCCAATGGTTTCAAACTTCAAGTTTAAAAAACAGAAGAAAAAAACAAAACTAGAGCCGAAGATTCTTCTCTACGTTATCTAATGACCGACAGATTCTTTTTTTTTCTCAAACACTTAAAATTCTATTTGGTTAATCAGAGATCGTAAACAAATGTATCTAAAGAATGGAAATGAAAAAGACAGTTCAAGCTAGCTTATTTTATAGAATCTGTCAGGTTATAAAGAACAAACATACAAATGAAAAAATTAAACAGCTTTTTTATAAAAGCCAATTTTATAAACAGACCCAGTCAGGCACCATTGAAACTTTGACGTGTCTTTTTTTCCAGATTCCACCCATATTTCACAGGCAAAAGCCTGTTTTCACCAGGTTTGCTTTCAAATGTCAGGAGTGCTTTCCTAATCTTGTCTTCCTTTCAAAATCGGTACCTTAACCATCTTCACAAAAGGTAAGGTGGATCACATAAAACAAGATAAAAGGCTCAAATTCTGAAGGGTTACAATCTCTTCCTCATTTTTTTTTTGCCAACAGAGCTTTTATCTAACTGATCTTAACTGGCATGACCAGTTTTTCCAGCTCATAAAGGGTAACTGGAGTGCACAAGATTCTTTTCAATAGAAATGTGTGGCCAAAAATAGATCTTTGCACAATATAAAACCTGCCTTTAGTGTCGATTAAATACGCACATCGTTTTTTTTAAATCTAAGTATCGCTCCAATTAAACTCAAATATAACACAATGCCCTTGTCATTAAACTCTCCAGTCATGATAGCGACAAGGGACGAATTTTCAGATGATGCAGCCAATATTTCTTCAGCTATGATCGCCCTGGGTAGATTATCAGGCTCAGACATGCCAAATAACTTTTTTTTGCTACCCCTACGCTGAAGGTTCTGAAACATGTAGGCATCACAATACCTCAGCGCCGCTTCTGGAATTTCAGGAATGACCTCACCTCAAGTTTCATGTGACCCAACGCAGCTGACAAAAGACTGAAAATGAAACGGTCACACGAGGAACATGAAGGAGACCTTTAGTTATTGTTCAGTTGATTTTGGGGTAGAGGTGCCTTTTAAAGAGCTGACCATTAAAAAAGAACCAATAGAGCTTTTTGGATTACAGCACTCCTTAAGTCACCACAAGTAACGGGCCTTTCCCAATAAAAAAAAAAAGTCCAGCCCCCGCCACTCCCCCCACTCACTGAACACGTGTCTTTGTAGTGCATTCAGCAGATTTACACACCCCACCCCAAAGACAGGCCCATCCCTGCTCAAAGTCAGGGGTGAAAACAATCCCCCTCAAATGACTGAAAGCTAGGCTGTGTGCATTTCCAACAGAAACCCAGAAGCACAGCTTCATAACTCAAAAGATTTTCTCTGATTTAGCTCAACAAAACAACATCCCCGACTCTCATGCTCCACGTTCCCTACAGTAATTAGTTAAAAACGAAAATAAAACCCCCCACATACTCTTGTCAAGCTGTTCCACACACTTGTAGAACGCCTGTGTGCCCGGGACCAGTCCCACTCTCACAAGATCATTCACGAGATCTGGACAGGAAATACTGTGGCGAAACAGCAGAAAGCTTTCATCTCGCAGTGTTTTTGTATCCCACGTCGGAATATCACCACAGAATGCACGATGGTTGTGTCGTACAAGCTGCAATAAAAGACCAAACTGGGTTTTCTCGGGAGGTGCGAGTTCCTAGCGTCCTGGAAACCAGTGAATGCACAAGAGACACAGTGGACTTTATTCTAGAAACGTGCAAAGTAGTGTGATCAAACCAGATTCTAGCTGCACCAGGAACCCACCTTGTTCACGTCAAGCTGCAAGATCAGGAGCCTGCATCCCTCATCTCGAAGAGACGCAAGCCTCTTCCATTCTAGTTTTCACATTTCTTAACAGCAAAAACATTTTTTTTTGCACAGCAGTCAACAGTGGAACCGACATCTACATGGGCTGAGAAGATTTTTCCTAGTCAGGACATAACGCACATTTTCTGAGTGGTAGTTCTAAAGCAGACGCAAACCATTCTACATTGAAAATACATTTGGCCATCTTCCCCCTCTCTCTCTCAGCATATATATACATGTTTGTGCGTTGGGAGGGGAAAAAATAAATGCTAGACCTGGGAAATAATAACTCAACAAAAAAAATAACAAAACTTGGCTGTCCTTAGCTGTTCCTTTTATATTTGACCCAGCTTTGTTTCTTAATTAAAACATTAAGAATTTCACAGTTTGTACCAATACTGGGGAAACAATGCCATTCTTGCATGTCAGAGTAGTTTTCAGCTCGTTAACCCTTTTCTGCTAGTGCTCCATTCTCAATTGCAGCCTGAAAGCAGGCCTATTTACAATGCTGCGCTCAACAGTCCCCAGGTTTTGCACATCGCTAGAAACAGAAAATTCTACTCATTACAAAACAAAACCCACAAACTATTACTTGCAAAGCATAACTGCTAATCTGAATTGTAGAACATTTCCAAGAGAAAACACCCCAAGATGATTTAACACTTCAGAACTCATCGGAGTGAGGAACCTCGCCAAGCTCACTGAAGACTACATGGAGAACAGGTGTGCCAAAAAAGCTATTACTGAAAGTAAATATCATTGTAAGGGAAAACTTTCATATCCAATTTGAATTACAGGTAAAGGGAAACACAGGTCTTTCTCTCTTTACAGTACACTAATGCCACTATAAATGTTTTGAATATATTTCCAACCCAAGACATCGTATCAAAACATATACTAAAAAACAGTTACACTACTAGGCCCTAGACTTTGCAATCAAGTCTAATGTAATCTGTGCAAAATCTGTAAAATCCTTAAGTCCAGAAATGTGTTTTAACAATGGTTTCTTTGGCAAAAACAGTTTGTTACTACTTTAGTGAGCATTTTTTTTACATTTTAACAATTACTACAATAACCATTGCTGAAAGCAATCAAGCAATTTTTGTTATTTACCCGCCCCAAAAAAGCCACAAAGAAGTTCTGAGCTCTCCAGGTTCCAAATTCAAAATACATGTTTTGAAATCGCAACTCTAGATTTGACAAGACCTAGAAGAATGCGTTGCTTCTGCTGGGTCGTCTCTGCTTCCAAGACAGGATTGTAATTCTTTCCTACAGCCCAGGGGTAAGGATGTGGAGAAAATCCACCTGAGCTGCTCCTTGTCTGATATTTCTACCAATCGATAGAGATCATTCTTGCAGAAACTGAATAGAATTCACTCAACTGATGTTTTTGTATTCTTTGCAGTGTCCAGTGGTGGTTTTCTCTTTTTTAATGATTTAAAATTGCCAATTACATGTTGCCCAGTTGGGAGAAGACAACTCTTGTATGTCTCAGCCTTGCAGTGACACAAGGAGGCCCAGTGCGAACTGCAGAAGAGGCACCTCCCTCGTGATGTTGCTTCGAGCCTGCAGGGGGCACTGTTCTGCAGGAAGCCGCAAGAGCCCTGGCAGACTAATCCCAACTCTACCCCAAGAGGCGTCCAGCCAAATGCGGACTGCCACTTGGGGAATCTGATTCATGACCCAAGCTTCAACTTTCTCCCTATTTCCTGCCTGGGCACGAAGTGAAACGGTCTCTCACGGAATTGAAAATCCTATTCATAGTGAAAAGTCTGCATTTTTATGCTTCTGAGCATTGTGGGGGAAAAAAAAAAACTGTGGCAAGACTCCTTTTCTTCTTGATGGAAAGTGCACTGTAGATACGCCTCAGTTACGGGTGGAGTAACGAGCAGTTTAAGTAGATGGATAAAAGCGATTTCTTCTGCTTCAGCCTCAACAAGGGTAGTATATAATTTAAGGACTGGCTCAAACAAAAGGGGATTTCCTCACTGTTCAGCTAAGCGAAGTGTCTTATTTAAAAAAAAAAGTTTTCCCTGTTCCTGGTTTTCCTGTACCTTTGCTGCGTTTAATGTTAAATTTAATTTAACCCCCCCCCAGTGTGATTCCATATAAACCAGTGCCAACCCGTGTGGAGTACAGGAACAAACACCCGAAACAATGAAACAAGTGCTAACATCGCTGGTTGAGGAAGAGGAAGATCTGAGAGGCTCGGCTGCTGGACTCACACGGGAGCACCCGTGTGGTGGGGAAAGACGCTGGGCCCTGCTGTGGACAGCGAGTTCAGGGTGGAACAGCTCATCGCCAGAAAGAGCTCAAACAACAGTTACCGAAGAGTTAACGAGCCACAGTAGAAGGCACTTCCAACCCCCAGTCGCTTGGTATTCATAAGCCTAAGCTTCTCACACTCAACAAACACACTGTTGTGGTTAATTCTCCAGTAACTTTTTTTTTTCCCTGAAGGATCCCTTGAAAAAGCACCTGAAAGCCCACGTGATCACAAACCTTCGAAATTCAAGGTTTTTATTAGGAGCACCAGATCCTTGCTTCAGGTGGAAGAGGCCCTTTCTTCTCCCTGCCCCCCTGCATTGTGGCAGCATTTCAGCAAAAAGAAAAAATAAACCTGTCCAGACACCAGCTTCCTAAAACATCAACTGTCTTTGCAAAACGGCATCCAAATCTGCAATGACTGACAGGTGCCTGAGGATATCTGATTACAAAAAACCCTACTATTCTGCAAGGCCCCAAAACTACCCCACATTTAAAAACAGACTAGTTTCTAACTGCTCCTCCTTCTCCTCTCCTGCTGCATTTACACCTGTATTGCAAGACGAACGCTCCTGAAGTTTTATATTTCCTGTTACAGTGCCTGTAGTTCAGGGCCATGAGTTCATCTGAAAGGAGCTTGTTCCAACAGCCTGTACAAGAAGAAATTTGACCATGCAAACAAAGATACCTCCTCAAGCACTTCTATGGAGATGGGGGATCTAATGTTGTTTGTCTTGTAAATATATATCAATCTATATATATATCTCATCTTTTAACAGTACAGGTATTACCAAGTGCTAAGATATTGTCTTGGTAAAAAAAAAAAGTTTCCATGCATATTTTTTGTTGTATTTTTGTTTTTTTTGCTAACACCAACGTGTTCAAGCTTATAATAAAGGATCAGTTCTTTTGCTACATGAAAGATGTCCTTCATTTGGTTAACGTGTCGTTATGCACCCTCCAGAGGATTCCTCAATGAAAAAAACAAAAATATTCGTGGGCTGATTCTATATACTGATCAGCCCTTAGATGCCAAATCACTTACATGTTGCATATTTCAGTAATCGCCTACAATATCTTTCTGATTTCTTTTAGAATTGCATTGCTACAGCTCTGTATATCAGCTTGTGTCCAAAAAAAAAATAGCGTCATACGTATGAGTTTGCAAAACAAGTTTAGCAAATGGAAAGTGTCTCTGGTCAGCACCGCATGGGAAGTCACGCAGTTGAAACTGCCCAGTGCCACTGCTGCTGCAGGATATAACACCAGCGTCTGTTCCTTGTTCACCGTCACAGGCTCTGTAGTGTTAAAAAAATAAGATATCTGGACCGCTAAATAAAAGTCAAGCCCTACTTTTCCCGAGACTGAGCAACAAAAGAGCCCAGGCTGCAGTCTTCCTTTGCCATCAGTGTCAGTCAACAGAACTGGGAGCCCAACACTTGCACATTGTTAAGATCCCCTTCCCAAAAATGGGGTCGAGCAGGAAAAAAAAAATTTTCCCCCCAAAAAGTGCCGCAGCAAGGCTCGTCCTGCCCACTGAAAAGACAGCATTTCTGGTTCCTTTCCTTTTCGAAGGAAAAAAAAAAGTTGAAAAAAGATTTGTGGAACCACTTTGAATCACAGAAATGAGAGATTATGCACAGCAGCCGATGGAAAAAGAAAATAAAAAACACTATTAAGCTGTATATTTCAAGGCTTCTGTTACCCCTAAAGGCATCACTAAGGGCAGGCTGGGTGCACTCTACTACTCTAAGCAGCAGATTTGAAAATGAAAGGGTTTCACATACCCTTTTGCAATCCACAGAACATAAAACACAGCGCCTTCTTTACTGGTGTGCTCCGGTAGCAAGGCCTAATTCACATCTTTCGATTGAAAGGGTTTTGTTATCTGAAAGACAAGGATCGGAGCTGTTCTGCTTCCTTGGGTGTTACTGTTGATGTTGAGGACCAGGAGTGCAAAGAATTTAAATCCAACCCCCCCCCTCCCTGTTCGGACCCAGAATTCACCATTTACTCGGGGAGGGGGGGTGTTTTCTGCAATGGACGTGCACGGTGTCGCTGCGGTTTTGTGGTGTCCATCTTTCCAGGCCTTCTCAGACGTGGGCGTGTGGCGCTGTTCACCTGGGCTGTGGGGAGAGAACGGGCCAGGCCAGAGTTACATTCAGGGAGTCGTTGTGCTGGACCAGAGAGGTGTGCTTGTAGTGAAGAACCAGCTCTTTCAGGGAACCGTAGAGGTTGTAGGGTTCAGCGAATCCATACCCCGTGACAGTCTTATAGATCACACAGTGCTTGATGTCCCCATCCACCCTAGAGATCAAAACAGGACACAAAGGAAAGACAGTAAGACATCCGCACAGAGCGTCTGCTCGGATCCAGAAAACACAATACTAGAGGTAAGAAACCGTGGCAGCAAGACCGGCGCTGTCTCCTGACCCGCCTGGGGACTACGGCTCTATCCTTCCTGGAGACCGGAAGCTCTTGCGAGACACAGTGTGGCAAATGCCATCATTAAAATGCTGCAGATACCGAGCGGGATATAGATGCGAGAAAAGAAAACAAAGGAAGCAGCAAATCCCAAATCTATAGGCTCGGTGGGTGAAGCACCTCATGTACAATATGCATTGAAGCCTCTCTGTTTTGGCCCATGACGCTCTCTGCCTCTCCACTGCGTGTCGATACTTCGCATTTACCACGCGGCTCTGAAATCATTCAGTCACCTGCCCAAGTTAGGCTAAAGGGGCCAAATCAGGGCGACTGGTAACAGGACCGGGACTTTTCCCACTGGTCGTTCTTTACCTGGGGCGCACACCGCCCTTGGGAGTGCGAGACGTGCCAGATTTGGCAGAAAGGAAAACCAATCTTGACAAGCGGTGCGATAACGTTATTTTGAGGCTGCAGTAAAGGTTAAGAACCACACTTCTAGGGGAATAAAATGTGCACAGGAGCGTTTCAATAAAAAGGAGCTCCATGATACGCATTCTGGAGTTGGACAGAGGGAATTGTACTGAAGATTCAAAGTCTGAATTCAGAACAGAGAGGAAAGAAGAGGTATCCGTGGTCACTTTTGCAGGAAGAAAGGTTCCTGCAATTGGTTGACTCACCCGCATACAGGAGTGCTTTCATGTTTACAAACATATTAGTGGTTGCACATTTGTACGGGCCCTAATCAGACTTTTTACTTTTTACTGAAAACATTCAAGTCGTTTCGACAGCGGGAGAACTGGACCCGCCCCCCGACAAGCCGGCGCGCTCCCTGCGACACTTACACCACGGAGCAGGCGTAGGAGCCCTTCTGCGACTGGCTGTCGCGGATCAGGAAGGTCCCGTCGCGCTTGCCCCGCAGCAGGTCCTCGGCCTGTGCGCGCTTGACGTCGCCCACGTACCACATGCGCTCGTCGTGGTGGGGCAGGTCGTCCTCCTCGTCCATCAGGGAGTACAGGCTGGGAGCGGCGGGGAGACGGGCGTCAGACAGGGGTCAGGGGGGACGGCAGGCGCACGGGGCCCAAGAGCAGTGTCCACACGGACAGGTGCCACCCCCCTGCAGTGCATTTAAAGAACTGACGATTTTCAGCCGCCAGTCAGACTTCAGAATCTGAAACTGCTATTGGTATCATTTAAAGGGGAAGGGCAATGCTATTTTTAGATTTCGGGTTAGAAATAATCTGCACGGGTGAGTGCATTTCAAGCCACAATGAAAGTAAAACGTACACAGTAACGTGTAAAACCTCCAATGCACGTTGCAAAATAGATGACATTTTCAGGTATGCGCAGCAACATATTCTGTGATTCAGAACAAGGCAACAAAACTTCCAGTGAGATGAAGCTCTCCAATTACAATGTAAACAGGCAGGCTTGTGAATACATCTCTTCTAATCCCATAGAAATACTGCTCTGGACTTTGAAATGGTTTTGTCAACAAATACTACTTATTTGTTAACTCTGCATGGAGATCATGTTGGAACGTTTCTGCAGTGAAATGTCTGCTGCACAACCTGTACTTATTCGCTCGTACATCACAGTACATTAGTCACTACAGTGACTAGTGAGCAGGAAGGGCTGCATCACGTCACAATTCTCGCCTACTGCAAGACCAGAGGTTTACAACAAAATGTCAACCACACATTACTTTCTCAAAAAGGATACTACCTTCGGAATTTGGAATTTGTAAAATTTTGTGTAACCGTCAATTAATTGATTTTATTACCAAGATTTAATAACCTGACTGAGAAATCGGGACTGCAGTTTCCCCTTTAATAATGAATAGAACATGAGGGATGAAAAAGAATGGGGAAAAGGCTTTGTAGAAAACTGACTGATATGGCAAAAGCATATACTCCAGATGAAGCCAATCAAGGAGCTAACACAGGCCAGTACAAGTAACGAGCTGGCCACTCGACTTCAAAACCTTTTCATTCAAACTAGTGTACATTTCAGCGTATACAAGCCTTCTTCAGGACATTTGGCTGGATAGAGATCTTATATAATACAGCAACACGAGAGGACAGAGACTGTGTCCATCTCATCCTGTTACTTTTTACCGCATTGAGGTCACTCCTGAAAACTAACTATTGGGAAAACTACCCTTAATTTGGCTTTTAAATCGCTTTATTTTCACAGGCCTGGTAACGATGTGCCTCCCTCTGAAATCCCAAGGCTCGACGTCGGATGCACATCACTTTTAAGGAACGCGAGACTTACTCCTCGGCCTCATTGGTGATCCCCAGCCACTCATTGATCCTCCTCTGTCTGGTGCCTTTCTGCGTCAGCCACCTGCAAGACAGGGAATGTCCTCATCAGCCATGCTGCACTGCACTAACAATGCTGAAAAAGACACCTCTGCATGATCAAGCTAAACTCGGCAAAACTACACACACAATGGGTCAAAGCAAATGCATTTGCGTAGTTTGGCAAATCATTTGCGTACACATCCACAGAAAAGTGAATCCATGCTGGAGGCGAGTCCCTGACGATATGAGGGATGAACGCTTACACCAGGTACTGGTCGCGAATCTTCCTCAGCTGCATCAGGTCCGGCTTCAGGCTGTTCATCCGCTTGTCAATCTCCCGGTTGTCCGTGGCCTGCTTCTTCAGGTCCTGCTCCAGCTTCCTCTTGCTGTCGTGGATTTCAGTCACCCGGGACTTCAGCTTCTCTGAGTTGCTCTGGATCCTAAGAGGTATAACACAAAGGCAAGGTGAATAGGCCCGGCGGGGGGGACCAGAGATGTTTGGTCTCCCCCACCCAATGAAAAGGAAGGGATTTCACAAGAAAGCACCAGGTGCCAACCAGATCGCAAGCTCTCATTCTTCCCAGATGGGGGGAGATGGGGTCACGTCACTAGCACACAGGTCACCAACTGGGATTCTTCCAAGACCCAGTATCCAGGGTAGGGCTGGGATCAGTCAGCTCTCTGAGCAGCAGTGCCTCCTGTGGCCATGCCTGGCACCCGTGGGGTAGCAGCGCTGTCACAGATAAGACCATTAGCCTATCCACACTACCCCTCCTGCTCGGTGCCAGGGGAGTCTGTCCAACAATGAATGGGGCTGGCATGTCAGAAGTGGGTGCTTGCTAAAAACTGCAGATTATTCGCCGTTTCTTCCGAACTCGGGTGGGAGAAACCCGCCCGGCGTACGTACCTCTGGATCTCTTTGTCATTGCCCTCCCGGCGGAACTTCTCGATGTACTCCTTGCTGTAGCGCTCCTGCGTCTCGCACTGCTCCTCGAAGATCTTGATGGTCTCGTTGAAGGCCTCGATGGCCGTCCTCTTCATCTGCAGCTCCTGGACCAAAGGATTCAAGTTAGGACAGCTCCAGGACAGCCGATATGGCCTCCTGTCCACAGCAATGAAGTCTCAAGACGGCTGCCCGAAACCTGTCTTTCAGTGTTAACACCAAACAAGGACATCTGAAATAACTTGGCTTGCAGCTGCCTGAGACCTCGATATCCTGTGAAGCTTGCTGCCACATCAGTCACACCTGAAGTAATGCTCAGGTTTTCTACCGTTTCGGATTATTTACTCTACATTAAAAGCACTACAAAAGCTCATTAAAGTGGTCTACTCAATTCTCGCAACCGGGCAAGTGCTTTTGGTTATAGAAGCTGCAGCATAGCGGTTAAAATCTAAGGAATGAAAGGAATGAGGGCCTCTCCCATGTCTGGAGAGGCGGAGAGAGACTCGTGAGCTCTACGAGAAAGCAGTACCTGGGACGTGCGGGTGTACTCCTCGTACAGGACATCGTACTCGCGGCTCTTCTCCTGGTACTGCTCATGGTAGACCCGCAGCTGCTCTCCTACCGCCTCGATGCTGTCCTCCTTCACCACCTGCTCCTGTGGAGGGACAAGGCACCGTCTGACACCACGCACGCTGACCCCGGTGCCCGGCTATCGACGCCCCCCCCCCTCCCCTTCCGGGATTCGAGGAGGAACAGGATTCAGTTCTTCGGATCAATGAGACACGAGCAACCAAACCAACAGGAAAGCACGACCTCCCTTGGATTGCGACTCATCCTGTACTCTTGAATCGAACGGAAAGGCAAATGAACGGGAGACATCTCGGCACTGAATAACACACCAGGCTGGTTTCTCATCCCTTCTGAACATAAAAAATCCTAGGTAAAAACAAAAAAGATTTTACAGGATCGGCCAATAAATGCCAGTACAATCCTCGTAAGTGCTCTCCAGCTGTTCAATCTTCAGGTTTCTCAGCTTAAACAACAAATTCAAATCAAATTGTACCAAATCAATTGGAATCGTTACCAACAGAAGGTCTTTCTCAGAAGACTTTCTGTTTTGCTCTGGGACTGACGGCACCACAGTGCAATGATGTTGGTCATTAAGAAGCAGTGACCTCTGGTCCTCCTACCTGCTGGTATTTGGAGACGGGGTACAGCAGCCGGGTATCCAGCTTGGCGTTGTACTGCGCCAGGGACTCGTGGCGGTAATGACTGATGAGCTCCACCACGGAGAGGAACGTCAGGGGCTCCGAAAAGCCATACATCCCACCACGATGGAAGATCTTGATCAGCTTGTTGTTCCCTCCTTTCCTGCACACATGGGACAGGGTCATGAAAGAGAGTTAGCCCACGCTGTCGGAACTGCCGATAATGCCGCATCGGACTCCATTCCCCGATTTCCCAAAAGCACGAGTCAAAGCCTGGCTGCGGAGATCCAGAACGGAACCAGATGCCTGCAGAGAACCGGAGAGATTTTCATTTTCCCCTTCCGCTCCTAAAGCTACGGAATTCGTCTCCGTGAGGTCCGATTCGGATATAGAGGAACAGGTACGCGCTTTGCATCGGGGAGGGGGAAAAAACAGGATGATGGCCATTTCTGATTACGGAGCGAAGCGTTTCCCGAATTAACGGTTGCAGCCGCGGTAATCGGACGAACCTGAGGGTGAGTGTGTACTCTCCTTGAACTTTGCTGGAGGCGTCTCGGACCAGGAACGTGCCGTCAGGGGTATCTCTCATCTTTTCATTCACCTCCTCTCTGGAACACAAGACGCCGGCTGTTACGTAAAACACGTAATATCGACAAAATATCCAGTTTTTCCTGGGGTCATGCAGTTATGCGGGCAGCGCGGTGGCTCTGTGGCTCAGGATCTGTGCCTGTGGCTGGAAGGTTGCCGGTTCGAAACCCGCAGCCGGCTGAGGAATCCTACTCCGTAGGGCCTCTGAGCAACCTGAGCCCTTAACCCCCAACTGCTCCAGGGGCACTATATAAATGGCTGACCCTGCACTCTGACCCCAAGCATCTCTCCCCGTCTGTGTGTCTCATGGAGAGCAAGCTGGGGTCTGCGAAATGACAAATTCAGAATGCAAGAAATTGTACATGGCCAATAAAGTGATCTAATCTTAAAACTTATTTTTTTTGCTTTAAGATCAAAGACACACATGAGAAGATGAAAGGTCCTGATTTTCATCCAACCCACTCCACACAGCGCAAATCTGACTCAGATTATTTTTACTACCCAATAATATTGAATTTAGGTTATTGAATTTTATGCTCTTTTGCCTCTTCCTTCAGTATTCTCTAGCAGTGCACCTCATTGACAAGCTGGGAAAGAATGTCAGTTTGCAGACTTTATACTCATTCACATTTATGGTACCTGATGTTTTGCGATGACTGGCAACTTGAGTTTTAAGAATTCTTGTGTTTTGTTAGTTTTCTTTTTTTGCCATACAAGTAAGAGAAAATCTGACTCTGCCGAGCATGTGGCCTTGTACTGAAAGGTTGTGAATATGGATCCTGACTTCATGGCAATCGAGAGATTTCATACAGGCTTCCTACCTGGAAATATCCCCCCAGTACCATTCTGCATCGGCCAGTAGGCTGCTGTTCCCATTGGCCACCAAGTTGGTCAAGGCCTTGGTCTTCGGAGGCTTCGGAGGCAGAGCTGTTACAAACACAATCAACGGGTCAACCAACCACCTGATCACTGAAGTTTGCATCCACACTACAACTGCAAGCACTCGTCTTCCCTAGAGACAGTCTCTGAGGCTCACAGAGCAGCACCTTCCTAAAAAAAATCCATCTAAAAAATTGGGACAATACAGCTTTAAGCTCTAGTAGATGAATGTAAAAGAATGAAAACGATGCAGCGACTTCAGTTTACAGTGGCTGTAAAAAAACAAAATGTTAATTTTTCTTGGGATTAAAACAAGCTAAAAAAATGACAACCATTTTAACATGGTTTTAAAAATAACATTTGTTACATAAATAAGCAATGTATCTAAAAAAATATGAACGTAGCAATGCAGGCCTGCTATCCAGCTGACTGTAATATCTAGAATGGATGCATACAGGACGATGTCTTCAATTCATCCCAATTCCATCAAAGTGTTCGCTGGAGCCACTGGGAAGAAGATCAAAGCACTAAGATGGAGCTGTGAAACCCCAAGTAATGCATATAAAAATACACTGAACAGACACGCACTGTGGCTCCGCCTGAGTATAATTGGATTAGCAAATCAAACTATTTTTAAAACTTCCCAAATAACGTCCACTTGCTTAAGTCTGTTGGTTTTCTTGCACTACTCTCTTTATATTTCTCTCAACCTGGGATATATATTTTTTTGTTCTTCAATACGCTTCAGAAAGATGCGGCGACGCAGGTGCCAGCAGCGAACCGGGCCAGAGGGAGCAGGGAGGGGACTTGTGCCGACTGCCCCTGCAGAGCCCCAGATCCCTCCCTCCCCTGCTGGCCCACGAGTATCAGTGTGTGTGTGTGGGGGGGGGGTCTCTACCTGGTGGAGGCCTCTCCTGTTCCCAGCTGCGCTCCAGAAGCAGCCTCTCCAGCACCAGCACAGGGAAGTCCGAACTGCCTTCGAAACTGGGGAGCGAGCGAAGACGGGAAAGGGACAGTGTTAGTGCAAGACGTGAACCCCAGGCACTTTAGTGGAGTGCAACCTTAGATTGACTTCAACACCAGACTGGACAACTCGGTTATCAGTCTGAACACGGAAGATCAGACACTAGAGCAGAGCGTGCCAGGCTTCTCAACGCATAAGGTTCCTTTCAGAGGTCTGGCTCATGTTTCAAGGTTATATACTACAAATCCCAAGAATGCACTCTCAATTACACGAACAAGCAAATTGACTCGCGGCTTGAAAATTAGCTGGGCAATTCAGAGTGTGCTATTTTAAGATTTTGTAGGAGTCCTGATCTGCATCTTTGTTTTCCTCGTGAGGTTTTAATAAGTATGTGCTCTGCGTGCACAGATTAAACCCTTTGCGTTCCGGAAATCTTAAAAGAAAACTTAAATTTGAACTAGCGCACAAACAGCAGGGTTGAGAGGGTTGCAACAGAAGATGCAAAGGGGCAGACAATAGACCAATAAAATAAAAGCCTTTCTAAAGAAGAATCTGAAAAGGCTCAGGGAAGGGGACTCTCTGATATCCTTGTGGAGTCAAACAAACGAAGGCTGCAAGATGGGGAGTAGGAAGACAATAAGTCAGACAGGTACTGATGTTCCAAGCCATATAGAGCAGGATGCCAGTGCAAAGACGCCAGGACAGGAGTAATGTGATCACCTGCACGTGACCAGGAGTCTGCCTGCCGAATTCTGGACATACTGCAGTTTAAGAGTGGAATTTAGATACCCCACGTTGCAAGTAGGGTGCTGCAGTAATTAATTCTAGGGAAGGCAAATGTGTTGACCAGCTTTTGAGCTACAGTTGGAGACAACAACATAGGACTTCTAGCCTAGCGATATTTCAGAGATGGTAGAATGATATTTGCCATATGGTTCAAACGTCAAGCCTGGATCATATATCACCCCCAAGGTCTTTAATTTAGATTGAAATTTAAGTACAGAGCCATCTACAGATAGGGTTACTGCACTGACTCTTGCGCAGTTCAGCTGGTACGCACCCCATGCTGGGAACCCGAAGAACCAATGGCCCAAAGATCTGGCTGAGCAGGTGGATGTCCAGGCCGTTCCTCTCCGAATTCTGGCACACGTTGCACAGGTGTCTCAGCAGGTACTGCAAGGTGAGGAGGTTCTGCAGAGGAACAGCAGGCTGCTCCAGAACCAGCATCAGCTGCTTGCAGCTTCCGGCTGTGGCGGCTTCTGGGAAAGAGACACGAACGTGCGTCTCTGAACGTGCTTCTGATCCAGAGGCGTGACTCCACTAGAACTGAACCCACACTTGAAACTTTCATTCACAAAGATTTTGAAGAACTCGCCCCGAGGTCCTTCAAGAAAAGGCTCGGAGGATTGATCCAACAACCGGTTCGATAAATGGATCAATAACCTTCAGGAAAACAGATCAGAAGGAAATGCCTAGCCTTCTCCTCCTTGAAACATTTTTTTAAATTTCCCAGATTTTACAGATTAAGGCTATTATATCTCTGCCACGGTCTGATTTATCACAAGGACACTAATGCCTTTGTTCACATGCGTGATACTGACAGATCCTTTCAGAAAAAACATTTTCTGAGACACCCCTCTTACAATTTCTAGGCGAGTAGAAGTTACCATCCAAGATCACAGATCTACCACACAATGTGCAAGAATATTTTACCCTTGAATCAGGCAAGGGATAGCACCAAAATCTACACTGCCAAGGATCTCCAGAAAAATCACAATATTTCCAAATCTGGTCCTGCAGAGGCCCAGTGCAGCTCGTGCTGCAGGTCATCCCAGATCCCCTTATTTTTTTAGATTAAGTAAATTACTGTAAGTAAGTTACTGATCAATTAAGCATCTAATTGCTCAACTTTGATTCTTCAGAGAGCCTTTATTTTTCCCGATTTAAATAACTAAGGTACCTTTATACACAAATCACTGTTTTAAACACAGATAATTTGCGTTGCGTCTTTAGAGATGATTTAAAGGTGATCTATAAATGCTGCTGGCTGGGAGCTCTGCAGGACCAAGGCTGCAGAGCCATGATGTTATAGAAAGGACCCGATTCATCTGTGTCAGTCTGTTCCACGATCACCGTTTTGCTGCCTACCGGTGCCCTGCTGCGTGGCCGCCTGGAGCTCAGAGCAAACTGCTGGGGGGATGACGGGAGTGGGCAGGTCCTGCAGGTATCTCTTCACAGCCTCGGTGAGCACCTGGAGGTCACACTGTCCCATCTCCCCTGTGGGCAGCTCTGCTTCGGGAAATGAATCACAGGTGAGCACTCCTGCCCCTGTCTGTCACCTGTCCTTCAGGTTCTCCTCAAGAGACACCGGGGGTTGTAAAACAGACTTTTATGGGGAAATTAGGAACAATCCCCTTGCACAACAGTCTAATCCATTTTATAGTCAATGAGCATTTACATGTTATTACATGCATGACACAAAAAGTAAAATGACTATAACTCAGCATGTCGCTCGTTTTGCTCGAAATAATCTTAAAATACTCCATAGCTTATATAAAAAATATCTAAAAAAACATGAACAGTCTGCTTTACTGCCAGGTCAATTCACAAATAGATTAAAAGCTCACTGCAGCTTTAAACTTGTGATGTTTATGGCAACTTCATTACTGTTCATTGTTGTTAATTTACATCTTTCAGAAACAGACGGCATGTGATCTATGTGTGTGCTATTATTCAAGTACCATAATGTTCAACACAGCATCTCACAAAACAAAATAACCAAAAAAGACCTGAAGGAAAAGTACAGGTAGCTTCGACAAGTTCAATGTTCTAAGGAATGGGAGTGAAATACTATACAGTATAAAGAATGAGGTCAAATGACACAGGAGAAACACCCCTGGTATCTTTCAAAGCAAACAGAGGATTTATGCCTTCTTATGTAAATGCACTGGTGAATTGGTATGCTGAAAGCCAACAGGAGCCAGATGAGATTGCCAGCCTCTGTTTAATACTGTACTCCAGCTTTGAAACTGCTGAAATGAAATATACTTTACAAAAGTGTGTCTGGACATGTTCAAGGCCACAGCAGAAGCAGTCACCTGATATCAGTGGTTCCTGCAAGCTGCAACCTGCCCCCACTTTCTGCATGCCCTCACCAGCCCTGGCTGGGCACTCTGGCTTCTGGATATCGGTGTGTGCTGATAAGGACCCAACTCAAATGCCCTCCTGCCTACACACTGAAGGCTTTCCGATTACTGCCTCGGTTTTCAGCTGCAGACGGGCACTTGCAAACACAAAACACTTTGCCCCTTTTTGAATATGCGGGAGTAGGCCCACTGGGGAAATTTCATTCTGCACGTATACATGCACCTCAGACACTGAAGAGCATCATATGGCAGTGTGTACATGTGTTACCCTACTGCTTGTTCTGTCGGGTGCACTGAAGCAAACTTAAGAGTGGTTTTTGCAAAACACCTCAATATGACGTGATGAAGGCGGCATGGTGGCACATGGGACCCTGGGTTCCCTTCTGGACCTGGGGTACTATCTGTGTGGAGTTTGTATGTTCTCTCTACATTTACGTGGGCTTTATCCAGATGCTCCAGTTTTCTCTCCACAGTCCAAAGACATGCTGGTAGGCTCACTGGCTTCTGGCAGAATTGGCCCAGGTGCGAGTGTGTGTGTGCATCCGTGTGCCCTGCGATGCCCTGCCTTGTGCCCACTGCTTGCCAGGGGAGACTGCGGCTCCTCCAAACCCTGAATTGGAAGAAGCCATTGGGAAATGGATGGATGGTGTAGCTGGGCAGTGGTAACCGGAGTTGCCGCGGAAGGATTAATTTGGGAAAACGCAGCCCTAGAGAAGCCTGGAACTTTCCAGCACTGCTGTGCAGCGATCGGGAGGACGGGGCTCTTACCGAAATTCAGTGTCTGTCTCTGATCAACGGCAGCGGAGAAGCCAGGCGTCCTGTACAGTGTCTCGCAGTCTAGACCTGAAGGGAGTCAAGATGTTAGCTCATCGTCTAAAACAGTCTCTCCCTGGTCTTCTATCAGAAGGTCGGTCACAGATATAAACACTGAGAGCACAGCGGAGGATATAAATACATGTGGAGGCGCGACTCCCGAGACCCGAGGAGCTCTGGAAAGGAACCCGGCTGGACGGTGTCACCGGATCCCCAGGGTCCCTTCGGAAACATTACGTCTAGAGGCCGCAGGCCAGACGGGTTTATATTTTGAACGTCTGGCATTTAATACAAGAACTGTGAGAAGCTGTTACGCCCCATTTTAAACCGGGTTTCTGAAGCGGGGAGTTGAGGGGAAAACATGGAAGGAAAAAAAAAATTAAGACGGCTGAATGCAAGCTTTCAGCTCTTCCAGTCCTGTTGAATTAATTTGACAGCCTACAGAACTGCAGAACAGGTAGAGCCTGATCAGTATTCAGGTAACCTTTGCCACATCCTGCTTTAACAGATGAGCTACTCAGATATGACATTTGTGTAACAGAATTGTTTTAAAATGGAACTTTTTCCTGGGCTGAACAGTACTGAGTCTGCTTCTGGAACAGAGGGTCACTGGTTCAAGTCCTGGCTGGGGAGGGCCAATAACCATCGGAATTAATTCTTTACACTGCCTTGGAAATGGAGCTCTAACTTGCCCCCCGAGGAGCTACTTTTAAAATAATTGAGCTCCTGCCCTCATTAGCTTTTTTTGGATGTCTGACACAACCAAGGGGCATCATTATGCTAATAGGAGAGACTGCTATTGAAAGACAAAGCTGGTTCCCAAGGTTCCAGCAGAGACATTCTATCAAGCTTTTGGGGCAGAAGAAAAATTAAATTTTCCACCCAGAACGTATCCATAATCCACACTAACAGTTAACACTCAGCTGAAGCTGACCTACAGAAAGGCTTTATAACGGACTGCAATCGCCAACGTCAAACGGAAAGGACTTGACCTCTCCCTTAGTGACTTCTGGCGACAAATGCAATAAAACCCACCCGAAATAAAAACATATATAAAAGCCACAATTCAGCTAAAAAGCACAAGGTTCAATCGAGTGAAAATAAATGAAAGGGTTTGAACTGGTCACGCTGGCCCAGATACAGCCCGTGTTAGTGTTTTGCTGAGTCACAAGGTTCTTGAAAGCTGGATGTCGAGTTAAAAGCCACCGAGACGCACGCAGAGGCGTCCGGTCTAATCTCTCCGCGAGAGTTAATTTCATACCAGGGGTTTGCGGACACAGGGCTGCACTCCTGCCTGTGTTATTACTTTCCGAAATCCCAGAGATGGGACTCCATGGGAAACCATGCTGCAATGAGAAACTCCGCAAAAGATGTCATTAGCCTCCCATTGGGCATCATCCAGAGCCGTTCTGACACCGTTCATTTGCTTTGATCGCGAAGGATCTGGACTGACGTGCTCGGAGCGCTCTCTCGGTCGCGGAGGCGACGAGGTGCAAGTGTGCCAGCGGAGCAGCACAGCTGCAGGCGTTCCGAAAGTTCGGACACTGCCGATGATTAATAAGACTGCGGGGCAGCACATGCATTATAAGAAGCTAATGGCTCGGCAATATTCCAATTTAGAACGGAGGTTCCTAGGGACCAAAAGGAAATGGGAAGACGACAATTCCATATTCTCTGCAGGATATGTGCTTATACAGTATGTGTGAATAACATGTATTTGGAGGAAATAAAGTTAGGTTTAAGTGCCTCTTTGTTCCCATTGTTTTGCTGTAAAATAAAAAATGAATGATATGAACTATAATAATTTTTAATGCTGCACTAATGAATAACATGGGAGAATAAGGTAATCCAGGGCAATTCTCACTTCCCAGATTTCTCCAGCTCTATGTGCTCCATCATGACTTTCCTCTTTAAGGCTGTTTCTTCCCATATCAATATAGCCAGCGGGTGTGAACCTCCGTATCTTTAGCCGAGAAAAGCAGGCTTCCTTGCCGAGTCACAAGACTGATGTTTCTTTACCAAAGACTAATCCATTTTCCAGCAGCTCATAGTGCCTCCTACTTACACAACACTGAACGTATTCTTTGGCAGGCACCTGCGTTCAATTGATTGTCGCAGTCCAAACACCACTTTTATTGGAATAACAACTGTTTGTGAAACAAAAATAAACACAGAGGAAGATAACCGATTCCATTGAAAGGAACATAAAAAGAAAGAAGTGATAACGATCAGAAAATGCTCTAAGGAAGCTGGCAGAATCAAAATGTGCATTTCACCATGTGATAAGAACAGCACTGTGAACCTCTCACCTTCCTAACCCCCAACACCTGTTCTCCCTGCTTTTAGATTGGCTTTGCTGGATTTTGGTTTGGTGCTCTCAAGACACTGACACAAGGATGGTGCCAACGGACAAAAAAAACACACATGCACATGCGCACACGCAATCTACAGTCCAGAGGCCCTAGACCTGTCTGTGATCCACCACGAGAGACAAACCCGAAATGCACCTGGCCCACTCTGATCTTCGTTCTCTGCCTCATTCCCGTTGGATAACTAGGAGAGCTTTTACCCTCACACCGGGGATAAAAAGACAAGACAACTGAATCTGACAGCTACAAATGGGCACGTGCCCCTTTCTTTCCCCTGCCTTGGTTGCTCTGTTGACCCAGGACGCGCCCATGCTGCCCCTGCCTCAAAAGCACACTAAGGCTTCAATCTTCCCAACCAAAGCTTCACAAAACCTTCCTGTACTGCTGTCAAGACGGAGTGGCATAGTATCAGGGCGATAGACTCCTCCAGGCTGGTGGGGAGACACCTGGTGTATCTTTGAACACAGTGTTTAAGCCAGGCTGCTCCTGCAAAACCTGGTTAGATAACCTGGTACCAAGGCCTGTGTGTTAAAAGCAACTGAGAGCCTCGATGCCTCGTTAAGATGCCCGATAGAGTACGAATAAAGTTGAGAAATGTCATCTTGATATCCTGCGATAGTGCTGTGGGACATTTTTACCTTTCTTCTCTATGGCTTCTACCAACTTGACCAGGACAGGGGGGGCACTTTCAGGGGGTGAGAACTGCTCAGTCAAGTCCAGGACAGAGAGAGCTGAAAAAGAAAAAGAAAACAAATGTGAACTCCTGACATCTCACCGAGAGTTCAGAAGGGTGTAGGCCGACATTTTTCCCAGCAAATGAGATGTTACAAAGCCTTTTCCTATTTTCATTCTTCCTTAAAGCATATTTGCTATTCAACATCTGCAAGTACACAAACAAATGCTCTACGTCATACAAACAACTTTCACCCGCATGTTTTAAGATAACACAAATGAGCTGACAAGCTACACATCTATTTCTATAATGTAATGGAACAAAAATCACAAATACAAAATCGTCACTGTAATGCTCATCTTCAAAACTGATTTAATTGGTTTCAATGGTCTAGAAAACTCAGCTGTGTAACAGGAGAACATTATGGTTCCGAACGAAAAGAAGCCATTCAGCATCTGGGCTGAATAAACTTGAATGAAAAACTGCTTCATTCTGGATTAGCCTGGGACTAATACAGTGCCTCAGTTAAACACAGCTATTTAAAGAACTAAGAAAGCAGGGAGGTGGGGTGATAATTTAACGGTACTATTGCACAGCACTTTGAGTCATCCCAGCTGTTATTCTTTAATTACCAACTTAATTAGATGTGCCTTTTTTGCACACAACCACTTATAATTAAGGCCAAAGGAATAAAAAAAAAGCGCTCAGTCTACTTTGCTACCCAAAAAAGCCAAAACAACCAAATGTATACAAGACGTAAAAGATGGACTTTGTTATTATCCGTTTCGGATTTCGAAAGACTTTCTTCTTTCTAATCGACTTCAGAAGACACTAGTGTCCTTGAAAGTAGGTCTTTCTAGTATTTTATTTCCCGGGTTGTTTTTTTTAAAAAAAAACTGTAAAGTGGGAACACATGCATGGACACATCACAACGGTGAGCTCTGAAGAGGGGAAAGCCTTCTCCTTTAAGAAGCCAGCTGCAATTCAAGTGGCCTTTAAATAATTACACTCTGACTGAAACAGGCCTGCTTCCTACTATTTTTGGGCCTGTTCGCTGAGGCCTTTGCGTGAGGAGGCTGAGAAAGCTTCGACAGGGCACAATAAAGGATTTCAATAAAACTCCAAACAGGCAAAACCCCAGTGGCTCTGAGCCAGAGCCTCTTTTTCAGTCAAAACCACAAAGCACAGAGCTTGGCAGCGCAAGGCTCCTGGCAGAGCAAAGCTAAACCACGTCTGATTATTAATTTTGGAGTTCAGACAAAGTGCCATGTCAGCACATTCCTGCGCTCCGCTGCATGTTAAACATGGAAACTTCTCTCCTCTCCGCTCACCGGGGGCTCGCTGCTAATGCCCCGAGTGCCGATTCCTCCGCAGAAAAAAAAAGGATTTCTTTCCTTTCTTCTTGCATTCTAACCTTCTACCACTTCCCCAAGTCAAGATTATTCCTCACAACAAAATTAACAGGGTCAACAGATAGGGCTGATATTAGCACAATAGAAGACAACGGAAAATAACACCCTCTTGCCCCAGCCCTGCATTCTACACCCCTCAAAGAGTGGAGGGGCAAAAGTGACAAGAAGCCAAAGACAGCCACCACCTTCAGAGACAACACAACTCTTCACTGGCAGCTGCTGAGGAACTGTCATGGCCGACCACTTCTGTAACCATGGCTACCCCTGCCCCTTTGTCAGCTGGACCTGTAGAGCAGAGACTGGGACAGAAACCCTGTTTGCTGCCCTGAGAAGAGTTATAAAAACTTTTTTCTTTTTTAAAGATGACTGCATGCAGACAAGGTTGCTGATAACCTGCTACTGCAAGAAAAAGTAGCAGGTCTTTAACAAAAAAGGGTTGTGGGTGACTGGAACAAACTACACAGCCTCGTCAAAAAAAATTACATCCTGGCTTCTTTAAGGAAATGAGATTCTTAGCTGAATTAGCTATTAGCAGTCAAACACAATAGATGGGTGTGTTCTTAGCTGTACAAATTAAGAAAGTTTAAGGAAATAATTGCTGATTAACTGTTCTTTGGTGCTAAAAATCCCTTGTCAGTCTTCCAGCTTTGTATTAAATTGAACACCTGGATCCATTTACTATGGACAGTAAACGTCAGGTTTTAGTTAATATGTGCAGTACTTAACATCACGAAAGATGGAAGGTTAATTTTCAGGATGATCCAAAAGAGGACAAAGAGCCCAACTGAATCAAGGTCATATTGCAAAAGCACTTTCAAATGTAATAAATAAATGTGTCTGCAAAGGAGTTAGGGCTTTGAATTAAATGACCATCTTTGGATCTTACAAGGTGCTTCTGCAGTTTTGGAATGTGTAGCGTGTGCCAGGTAAGCATTTATAAAACAATGAATGAATACCGCACCACTTTTTGTGCTCTGCCTGGAGAGCAAAAGGAGAAAGTTCTAAGAAAGGTATTCCCCAGAAGGAGTCACTTTGAAGCTACAGCTCCAAAAACAAACAAAAAAACTTCTTTACGACATAAAATATCGGCAGCAGGAGAACAGCAATATTAGCGGTCGGAAGAATCAAAGGTATGCCAAACCCTTCTTCTCAGGGTATGGACAATACTTGTAACGGGTCACTACGTACGTACAGTGTAAGGAGAGCAATGCATTTCCAGCTCAACTGAAACAGATCCTCTATGCACGCAATCTCGCCAGTGATCAATCTAATGACTGCTCCACCATGCAGGCATGCAGGTCAGAAAGGGGCTCTGCTTCATTGAAAGAACACAAGCTATCAGAATCTAAGAAAACTCTGACATAGCAGATCAAAACGTGTAAAATGTGAGCAAAACGCACTCCTGGATTCCAGGTTACTTAAAACCAGAGACACCTCTCGGGGTTTTGAACGTAATGTTCATAACATCTTATCATTGCCAACCACTGTAAGCTCTGGAAAATTGTCAAGAGAGGGTGTAGTCGATTTTATTTACGGATTTAAGCCCCGCAACTGCATCCTTCTGGAATTCTGATTGTGGTCACTGTGATTAAAAGGGTGTAAAAATGAGTGGGCAAAGGGATTTTTAGTTCAACTGGGAAAAGGTGAGAAACTAGGCTTTAAAATTTAAAACTGAGGCGAGATCAGAGAGATGACCAAAATGACTTCTGGGAACTTTTTAATCTTGATTTAGACTTCACACAAGATGAGCTATGAAAGCAACAAATTCCACTCACGTTCTGCAGTGAAATTATTTTTTTCTGGTCAAAGCTCAATAAACAGCTCTGGAGGTGTTCTAATAAATTTGCACACTACGACACGTTAAAAGCTGGCCGAGGAAGAGCTAGAACTCCAGTCTCAATTAAATGTACTTCAAACTAGGTAAATTGACTTGACAACTCCCAACAGGTAACTAATTAATGACCTGCGGACTTAGGTGAGACTGTTTCCTGGCAGTGTGACAAGTTCTTGGCACAATGTCCTGTTGTCTGTGCTTGATTTATAGTCAGTCTTGCACAGCCAGCAGCTCGGCTGCTGAAATCTTCCAGATGTGTGAGTGACAAGACTCAAAATGTTACACGGAAAGTAGGGAAAGAAATGCAACCATGCTCCAGGCAGGAGTGAGTGTTACTCAAGACTCTGAAGCCTACTGGTGTAGCACTGATGTACTTCCCCTGATCCCTTACTTTTCCGGTTTGTCTAAGAAGGGCAGATAACCTGAGCACCAAGGGAAAGTTCACCACATTTGCAGCATCATTTTGTTTTCCAAATAATAAGAGGAGCTGCATTTCCAAAAGACTTCAATGTAGTCACTCCCACCCCCCATTTAAAAAAAGTAAACATGATGGAATGCATTTCATGCCACATGTCTGAAAAGCTTTTTTTCCTGCAACACCATTTGAGCAAAGATCATTACTGCTAGTACCGCCTATTGTGTTGGTTTCCGGTAAAGGTCATGCTTGTATGTTGGTAAACAGATCTGCACACTCGGCTACCTGATAAAACAGTTAAAAAGCGTTATTCTTATAAATGCCAAATATGCACAAAAACCCAACATTCATCCAGTACTTTGCACTCGGATGCCTGACAATCAAAGGACAGGTTCTTACACTTATTTCATACCACACTCACATTCTGAAAGTACCCACAACTCGTATATCTTTAACCATGGGCAAAGGACCAAAAGGATCCTAGATGCCAGGTGTTGGAGAAACAAGGGCCAACAAATAAATCTACAACAACACCATCCAACTGTATTACCAAACTGGCATGATTAAAGGACAGGAGATGACTGTAATGGGATGGGGGAGAGAGTGCCGTCATTTACAGACCGGCTGCAGAAATCCCATCACAACACAACGATCAGGCAGGAGAGATACCTGCTACCCCTTTAACTTCCCACCATGAACTTCGCTCACTCTTCGGGCAACGCAGCTCCTACAGCCAGATTCCGTGCAAAAGTATAAGGATCTTTGGAAATGCAGCTGTAGCCCTGAAGTCATCCTTGGTTTCTGGAGAGCAAACCAACTAATCATTACCCAATTATAGTTGCCTAAGCAGTCTGCGTCTTGGCGTGACTAAGAGTCGCGACTGAACATGCCTCGGGAAAGAGCAAACGAAAGCATAAAAAAAACAAGTTTTGTAGCCATGGAAACCCGTATTTACGCCTGCTACTTTTTCTGGTCTCTTTCACATGCCATCACCAACTCATGTATCATGTGCTTCTTATAGTAGCCTTGGTTGGTCTCTTAAAATCTTATTTTTCTTCCAGTCCCTCAGAGCATCTGATCTTTTTCGCCAACATGCCTAGGCTGCAAAGGACCAGGTGAAATTCTTCTCTTTTTATCAGGCAAAGATTCTGGTCAATTACCGGACTTCACTCGCTTCACTTCAGCCATCTTGGAAGCTACGTCTCGAGAGTGTGGTCCACCCACCTCCTTCACAGACCACGGATTGGCACAGCACCACATAGGAACAAATATGCTAGTGAATTAGATGAAAACTCTGAAATGTAAGAATATGATGAATATTTCAAGTGAGCAGAGATGGAGCTCGCTTGGCTACTAGTATCTAAGAGATATGAGGATCTCATCCAGGCATTCCCTGAAAATTCAGATAGAAACACCTTCAACATGGTGGACAAACCTGTGTCCCCCCCCCCCAAGAGTTGGGAACAAAAAGTCCATTAGCTACAATATTTTGGACTGGCTTAAAAACGTGTGACTGCCCAACGTATCCCCAACATACTTTTATCTCCTCTTAACCAGCAATCAAACGCAATCGCACGGCTCTGAGAGCTGCACATTTCCAACTCGTGGCATCCTGAGATTTTACCCCATTTAAGTTGCTTCTACCTTACGTGCTTTGTCAGAATGCGCAATGATGCTTCCGCATGCACTTAGCACAAGGACAAGAGCACAATAGTCACTGTTGGATTGTTCACGTTGACTTTTCCTGGGAATGGCTTTGCCTGGGGTTGACACTAAAATACACCCTCGCATCCCGTACAGCAGTGCCTTGCTTAGCGCTGCTTCACTGCCTTCGTTTCAATGACTCCAAACACGCCTGCAGACCAGTAGAATGCTCGTCCCAAGCTCCCCAGATAAGCCAATCAGGCCCTTCGGGGTAAATGTAGCTTCTCCCATCAGTTCCCCACTGCTATCGAGAGGAGGATTGAAGACAGATATTGGATCATTTACACAAGCCCTGACTGAATGAGCTGGGGCAGAGGTACTTCTCCTGTAACTATAGCTTAGCAATGAACTCTTGGCTGCATAATGATTTTTTAAATTATATTCTGTAGTGAAATATCAGCAGTGCTAATACTGATACCCCTCATACATCACTCATACATAAGAAGTAAAACACCTAGAAAAACACCCCATCAAACCAAACAACTACAACTGTCTCTCTGAGCACTGATTCTCACAGTGCTCCTTTTCCATTAAGCCAGGCCCTGCTGTATTGATTAATCAGCCGCCCAATTAAAACTGACTGATTCACCTCATGAGAGAGGAAAGGAATTCACATAATCCTTCACAGACTGGCTCGCTCCTCGCACTGTTTCTGAAAATCATCCTTGACTGAAAGTTTAGAATACCTTTACACTGAAAGCACATCAAATGTTTTGCTTCTCTGTCAAGGGCCAGCTAACCATTTTTGAATTTCTCCACATAAACAAACATGAAAGAGGGTTTCACATGGGTGTACCAATAACCAGCGTCCACAACAATATGCCTCTTTGGGAGCAAAAATCTAAGCTCGCTGGTTTTGACCTTTAACTGCATGTGTAACACAAGACATCTGTTTTTGTCCTGTGTAAAAGAGGATCACAATTTATGCAGGCCGTACTGACGGCAATCTTCCTACCCTCCTGCTAGCTTTGCACATTAATTTTTTGCACATTCTTTTCACAACATAAATGCATGAACTGAAACAAGCCCAACTCCGGGGCCATGTGTTTCATGCATGCAGAAAGCTCTGAAGGATTGCTCAACACCAGCTCAGTGCGTGCCTTCACGGCTGAGTTGTTCGTTTACATTAGCGTGGACTATTTTCAAGCCAGCTATTTTTGTTGCTTATTCTGATTATTTTAATAATACACACATGTATAATTAGTCAACAAGAATGCATTGTGTATTAGGTTCTTGTGGCCTACTGTCTCCCAAGGGCAGATACAAGGAAGGGATCTGAGCGAGTGGACTGATCAACAAGCCAGAGGAGTTAAATTCTTTGATCCCTTCGCCTGTTTTTTTTTGCTGGGGTGGCGTCCGTTTGGCCCGCGCATTTAGAATGTTTACACCACCCCTACTCGCTGAGTGGAACAGCTGCTGGACTGGTCTACAGACCACTGTTGTCTAGTATCTGGTATTTTAATTGATAAGCCTTGCCGCAAGCAGACAGACCGCCTAATTTCACTGCCCGATCAGCCTGGGATGCGGTTATGCTTGCCTAGGTTATGCAACTGCTGGAAGAGTTTGCATGTTCAAAGTCGGGCATGGGGACTTGAGAGACACACACACAAAAAAAAATCAAAGTTGAGACACATTCAAAAGCCATGCTCTATCCTCACGCGAGCTCTGCGTCTCCGTCCGAGACGTGCTGCTCTGTGCTGCTGGACGACGAGGTTGTAGCTTTGCGTCTCTTGATTGCTCTGCTTTGATCTTACCTCCCTTCTGTGGGGGGTGAAAGTACTAGGCCGTGAGGAAGTACTGGAGCAAGGATCGTCCGAGATGATCACTTCACCTGTGATGCCATTCCTTACTGATCAGGCTATTGCACGTAACACTACCCTTCCAGACAAACACGAGTATATAGGACTTAAGATGATAAGAAGCATCTGTGCTGGACTATCCAGTAAGGATCAGACAGTTCTCTGAACTGATGCCTTTGCAAAGTGCACATACTCCCTCATTAGCAATCCAAGTTATCAGCCTAGAATGATACGAATCCACAAGGCAGGACAGCTGGATCATTTACTTCTAAATGGGCAAAATCAGAATGTAAGAAAGGTTACAGACATTACAGACTTGATAGGTTACCTAGTAGGTGACTGAGTCAAGGATTTTCTTGTACAGTCTTATTATACGTCTTGAAAGGATCAGCTTTAACAACATGGTAGGATAGCGTGTCCATTCACACCTGGCGCAGTTACAAAGGTTGGGGATATAAAGCAGAGCAAGCATGTAAAAGCTTAATTCCTCCCAAGCATTTTTTTTTTTGGAAAGCCGACACAGACCAGTAGCTGCCAAAAGACTAGGAGCGATTTCTTTTTAAGGAGTTCTGGGAGTGGGTAGTTAAGGGATATCAGCAACAGGATCAGATGGGTAAGTTAAAAAAGGTTGAGGGTATGGGGGGGTGGGGGGAGATTCTTGCAGCAGTAGACAGTGAGAGGGAGTCTAGCAACAACAAAAAAGACTAGTTCACCCTGAACAGGAAAGGGTACTGTGAGGCTTCAGCTACTGGAAAGACAGACAACAAAAAAGAACTTAAGTTAAAGAACTCACTTGAGGGGATTACCAGGCAGCGGATTCCTCCCTGCTTGGCAAGTTGGATTTCATGTCACATTTGCTCACACTGTCCTAACACGGACACTTTTTGCTTACAGCCTGTTTATAACCAGGCCCTTGAACCCGGCTTGTAAGTAGTCAGACATCGTGTGTAGCAGCAGCTGAAAGGGAGCGTTCACACTCGGCAGAAAAACTCCCCGTGCCCCCGAGGCGTGAGGAACACCTTCCAGATGGCCCGGTTTGTGAGCACGGGCAACAGTCTCCGTCTGCAGATACGCCCTACAAAGTTTCAAAGAAACATCTTAACGGGGGACGGCACAGTGCTGGAACCCTGGGTTGAGTTCTGGACTCATGGGGTGCTGTCTGTGTGGAGTTTGCATGTTCTCTCTGTATTTTGCATGCGTTTCCTCTGGGTGCTCCGGTTTCCTCCCGCAGTCTAGAGACGCGCTGGGAACGGCGGCCCCGGTGTGAGTGTGTGCGTATCTGTCTCTGCATGTGCCCTGCAGTGGACTGGCGTCCCATCCAGGGCGTACCCTGCCTTGCGCCCGTTCCTTGCAAAGATAGGCTCCGACTCCCCCTTGACCCTGTATTGGATAAAGCCAGTGGAAAAATGGATGGACTCCTCCCCAGCTTTTTCAGATTAGAACATCATCCTACGACACTGGGATCAGATCCCGCAGCTCTCCTCTCATTATCAGAACACAAACCAGAAAGGACAAAAACAAGGTCTTCCATCCCATCAGAAAGCTAAATATCTGCATGAATAACTGACTTAGGTGGGCATGCTGGCTGATGCTTTTATCCAAAGCAACTTACATTTGCATCCAATTATACAGGTGAATATTTTTACAACACCAGTTTACTTGAAGTATCTTGCTCAAGGGTATAACAGCACTATCTCACACACACATATCCAGCTGAACACGCCGGAGCTCCACACTGCTCTTTCTATTGAACCGCTTTTGTTCCTAGCCTCTGCAAAATGTAGTTAAATATTGATTTACATTTTCATTGTGGCACTTGTAAAACCATTTAGAGTGCTCAGTACAGTTCAGCATTCAGCAACAGAAAAAAGGAAACCAATTCTGTACTAAACTGTCTGGCAATGCGTCTCCCTCGGCTGTTACTGTTACAAATTTCATATTCCTCCGCATCTCAGACAGACACTAAAACATTGAATGCCATTGAACACCACAAGAACCTTGACTCCTGGGGACAAAAACAAGAGAAAAACACAACCCTTCTGAAGTGAACACTGTTCCTTGTTTTTAGCCTTCTTATTTTTAGTGGTACCATTTTAACAACAAGAGGAAGAAAGCTAAATTGGTTGGTGCTCATAAACATGACTGCCCTCCCCAAATAAGGCACTTGAGGGTTAATTCTTTATGTAAAATTAAGATTACAGCCCCCCAAAAGCCTTGAAACACCTTTATTCCATCTGCAGAGACTGAGCCCGTGAGGTCAGTAAATGTGCAGCACTGATTCGTTAACATAAAGAGCTCAGTCCCCAGAGTTATATTTCACCTTTAAGGCAGAACATTAGCATTGTGTCTTTCTCAAGTTTGATTAACCCGCTGTGACAACCTTCTAAAAGAAGCCTCAGCAAAAAAAAAGTCAGCATTGATTAGCAATCCGATAATGTAGGCTTCAAACTCGTTTGACATTTTCCGTGCGTGGAAGATCTGAACCCTACGGAGAAAGAGCTCCAAAGACACCCACCGTGTGGGACTGATTGCTAGAGAGAGAATAAGATAACAGGGGAAAAAGAGGGAAAAGACAGGCCAAGCAAGGGAGCCACACAGAGCAGGAGAGCAAACCACAGAGAGGTGGAAGTATAAAAGGAGGCCCTTACAGCTATAAATTTCTTGGGCAGCTGTAGGTGCAATTTTCATTTCTCCCTGAGCTTGTGGTCTGGAAAGGCACTGAGCTGACCTGCCCCCTGAAGAGAATGAATAGAAGGCAAATATTGAAGTGGTGTCACGTGACTGCTGGGGAATGTGCCTGCTCAGCAAAAGCCCCCTACCTGATATACAAGTTCTTTCTCCAGATAGGGCTGGCGCACTGCCCGAGCTCCCAGCAAATTACAATTTACTGCTTCCTTCAGGGCACAGAGAGGGGAGGGGGGAGGAGAGCAACAGAGAGAGAGAGAGCAGGAGAAGGATAGAGAGAGGAGAGGGGAGAAATAGAGGGGGAAGGAGAGGAGGAAAGGGAAAGAGGGAGTGTGAATGAGAGAGAAAGGGAAAAAAATGAACAGAATGAACTTTGACGAGATGCACAGTTAGTAGGTACGTGGAACAGGGCACCCAGTTTCTTCCACTGCAGATACCTTTTCACCATTACACGACACCAACAGTTGTTATTCTTTGCTCGAAGTTCGTTTCCTGTAGGGATTCTGCATGAAAAGTCATCGCCAGGCGCACGCGTTCGTCACCTTCTCTCCTGCACGAAGGATCGTCGTTCGTAATGGGCGACTGGAAGGAGGGGGGTTACTGGAGGCAGCTGAAGTTCTCACTTCACCCGAGCAGTGAAGAAACAGGGCAGACACACGTGAACCCATCGAGGGTAACCTGAGGCACAAAGATTCAGCTCCGCTGTGGGAGTCGGCTTCCTAAACCACTAAAAATCATTTTCGGATGCCACTGGAGGCATAAATGATCAAGTGTTTTTGTGTTGATTGAAACGTGCAGCCTTTGCAGAAGCAGAAGCTGTCTCTGGCTTCAAGTTTTTATGAGAAAGCTTTCATCTCCAAATCGCCCTTTCTTCCAGTGCTACAGCGAGGTTTGTGTCAATAAGAACCCAACAGACATTTACTCTTCAACTAGTAAACGACAATAATGCAACACGGAGAAGAAACCAGAAGAAAATATCAAGACCAGAGATTTACAGCACAATCTGTTGTTTTTATGAATTATGATGGCCATTATAGTAATGGTCTGCCAAATACCAGCAAGAAAAGCAGGGGATTATGAAGAAGTAAACAGGAATCACCATTCATTAATGCCAAACCACTGGAAGGACTGTCAGCACAACACAACCGTATTTGTATGAAGGTGTGGTCATTAACCAGGCACTACATTACTCCATCACTGTGTAGCAGTCAGAGAAACGTACTACTGCTCTGAAGTAGCAATGGAGCATCTCTCCTATTCTCCTTCCAGCTCCGAACAGTGATCAGACCTTGTTTTATACAATATTACCCAGTTTCCTTCTTTCTTTAAACAGAGAGTGAAGCACGTCTTAAGCATGTCAAAGGTCTCCCCGCTTTTAAACACCCCGTCACTTTTTGAGAAAGCGCACACACGGCCTCGCAGGAGCGCCGGCTGGAAACACAAACGGACAGGCTGTTCCGACTACGCCCCGCCCCCGCTTTCCATTTTGGCTGAATTCGCCAGATTTGAAATGGAAAGTCTGCGCCGAAGCGAAGTCGGAAATAGCATTTGCGACTGCTGGACTCTGTTTAATCCGCGCAGACGGCCGTCTCCCGTAATCGCCCTTGACGGATCCCAGCAAGCTTGCGCTGCGAGCGACGCTCCGCAAGAGCCCCGACAGGTGCCCGCTGGACGGGACAAGCAGTTCGGGTTCGCCTTTGGCACGCCACGCAAGCCTCACAACGGGGAGAGAGCTGCTTCTCCGGGTGGTGTGTTCACGGTCTTTGACACGTCTTGGTATCGTCCCCCCCACCAAGTCAGCAGTTTCACCAGTACGACCAGTATTTCTGAATTGAGAATGCAAGTAACGTTCAAATAAAAAAACAACAACACACTATTTAATTCATTCATGCACTTAGCTGTTGTTGTATTAATTTATTTCTCGGTCACGCACAAATGCCCAATTATATCTCCTACAGAAGAGATTTCAAGAGAATAAAAACTTCCTCAAGGTGCTATGGCTTCAGCAAAGCTCTGCAAGAGGTGTTCTGGGAGAAGAATATTCAGATAGTCCAACATGAAATTATTATTGACTGAGTCTGATTAATCTGTTCATTTACATTTTTCAGCAATTAATGTAGGAAATAAAGGCGGACCCACTATGTACTAAATATTCTACAACACTCACTTTTTTGCCAGTTTTGTTGCCTTATCTGGTCTCATTCTATGGCTTTTACTTCCTTGTAATTT
The DNA here is from genome assembly GCF_040954835.1 of Lepisosteus oculatus. Classification (NCBI taxonomy): domain Eukaryota; kingdom Metazoa; phylum Chordata; class Actinopteri; order Semionotiformes; family Lepisosteidae; genus Lepisosteus; species Lepisosteus oculatus. The sequence goes on along the minus strand of NC_090724.1, from coordinate 2,783,563 downwards.
CAACAGAATTCATTTTATTTGCTACAAAATGATGTACAATTGATTGTCTCTTACAATGTGTTTTCTCTGAACAGTGCTGAAGTGTAGTTCTGTTTCTGTATACATAAAACTGTAAAAACACTTGAAAAATGTGTTTAGTTAATGCACAAGCATAAGTCACAATCACATAAACAATGTAACATAGATATAACTGCTAAATCACACATTAAAAGGTTGTTTGTCAGTATCAGTGAAGTGTTTATAGTAATACGTCTATACATTTATGTACACAAAAATATGTAGCTTAAGTATTCACTTTTTCTTTTATTGTTTATTAAACAAAAAAACCATCCAACATCTTAAACATTTAAAAAAAACTGCTCCTAAAAGGAAGTTCATTTCTTTTACAGTAGGCTAACAAATAAATGCTTTGAAACAGGTTTTTAAAGTAATAACGAAGGAAAAGGACACACCACATACCCTACTAACAAGTAGAGTAACAGCCTGTCCACCCCTTGTCTAACCGCTTCATCCAATACAGGGTCATGGGGGAGCTGGGGTCTATCCCAGCAAGCAAAGGGCAGAAGGCAAGATACCCCCTGGATGGGACCCCAGTCCATCGCAGGTCACAGACACAAGCACGCACACACTCTAACAAGCGGCGTGTTTTCCCAGAAGCCAATTAACCCCCTCCTCGTCTGTCTTTGGACCGTGGGAGGAAACCGGAGCACCTGGAGGAAACTCACGCAAACACAGGGAGGACATGCAAACTCCACGCAGACAGCACCCCATGTCTGGAATGCAATGCTAACCAACTGCGCCACCCTGTCCACCTTGAGTGCCTGATTTTTGTACAATTTCACACGGTTTAAAAAAACTTGTCATTTGTTTCTCAATGGAATTCAGCTGTGGTCCTGGCCTGTTCTGGAGACAAAAATGCACAAACTAATGCTGTCTGGACAGTTCTCTGGAAAGCATGTCTATAGCTACACAGCAGACAGTAAGAAAAGGCATACAAGCTATGATCTTTATAAATCCTCCTGCAAAAACTGTGGCTAAATCGGAAAAAGCAGAAAGGGGATACATAATCATGTTAATTTAATAAAAACCAAAGCTTTTCCTATGAATCAACAAAGTGTTTTAAATAAAGTAAGCTCCTAAAATTCTTGGATAATTTTGCTATATTGTTTCAATTTCTCTTGATTGATTTTTTTCTCCAATGCATATCATCTAAAATGCACCCTAAGGGGGTGCACATTGGCCGTTTTTCAAAGAGCATGACATCATCACACAGCACGGAATCAGGACACAGGCTTTAATATTGCAGCAGACACCAGAGACCCCTGTAAGTGGCGGGTTATTCCGATAAGGACCTTCACGACGTCTCCGGGGGTGTGAGTGAAAACCTTCTCTCGGAGATGGGGAAGTGGGCAAAGTCTAGATCCCAAAGTGACAACATGTGCAGGTAACTCTGGTGTCTCTAAAACCTCCACTTCAAGATTTGCAGTCCTAGTGTAGTGGCAGCTACCAAGGATCTATGTCAAAGATTGAAAGGGTGGATAGACACTGCGTAGCACATCCAACCTGATCACAGAGGCACGATGGTGACGGAACCCTTCTTTTTCGATTTGGCTTAATGTAACTGGCATTCACACACACACCGCCCAGACCTCCCACTGCTTCCCAAACTACCCGGCTGTTTGCTGGACAGCCTTGAGCCTCCTACTGAGGACTCTTCCGAACCAGCCTGCTACAGTGCATCACAGCTCACACAGGCCAGCCTCTGTTCAAGTACACTGGGTATTTGCCCTTTGCTAGGAGTCATCCACTCTTGGAAGGCTACCTGGAGCACCTTGACAAGCCACTCTCCTTCACAGCACTCCAGGAAACCTCATGCAACGAGCTGCAAACATCTCTGACTGCTCCCTTTATCAAATTACTACTTGGAATAGGCATTTTACTTTTCCATTGTAACCCGTTATTTAAGGATTTACTATAGCCTCTCAAGTACAAACCTCTGATACAGCCCCCACGCAGGCCATAAACAAACATGACAATCACTCAAGCTTGGTTTTCAAACCAAAGATATCAAAAAGGGGCCACCTATTTGTTTGAAGTCTGCAAAGAAATTTGGATTCTCCAAAGAATCTCTCGGGTAGAAGCCACCTCAATCAAAGCCCATCAAGACCATACCTATCAAACCCGTCGCGTCATGGTTTAAAGACATCAGCTGCAGCACTGTCCCACCAAATAAGCAGTTAAGAAGTCGTTTGTAAAACTCGGGCCAGGCCACTGGGCTCGAGCTGGTCCGAACAATGTCGCCTCTTTGCAGAGCTCAGCCAGGTCAGACTGTCGTCAAGACCAGCCTTGCCCAGACCAACATGAAGAAGCAGGCAGATCAGGAGTCGAACAAAAGGACTAATTCAGTGCAAAACATAGAACCTAACCTGACACAGACGACCAAAACTTCGGCCTACGTAACTTTTAACTTTCTGTTGCTACTGTTAGTGTTACTCATTGGCATTTCAAACTTCACAGCTTTGCTCCAGATCTTCCAGCAGTTCACCGGCTCTTCCTGCCCTACGTGATGTGATTTAGCTCCCGGTGGCCGCGTCCTGCCTGGTGCCACACTAGAAGTCGCCCGAATGACCCCCCCTCCCCCCCGCGACGAGGCCGCGGCGTGTTTCTATCCCGGGGGGTGAGCGATGGCGGTGGGGCTGGGGCCTACCTTGCCTCACAGGAGGGGGCTCGGGCCTGGGGGCAGCGGGCAGGGGTCTCTGGAATCGCGGCTGGTTGAGAGGCAGCGACATCTTGACAGGCCCCACGTACTGCACGTAGGTCCCTGGAAAGTCGCCTCTCTGCTTCGTGCGTTCGTTGACCCCCACCATCCAGCCCAGCTCCCCGGGTCTCTCCTCATCTCCCTCCTTGAAGCCCAGGGCCAGCAGCGAGGCCTTGTTGACGGTCAGCAGGTCACCGGGCTGGAGGTCAACGTCCTCGTCCCAGTCCTTGTTGTAAACGTAAAGCGCACGATACTGGAAGCCCTCCGCAGACATTGGCGAGCGCTGGGCCGGGGGTATTCGTCCTACAGGCCGGAGGCGGGCGGGGGCAAAGAGAGAGTCTCTCGACAGTCGACGGCGCTATGAGCCGAAACTAAGGAGCATGCTAGAGTGGGCCGAGGCAGGGAGGCGAGAGATCAGTGCTGTCCTGTGTTGGACAGGAGAGCTTTCCTCAGTTTGAACCCCCGGTTTAACCACACGATGGAGCAGAGGGACAGCGTAGGCAACATGCTCCTCACAGGGGCCGGTGGCGAGGGTCTGCGGGGCGGAGCTGGAGCGGGGCAGGCGCGGGCGACTCCCGCTTCGTAGGCATGCCAAGGGCGGGCGGGCGGGCCCGTGCGTCTCTCAGGCCCCCTCGAAGGCCGCGGCCTCAGCTAGCGCCTCAAAGTCCCACGCCGACACCTAAAAAGGAGAGTAGGGAAAGGAGGAGGAAAGGTGAGTTTCGGAGCGGGAACATTCTGCAGCAAACATTTAAAAAAAAATGGAGGCTTCAACTGCTGGGAGCAGAAAGTCAGCCCCAGAGCATCTGTTTCATCCTTGAAAACATTCACATTCCCAGGGCTTGCAGCTCAGAAGCCGTCTGAGGTCCCTCTGAACTTGCAGCCATTCTGCCTTTCACTCAGTCCTTGTGACAGCACACATCGCATTAGGACTGCTGCACGCTCACAAAAAGCCTGTTGAGGCTGCTGGAAGTAAATATAAATAAGGGACTTCAGCACAGCTGTCGTAACTCTCTTCTCATCCCCACTTCAAAGACTGTACATTCAGCTTCGCTAGTTAGCACACAAAAAAGTTTTGTTTTTTTTTTAGACTAAGGACATAGCACCGGAGGCTTGTGTACTTAAAGGACCTCTTTTTCCCCGAGTGAGTTTGATTTATTTATAGAGGCAAAGTGAGCTACAAATCTAGTCTAGTTTAGTCTAGTTTAGAGCAGTAGGATTTCTAAAGTAGAAAATTTTCTTCCAACAGTAAAACTTTACTTTTACTTTATTTTTGTACAGTAGATACAAATAAGAGCTCTGTATTCCGCCCTCCACCTCATGTTGCCCACGTTCCAACTTCTCCTTTGAATTTTAATTTCAAAGCCCTGTTCCAAATCTTTGATCTTTTATTTTTGTACCACCTTGCAGCTCCTAGTTCACTTCTCATCAAACTGGAGCATTTAAAGCAGACCAAAGGTGAAGAAGTCTAGAGCTTTGGGTGCAATTCCCAAAAAAAACATTACATTCTGCAGACACTAACATCTTCTCCTGAATCTCTCGAAAGCCTCTCTTTGTGTCCAAGGCACTGCTGGTACTCTGCACTTTTCTGCAACACCCAGGCGCATGTGAACGATTCGTTGACCCATCTTGGACACTTTGGAGTTTCTGCACCACAACCTCCAACTCATTCAAGCGCAAGCGTGTTTTGCACAAAATTGGAACTTCAAATAGCCTCTACCAGTCCAAGACCCCCCCCCTCCCAACTCCCCCCTGTAGACAGACGTGTAATAAAGAGCACTCGGACTACTGTGCCTCTACCGATCCATTCCGTGAACTCCTATTCCAGTCCAGGATTTAATTCCCTGCATTCGGCATTACATACAGAGGCCAGAATGGACATAGAAGTGTCCCACTATGAAAACGAGTGCAAATCCACAGGAATTCTATAGATTCCCTTTCTAAAATTAATGCAGAGAGTTAAGAAAGCAATATGTCAAAGTCTAGTCTGTGCTGTGGATGCTGTTTATTATTACATCACTTAAGTGGGGGTTCATGGCATTTGTATGAAACAAAATGCTGACACCAAATGTATGGGAAACGGTTTGAATAGACACCCAGATATCTTACTTTAAAAATACATCATGGCTGGCAACCCAAAATAGAGCCCTTGTTGATATATCCTCCCATGATACTCCATGTTAGAGCCCCTGTTGATTTCTCCTCCCATGATATTCTCATGAAGGCTGTGTGCACTGTAACTGTGAAGACACTTCTCTTGTCTTTGTCTTGACGCCTCCAGACCCATGGAATCACAGACTTAACCTGAATCGTCCACTTATTCTGGATATTAAAACAGAAACTGATCCACTCTTCTTCTTTAACCTTCCAACTAGAGATGTTTTATCAGAAGGGCGGAGAAGGACAAAGGCAGGCTTTGGTCACATCATAAATGAAGGTGTGCAACAGGAGAATTAGCACCATTATTACAAGCAGAACCATTTCCTTTTGCTTTACGTCTGATGAAACATCTACTACAGCAACATTTTGAGCAGTAGTCATTAGTGAATGTAAAGCCAATCAACAGTGGCCATTTTTCTTCTTGATAATCGTATCTATATAACAAGATCCTGCTAGCAATCCCATATAAAAGTGAAAAGATTTTATACTCTAAATAAAATCTTGTAGATGTAATTCAGATTACAGGTTGCCATCCTGGTATAATTCTAGAAAAGCAGCACACAATGTGCAACTTTAACCGAATCATGCTTTAGAGAAGCCTGCACACACCTGAGCCTCATACTCAACAGTTACAGAACATGTGCCTCTCCAGATTGATGACAAAAACAGAAAATCCCAGCCAGATGGAGCTTTTTGAGCACGCTCTGCTGCAAAAAAAGAGATCTCCACGTACACTCAGTGTGCGGCCTACCCGCTTTGCTTAGTTTCAGCCAGTGCCCTAGCTCAGACAATGCAAAGACTTGGGAAAGTTAATTCTGAATAGAGGCCCGGCTGCACCTAAAAGTAACCGTTAAGACAGTAATGGCAAGACCGCTGGGCACACAAAAACATAAAAATAACTACGGACACGTACAGTAAAGAGATCAATGAACGCAAAGAAGTGAAGGACAAAAAAAAAAACTATCAGACTTGAATACCTTCTCTTTTATGAGAAGAAACTCTGTTCAATCTGAATTTGGCTTGCGCCCAAGACCTATAATGGAATGCAGATCCTTTACTTACATTCGCTACACGCCAACTGCCAGACAGTCAAGGCAATAAAATCTCACTGGCACAAAGCCACACGCCCAGCCCCCCCATATACACACACCACTGCTTTGCACACAAGCCCTGTTTCCTGTCAAGCCCAGACTCACCCCTCTCAAACTAGCATGCCTAAACCCGTACACACAGTTCTGAACAACCTTCTTTTTTAGAAATTGTGATCTGGCAATTATCTCCCTCCCTTTGTGCTCCCAATGTGGAAACGCTAACAGCTATTCAACTTCCAGAGGAGGATTCCATTAGGGATCTAAAAACTGACCACCGGCATCCTTAAGACGCTCGCCTGTCCCAGTTTTCCAGCAGTGAATCCAGCTATCTAGCTCGCCTGAATGTTGTGGCCGGAAAACAGCAATGAAGAATCGCTCCAAAATTATCCCCCCCCCCCCCGCCCCAACAGCTGCCCATATAAGCAACACTTTTGGAGGGTTTATATTTCCCCGGGTCTAACTAACTTCTGAAAAATGTAAGGATGCAGACCGAGTACATATTTCTTCTCACTTGTCACTTTTACTCCAATACAGAAGAGTCCATTAAAAGTTACAAAGTCATTGGCTTGGTTTTCTGCCAAGTAGACATCATATGAAATGGTCTTTGTTTTTAAAGAAAAATCAACCCATGATGGTTATTTCCATTTTTTATTTTATGATGGCAGATTCGTATAATTTTTACGCTCTCTAAGACACTGACAGCAAATGATGAAAGTACCCAATTCAACTTTATAAGGTTTTGTACAAATACCACACATATTAGTTGGCATTTGACTCTTGGCTTATAGCTGCTCACGATCCTTGAAAAGGTAGGTACAGCAGACCTCGATTTACACATTTCTGAGCCCAGATAGACCTACAAGTGTCTTCTTAACCACACAAATGTCAAACATAACAGCTTTGTACAAAGCCATTTAGATAGAGATAAAAAAGTTGGCTGACAAGAGCATGGGGTTCACAATATGGCCACTTACCAGATTCACACGTCACATGTCAAAAATGCATGTAATACCAAGCCCTAAAACCAAGGAACTAGTCCTCTTCCTTACCTTATGAGTTCCTACCATAAGGAGGGGGACACGCTAAGAGTAAATTTCTACTTGTGGAGTAATGAGTGCTATCTTCCCCAACAGAGAAGCATCAGGACAAAAAAAGGGGTTAAAACCATCCGTAATAACTTCACATCCATGCCTCAAATATCCCATTTGCATTGCAATCAAATATCTTCAGAGTATACAGCAATTAGCCGCAAGCGCAGCCAAAATTCTAGTGGGATTAGTAATTTTGCATGAAGTTTGGCACCGAGCGTTTAACTGCAAAGTATCAGCTTACATCATTCCAGCGTCCTTAATTACATAACATTTAAATGTTTACAGTCGCACTGCACTGCACGCTCTGCCAGCACAGATTCTGGATCCGGCACAGCGAGCCCGTCACGTACGGGCCTACGGTACAGCCCGTGAAGGAAAGAAGAACAGAAAGATCTGGCGTAAACAAAGACACTTTAGAAATCCTTAAAGTACAGAGAACAACCTGCAGGCAGGAACAGAGCTATTAAGTGAAGGAATAGTTCTGAAGGTAGAAGAGAACGACAGGGGACTTTCATGATTTGTTCTGACTGCCTGAATTCACACTGTTAAGGGATATGGAATGAGACAAGATGGCGTTTTGCAGTGAAACGTTCGATCCCCGTCTTGAACCAACGTTTCCGCCTTGTAACCTGATGAGGTCAGATTCCAGCAGCTGAGCAATGCCGGGCCTGGTCAGCACAGGGATGCAAAACCGCTAAGCAAAGCCACATTACGAACAGTGGTTCTGATGGACCAGTAGGTGCCATGCTTCCTTCTGAACCAGAACCACCAACCCAGGCTCCCCTTGTGACTGGGGACACATTCAGAGTGGGCGCCATTCTTCACGAGGCACTAATTAAACCAAGATCCTGACTACCTGCTACTCGATCATTAAAGGCATCACAGCAATGATCATCACAGGTGGGCTGCTGCCCCAGTGCCCTGGCTAAATCCCACTCTAGTCCTGTACAGTCTGGCCTCCCTGAACCTCCCCTTCAATTCATCGCTAGAGGAACGGCTCACTTCTCTAGCTCATCTGCTAGATGATGAGCTATCATCTGCTGTGGGGCTGCTGGAGTCAAATTCATTATTTGCACTTTTGACTGTGCACAACATGTGCCGATACTATGCATAGAGCAAGCACTGGACTCCATCTGGTGAGCCAGAGGTGGGATACACTTCCTCTAATGAAGACATGAAGACAGACAGAGAAGGCTTGTGGGTGTTGAAGCATAAGCCTGGATTTGGTTAGGGTCCAGCTTATGCCTACTCAGATAAAAAATGATTTTTAGACTGTTAGATGGGTAGAGAACAATGACGGACCTAACAATATTCCTTCTCTGTGAGGACAGTAGGAAGTTTTAGGAAATCCTACAAGGAAGACTGGAAAAACGATGTCAATTCCTGGATCTGTTCCTGGTGTACAACAGAAAAATGCCATTAAACACGGGAAGCAAACGGATCCAGTTGGCCGACTGCTTTGAAAGTGTCGGCAAGAATGCCATCAGCAATCCGACTCCGCACAGCTATTAGGAAAGGCGGATTTTTTTTTTGAAACCACTCCTTTCGAAACGGTCCCAAAAAACGTCAGGCGGGAAGGTTTCTGAAGCTCCTCGTACCCAGACTGCCATGTTAAGGGTTTCCTCAACCCGTTTCTGGCTGGGTTGTGAGTAGCTGTGTGTTACGGTACAGACAGGGATCACTAAAGAAGCAGCACTGCCTGCACATGCAATGGGACAACAAGCCAGAAAGCCTCTGGTTAACCCTGACATTTACTGTACAGCGGTTGGCTAATTTGAGTTAAATGCCTAAGAGTACAGTATTTCTAAAAAACCCCAAACTCTTGGCTGGGCCTCAGCTAATTTCTTTCCTCACAAGCAAGGGAACTTTGGCAGGATTCAAAACTGGAATCAGTGGCTTCGCTTTTCAATGTTTGATCCAAAACTTTTTGCAGTAACAAAAGCTCCAAGGCTCCGTTATTGAACTGCCATTCCCACCGGAGAGCTACACAGCGATGGTAGGTTTAGGGGGGCAGTGGTAGGAGACAGAGAGCTCTCACGGCTCTCCAATTCGGCGCAAGGAGGTCAAAGTCAGTTTAAAACGGCAGGAAAAAAAACTGCCCTCCTCATTCAAAAATAAATTACAGGGGGGACATAAGAAGATGTTTGAGTTAAACCACAGCTGCTGACGCACGGCCAAGTGCCAGCGAGTTCATTCCGACTGCTGCTCGCCGATCACACGCACAACGTCACCGCGCGGCCCCAGCGCACGCCGCCCAGCATCGGCGGCCAATCAGAGGAGCCCGCTTCAAGTCTCGCACCGCAAGACGACCAATCAGAATGCATTCCCAGAAGGCACTTGGCGAGATCAACTTAATCGCTAATTTTTCTGCAGTCAATCACAATCAAGGTCTTTTTAAATATTTCTCTATACTAGGCAGGGAAATATAAAGTGCAAGACTTAATAAAAAATAATAAAGGGAAGGATATTTCTACTAATGCACTAGCCTGTCATAAACGTTTTTCTCACCTCAGCTTGTCCATTTCTGATTTTTTCGGCCTTAAGTGGGACCTACTTGGAGTTTAATGTGCCACCATATTCTTGGGGTTCTTTTTCACTGGGAGTTCTCAAGTCTTCTTCCCAAAATCTTGTGTCAACGTCAAGGAGTGAAGGAAAAACTAAATTTACACTAGAAAAATGCTAATAAGATCAACTGCCATTTGGTGAAACAAAATAACTTCAAAACACCTCATTTCCTCCCAAACACCTGGTTTGTAACAAACAAGATGACCATGTCGACCTGATTTTCAGTTATAATACTAGAGTAGACTTTACAGTTCTTAACTAACAGCATGTTGGCAAAGCTTCCTCTCTCCTGTGAAGCAGCTTGATGCTTTCAGAGCCCGTTTGCGCCTCTTCACATGCAGCAATACTTCAACAGATAAAACACCGCTAGGGGGCTCCTGAGTGTCCCAGTCTGGAACGATGCCCTGCGAAGCGCAGGTGAAACATTTCGATCACCGGTTCGAGCCCGGGCCGTGCCGCCAGCCACCTATCACCTATCACCGCAGTTCCACAAGCGGCCAGGCGCCACCGAGGACAGGTCCAGGGGCTCGTCTCGCCTTTCAGGAACACAGCGCCTCCTGCGGGCAGGGCGGCTGGTGATGGCGAAGTGCGCTGTCTGGACGGAGGAAGGCCTACTCTTCCTCTCCACCCCCACCCCCCGGCCCGGCCCCTCCAAATCAGGTGTGCACTCTGAAAACACCCCCCAGTTTTGAATGTCTTTTAAAAAAAGAAGAGTATTTTTTTTATTTTTCTGAACCTTTTCTGATTTTCTCTCAAGTAAGCACACTCTGGTCACAGACAGTTAAGTCTAATTCTTTGTTTCCTTCACGAGAAACATGACTTAAAATGCCCTCCAGCTGTGCTACTGCAGTCCCTTTGGAGCTGAGGAGTTCAAGAACACAAGCTCATATGAGTACTAGGAAGATCATGCAGAAGAACAGAAGGACTCAGACCGCAATGCAGCCCAAACAGATTTCTGTGAAGCCCAACAAAAAACTGTCAAAATATACATTTTCAGGTCTCAGCAACAAATTCAACTTCCTATTTATATTCTTCTTCCAAAAACCCAAGTACACTGTCAAACGACAGTATTGCATGCAACGTGTCATTTTCTAATGAACACTGTCACATTAAAGTTGAAGTTTTAAATCTAAAAGCGCCCAGTTTCAGTCGAGGTATAAGGCATCAGAACTGCCAAATACGCCAACACGCAAAAGCAACGACTTTGCTTCGACAAAAGCTTAACCATGTGGATTTTTCCTGGCAGAATATCCGTGACAGCTTAAATGTCACACAACTTACACACCATCTTTTAATCTGCCTACGTTAATTTAACACCCCGGTCAAAACTGCAGACTTGAAATAGCCCCAAATGAAAGTATAACAATACAGGCTGACCACAAAGCCTTTCAGCTTATTAATTCCCAGTCCTAAGCATGTCAGAAATGTGGACGTGCTCTTCCTCATCAGGAAAAGCCACCGCTCCATGTGTCCTAGTTAATCATCGACTCCCAGTCAGATGAAATAACTCCAGACCCATGTCAGGCCTTCCCTGCCCGACTCCCAGATCAATGAATTCGCAGCGCAGCAACGTCACCCAGGAACATTTTATCAGCCTCCACTGAGCCACAGGCAGCCGAAACCATTTACACTGCCAGCCCTGCAAAGCGGATCAGCAGCCCGGCGTAAGAAAATGGAACCGCGTGACCAAATCTCGTCCCCTCCCCCCCGTCTCAAATCCGAAGTCCAGTGCAAGGTGGAGCGAGGGGACTGCTTTGTGGGAGAGGTTCTGTGCGTCAAGGGGCAGGAGACTAACTCTGAAACACTGGACAGACGGGGGGGGGGGGGTATTTTTATTTTCTGCGGGTGCAGCGGACTCTCGGTAAAGAAAAAAGGAAAGGGCGAGACGAGCAGCCCGGAGGAAGTGGTGTTAGCGGGCTCGCCGAGCGAGAGGGTCAGATCACGCCCGTGCGCCGCAGGGTCACTGTAAAACAAGACGGCGGGCTTGTTTACCGGCACGCATGGTGATGCTCGAGGACTTCTCGAGAGGGGGGGGCAGGGTGGTCTGGAGACGGGCTGCGTTCAGGTAAACCTTCAGACGTCACAATTCACCACCGTCTTCCAGGGGAAAGGGAAACCCACCTGCCCCGCTTTCCGCCTCTCTCTTCAGCTGGGCGCTCCCAGGGCAGGGCAAAAGGGGATGAAATTAAGGCTCCACTTGAGAGCCGTTTCCTTCCCCGGTGCCCTCCCCTCCTCACCCCTCTCCTTACCTTCGGGAAGAGTCATCCGACCTGAACTGCAAACTCCGACGCGCACACCCCTGACCACCTGCAAAGCCCCGCTCCGTGCAATATGAGCGCTCGCGCTAATGACACAATTACTCTTGTACACCGGCACGCACTCCATCTCCGGACAGCACTCACCCCAGCTCTAGCAGAATGGCCACTCGGCTGGCACAGCAGGCACGCAATTTGACAACCCCTGTGTGCAAAGTTGCCAGCGCGGGCACGTGGCACCGGCAGACCCAACCACAGCGCAGATCCCTCACGCCATCCATCCCCAAAATCCTTTGCTCCCGTTTTTTTTTCTCCCAAATTTGCAACATTGCTGCAGACGCTGGCGTTTCTGTGCTCCTGTACCGATCTATTTCCATTTGAAAAGCACCCCCTTGTCCCCCACTCTTCCCCCTACACCCCCCCTCCACACACACACTCTCACACTAAACTTAAGCAATTAAAATAATCATAATCATAATTACAGCCCGGGAAAGTAAGTGCAGCAGACTTTCTGAGCAGGAGCTGCAGACCTCCGGTTTTTGCAATTCTTTCATTTTTTTTTATGCAGTTCAGAGGCGCAAACAGGCAAAAAAAAATAAATAAAAGAGAGAAACTCGCTGTTGCCAGAGAGAGAGAATGCTAAATTGTATCCTAGCCTCCTATTGGGTGGCCTGCCAACATGTGCTACTAAATCACCAGAGAAGCTCTAACAAATCAAGGAAATGTTCTAATATTAGAAAATGTATCTAGGCAGCGATCGAGTGTCTGACCCCACAACTCCACCTTCTTCACACTTCAGTTACTTAGAACTCAGAGAGAGCACATATTCCTGAATTACTGCAGGAGTAATTACAATAACACTGTGGCTTGCAATAATGCACGTCCAGGATTGAGCATACAAATCCCAGCCTGCTTAATGACACAGCACATTAGCTCAGTGCACGTTTTGTTAACAAAAAGGACGTAACCAAACATTTTTCAACAAGCTGGCACTGGGGGCTGGGGATCGTGCTCGTCTCTGCCTTTGAAGTGCTGCGTGAAGCCCCCCAAAAAATGCACAACTTTTTCTTAACCCCTCAGATAACCTCATCCAGCGGCTTGAAGGTAAAGCTGGGCCCGCTTAGTGTTGCTGTCACAGGGCTCAGTGGTTACAGAACATGTGGAACATGAGGAACTGCATCTGCTATGAAGGACAGTTACTGTAACACAGAGGGCCCGCGTGTATATGTTCCTGTCAGAACTGTAAAAGGACCATACAAATACCTACTTTTCTTTACATATACACCTGCACACTACTAAGTAATGGATTCCAAACAATTTACCCATTACATTGCTCTGCAGAACATGTCAATGCATTTTTTTCCTGGGACTGTTCATGGGAAAAAAAGGTCATGCAGAAACAGGACTGCACTGCAACAACTGCACCTGAAGTCTGCAAAAAGGCTTTTTCAATGCACAGTAAAACACACTGACACTTGACACACTGAGAAAAAGACACATTTAAAGATGTCTGTACATCATAACGTCCAAGTCGTTTGCAAATGTGAGCAGCAAAAATCAGACCTGATGCTCTGAGGAGGAATCCTATGCATAGCTGGTCGGCTACTCGAAGCTCACTGACCTCCGTGACAGACAATCCTGAACATTTTCGGAATTTAGACAATGGGAAAACACGCCTCTTCGATGAGGAAGAGATCTATAACTCGTACTTTAACACCGAAAGACCTGGTGTCGGTATTCGCTCAAATTCTTCACATTTCTTCGAGGCTGGACCCCTTGCAGCTTCATTTTCACAAACGACTCTGAACTCGCACCTGTGCCCTGGCCACAAGGAGGCGCCACTGTGCCCCACTGAGCTGCGATTTCCATGAACTCTTCTTCACGCCCCACGAGCCTGCCTTGGTGCCCCTAGGATTCTTCTGCCCAGTGAAGGCAATGCTGTCCTGCCCTGTCGGTGGTCTTTAACTCCGCCTTCTCTTTGAAAGCTGAACGCTGCCCGTGATCAAGGCCTCGTTGACTGTGAAATACCAAATGCCAAGCTGTGGCTCGGGGGACAAACAAGACTTCGGCCCCATGAGACTGGGTGCTTTCCCCAAAAGCAAAGGGCACCGTCCCGGTCTATAAAAAACGGTTGCAAGACGGTTCTTGAAAAAGCCAGACCTCGCGATTTGGGTCTGCCAGGTGTGTGCCCCCTAGAAACAGGAGATCCGGCCACCGACACCAGCGGTCCAGACAGCTCACCGGATCACGCGCCAGCGAGACCAGCAGGGAAGACCCGGCTGGCCCCAGCGGGCCTGCACACGCACAGCGGGGGATGACCCACCCCCCCCAGCATCAACCGGGCGGCGGCTCTGCTCGGAGAAGAGCTCGGGATCGTGACCCCGGGCTCCCCGTTGCCACGGCGACGCCCCCCACTGGAGATTCACCGCCGCCAACATGAGGCAAAGGTGATGAAGGGGTTAATGCCCTGCACGGAGAATCTGACACCCGTCTTACAAACACGTTTGTTTTTATACAGTCCGATAGGCACAACATGCCTCCTTTCGGATCCAATATCCCGCACCAGACAAAACAAGCCCAGTTGACATCCGTGGTTTATTTTTCTTTAAAACGTATATAAATGAGCTTCCTCTCGCCTGACTTGGCTGCTATCATGTGCAGTTCAATAGTCTGCCTCCTTTCACGAAGTGAAATATCTGAGCACCCTTGAAGTCAGAAGATGGTTTAACACGTTCAGCAGGTATTTAACAATTTGCAGGTTCCTCCTTCAGATAAATACTAAACCAAACTGACCAAAACTTTAACCACCGATAAGCCTTGCTGCTGCAGTAAGTTATATTTAGGAATGATGATCACGATGATAATCACCATGATAAATAGGTTAAACATTCATGTCTATTAAAAAAGCTGTTTGCTTTTAGTGGATCAGTCAGTAGCTGATTATTAACGGTCTATTCACACCTGTATGATAAGGCTCCAAATGGGTTCTCATGGGCTAAACACAGAAATCTAATAAGGAATAGAAACTTGTATAAATAAATCCGAGGCTGTCCTATTGCAGTAACTGCACACACTTTTTTAATTTCTCATTTCAAGAGAATACCACAGACTTTACACGCAAAACAACCCGACAAATACCTACCACCCTTTAATTTATATATATTTCGATTAATGTTGCATTATTCCGACAGCTTTCCCGACAAATATTTTTTGCGTTTAAAAAAACGGTACAATCGGTCGGTCGGCTTAAAAAGAGAGAACAATGAAAGTTCTCCAAGTTGGGACACGAATATGCACGAACTATAATAAAGATAAATATCGTTACACTGCATGGATACATTAAAAACTGTTCCAACAGTACAGGATCAGCAGCTCTATGCGAGATACGGGAGGCTGCAAGAGCGTTCGAGCTGGGTCTGAGCACCGGGCATGCAGCCAAATTGCTTTTGGGACGAGATACAAAACAAAAATGCAGCAAAGTTCGTCCAAAAGGGCCAACAAGTAACGGGTTTGATATGATTCGAGTGAAAAAAGTTTCAAAACTGAAAGTCGCATTTAAAACGTTCAGACAATAATCGCAAAAAGACATCCACCTACCCCCCCCAACCCATATCTTTTCAAAGATAGTTGAACAAAACTCAAGTAACTATGAAACAACGAGGTATCTTAACTAGGGAGGTTCCCTCAGACCCCCGAGATCATCCACCTCAAAGAGTTCAGCTAAAACTTCGGCGATCGCAAACGGCGAAATATTGCGTTTCTTTCTCGCGTGTGTGTGTGTGTGGTACATTTCAAGAGCTTGAAGTACCTGCATTTCTCCATTTGCAGAACAGCGCGGCGGCTGGAGGGGCTGGCACGCTCAGTGTGCCGACCGGCGCAAACTAACCATATCAGCGGCGCAAACGCGGGTTTGACACAGTCGCGGATGTCGTTTTCCAGACTTCTCCGCAGGCACCTCAGCCCCAGCCACTTCTCTGCGCATAGGTCCTGCACACTTGTAGCTCGGCAGCACTTCCTTCCACCATTTTTCAGTTTCGCTACACTACAATTTTTTGGGGGGGTAGAGAAGAACTTTAGAGAAACTCACCCACGACCACTTTTTTTCCCTCCCCGTCGGGCCGCCGGGCGCAGCGGAGCTCTTCGCGGTCTCGCCGGGTTCTCAGCCACGCCGTGCAGCCTTGCGCCCTCGCCCAGACATGGAAGCGTCTTGCTTAAAGCTCCCTTTTCGCTGCCTCGCTCGCTCGCTCGCTCACCCCTCTCTCTCCAGCCGAGCAGCTCCCCGCACGGCCATGTTCCAGCACGGCGCCGACACGAGCCCGTCGGAAAGACACGAACGCGATCGGGAAGCGCCGGAAAAGTCCGGGACGGGGCGGAGTGACGAAAGCGAGCTCTGTGGTTTCAGAGGGACTGCTGGAGCCAAGCTGGGCTCAGCTGCGTGCTTTTGATTTTTTGGCGGATTTTGAGTGTTTAGGATGGTTTCTACAACCTTTTGGATCAGCAGAATGCCCGCGCACATAGACACCCTTCATCATCTCACCATTTGGACAGAGAAATTAGAAGCAGTGAGATTTTTCAGCTTTCAAACTTGGTTTTCTTTACTGTGTACAGAGCCCATCTTTACAGAGCTTCATTATTTATTGGGCCTTTACATTGTAGTTAGCTTACTATAAACTAATCTGAAATGTATGATTTCATTTGAATGGCTAAGAATTAGGTATGTTGTCTGCAAGCTTTAAGGATAATGATGGGATAAAATCGCATTGTATGCCATGCCACGTCTATCAAATATATTTGCATAATAAACTATTTGTGCTTGGTTGTTTTTTATTTTAAAAAAGTATATGGAGTTTGGTTATGAATGGGTTTTTGGGTGTCATTTTAGTAAGATGTACACCATGGTGGTCAGCATTACTGCCTCGCAGAGCTGGGGCTCTGGGTTTGATTCCTGGGGTGCTGTCTGTGTGGAGTCTGTATGTTCTCACCACGGTTGTATGGGTTTCCTGCAGGTGCTCTGGTTTCCTCTCACAGTCCAGAGACATGCTGGTAGGTTAATTGGCTTCTGGAGAATTAGCCCTGGTGTGAGTTTGTGTCCGTGTGTCTGCCCTGCAGTGGACTGGCATCTTGTCCGGGTTGTACCTGAGCCCATTACTTTCCAGGTTAGGCCCTGACTTCCCCCAGCTTCTGCTTTGGATAAAGTGGTTTGTAGAAAGGATGGGATATTATTATGGACATCTGAGAGTGATGTTGACCATTGCACAAATGCTTAATCACTTTAATCAGTGAGAGAGTTGATTGAGGTGGAAATCAATTAAGAAAAACTTAAGAAAGGAACCCACAGACAGCATTTGCAAAACTGTGCCAAGCCTGCATTTGTAGATATACAGCTTGTTCTTTTTTCAACAGTGTCCACACACTGCTAGCCTGTAGATCTCCTGTTGGTTAACCCTGATGACAAATGTTAATCAGCTTAATGAACTTTGCTCATTGCTGGAGGCCTGCAGTGTCTGTCTCCTTCCACTTCTGCTTTTAATGATATAATTCATTCATAGTTCATTAGCGTCACTGGACTAGTTTAACACTTTTCAGACTAGCTGGTGATGATTCACGTGATTCATTTGGCTGTTGGTGATTTAAAAAGACCAAGAAACATGGTGGATTATGTATTTTCAGGCTAGAGTTTCATGTTTAAGCTTTCATTGAACACATTTCTTTGACCTATGCAATTTACTGGACTGGGGCTCTCTAGGATTGGGCTGGGAGTTTCCAAAAGCATACACCCCCTAAATCCAATCCCATGGCACGGAGGTTTCTAAACGTAAAATTCTCAGAACAGACAAAATTGGCCATGAAGGAAATAAAAAGATGGCCTATTTGCTTCATGCAGTAGTTACTCCGTGTTTTCTCTTGAAATCGAACCCAAAAAGAAAAAACAGTCAAAGCTGGGGGCAGATCCAGCATGAGACATCACTTGCCTGTACCACAAGGGGCAGCAAGAGCTCCGAGCAATACAAAACTGTCGGTGAAGACATAGACCTTGATTCACAGCTAGGACACGAAAGAGAAAGATTTTAGAGGGAACAAAATATTAGTCCCTGGTGCCACTTAATGGGAGCTCTAATAGGAAAGTTTTACATCATATCCTCTTTCAGACAGAGTGTTAACAGGTCTTTGCCTGTATCCTCTAAAGTGCCGCTTTGTTTAGTTTATTCTGAAAATATCACTGGAATTATTCATATTTTCTTAAAAGGGGCCGTACCTGGAATTTTTAGGGAGTCAGCCCTATTAACATCTCCGCTATGGTGGAAGATGTTTGTTTTCCTGTAAAAAAAAAAAGTCCCCATTCCAAAGGGAGCCAAAACCAAAAGCAATAAAGGACTTGGATGGGAAGCAGCTGGGCAGGGCGAGAATGGTTCGACTGTAAATGTTTTTTAAGTGCTGGTTGAAAGTGCTGACCCGTAGGAACTGAAGCTAAAGCCTTCAGTCTTCTCGCAGAGCAGGTGCAGAACAGGAAATTTGGCAAAATTCAGAAACGCACGCAATTCTTTCTGTAGGACCTCCCCCCTTTATCCCTGGGGGACGAGGGGGATGAGGGGGGAGTACAGGAGGCTGGAAATGTCTCACGTTTAAGCCAGTTCCTGTAATGGGCCTGTAATTTGGGAAATCAAACCTAATGCTGTTGAATGAAGACACACCCCATTTCTCAGATTACTGGATAGACCCACAAAACCCTTTCCACTGAAACAAAGTTTCACTAGCATTCAAAGGTGGAGAATTAAAAAAAACAAGAGAGAGATCTACTATTCTACATTGGGCTACATTGAATCAGGGGTTCTCCCACTTTTCAGGTGGTAGAGACACTTTAAGAAAGCTGTTGCTTCCATCAAAATTTAAATGGGATATAAACCCATGTAAAAACAGGCCAATTACAATTGTTTGATAAGATGTGGTGCCAACTGGTCAACAATCTACAACAAGCAACCTTTGCTTTCTCATGAGAGCTCCCAAGCAAGTACTGGCCAGACTCACACCTGCTGAGCTTCAGTAGGCTGCAGGGTGATGTAGCTGCTGGCCACTATGATCATGGAGCCTTCCGCATGCAAAGATGACACCCTTGTCGTTTCCCTTTGGGGATTCTGAATACCTGGCTCAGAAAAATCTCCTCTGTTCTGAACTAAAGTCTGAGTTTTTACAAATAAAGCCGGGGTCCTCCTGGGGTGAATTCAACACCAGCCCCCATTCTGGACACGAGCACAGGGCGAATAACTGCAGAACATCTATGAAAAGAAGGAGCTTCCACATGGATAGAAATGAAAAAAAAACTGGATCTCTGCAATAAAGGAAACTGGGAATTTGAGTAAGACCAGTCAACCTCAGCAAAGTTTATTCCTTTGGTCAGTAAAGACCCTAATTCAAGTGCTCGTAACCTAGTTTGAGTTTTGAAAAGTGTGTTGGAGCATCTGATCTAGCGCCAAGATGTCAAGGGTAGGAGAAAGTATAATTTGTGGGGTTTGCTGAAAATAATGCTCATTTATCAACTGCTAAAGTCGAGTTTCTTCTTGAATGGTACATAAACAATGTCTACTGACACTACCTTTTCTCTGGTCCTCTTGGGCCTAGGATGTCTATAATGACGGTCATTAACAAATTAATTCTTGTAAAGATTTGGGAAAAACAATTCAGAAACGGAAGGCTAAAAAACAACTTCCCAACACCAGGAATTCAGCCTGCAAAATCTCATGTGCCCTCCCATGGTGAAAATGTGTATTGCACTCATTTTCTGTGAGGACAAGTCTCCTTGTCCTGAACGACTAAACCTTTTTAGTCATGAATAGTGAAGCTTAGAAGGAGGGGATGATACAAGCATTCCGAATCTCTCCAAGGCTCTACCCAGCACAACACAGCGAATGAGTGAATGTTGAAGCCGATACCCCAGCTGCTTTTATGAAACTAATGGATGAGATTCTGGGTGGATGAGTGGTTTTTAACCTCTCTGATCTTCTCCTAACATAAAAAGTAAACAAAAACATTGGTTTCCATGAGGCAGCAGCGTGGAGAAGTGATCAGGGCTTTGGGCTCACAGCTCACAGGTTGGCAAGTCAGTTCCTACAGTTCCTGGAGAACTGCTGCAGTTGTGCCCCTGAGCAAAGCACTTCCGCCTGATCACTCCAGGAAAATACCCAGCTGTGGTATGCAAGTCACTTAGAATAAAAGCATCAGCCGAAGAACTTAATGGCAAATTGTTGAATACAGATACTTCAGGTGACTGTATAAAAAATAAAACACAGGACGCCATGTGCATTTCATACCAAACTGCATCTGTACATAATTTATTAAAACATGACACCAATGTAAGAACGCAAAAAGAAAAATCAAGAAGTCTCACTACCAAGTGGTGTTGAAATTACAACAGGGATACTAGATGCCTGTTGCACGCGTAAGCAGATAAATTATGGAAACTGGCCAAATAAAAAAATCCTTTAATCTAGTCATGAGCACTCAAGCATAAACAGTGGTTCTATATTTGACTGTTAAATGCAGATCCACAGTCAGCCTTGCAGAATCCATCTGCAGTATTTCTCACGATAAAATCAAGCCCAATCTTACCGCATTCATATTTTTTAATTGCGTTTTTGGAAGGTATAGGCATGGCACAAATGTAAGAAATGGAAAGTTAAGCATTTGTTTAGTTTATACCCCCTGGATTGTATGTTGTTCACAACACGACTCGAAGCCAAGCACCCTGTGACTGCACACTGCCCCCTGCTGGAGGTTAGCTAACTGCAGAAGCAGCACCTCCCCTACCGACAACACCTCCCGCCTCCAAGCTCCCCCTGGCGGCTACTATTGCCAAGAGCCAAGAGACCCCCACACTACCCGGCAAGCAGTCGTAGTCAACTAGTGACATGACCCAGACTCAACCTGGCCAAGCAACTTCCTGAAGCACTAGGGAAGCCCCAACACACAGCTCTTAATGAAAAAGACCGCTCATCATCAAGAACTGAAGGAAGAGGAAGCTTATGCGCGATAACATTGACATCAGTGTGTCACGAGGCAAACGCAATCGGCAGAGCATAGTGGATAAAGGAAATTGATGCGACCAGGGCCCCGTTCACATGAGGGCATGAGCCGGCACTCTCTGCAGCTGGGCTCATGTGGAGCTCAGTGTGAACAGCAAGGTTTAACCTGGAATCAAACCACACTCGCTCCACTTCCGTGAGGAATGGCTGGCTGGCCCGGGGCGGTGTGCTTTAGCTCAATAAAGCAAGCAATGTGGCTTGTGTGTGCAGACAGGAAATAAACTGTCCAAGCACTAGAAGAGAATGAAATGGACAGGGGACTCTTCCAGTCCCCCCCCCCCCAGCAGGCTGACCATCTCCGATGATCTGTAGCGAGATTTACAGGGAGAGACACGCGGCTCCTCTCAGCAGCTGCTGTCCATCAGGCATCGTGGAGCTTGTGACAGGTCCACTGACTGTGGGGCTGTGCGGGTGGGCACGTCAGTTCAGTGGGTCTCATCCTCTCCCGCGTGGGAATGGGAGTCGTTGCCACAAAACCAAGTGGGCAATGATTTGTTTTTTTTAAAAAAAATTGCGATTCCTAATTAAACAAGTCTAATTCCACAAATGCTTAAATGATGCAAGGCTGATTCATTTTTGGTGCAAGATTTAAAGATGGGGAATGCAAAAGTTGTTTCAGGGTTTCTATACAGTTCAGGTTTGCGATAAGAACAGGAGTCACCCTTACACATTTGGCCAGTGCATAACCTTTCTGACCCATGCCACAAATTACAGGCTTCCTAGAGACCCACAATGCCCTGTAAGCAAGAATAATGTGCCTGTATGACTTGCCATGCAGCATGCATCAGACAAGGAAAAAGAACAGTATACAAATTACCCTCATCATATCTTAATAGTGTTCAGATGCAGATGTAATACAGGAGCCACATAGTACAGTACACCACAGGGAGTGGTTTTATCAAATAAAAATAGATTACAAAACGCAGTTTTCTTTTCTTAAAAAAGCACATGCTCCTTTTCTAAATTTTTTTTTTACCATTGTTCCAAATATTGTAAACACTTTCTGACACTCCAGTTTCAGGGTTTGGGGATACGGGCCTCCAGGATTTTGGACAAAGAAATGGATCTGCATCTTCACTGCAATGTGACACAGACTCTGCACATACAAAGAATTTACCTTGAAAGAAGTGAAATACTTAGTCCAAAATCCAAAATCTTTTCTTTCAAGGTCTAAACTGGCAGCTTCACCAGATAAGTTAAATTAATTGGCACTACTGTGCCACTATAACCCCTACCCAGGCTGTAGTGCCCAGTGAAATGGCAGGGTCAACCTCTGGGCACTAAGTTATCTCTGGAGGCCCATTTCTCTCTGCCTTGCACATCTAACACTCCCACCCCTCTCAATTGCAATCCTAAAACCGACTGCAACACGACTCTATGCCTCGGGAACATTGACCCAGGTAAATCAAGAAGCCTATGGAGAAAAAGTCCATCACATAGCAATATAACAGACTCCATATCAAAATATACATCCAGAAATACATGTACAGTACAAAAAGATCGCGGATCGGAACTCCCAGCTCCTTCGGCTTTGGAAGAAAAAAAGTATTTTAAAAATGTTTGAAAACACTTTTTTCCCCCCCCGTGAGCATAGCCCGCGTGCTGCGTGAGCGTGTTCCGACTGTAAACATCAATCCGTATCGAACAGTACGGAAAGGGGAAGGCTTGGGCGACGTCCAGGGCGGAGCAGAGGACAGGTACAACAGACAGCCAGGTCTGGGGGAGAGAGCAGGTGTTACAGGCCGGTCAGCCTTCGCCATTTCAGACGGCTGCCCGCACGTAGTGTTGCAGACTGATTTTGCGCAAAAGGCTGTCATTGCCCTCTTGCTTCAGTTCAGCAGCTTCCAGCTGTGACCCTCCTCGGCACTCTGCTACGGCGATGCTCGACTGCACAGCAGGTGTGATATGTATGCCACCTGGATTCCTGGGGAAAAAAAGCTCTTGTGTAGGGGGGGGATTCATTTTCAACAAACCGCACAAAACACTCCACCATCCATTTAAAGACAAAACTCTTGCTTTTTTTTTGCACAAAACTGTTATACATGCCCTGACCTTGCAGCCTGATGCAGAGAACCTGCCTCAGATTCTTCAGCAATAGCAGCAGCCTTTAAAAGGCGGTTCACAGGAAGTTACACTTGTGTGATATTACAACTTTGTTCTAAACCACCTTTAGAACAGGACAAGTGTATTTTGTACATGTAGGGCCAATCATGGCATTGAGATTTCAGACACTGTTGCTAGGAGAGAAGGTGTTAACCCACTCATTTACCATGACTGTTGCAATTAAAAAAAAAAAATCCAAACTAATGAAAGACTTGGACAGAATTAATATTGCACAGGACTGGAGGCATCTGCGGAACTCCCAACTATTCTACATTACATGGAAGTATAGGGGGAGAATTATACAGGGAACTAAGATCTAAAAAAAAAAGCTTTCGTGCTAAACATCTAGCTTTAAACTACTAAAAGTAAAGGTCACAAGCAAAACAGGAGCCCTTTCAGGTGCAAACTAATGCAGTTTGCTTCAAACCCTGTCACGGAACAGTTTAAAACGTGCAAAGATAGAAAAGATACAACATCCTACTGCTCTTCATTTCTTTAATTCAGGATGCCAGGCATCTAACATTGGTCCAATGGTACAGTGAGCTGCTATTAAGGAGACGCACATAGTGAGTGTTGTGACATACTCTGGTTAAGCACAAACATCTGAAGATATTAAAATTCTAATCTAGCTGGGCAACATCAAAGAGCAGGACTGGTACATCTCTCATTGTCATTTACTTCTGTGCAATTTGGACTAAATTTCACTGTTTGCTCTGGATCAGGAGGGAGGACTTATGCAGGAATTCGCATCAATAGCATGTCACCTTCTATCACACTATAAAGTTAAGGTTGTTCTTCAAATCCATTACTGCAGTTGTTGACAAGTTCCTTTTAAAAAAAAAAACATTATCAGAAGGTAATATTCACCTATTTCCCCATTTCTATTTCTGGTCACTGGGTGACCATTCAGATAAATTCCGTAGCCTCAAGGCATTTCTGCTGGTACCCCCTGCTGAACAGATCGGAAAAGTCTCGCTTTCCACACACAGGCTGGGGAAAAAACCGCGCCAAGACAGGGAGACGAGTGCGAATACGTTTTCTGACAAATCTCAGAAGGCGCAAAATCCCATCTCCTCCTTCTGAAAATGAAGTGGACACCACCCCCCGCCTCACACGGCTCTGAAGCGGTGCACTGTGTGAGCTCTGCCGGAAGGCGGGGGACTCCCCTCCTGACCGTCGAAACACTGCAAGGCTGTTGAGCTGCTCCTGGCTTGCTTAACCAACAGCACAAAACGAATGTTACCGCGGTAGCCACATGGCACGCATCATAGCAATGACCGAAACCATTCTACTTCCTATGAAGTATGTCCTTTTAAAGTGCCACCTTTAAAAAAAGTAGATAGCATGGACTTCCAATGTTGATTTTGTACTCCTCCTCCAATGCAAAGATCTCCCCTGGCGAAAGGTTACTTTCAAGCATTCTGCTTAAAGAAAATCTGTCCTGTTTTGCTTTTTAAAGCAAAGTACAAACAGCAATGGCAGCTTTAGTATTTAGTACCATGACATGTTCTCTATGCATTTATTCCTGTTTATAAACACCCACATAGAAAAGCAAATCAGCAGAGGTAATGTTTCACTCCACATCCGATATAAAACACTTAAAAAAATTATGCGTAATAAAACACATTCCATTTAAAATACCATGTTAATCACCTTTTTTTGGCCCCATTAAAAATCCTTTTAGCTTACAAAAGTAATAAATATATTTGGAAAACTGTCCAGCTACACCACAATAGCTATTTTTTTTGTAAATATTTATAAAGACTTAGAAGGAATCCAAAGGGGGGGGGGGGGTGAAACTTTTTAAATAAAAACAAAAATGACATAAGGAACACTTTCTTTTCGGCAGAAAACGCTCTCCGGTCAAAGGATCTCTCTCGCAGGCAGCTGGAGCTCCTCGCTTCAGAAATCGGGGATGGTATCCTTTGGGATGTGGCTGTTCTCTTTTTGCTTTACTCCTTCCGCTGGTCTTTTCGATGTCCTGTGCTTGGCAATCCCTCCCCTCTGCCTCCGGGGGTGATCCACTGAACGCCCCCGCTGCTCGATGCCGTTTCCACTGCGCGGCTGGAGCTCCCTGCCAGGAGTTTTCCCACCTCCTGCCGCCCGGCCGCCCCCTGCTCCTCCCCCTCTTCCTCCTCCTCCTCCCCCTCAGACGGGCCCCCCCACTCGTCCGAATGCTCGTCCAGCTCCTCACTCTCCGACCCCTGCACTGCGATCTGGGGCACGAGAGCCGCCCTCCTCCCCGCTGCCTCTTCGCCCTGCTCGGCTCCGGCCTCGACCCACGAGGCCCTGAACTGGGGCCGGCCGCCGGCGCCGGGGGCGGGGCCCCGGCCCGGCTTCTCCTGCGTCTCGGCCGGCCCGGGCTCGGGCTCGTCGAAGCTGACCTCCTGCACGGCCTCCTGCTTCTTGAAGGAGTCCCGGCGCTCCGAGAGGTTCAGCTTCCTCATCACCACCACGTCCTCGGGCCTGTCGCCCGCCCAGTCCCGCAGCCGCTGCCCGCCCAGGTACCCCAGCCGCCCGTGGTCGCTCAGGTACGGGCCGCTGGCCGCGCCCTCGCCCTCCGAGTCTCCGAGGGTCTCCCCGTCCCTGTTGGGCACCTCCAGCGTGTGCCTCCGAGGGGTGTAGCTCTTCTTGTCCCGCTGCAGAGCCCCGGACAGCTTCTCGGCCGACTGCACCCTCTTGAGCAGCGGGGAGCGGGGCGGCTCGGCGCTGCGGGGCCGGACGGCGTGCCGCGCAAGGGTGGGCGGGGACAGCGCCTTGCCGTGGAAGGAGTGCAGCGGCTTGGCCAGGCCGGGGAGCGGGGAGGGCGAGCGCTGGGGCGAGGGGGGCTGCGGCGAGGGGTTGCAGGCCAGCGGGGATGGCGGGATGCTGCTGGTGGACTTGCGGCGGCCCGCCTTGACGTAGCGCTGGCCGCCCAGCTTGGGACCCAGGCCGTGCAGCGAGCTGGGCCGGATGTGGGTGGCCGGCGAGCTGGGCGAGCTGGAACAGGGCGAGGTGCTCTGGGGAGAGTTCGCATCTGGGGACAGAGGCAACATCCAGAGAAAGTCAGACATCACCAGGCGCAGGCAACAGCACAGGCTGTGAGATACAGGCTGCAGCACAGCTCCGCGGTGACCATCTGTACCAGCACATGGAATACTGAGGAATCTGGAAACAAGACGTCCAAGTAGGGAGCTGCGTGAACATGCTTGGACTGCAAGGGTTTATTCCATGCCGAAAGGAAAAGAGACATTTTGGCTGTGGAGACTTCCTCAGGTCTTCACCTGAACCTTTTCCTTTCAGCACGGAATAAACCTTTACCTGTTCATTTAAAAAAAAAATTCTAGCTCCAGATCTTTTAATCTGTTTCCTTTCCTGAAGTATTTTTCTCCATGACGTCTGTTCCCGGTTTTAATCTCCTCCACAACATCACAAAGAGAATCAAAACTTGCTCAGCAGGTTTTCTGACAAACTAGGCCAGATTCTTCCTGGCAAAGGCTGGAAATACGGCTCGTCTGGAGACTCCCTACATGTGAGAACGAAAAGTGAGTGAACTGGAGGAACAGGCCCTCGAACATGAAGCACGTGGGGGGTGACAACTCCTTGCTATCCAACAATCCTACAGTTGCACAGCAACTTATATCATGCCCCGACGTGAACAGCTAAAAACACTGAACCATTTCAACTTGACCTCACCTACTTGACTACAGAGATGTCATATACAGAACTGCTTCAATGTGCTGTTGGGAAGCTTTATATTTTGTACCACACAGTAGTAAGATTTGCAACTTATGCTCCTTTCAAACATGCACAAACCCTGTTTGACGTTTCCCTCAAAACATGAAAACTTCACGATCCCAAAACTGGAATTCGCAGACCCCAGACAAGCTCAGCTCAGCCTCTCTTCATAGCTTTGAACGGAACCCTGTTTGTTTCCAGCGCCACCCTGCAGGCCCTGCGCTGCGGGGGGCGGGGACTCACCCGGGGCGGCCCCCTCGGGGGCAGGGCTGTGGGTGGGGGAGCCTGGCAGGCTCTCGCTGGAGGAGACCGAGTGGTGCAGGCCGGAGGAGAAGCTGCGGCTGGTGTGCATCACCGTGGCCTGCTTGGACAGCTTCTTCAGGATGGCCCGGCGGCGGCTGCAGGGCACAAGACATGGGCTTGGAGCCGGGGTCTTACAAGACTTTGTGCCTAACTTAACTCACATCATGGAAAAAGTCTGGACAGTTTCTTAGTCTCATAGAGGCACACAGGATGCCTACATTAAACCTCCAGTGGTTAACTGAAGGTTAGATAGCAGTAAAGTTAATACATTCTGACTCATACACGCACAACATCCATTAAATGAAACGACGAACTCTGCGACATTGCCCTTTCAACTTCAATTTCCACTCATCCGTTCTAAAAAAGGAACATTAAGACAGGCCTGAGTGTTTCACTTTCAAGTTCTGTAAAGAAAACAACAAAGTAGAAAAGCAGAGCATTAAAACGATTTTAACGCGCCTCCTAAGCAGTGGCACTGTTTCTTTTGGACATTGTGATCAGGGGAGCTCGTTTTTCCTTTCCGCGAAAAGGTGCAGTTAGCACAGCAGGAGAAGAACTTGAATTTGAATTTCTTCATCTGCCCAGTTACAGGTAACGCAGATGGATGGATGTCTCAGGGCCTGGAATTATAGTTTTACTAGTTGATTGGTACCCTCATCACTGGAATAGATTATAATGGAATGGAAAGGGAGACACATCTGAACAAAGGGAAATCGGCTTGCAAAACCCCAGCTCATCACTAGAGGGAGCCGGTGTGCCAGCCTGTCGGCGCTGTGGGCAGTGCCTGACCTGTCCTGGCCCTCTCTCTTCCTGCTCTTCTTGCTGCGGCGCGCCATCTTCCCCTTGCAGCTGGTCTTCCTGGCTGGCCCGATCTTGATCGAGGTGTCCTCCAGCGCTGTGGTCTGCAAGGCCACTTTGTTTCCACTCTGTGCCCACAGAAAGACGTTCAATTCATATGCTTGACCTGCACTTACACCCTTTCATTTAATTAAGTGTGGACCATGCTAATGGTCAAGGATTTTTACCCTCTACGCATCTTAAAAAGCACAGAATCGCTAAAATCCAAAAGTTGTTGGCACTTAAAACTGCTTAATTAAATCGGTGAAACAAAAGTGACTGCGGTACTTTACTGTCGGTTTTATTAAGTGTTAAGCTGAACAGTTGTTGGGGTCTGGTGGGTGGTATCACATGCGAATATGCTGGCCAAGAGGGGTTGTGTAATTGTGGAAAACAAGGCACAATTTTGAAGATCCCAGTATTTAAAGTTTGTTTTAAGAACGGGTGAACGAGGCAGGTTTAATGTCCTTAAATTTCACTTGTCAAACTAACCTGGGGCAGACATGCATGGGACTGGCTTTAGTCTCTTTTCATAGACATGATAGTTAAGATTCCACTGTAGATAAACTGTACGCCATGCCCTAGGCGCACGCAATCATTTTTACAGCCATAATAACATGGTAATAGACTAATTTATAGATGGATAATAATAGATGCCTCATCTTAAGCGTTTAACACTTGTCCACTTCTTGCAAGCGAGCTGCAGAAAGGCTGACCTCCCCACCCTCAGCTCGTACCTTCAGCAGCAGCTCCACGACCTCCATGTGCACCAGCCCCTGCACAGACTCTCCGTTCACGTGGGTGATGAGGTCTCCAGCCCTCAGCCCTGCCTCGTGGGCCGGGCTGCTCTCCTCCACACTCTGCCGAGGCAAAGAGCACAGTGAGATTCCTCCAAGCCGGGCTCCAGCTTTAACGATCAGCCAATCGCTCTGCCTTATCTGTACACCGAACTCAGCAGTGACAAATGACATCGACTGCTTAATCCTGAACCTGTTCAACCTGCACTGTATTCCTCAGTTGCCTTATTTGACCTGGAGTTCTCCATTTCACACACCTTCTGTCAAGAGGCACTCCGATACATTTCCTACAAAGCAGGAAATTGCATTGTATGAGGTTTAGACTCACACATGGAGAATTTACAAACTTAATGGCCTGATAAAAATACAGCAGTGCAAGGAATATGCCTCATTAGGATCTAGAGGTGACTTAACTGTTAATTACTGCGGAGGGGGAGTTATTTCGGTGGAAATTGCAAAGTGAAAAACACGGAGCACTGTGTGTGACCTTAGAGAGTACCGCAGGTCTGGGAAAGAGGAACTGTGCTGCCATCCTCTTTAAAAGGGCAAGACAGCCCAACTGGCTTGGAGAGGTGCTGAAAGTTTCCGTCAAAATATGCGAACAAAACCACTAGCTAACCACGTCTAATATTACTGTATGTCCCCTTTAAAACCTTATTTATCCTTTTGAAGAGAAAAATAATTTTTTAAACATCAGAAAAGATGGTTTAACTTTCTTTTATGAATTGATGTTTTGCAGGCAAGACCTTTCATCAAAAAATAAAAAGCAAAAATCTGGAATCAGCTCCTTTGTTATGCATATACCCCAATCTGAAACCGCCAACTGTTTCATGACTTGTAGCTGCTGTTCATTTTATTTTTTATATTGCTAGCTCTGCACTGTGTGCTGCAAGAACTGATTGGAGGATCTGAGCTTTTCTCCCAGACATCACTGGTGTAACCCTGCAGGCCTAAATTGCCGGAGTCAAGGCCGAGCCAGGAGCTGAGAGACACAGGTTGACTGACCCGGCTCTTGAGACACCCAGTGCAATGGTGTCTCTGCTTGGGGAATCCTGGCCAGACCCGGACCAGGCGTGAACCAGTGGTATCTGGTCTGCAGAGCCCCACCTTCTCAGTAGATGGGAAACGTTTCCACTTCAGTGGAAAATACATCCCAAAGGAATGGTCTTTAGATGTGAAACGTAATACAAATAAACTAGTGTTTACAATCAAAGCAGAATCTGCTGCATTCCGGGAAACACAGTAAGAAGGAAAGGAAAGACATCACATGCACACATTGCCCCAAGAGTCGACAGCTCTGATGGGCAGACTTTTCTCTCAGTCATATCCGCAAACGAGAGCGTGACACTACCGATCAGGAGCACATGTCAGGAAGCTGCACAGCCAAAACAGAAAAGACTCATTTATGATTTTTGCACACAAGCTGGCACCACAGGAAATGAAGCACTGCACGGCGGCAGGCGTGTCCGTTTCTCCTGCCGTGCTGTGAGAAACGACAGCGGAGGCTCGCGGGGGAGCAGGAAGTGGACACCGAGGCACACTCACCCAGACCATGTGGTGCACCGTGTAGACGTCGCTGTCCCCCATGTAGACGCGGATGGCCCGCAGCGCGAAGCCGTACTTCTTGCCCGAGCTGTGGATGATGATGGGGGGCCGCAGGCTGCTGATGCTGAGGGAGAGGTCGCGGCTGGGGGAGGAGTCGCGCGAGGAGGGGTTGGAGGAGAGGGAGTGGGGGGAGATGGGGCTCGCAAGGGGCCCGCCACCGCCGCCTCCGTCGTCTGAGCAAAGAGGCAGAAACAAGGGACGGGGACATGGGTCAAAGGGCACGACAGGGCAATACTCCTCCGCTACCAAGTGGACGTTCAGATTCTGGAGGAAAGGAGGCAGACTCCTCTCCCTCTAGATCTCCGAGCAGAGGATTTCAGACGAGAGCCCATCCGCAACCCACTGAAAATCCCCAAGGAAAGTAAAATCTGCAAGACCCTTCACCCCAACTGCTCCAGAGGTGCCGTATAAATGGCTGACCCTGCGCTCTGACTCCCAGCTTCTCTCCCTGTCTGTGTGTCTCATGGAGGGCAAACTGGGGTATCCGATAAGACAAATTCCTCATACAAGAAATCGTATATGGCTTATAAAGTGATCTTATCTTAAAACTCTGAAGACAACAGAAAGGGCCTCCAAGCTCAGGGGCAGCAGTTCGTTAGAACGCGGGTGGCGGGTGCGAGCGTTACCAGCGGTGATGATGAGCGACAGGGCTGACACAGAGGCGGACTTGGGGACCTTGCCCCCCGAGGGCACCCGGGGCTTTTCGGGGGTTTCCAGCTGGTGCCCGAACCGACGGGGCACCCCGCCCTCCCTTGGAGACGAGTGCTTGGTGCCGGTGCTGTTACTGCGGAGCCGGATACGATGGAGGTTTGAAACCACCACCTCTGCTACAACAAGAGGGGGAACAGGACAGGTTTCAGGTCAGAAACACACAGGCGGCCTATATAATATGAGATGTTTCACCTGGAACTTCAGGCTTTTCTACAACGGTGAAACATATGGGATAAATAGCAGAAACCTAAAAGTCCTTTAGGGGGATAACCAACTGTTTCTGAGCTAGACCCTCACAGGAGAAGAAACAGCATCCAGGAGATCACAGCCTGTTCTGCCAACATCCAGTTCATCTTGCGGGGCAGTGCAGTCTGGATAATACTGAGCAGTTACGGACAGCCAGGACCTTACTAAGGAGAGCCTGAACTCCTAAGAACAGCGGCCGATCCTGCTCACCCTCGTCCTCGGTGGAGAAGGCGAAGCGAGGCATGGTCTCCAGGCTGTGGGTGCTGGTCATCACCAGGGGGCTGGCACTCCTCTCCGGCTGGGAGGAGCTCGAAGACGCCCTAGGCCTCAAGCTGGAACACAGCACACAACTCAGCGCACTGGGACCACAAGACCCGACTCCGAACGCCGATTCGAGCCATTTAAACCCAATACATTCCCTAGAATTGCAACTTGAACTCCACCACTAGACCTGCACAGTTACTTATTAGTGGCACAAAACAGGCCACATGATACAACTTTATTATGGCTTCAGAAAAAGTGATTTCTTTACTCCTATCCACATTGCTGGAACCCCACAGCTTGACACTGGCTTTGTGGTCTCCGCACATGGTCACACAAAAACATAAAAAAATTAACATTAGAGTTTCAGCTCGCACCTCAGAGTGCAGAGAGAAGGAAACTACCCCTCGCACACAAAGGAAAAGCCTGTCACAGTGATAACTACAGGAAATGAAACCCAAACACAGATGATGTTAAGGTTTTGGCAGATATAGTATCACTTTCCAAAAGCAGAAGACATGCCATGAACACCAGAGACTGACCTCCCCCTGTGTCCAGCTGGCTTCTGGTCAGCGCTGCCCGCCTGCGGCCGGCCCTCCCCACGCTCCTCCTTCTCCTCGCTGTGGCTGCGCTCCGAGGACGAGAAGCTCAGGTTGGAGGGCGTGGCCAGGTGCTCGGAGCTGCTGTACACCTGTAGCACAAGAGCGGGGGGGGGGGGGTCAGTACATTTTGCAAGTATTCTATTCACACATCCATCATCTAACCACTACAACCAGTTCAGGGTTGTGGGGGAGCCAGGTACTATCCCAGAAAGCAACAGGCGCAAGGCGGGATAGCCCTTGGGCGGGACGCCAGTCCATTGCAGGGCACACACATTCACGCCAGGGCCAGCTTTCCCAGAAGCCGATTCATCTACCAGTACGTCTCCTGACTGGGAGGGAGGGAGCTGGAGCACCGGTAGGAAACCCACATGAACTCAGGGACAGTATACAAACTCAGATCGCACCCTAGGAACTGAACCCAGGGCCCCAACGCTGCCAGACAGCAGCGCAAAACCACTGAGCCACCGTCCCGTCCCAGAGGTGCACGAGCAGGGAGACAAACACCTGACGTGTTCATTTTTACTGAAAATGAATGTCGCATTTAAGCTGTGTAAGGCACACTGTTGGCTCATATTTAGAAATCTGAATGTAGCAATAAAGATTAATTCTAAACCTAACTTGGTATTGCAGCTTCTCCTAATCGACATTTTTGGTAACAGAGATGGTGTAAAGTATAAAGGCTGTGTTGATGTTTGGGTGCAGAGCATTTCAGGAAAAGGCACTTTTGTTTGTTCCCGTTTATTCTCCAGAAATGGTTTTAAACTTTAAAACTCATTTCAGGTCTTCACTGAAGAGTGCTGTGACTTCTGTTAACCCTACAGCTGCCTGGTATCGAAATGCTCCACACCAACCTTTTCTCATGCTCTCTGCACTCCAGAGACAACAGTTGGTGGTTTCAGATTGGGTATATGCATAACAAAGGAGCTGAGTCCAGATTTTTGCTTTTTATTTTTTGATGAAAGGTCTTGCCTATCATTTTTTCCCCACTGTTCGAGGGGGTTTCCTCTGGGTGCTCTGGTTTCCTCCCACAATCCAGAACCATACTGGTATGTTAACCGGCTTCTGGGAAAGTTTGCCCTCCGTGTGAGTGTGTGTCTGTATCAGTGTGTGCCCCGTGATGGACTGGTGTCCCATCCAGTGTGCGCCCTGCCTTGAGCCCGCTGCCTGCCGAGATAGACTCCAGCTCCCCCACAGTCCTGAACGGGAAAACGCAGATAGAAACTGGATGGATGTGTACACCCATCTCATTGGTTTATTATAATTTCTTGATTTGACGGAAAACGAAAAGAGTGATATGAAATTAATTCCAGCTGAAAATTGGAAGCATCAATGTGATAACAGGTGTGGTGTGCACTTATGTACACAACACGTTTTACAGGAACAGCACAGAAACACAGGCCTGCTCTTCCAGCTGAAAACAACGGATCTACAGCAGCTTTCCCCAAAGGATGCACCTTGCTGAAGCGATGGGACCAGGAGGAGAACTGTCGGATCTCCAGGGAAGAGTCGTCGTCGTTGGTCTCCTCGTCCTCGTCGGTGTCCAGGTGGCGGTACCGTTCGGAGCGAGCTGGATGAGACGGGAGGGGGGGGAGAGTGGGCGTCGGGCAAGTAAAGAGAGCAGACGCACTCGCAGGACTGTTTCCAGTTATCGTGATTTGTTCAAAATGTCTTTCGTGTGTGACTGGGGAAGAGCGGGGCCACCTACTGTCAAAATAGCTGGTGTCGTCTTCAGCCTCCAGCTGAGGGATGAACTCTGCCTTCTGGCGCAGGAGGCCATTCCAGTCCAGGCTGGCAAAGAAAGGGTGCTGCTTGACCTCGCCGGCCCCTCCTGAAAGAGAGCTCCCCCTGTCAGCACAGCCCCTGCATGCCCGGTGCACACGTGCGGCTACAAACCCAGGACTCAGGGCAGGCCGATGAGACTCATCCCTGGTTTCGTCCGAGACGTCACGTTTAAGACCATGCTTGTTAAGCGTTCATACTTCAGCCAACAGCTACCGTAGCACCCTGCAGCTCAGCCAACATCTATATATCCCTGCAGCTCACAGCTGGCAGCCCACTGAAGCTCAGCAGGTGTGAGCCTGGCCAGGACCAGGATGGGAGACCTCCTGGGAAATCTAAGGTTGCTGCTGGAAGAGGTGTTAGTGGGACCAGTAGGGAGTGCTCACACTTGGTCTGTTTGGGTCCTAAGCCCTGTACAGCAATAGTTACCCTCCCCAGTGTCCTGGTCCAATTTCCCCCCCGGCCTTTACCAGTCATGGCCTCTCAACAATCCCCCATCTCTGAACGTTTCATCACTCTGCTCTCCTCCCCACTGGGAGCTGGTGTGTGGGGAACGGACTGGAGCATCATCCAGGTGGGGTGTTCCCATTACCTCTAAAGCACTTCGATTGGAGTTTCCAGAAAAGCATTATATAAGTGTATAAGTGTATGGAATTACTATTAATTATTATTGATACAACTGGTTAAATACTTGACATTTTTCAAAGCCCAGGTAATGGAAAATGAGACATGCATAAAATTGAAAACACAAACACTGTTGGTACCTGTGCCCAGACGCTCCAGGGGGCTTTGCCTCAACAAACGCGTGATCAGATCCTGGGCGTCTGCAGGCAGGGCATCATCACCATCCGGCCACATGATCTCGTCTGACAAACGCAAGAGAAATCCACACTGTTCCGTTAAAATTTATACCCTAAATCTGAGGAGGTGATGAATTTCCTGCTCTTTTATGAGCCTGACTCCTTTTCACCCTCCTAATGAGTCACAACTTCTGTCAGAATAACATTCTGTAATTAAATCAAGAACATGTATGAGCAACATGTTATGTTCCCAGGCTGAAAACGAGGAAGTTCACATTCCAGAATTCAGTTTCGGAAGACAACAACAATTCCTAACGAACCGTCTCATTCCTGTCTATTGTGTGCGGGGGGCTCCAAAGCAGCCTCCAAGCCTAGAGATGATCTGAACCCCAGCTCACCACTGACGACCTGTCCGAAGAGCTCCTCGGGCGTGTCTCCGAAGAAGGGAACGCAGCCCACCAGGAACTCGTACAGGATGATTCCCATCGCCCACCAGTCCACCGGCTTGCCGTAGCCCTGCCGCAGAATCACTTCCGGGGCTATGTACTCGGGCGTGCCGCACACCTGTAACAGAGTGCGGGAACACGGCAGTGAAGCCTAACGGCTAGGCCTCAGTGCAGTATCCATGGCAACAGGAAAAGTCACAGTTCACCCAGCACAAGAATACCCCCTTGCACACCACTCAGCAGTAAGGAGAACACATAACATAACATCACTTTATTAGCCCTATACAATTTCTTGCATTAGGAATTCGTCTTCTCGCATACCCCAGCTTGCTCTCCATGAGACAGACACAGACAGGGAGAGAGAAGCTTGGGGTCAGAGCACAGGGTCAGCCATTGTACAGCACCCCTGGAGCAGTTGGGGTTAAGGGCCTTGCTCAGGGGCCCAACGGAGTAGGATTCCTTTGCTGGCTGCAGGATTTGAACCGGCAACCTTCCAGCCACAGGTGCAGATCCTGAGCCACAGAGCCACTGCTCGGCCCCAAGGGACACCTCCGTTAGGACCTTGTTGCAACACAACTGAGGCTTTTCTCGATGTAGCCCATCTTACAGGTGGATGAAATTAAAGCGAAAGGATACGCCAACTAAACCGTGGAGAAGCCCTTGCTGGTGACCCATTAGGCGCTCACCTGCTTGTCGATGAACTCCCTGGTGTCCTTCTCGATGTGCCCTTCGTAGAGGTTGGTGGTCATGTTCATCAGGCCGATCCTAGAGAGGCCGAAATCCGTCAGCTTGATGTGGCCCATGGATGTGATCAACAGACTGCCGAGATAAAAAAAAAAGAGTCTTGTTTAAAGGAAAACAACGATTTCACAATGAGATCTTATAGGATTGTAACTCAAGAGTGCCAGCTTTTGAGAAAATACATATTCTTTATACATTTTACATTGCTGGGCTCTTTCTTATGCTCTCTTTCTTGGATGATGTTTCCAGGTTCTCCTATTCCCGTTTCCCTGCATGATCCCCAATGTCCTGCCAGAACTCTGGAGCACTGGCTTGTGTGTGGAGGCTTACTTGTCTGGCTTGAGGTCCCTGTGCACAATGCCATAGTTGTGCAGGTACTCCAGTGCCAGGACAGTTTCAGCGAAGTACATCTGCGCCATATCTACTGATAGGGGTCCCATGTTCTTCAACAGGTTAGCGCAGTCCCCACCTGAGGGTCAGAACCGGTAAAAAGAGTGTGACAGCAGGAACACACCTCCCAGTGCTGGGCATCCCGCCCTGCAGAGGAACCCCATATTCCCTGCTAGACCAAAGTTTCCTTCAGAAACAAAGAAAACAAAAATCGCACATTCATTTTTCCACCCCCTCCCACCGATTTGGAAAATCCTTTCCCCAGGCTGGAGCCTGTAAGCTCTGGATAACAGCTGGCAATGTGATGACTGTACTGAAGGTGATGACTCGCCTTCCACGTACTCCATGACCATGCAGAGGTGGCGGCGCGTCTCGAAGGAGCAGAACATGCTGACCACGAAGGGGTTCTCGGCGAAGGTCAGGATGTCCCGCTCCACGAAGACCTGCTGGATCTGGTTCCGCAGGATCAGGTTCTGCCGGTTGATCTTCTTCATGGCGAAGCGCTGCCGGGTCTCCTTGTGTCTCACCAAATACACCGCCCTGGGGCAAAGGGGGACACCGCGAGCTCAGCGCCGTGCACAAGCTGCAGCAGCTGCTCAGTTTCAATTCTGTATCCGAGCTACGCGACTTGAAGTTACTTCTCTAATGCTTTGCTTGGGCAGGGGCAGTCGTAGTGATTTTTCAGGCCCGGGCAAAAGTCCCAAAGGGTTGCCCAACCCCCCCCCCCGACTTTTAAACCCCACTTTAAACAAGAATAAAACACCCAATTTTCACAGGTATGACATTTTCCCCAGGATTCACCAACCATTAGCGACACAGCCCAGTGGACACACATGTAACCATGCAGTAAAGGTATTAGTGTAAAAAAGAAATGCGTGAATAACATCTGGGTGTGAACGCATTCTGTCAGCCTCTCGCTCTCTGCAGTGACCATTTTGCTCCCAGCTGTCACTTCATTCTGATCTGTACTCGGAAGAAAGCCGTGGATTTGGGAAATGCCGACTTTCCAGGAATTTCTTTTCCCACTCATTTGGTTCTGTGCCATTGCTACTGGCTAATTTAGTTCAGGTAGGCTACAACAAAGCCCCTGGCGAGAGCAGGGACATGTATGCTTGATTGGGAAAACAAGACGACCAACAAACAGTGCTGGAGCGATTAACCATGTGAGGGCCTAACCACCACTGTTACAAAGCCTGTCATAACACTTTCACAGCAGCAGCACCGTCTCCAAAAGACCAACGATTGACTGACAGCAGTTTATATTTAAAACCCAGTTGGTCCTAGGAACAGTACTACTCATGCACTTGCACTTACAATTGCTTTCGCTTGTTCGCATTGTGCTTCGCGACAATTAGCTGCCATAAGTCTGTTTATACCAGGTGTACAAACACCGGGTCTGTTGCAAAGCCACATTAAATAGGATGGAAACACAAACACGAACAAATGAGCTGAATGAAGACCGTTAGTACTTGTCAATGAATCCTGAAGAGCACACATGTGAGATACAGTTCCTGTTTAGACACCTGCTGTGCAGATGGCTTTTGTATCAATGACCAGTAACATCTGATTCTAACTATCAGAAAAGCTCTGGGTTGCTGGGGGTTGTTGAGTCATCAAGCTACAACAATCCATCTCTTGAAACTTCATCCACATGACTATGTGGTTCCAGTCCCCCACCGCCCTCTGGATAAAGAAGTGTCTCCTGTTTTCTCTTTTATGCTCCCGAGTTTAATTTCTACTTGATAACTCCAGCCAGGCCTACCTCTCTCATTAGAGTGGCAGGACTTCGTTGGTGATCAAGGCAAACAACAGCCTCTTCCGTTACTGCACTGGTCTGGGGATTCAGCGAGGCACTCAGCTCAACAATGATGCCTAAAGTTTAATGGGTCTCACCCAGCCTGGACACTGCTCTTTCTGGAGCTTACTCGAGCCACAAATACTGGCAAGACGACTTTCAAGCTTGGCAATAGACAACTGTTTAAATAAAGGTTTTGTTTTACTAGTTATCAGCTAAAATACACACTTCAAGATCCGAAAAATTATTTTAAACCACATTTCTTGCAAAATAAAGAACCAAATAACACTGTGCAAAATATTAAACACTAAAAGGAGAAAAGGGATTACATCTTTCACCCAGCAGAATTTGCTCGTTCCTTACAGTGCGAAAAGGGCAAAACAAAATAGTCCTAAGACTTACTTCCCTGGGTATGGATAAGAACAATATGGAATTAGCTGACAGCATCGCAAAGTGCTCTAGTGAGTTGACAAACAAGTACTCAATATTCAAGGATCGTACACTAGACACCTCAAATGATCTAAGAGGGCTAGCAGTTGATTTGACACTATGACCCCTGTCTACAGCAGGTCTTCCTTTACCAGCCTACGGTTTCTCTGTGTAGATTGCCATGAGTCAATAGCACAGGAGGAACTGATCTGAAATTCAGTAATGTAGCTGGTCTCAGTCCTAGATCCTGGTACACGTCCTGCTGGGAGGTAGTTAAATCTTACTGTCTGTGCAATGCGTCTGACTTTTCCCAGCAGAATCCACTTGAATACAAAATAGGAAAACCAGGTATTCAACTGTATTGAACTCAACTGAATTCTTGGTTTGTAGTAGCAGGTGTCTTGATAAAGCACCTATAAATAAACACACATTAAACACAGAACACTGGCCTTTGCAAAACTGAACTACAGCAGTTTCCGTTGTGCTTTTGGGTGTGCGCCACAATCTTACACCTCCTTCGATAAGAACGTCAAGGCATGCCAGCACTATCTGCAGGGCTGCAATCTTACAACAGGCAACCCCCACAAAACTTGTGTAGCATTGACAGCTACAAAACTTCAAACGGACTTCAGACAGGTCCTTCAATCACAGAAAGGAAAATCACAAACTGTCTTCTGTGCTCTGCCAGCTGACCTGAATCATCCTGTGGTTATTCTTATGAAAACACTAAGCTTATCCTGCTCTTTGGACATTCAACTAAACAGCCCTTATAGTGATAAAGCTAATCCAACAGACTACATTAACATCAACAAATGAATATCATAAGACCCACATAAAAGTTGAATTTACAACCCAGAAGAGGACACACTTTATACACAGAATATTGTGAGCATCTGGGACAAGCTGACTCTGAAGCCTATTCCATAGGATCTTTCTAGAAGTGACACTAAGACACTTAGCTCCTGGTAACCAAGAAAAACATGGGTTTGTAACCTCTCTCATCTATAAAGATCTCCAGCAGCAGTCTGATATAATTCTTTAGCTCCATCTCACCTCCCAACGGCTTAACAAACGTCATCACTTAAAGTAATGATACTGCTTGTCTACTCGTTTTTTTACTGTAGTTTTTAGCACTTGGGAACCACTCTTGATTTCAAATGATTTGCAAAACATTGGCATGTTCTTGCAATCTGCAACTTGTCTGAAGAAGCTGAATCTACAAGTATGGTCTAGGACCTTTCTCTGTGTAGTTAAGGGCTCAGACAAGGTAAGAAGTGCCCTTCTGCACTGCACACTGGGCACAGGGTAATTCAGGAGGTCTGCACACACTCACTTACCCGTAGGCCCCATTGCTGATGAGCTTAATGGTCTCGAAGTCACTCTCGTGGGGTTTCTTTCGAGAAGGGGTGGAAGTGGCCCGATTCTGGAGGTGGTGGGGAGACAGACGGAACACTTCCAGGTTATTCGCAGGATATATAGGTAGAGCCTTCAAACCATGGAGCAGTAACATCTGGCGCCCATGTGAACCAGCCAATGAGAGCCCCTGGGGACTTACCTCCACAAACTCGTCCACCTCCGGGGTGATCGTGTGTCCAGAATCGTAGTGTTCAAACTGCTCCATTTCTGCAGGAGGAGACAAATGCTTTACTGACCAGCTGCACTCTGAGTACATCCGAGCACAGCCTGACTCCGCTTCTTAAACATCACACTGTTGGTCACACTGCCACAGCTCCCAGTGTGTTTGAAAACAGAAGACCTACAGGTGATTCGGGCGCAGAAAGAAGCAGCAGCACCAGAAAGCAGAAAGACACTGAGCTTTGGAGAGTGAGAGGTGTAGCTGACCACTCTCATCCATAACCCACACGACATGCTATTGATCTTCAGCATGATGTCTTTTACTGGGGTGCGGCTGAAAATATCCCAAGGATGGTTAAAGATTAATAATAATAATAATAATAATAATAATAGCGCTTTTCTGGACACTCCACTCAAAGCGCTTTACAGGTAATGGGGACTCCCCTCCACCACCACCAATGTGTAGCCCCACCTGGATGATGCGACGGCAGCCATAGTGCGCCAGAACGCTCACCACACACCAGCCCTCAGTGGGGAGGAGAGCAGAGTGATGAAGATTAAGACTCCATAAGATCAGACCTGGTCCGATTCATGTGCAGAAATCATTCCCATGGAAATATTATATGACTTTAATACATTACATTTATATTATTAATATATTTTGATGGCTGCAACAACAGTACTTCTGGCTCTCATCTTCATAACTCATTTAAATGTCCTTATTTTTAAGTTCGTGAACTCGTTTCTGTTTGTGGTGTTTTTTTTCCCCAGAGCTGTTGAGGCCTTTTTTTTTTGGACGTTCTCAAAAAAAGTTAGTTTAAAAAAAAAAATTTAAATATCGCTGCCCGAAGCACAAACCAAAAGAGCGCCCAAGCCGACACTCCTCAACCTCAAGGACATGTCCCAGTGCCCTTCCAGAGATCTTCCAAGGACAACACTCCGCTGTGAGGTCTCCGCTTGCAGTTACCACTCACCTCATTTTCCGATTTCTTCATCACCTATAATTCAATGAGCCGGTATTCAATGCCAAACCCTGGCAGCCTGTGCACAATCGCTGCTCAGATTCTATTTCTGTTAAGCTGTTTGGAGGGGGGGGGGGGGGGTTCTTTTACAGGACACCTCCCCGCCCCTCTCCCCAATACTTTCCGTGCCTGAGAACAAGCTGGAAATGTTTGAGGTTTCCCAAGATGGGGGAGCAGCCCCTGCCTCCCCCTGATGTTCTCATTCGTGGAGAGCAGGCTGGAAACGTTCACTGTGTTCCAGGATGTACAGGAAACCGTGCCCTGCCACTGTCCGCTCAGCGTGGAAGATTACCACAGCGCAGCGGCAGGGTAATTCTGCATCCTCACTGGAGGATTCCCCTAAACTTTCTCCCCTTCCAAACGTTAGCGGCCATGGGAAATTACAATAATTACCGGCAGCCAAAGTGCTCCAGTCCGTTCCCCACACACCAGCTCTCAGCAGGGAGAACAGAGTGATGAAGCCACTCCAGAGAGGGGGATTATTAGGTGCCCATGACTGGTAAAGGCCAGGGGGAAATTTGGGCAGGACACTGGGGTGACAACAACTATTTTTGAAAAATTCCCAGAGATTTGTAATGACCATGGAGAGTCAGGACCTCGGTCTTGCCCCTCACCCAAAGAACGGTGCATTTTTTACAGTACAGTGTCCCGTGGACTGGGGCATTAGGACCCACACAGACCCACTACGGGTCCCCACTAACAGCTCTTCTAGCAGCACCGGTGGCAATGTCCACAGAGGTCGCCTGGTGGTCTTACCCTCCAGGGGGTCGCGCGTGAGGCCCAGCTGGTTGATGATGTAGCGGGGGATGTCTATCTTGACTCCCTGGCCCACCTTGGCGTGACCTTCCGCCGCCTCCAGGAGGTGGTAGAACTCCTCTGGGTCAAACTCCTGCACAGGGCACACGCACACACACACGCAATCAGAGCCCTGCTCCCTGCCTCCCTCCTCAGCCAGGCTGAAGGCACCGAAGGCTGGAGACAGACACTGCTTCTTTGTCGGGCAAATACTCCCTCCCCCCCACCTCGACATGCACACCTGTCCACAGGGCTTCCAACACAGGAGCCTGGTGCAAACTGGGCTTCAAACCCAGCCTCTGACTTGCAGTTTGTTGGGCTGATTTGGGGGTTTTTTAAGAGGGGGCTAGGTGTCTTTAAAGCCTGCACATGTGCTTACACATCACAGTTTTGTGTTACAGTCAAAAGACCCTACACAACAAAGCATCCTACAAACCAAATGCAGTGATGGTCACCTGCAGTGCACACAGAGGCCATTGACTTGGGGGCTGGGGCAGTGTTTGTCATAGGAAGCAGTGCTACTGCAGACACCATTTCCCAGTTAGCTTGCAAGCAGGCACCATACCAACATTTGTCACAAGACCACTTAAAAGAAACATCCCACCTAATGTCACCAGCAAATTACACACCCTCCCCCCCTAAATAATAACTAATAATTCCTTGCAATTATATAGTGCTTTTCTGGACACTCCAGTGTTCTTCAGGTAATAGAGACTTCCCTTCACCACCAATGTGTAGCCCCAGCTGGATATGTGACAGCAGCCAGAGTGCACCAGTACACTCCCCACACACCAGCTCTCAGTGGGGAGGAGAGCAGAGTGGTGAAGCCAGTTCAGAGATGGGGATTAGTAGGAGGCCATGACTGGTAAAGGCCAGGGGGGACATTTGGCCAGGACACAGGGGCTAACACCCCTACCCTCTTTGAGAAATGCCCTGGGATTTTTAACGGAGTCAGGAGCTCAGTTTTAAATCTCATTCAAAGGACAGCACCTTTTTTTAACACCTAGTGGGCCCACTAACATCTCTTCCAGCAGCAACCTTAGCTTTCCCAGGAGGTCTCCCATCCAGGTACTGACCAGGCTCACACTGCTGAGCTCCAGAGGGCTGCCAGTGATGAGCTGCGGGGCGATATAGCTGCTGGCTAATAAACCCAATGAAAGGCCAATGGCTTCCTCAACAGGAATAACTGGTGCTTCAGCCTCCTTTCTCCTTACCAGACACTCCAGCAGCCTGGCAGGCCGGGCGATGACGATGAGGATCTTCTTCACCAGCTGCGTGATAACTGGCACCTCCTCGCTCTCCGAGCGCTCGTACGCCTGGCACAGGGGAAACGGACAGGCTGAGCTCCAGTGATATTGCCTCGACCACCTCCTACCCACCTTTATTGTCCCAGAAGGGAAATGCGCTTTGCAGGCAGGTAAAAGACACAACACAATACACAATACATTTAACATAACATGAACCAATCACCAAACAAGAGACATATGCTAAAAACAATATAAGTAAACTAAATATACCACCGATTGATCAAATTAAGCAGGTTAATAGCTGTGAGAGTAAAAGAGAACTCAGTATCTATTGCATTTGATTCTTGGCAGTTAAAATCAGCACCCTGATGAAGGAGCTCAGATTCACTGTGCAAGGGGCAGTCATGACAGGCGGTGATTATATCAACTATTTCTTTGACGTGGA
Source organism: Lepisosteus oculatus (assembly GCF_040954835.1). Classification (NCBI taxonomy): domain Eukaryota; kingdom Metazoa; phylum Chordata; class Actinopteri; order Semionotiformes; family Lepisosteidae; genus Lepisosteus; species Lepisosteus oculatus. Next base: position 2,739,923 of record NC_090724.1, on the reverse strand, counting down.
TGTCTGGAAGCTGTAGCTGCTGTTCACCAATAATTTTCTAACTACCTGCACTATCCGGTTCAGTCCGATTTTATTGTGGGTTAGCAAACCAGGCTACCACATTCAAGGAAAGTTCTATAGAATAAAGCCATTGCTGTAAGACGGGCATTAAAAGAGCTGAGGTTTCTTAGGAAGAACAATTTTCTTTTTCTTACACAGGGCACCCATGTTTTCCCCAAAGGTTAGCTTGTAATCAACAATGGTTCCAGCTGTTGACATTTTGCATTTCTTGCTCCTCCTCGACTGTTGTTTTTGCAGCCGATGGTTGCTCTCTACAATCAGTTAAAATCTGGAAAACCAGGAGTTTAAATAAACACACCTAGAAGAACTTACACAACTATTTCTGCTACTATTTTATTAGGCGCTGCCCTGCTCCAATAATGACATCTCCTATTTTAATCCTAGCAGCAAAGCTCTATGATATTTGCAAGCCTTTCTCATTCCCACCAGGAGAAGCTATTGGATATGTCAGAATCACCTCCAGCACGACTGTGACACCAACAGCTAGAGCTAACCTCCAGCTTTCAGTGGTTATCACATCGGGCAGGGCTGTATTCCAGCACCCCACCATGAGTAATGGAATAATTGTTTCATGCAGATATGACCACTATCCACTTCTGGTACATCTCAAAGTGACCAAGCTGGCTCAGACAAAAGAACAAAGCTGTCATCTAGAGGGAAAAGGTTTTGAAAGGGAATTTCATGACTTATGAAAGGCTTCTGCAGACTATGAACATGAATTTATGTATTTTAACAAAACAGTGCAGTGCAAGAACTGTACAACATGTGCAGGATCACAGGACGTGCTCTGAAACGCTGGTAGATTCAGCAGTCATGTGATTTTCTCAACGCTGATCTGGTCCGCAGGCCACAAAGAGGACACAGACGGCTCTTGGTAACTGTGACTGGCTTTGCCATGACAACACCTCTCTTACCCCAACAACCCCCCGGCTCACATCGGCAGCTCTGACAGCTCAGCCTTCTAAAACACATTAACAGGAAGCCAGCTTCGTCTGATGTTGAGAAAAGCAAAGCAGTGGGCACTTCTGGTGTTTGGTGCTTTGTAAGACTTGCAAGTGAAGGGTGGGGGTGTGATATGAGAGAGAGCAGGGTGAGCGGCAGAGCCCCAACACGCCATGATGGCGCCGCCCCCTCGCTCGGGCCTGGTGACCCAAATAAAAAGAGCCAGTGGCCAACCTTCACATGAGGGCAAAACGCCCTTAAGGAAATCAGAAACCGATTCGTTCACAGCAACGGCCAGCAAGACGTGCGGACTGCGGATCGGCCGGCGTCCACTTCAAGTCCTGCGCAGTGCTCGTGTCGTGTAGTCAGTACTCACTACCCTGAAGCACCGTCACAGGCCCCTCACCAGCTCCCCAAGGCACACAGCCCCAGGGCCCGCTGAACACGACACACCAAGAGAGTGGACGTGGGGGATAAAAAAAAAACACATCGTAACCCGATGGAGCAAAGGCGGCATCAACAGGATTCCTGCAGGCTATGGGCCCTGTTCTTACAGCCACTGTCCTGCATCCAAGAGCACAAGTCCGCCACTGTCAACAAGGAAAGACCCCTCAACACAGGAAGACCAGCACCACCCAGCCACAGACAGCAGCACGTGCTGAGAGAGGTGACGGCAGGTTCTATGCTAGAGGACTGGCCACTTCAGGCAACAGCAAGTGTAAGAGGACCAAGTCTTCCACATGGCTCCTGAACTCCCACTGACTCCCATGGCCGGACCGATCTTAAACAAAAGCAACCTAACTTTTGAAATGAACTGGCTTGCACTGATGCTGGGTTGTCCTAGTCGGACTTAAGCGCCGTGAACTGATTTTTTTTAACGAAAACAATAAGTCTTGTGTTTCACAACTCCGTCCACACAGTATCAAAGCAGCCCACTGACCTGGCAAGCAAATTAAAAACACAGCAGCGAGAGCAGAACAGTAAAGTTACAAACACTCCTGATCCTGTTTTACTGGAAGCAGCATAATGTGGAAAGAGATGCATCATAATGGGAGAAAGGTAACACAAAGCAAGGGCCAGAGCAGCACGGTGTCAGCGTCGGCGATTCCTGGCTGATCTCTGCTAGCTCTCTCCACCTCGCCTGGTGATAATTATCCCCCAGCGTTGTGGGGAACAAAAGGGCCTCTAAGTCACACAAATAAACGCAGCGAAGCCTCTCGCTGTTGCTATGGAGACTAACATTCCCCTGCTGCAGACGAGACCGCAGTGCCAAGCAAGGGGACTGCTGCCATCGCGCAGCCCGGTGCCACACACTCGGGTCGGACCGAGTCAGCGGGCGCAGGTTTCATCGCGAGATATCATGGACCACAGGAAGCACTTTCATTTGTATTTTTAAACTGAGTTGAAATAAATAAAGCCCCTTTTGTCCTTCAGCCTCCCTAAGATTTTCTGCAGTAAACTCAGCCAGGACTAACGATTCAATTAAAACGTAAGCTTGCACGGAAGCAAACTGTCCGAACAGAGACTGTGGAATTCAGAAGAGAGATAAAAGAGTGGTGTTTTATTCAACAGACTGGAAATGTAGTGGGCTGTGCTGCAAAACTGTCATATGGGCTGAAGAGCACTGCATACCACTAATTCGCTTTCCAGTACCACAGAGTCTCTCAAAAGCTATCGAGGCTGCCCAGAAGAGGAGTGAGAGCAAGAGCACAGAAAAGCTAGAAAAATGACTTGAAAGCTGAATTGCTCCATCAATAAGTTGAGACACTTACTCACACTCAGTGAGACACACCCAGCTCGGAGCCTCACCTCATGCAGAAGCTTCTCCAGTTTCTCCTGCAGCTCCATGAAGTAGCGGGAGGTCACCAGGCCATTCTGGGACTTGTCCAGGCAGTCTCTGGCCAGCTCCACCAGCTGGTGATGGATGAAGCCCAGGACTCCGTCAGCCAGAGGCAAGGTGCTGTCCGGGGAGCAGTGGGTGATGATCTCTTGGAGATGTTCCTCCATCTGGGCCGTAGCCTGGAGAGGGCAAAGGGTGACCCTCAGTCAGCTGAGCGATGGTCACCCTTATCCTTCCAGATAGCCGAACCTGAACCCAAAGTCCCCACCCCACTCCCCTCCACCCTCCACCCTCCAGAGCCACACTAAAGCCTGCCAGGCCACCACCACCCAATGGCTTCCTTCACCTTTAAACTGACAAGTCATTTTTTACACATCTCCTCAATTTAGAGCCGCCACACAAAATTACATTTTAACCCAGCCCAAAGACATATATGAAAATGAACAATGTTTACATTTCAGGTTCCCAGCAAACAAAGTCATGGAGTTCATTCACAATATCTCAGAGGTATTCTGTCTATATTTGCATTTTTTCTAGCATCTCTGACCTCAATCACTAGTTTTGTTTTGTCATTTTACACTGCAGTTAATTCTATAGTTCCTACCAGAGACCCAGACAAATTCCAGACCACTGTACAGTGTTGGGTTCACTCTAATTCAGACAAGACACTGGCCAAACAGTAGAATTCCACACAACCTGCTGCCATTCTGGAAAAGGAATATGTCCCGTGCTCCTTGTGACAGAGCCCAGCACTGGATTTACCCTCGCAAGTGACCATGGCAAAATCACACACACAGGAATATTCTAGATCTTCAGGACGGGCAGGGCCACTTCAAGAAGGCCACTCTCTTGGCAAACACGGCTACAACATCTCTTGAAGGAAATGATGTGCAGATGTTTCTCACTTTAAAACACGCCACTATGATGGAAACGTTTTTAACGGCCTATTTGTTCCCCTGTCGTGGCTACGCCAGCTGATGAGCCCTAAAGAGACAACTGGGTACCTGCGCGCCGCCGCCTTATCCCAGGAGACCGGCCGACGCACAAACACACGACCCCCCCCGGGGAAGGTTTACAAACGGCTGGAGGAGACCTACCTTGGGAAAGCGCTCCTTGTAAACATGATTCATCATAATGATCTCGTTATCAAAGGAGCCACTCGTCCGGCCAGGACTACAGCAGAGAGAGAGAGAGAAAAAAAAAATCAGCAGGTTTTTTTTTTTGTGCTTTAAATCAAAAAGCGCGTCTTCACTGCCCCCCCCGCCTTACCCCTCTACAATGTGCTCTGTGTGCCTGCAGAGAACGTCAGGCTTCGCACGTTGAGGATCTCTGCCTACATGAGTAAAACCTACGGATGGCAGAGCCGTGGCTGTGCCAGGAAATGAGATCAGTGATCATCTATTTGGCAAAGCTGTGGGAAAATCAAGTTCTGAGAATATTTACACAGAAATTAATCCGGAATAAAGAAGCACTCTCAGGTCAGGGACGGATGGGCTTCAGGTTTTTCCTGGGATTCTGACTGTAAGAAAACTCTGGATTCATTATTCTTTCTACCCCATTAACATTTCATAAATTAACATCAGACAAAATAAGATTTACTTTGATACTAGGTGAACGACTTGTGATGGACTTTGAATAAGGTCGGAATTAGAAATTCGATTTCCTTCTATTTACTTGAGGAGTATTTAATTTAACCTTGCCATATTCGTGCGACGAATACATAACTGAACCCGTGATAAACCTTTTACTGTAGAACTGGATTCAAGACATCCTGGCATATTACTTGTGACGACAACAGGTCACTAACTAGAAGCAAATCCGTCCGGACAGCCGGGAATCCTGATTTTGCAATCCATATGAAAATGGGGAAAAGGGGATTAGCTGAAAGGCTTCCTGCTACGGCTGAACTTTTAGGTATGCTTTCTTCCACTTAAATATTCTATTTAATCATGACAGCAGGCTCAAGGCACCACACACTATACTAAAAACATGTCAATCTTGCATCATACTTCATATTTAGCACAGAATAGTTAGAAATACTGATTTCTAATGCCTTTCGAACATGTTGCTAACGGGTTCTCCCTAGAACATTAATTAAATGTTGAAAATTTAACAGAACATGGATACTGTCCAAAAGGAAGAAATCAGGGAAGGCGTGGATCGCTGCTGAATTGGCGATCTGAGGTCTGGTGAGGATGCAGCTCCGTGTTTCCGAACATAAAGGAGCTTCTGTTACGGCAGCCTTCAGAATTCACCAGCAAGCCTGCGGCCTGGCTGCCCTGCGAGTGCCTGCACCCACGCTCTGCTGGCAGAGAGAAAACACCACCGGCGTCCAGCCCGAGAGGAGAACGAGCAGGCAGACCTCCCAGCCTTCAGATTCTCCGGAGCACCAGTTCAATGGTGCAGCCCCTGCATTTCCAAAGCAACTGCAGGGTGGAACCAAGGCCTAGTGGGTTATCCTTGTGTGGGAAATGGTCTTTCACTGCGCCTGGCTAATAGGTTAACTGCGAAACGAACAGGGTCGCCTGCATTCTGCCTAAGAACTCCAGTCCCTGGCAATAATCCCTCAGCTACACACCTCCCTGAGCTCTCCACTAATTATTACTTTTTAAGTGATCCGTGTCTTCTACTGAAATACTCCCTGCCCCCTATATAATGTAGGTCTTTTCCTATTGCCTAACAAATCAATAATCAAACCCCTGCCGTCTTATTGCTTCTGCAGTTGGTGGGGAAAAACAGCAAAAGCACAAAGATGAAATAATACATCCACAGCAGGCTGAATGAGACCAGCAAGAGAATGAAATCATGTCAGGCAGGTTAGGGGGTCACCGGGCCAAGAAGAGGACCCAGTCACGTCACGTGATCAGAAAAGAAGCCAGTTCCAGTGCTTGCAAGCTGAGTTACATGCTCTAATTCCAGTTTCCCATGGTCAGCAAGAGGACGTGGATACTAAGGCAAACTAGTCGGCAGCAGGCCGGAGGGGAGGGCTACCTCAGGCTTCGGGACCGGGGGCGCGCCAGGGGCGAGGGCCGCCCCTCCTCGTCCGCCACGCTCTCCGTGCTGCGGAAGTGCTTGGACAGGAAGTGCAGCTCGTCGGGCGTGGGCTGGAAGGGGAGCTGGTGCAAGCGTTCCTGAGAAGAGGATGAAGACTGTAAAAAACAAAAAGAACAGATTACAGATTGTCCCCCCCCAGCCACACAGAAACCACAGGCCACTGCAGAGCCGCCAGCCCGCCCGCCCGCCCGCACGCCTCTGTGCGAGGGGACGAGCTGCAGCGCACATGCCGACACGATTACGCAACGTTAAAAAAAACACGGTGCTTCTTCGGGGGGAAAAAAAAAACACAAAGAGCAGTCGTTCTGCCAGAGCCGAGACGAGACGGAAGTTCAAAATAAAGAAGGTTCCCCCTCTGCTCATGTGGTCCACCAAAAAGACAATCTTGGGCCCAAATCGGACGAAGCACTTTGCATCTTTGAATGCGACAGGATACATAAAGCAAGCACGCATGGATCCATTCTTCAATCTGAAGTTTGCAACTGAAGTTTCCAAAAGAATATGTATTCTGTCATGTTATACTTGAGATCTATACCTGGAGATCTTGATTCAGATTTTACATTTATATGGTCCTAAACTGATCAAAGAGCCTGTACATCCACCCCATATTAGGCTTCGTAGGTTGCCTGGAACTTATAACTTGTGGAGAAATATATAAACAAAATATGCTCCCTTGAATTACTCTATCGTACCTTTTTTCAGCTTAACCTAAGGGACCCCTAAAAAAATTCAGGATTTCAATAGCTCTACTGGAGCGTGTTTTGTTTCAGAATATTTTTCTACCCAGCAAACATGAGAGACGGCCATGGTGTTTATTCAATTCAGTCCGCTACAGTCGTATTACCTAAATGACCTAATACAGTAACAAAAGGAAATATCAATCAGAGGGAGTGTGGATACTTCGTGGAGCCCAAGACATTCACATGACCACGTCTTCAAGAAAGGCTTTGTGTGAATGCTAGATACCATTTACAGTTTTTAGGTTGTGTTTGTCCTAAGTAATGTTAGACTGAAACCAACAACACTGGGAGGAGATCCTGCCGAAGATCTGATGCCAAAATGACTTGAGTGCCGTGACTCCTGGAGGGGTGAGGGAGGTGTTCTGAAAAATCAGCGTGATTGGTCACGGGCGGACATGGCTCCCCGGTCACACTAATCCGATTACAGCTCTGCTGACGCGAAAGAAATCAGGGGCAGATGTAGCCAGCGGGCACTTTCACTCGCTTTTGTTGATGTGTAAGATCGCAGCCTGCAGGCCTTGAGCAACGGGACTCAATTCTCTGGCTCGATTTCATCAGCGAAAAAAAGCAAAAGGATAGGAAAGTCTGCACGACTCAAGGAGGAAATCTGAGAAGCCTGCCATGTTTCCTGCTACAGAAGGAAGGTACAGATACTGTCTGAACATCTGAATGGAGTATTGTTGGGCGATGGCAAGGAATGACAGTTGCTGAATGCACTGTGTAACAAAAAAAAAGAACTAGATCTTGGCATTGCACTCACTAGATGGAATGACAATGCTTCGTCACAACACACTGTATCAGACACAACAACACAATGACCGCATCAAGACAAACCACATGACTGACCACAAGGTACTCTGTTCACCAAGTGGACGACAGCCATTTCAGTTTTATACATCTGTTTCGGTCTTGACTGTGTTAAAACAAATGTGCGACACTCCTAATGCTATTTAAAAACACATGGTCTTGCATGACTTGTGTGATTTTTTTTTCTATGATATCACTGCAAGCCATTTGGTCTTTAACAGGAAGTGCGGCTTTATACCAAGAGATGTGGGAGTATGGAACAAAGTAGCCAGCCATAATGCAGCCAAAGCCAATACCTTGGCTTCTTTCCTTGAATAGGTTAACTACTAGAAGGGCAATGTGGGCTGAACGGCTTCCTCTCCGTTTGCAATCGTTCTCATGTTGTTCGAAATGATTTAGAGTGAAACGGTCATCTGATCTGAGGTTGTTTAACTCGTTCAACACGCGGTTTCTACTGCTTGCATTAGGCACCCCAATCCCACACCCTCACAATGTCCACAATTCCATTTGCTTGACTCCAGCCCAGTTCCATTTCACATGTCACTTACAGACACCGTGGAGCTCGGGGTGTTGGTTCCATAGCCAGAAGACGGGAGGGAAGCCAGAGACCATCTACGACCATCCGCTCTTAAAACGAAAGAAAAAAAGGCACCATTTAAGTTCGCCAAAAAGCCCTACGTAAAAGGAACAAAAATGTTAGTCTGAAGGGAAAAGATTGATTAATCCCAGGCCAAGAGAAAGAGAGAAGGTTATGGTTACCGAGGGTTCATATGTGGCTCAAACCATACTGGCATTTCAGTGCAAGTATGCTTGAGCTCTATGATACTGACACCACAAGTCTGAGCCTAGTGTAGTTAGACTCCAGGGGAAATAGCTGGCAGGGATTCTCTGGCCTCCCCTAACAAACGGTCACTCAGGAACCCTCCCATCACCCAGGAGCCCACAGACTCACGATGACATCACTAAGGGACATACTTCTCTTCCAATCAGCGCTGACCCTCCTGTAGGTCACACTGAAGCTGCTATCATGGCGGTTCAAAAGAGCACATTAGCAGTCCCTTATTTTCTCTGGCTGGATGTAAACCAAGATGTAAAAACAACAGAGGATTCCAAATTGGACAAGTATTGAAAAAAGAATTGACAAGCAGCATGAATTAGACTATCAGGGTTTTTTTTTTGTTCTTTTTTGTCCATTTGATGTTTTCTGAACGACTTACTGAGCCTTTAAACTGCAAAATTAAAGCTGCGAAAGTTCCTACAGGGACTGCAGCAAACACGAGGCAAACGTGCAGAGAAATAAAAGGTTTGTAAAAAAATGAATAAACCGACCGTTCTTTTTTCCTTTCAATAAAATGGAAGAAAAATATGAAAGAAAAATAATGGGCACGCTACCTGTCAGTTCGGGGCACATGGCTAAGACGTCGGAACAGCAGGAAGAGAAGTGTGGAAGAAAAAAACAAACGAAAACGAGAGAGATCTGATGAGTGATAAGATTTGTACAGTAGCATCTTCAGGAAACAGGCTGCTGTTTACAGTGCCGCAGCGCTCTGTGCATCAGGAGCTCTGCCCACGCACAGCCCACGCCTGAGAGGAACGCTTGTCACCCAGAGCGCCTTCTCAAAGGCCACGCTCCGGCTCCCTCGGGCCCCTGCGGCTCCGGCCTGAGCTCCCCTGATTTACACGGTTTTAAAAAATGCATCAGCTTTAGAAACTACCGACGCATCGGTTAACCTCCCGTTCCAGACTGGCTTGACCTGTGCACACTGCCGCCTTTTGTATCTCAGCTGCTTGAAGACACAAGGACAAACAAACAGAGCCCCGGCTGTAGATGAAGCCAATGTACAGAACAAGGCTATTTGCAGGGACCTGAGACACGGGAATCAGAACCAATTAATAAGGGTACAAAACAGTCAGGATCCGGAATGTCTTCGGACTGTGGGAGAAAACCAGAGCACCTGGAGTAAACCCATGCGAACAGGGCAGGAACATACAGAGTCCACACAGCCAGTACACCAGGTCCGGTAGCGAACCCAGGGCTCCAGCCAGCGTCGTGAGGCAGCGATGGTAACCACTGTGCCACCATGCCCAGCAGAACGCAATGGCTCAAAAACATCTTCAGGAGCTCCTAAAACAGAACCCAGCCCTTTGTAAAAGGCTGGACTACGACTCCCAGAATCCCCTGTGGAAGATGTGGTGGGTCAACAGGACTGGCTTTCCTCTGCATTTCCTTCTCCTGGCTCCCCAGGGTTTGCGGCGTGGAAAAACAGAGGGGTGTAGCTGCAAGCCATGACTCACTAGACTGGAAGACGTACTGTACTGCACCACGAATCGGGGTTAGCTGACTCAACCACCGCACTGACTGGAAGAAGCCCTAAAATAAAAATCAGGGGGGTGGGGGATGATTCAGAAGAGCCTCTCGCTACAAACCCTTCTGAACAGCCCTGATTTTCTTTTTTTTTTCTTTTTTCCTGCGGACGCTGGTAACGTCTTCAGCATTTACAAAAAGTCTCTAGAACTTGACACCACTAGCGGAAACTGATGCTTGTCTCCCCACAGACCAACCATAACGTGACATGAAACTCCCCCACCAGGGTATCTGACCTCACAGGTATCTTTGCATCACTCGTTTCTTCCCACAGGCCTCCAGCACTGGGAGCCTGCAAAGAGCTCGGCCTCAGCTTTGTTCACTGTATGTTATTTAGACTGCACACTGCAGGGCTCCAGTCAACAGGCAGTGCTACCAGCCTACAGTATGACAGCATCTCATAGTGTGTAAACCCCACCTACAGGGAGGGGACCAGTCCCAACACTGCTGTGTAGTTGCATGCAAGTTCATCTTTAAAACAAACGCTCCGAGACAAAAGGTGGTGCCATTTCACACGACTTGCACCATCGTTCTGAAACGGCGCTAGAAGACTTTTCACGTCCTGTGAGAGACAGCCCTCATGTGATGCTCCCGTGTTCCTTGCTCAGAAACATCAGCCCTGCTGACTGGCAATGCTGTCAAGGCCACCAGATGGGGAGAAGGTCTACATACTGTACCATTACATTCATTAGCAAACAATGACAAACGGAAACAACTCCTAGATGTATAAGCAGGAGGTGAGACTCAAACAAGGGTAAAGGTCAATACCTAGAGTGTTTTGGAGCGTCACCACACTGCTTTTCCTCAAACGATTTTCTTGTTTTTCTACACAAGCAGGGAAAAAAAACCACTTTGAACAATATTCACTGTATTTGGCTGTATGTGAATGTGTTTTACAGCCTATTAGTGCAGCAATGTATAAAGTCAACTTGAAGTCGATATGGTTATGCCCACAGCCAACAATCATATAGAGATTTCCAGGAAAGACACTAAATCTACTTCCAGGAAAGATACTTCTCATAACTGCCATTATGAGAAGATACTGAGCTGGAGGCGATTAACTTGCATAGAATGAACAATGCTCTCATGGATATGTATTCACAATGTACCGGAGAAAGAAATCCTCACACTCTGAAGACAGTCACCATTAAGAGCCTTCTTGTTGAGCGAGACTCCCGAGACACACACAGACACCTCTCACTCCACAAAGATCACAGCCAGCCAACAGGGTGGAGGAAACACGAGCTTACCTGCGAGCGAAGGGGAAGTTGAGAGACGTACTGGTGGACACATTTCTTGGACTGTCCAGGGGACTGCTGCCAGCTGGAAAACAGGAAGCACACGGCGTTCAGAGAGAAGGAAGGGAACAGCGTTGCGAAACACTGAGAGGAAAGAGTACAGCGGGGCACTGCAACCAGCAACATTACACACATCCTTAGCAATCTGTCCCCAACAGCCTGCCCCAATTACCGGTCCGAATTAATGGCCTAAATTAATGTCAACAGTTCCTTACAAAGAAAAGGCACAGGTACTCGCTATGGGCTGCAAAGGAACAAGTGATAGGTTTATTCCATGCTGAAAAAAAGAAGAAAGAGAACACAACGTTTCGGCCGTGGAGCCTTCTTCAGGTGGTCGCTACCCACCTGAACTACTACTCGCTATGGCCTGGTCAGGTGGGAAAGCACAAAATGTCTACCTTGATGCAGGCATGAAGCACTAGTGCATTCATTTGACTCATAATGTCTGGTACACAGTACCTGCACATAACTGAAAATTATAGTGACTTTTGTTTAACAGCACTGCTTTCCAGCTCTGGTTCACATTTGCCAGTTTCCGCTCGGTTTACAATTTGAATCAAGTCCGATTCAAAGGTGGAGTTCTGGATGTCCAGCCTGCAGCCCGTCCAGGCGATGTCACATGTGAGCACCAGGCTATTTGGCTGATTTGTACAATCAGACAATCCCGATATTTTTACATGAAAGGCGAATGTTGAGAGAAAATCACGAGTAAATACGGTTATGACTTGTGCTGTTTAATCACGTATGTTAAGACACTGAACAGAGAAATTACTGTTAAGCTTGTTTGGCGTCAAATTAGTTTGACGTTCCCAAGACGTCTTGAGTTTCAGCCCCTCTGTTTTTCACCAAATCAAAATGACAGATCTGCAAATTTCCCTTTTTATAATCCATCCCTAAAGACGGAGCGCTTCGCATCTGTATTATTTTTAATCTCACGCTAAACCCATAAACAGACCTGTTTCCAGCAAACATTTTACCCACATTAAGTTTTTTTAGACTGCGGGAGATTTGGGATTTTTTCCACTTGAAGCACAGATGCAACCAAAAGGCTCTGGCAGACGAGCCAAGAGGACTCTGGCGCACCAAGGTACCGGCGCACGAAGCCCGAGGCAGAGGGCAGGGGAAAGGCACAGGATTCCGGGTGTACCGACAGCGGGTACGTGCCAGCTCATCGGAGTTACAGGCGCTTCTGTAAATCTCACTGGCGACGCAATGGGACCTGGGCCTCCCACAACTGCACTTGTGAGAATTACTCAAGACAACGCAACACTCTCGACACAACAGAAGGAAGAAGTTCAGACACGGGAAGACAGCTTGCTTGTGCCACAGAAAAATGAGCAAAACAAGAAAGTGGAGAAAAGGATTAAACTAATACAACCCCTACATTAGAGCTGGGCAGACAACAAAAGGCCTTAATGTGAATACAAACTGACTGATGAGGATATGCGGTGGTAATCAATTACAATTATTTTTTCCCCTTAACAGGTCCTTGTTTGAAAAGAGCAGAACATAGCCAAAGTAATTTGAACGTTCATCAGCTGCCTTTGTGGCTCAAATTAATTAATTCAGCCTAATGACTCACTTGCAGGTGAGACTAGAAGTGGGTGTACAGGTCAGCAGATTGAAAGCCAATTGCGTGCTTCACGGCCTCTTCAGGGCTCTCCCAGACAAGGGAGGACAGAAACGCCAGCAGTCACTCATGAGGGCTCATGCCGCAATGCCAGCAAGCTGGCACTGTGAGGAAAGCAAAGCCACTGATTCCACACAGGCAGGCAACCCCTAACTATTCATGAAGAAAGTTCACCATCCTCCGGGCAGTGTGGTACTATGTAATCGGGCATTTTTTTGGCCCAAGAATGCTCTTCAAAAGTCCTAGGTCACCTGAAGGGCTTGTTCCAGACACCCACAGCTCTTTGTGTAAAGACGTTCCTTGGAGACAAGCTGGGTTACACAGATACCTTGCTGCTCTTAGAGACCAGAAGCGGACATGATCGGTTATAAACTAATTTCAGGAAACCAGTCCAACATGGAAAATACAGCCCTGCAGATACCCGTAGAGGAAAGGAACTGAAACTGTTTTGGCAAACGGTTAGCGTTTTCTTGCTTTTCAGAAGCCTGCAAAAGCCCACTTCCTGCGGTCTGAGCGACAGGCTCAAACAGCACCTGAATTGATCCTCACATTTCTGGGACTGCGAGTGGGCTGGCACAGCCAAGAGCTCTTAATCCAGCTAATGTCAAAAGAGCAGTTCATTAAACATTATGCAACGGCACAGCCAAGTGAGCCTTATTTGAAACTATAATTAGGTCGGTTGCCAGCAGTGTTTTGTCTTAGTAAGGGGTGACTACCAGCTCCTGATAAATGAACAAGTGCTTTCAACAGTGAAGGCTTGGCAAGGACACTCACAGGGCTCACCTGCAAGGCTGGCTGTAATGCATGCTAAAGCATGTGCTCCTTAATGTGGATGTGGTTAAGCATTACAAAAGCATGAATTATCTACCTGCCACTGAAGTCTGGCACAAGATCACTTAACACAAAACAACCATCGTTTTAGCAGATAAGATGATGCCCTGATCGCCAGTCTGAATCTGTTCTATTTAATACTCAGCAGCAAAAAAACAGCTAAACATTAACACCCCTCATTACTTCGCAGTGGTTGGAAGGCAGCCCTAGGCAGCATAATCTGAAAAACTGACACGTATGAAGAAAACAACGCCACCCAGGATTACTCTAAATTGTCAATTAATTCCATCTACAATAATACAAGTAGCAAAGGTTTGGCTACTTTTAATTTTAGAACAGATGCAGTTTAGATTTTTTTTTAAATCTCAAATACATTAAAGGTTTACTGTATTTCTATGCTACACTACTGTCACAAGAATCAGACTGTCTCGGAATTCATGATGGGAAACTCTCTGGCAGATCACACTCTTCTTTACAAAATGACAATTCAGAAGGAGCGGTAAATGTGTAGTGTATCATAGTTTTCCCATATTCAGGGAAAAGGCCACCCTCACGGCAAACTGCGATCTTTTCCATGGAGGAACAATGAAAACAAACCGAAATAAGAAGGGAAAAAAGAACATTGTTCTTCATCACTGACAAAGGACATCCAGTGTGCTCATAAAAGGTTCACTACAGGAATGTGAAATATTCCCATATTTTAGCCACACTGGAACATTTCCTTACAGGCATCTTTGTGTAGCGGCGTGACTGCAATGCCATGAGTCAGGCTCTACATATTAAACAGCCTCCAAAAATGAAAAGCCCACAGCTCAAGACAGCCAGGCCAGCCTCTTCACGTCTTCATCGAAATGCCAACAACGAAATTCTCATTCGGACCTCTCCTACAAAGAGGAGAATATAAGGTCCCTAGAAATATGTACTTCCTAAACAATCTAGAATAATCAAGACTAAACCAGGGGATGAATATTAGATTTCACCACTAACTACAAGTCACTACTTCACAGACGCTAATGCAACACGAGTGACCCCCCACTGCCAAGCCATGTGACATCTCAATTAAAAAAAAAGATGATCAGACGGGGGGTTTAAATGCAGCCGACAATAATTCACCCGGAGCTCCGTTCACTAGGAAAGTCAGGAAGCAGGACGTGAAGAGAGAATCTGAAGGGAAGGGAAGGCAACGACTCGCAGACGGCACTGCAGCGTCGAGAGGGCCTGGCGTCACCAGGGACAGAGGGTGGCAGACGCTGGGTCTCTCAGCCCTTACCTGTGGGGATGGAGAGGGGAGACAGAGGCCGGGAGAGCGTGGGCGAGGGCGTTCCTACAGCCAGGTTCTTCCGGGTGCTGCTACGGCAACTGCAACAGAAAAAAAAAGCCACTTGGTAACCACGGAGACGCACCAGCGTGGCAACAAGGCGACGGTCACGGTCCTCATCTGGTAGCTCTGCAGCTGAAGTCCCCCGTCTCCAGATGCCGGCGGCACGATTAATCAAAACTACACATTCCTTTCCAGCTCACTGAAAACAACTTTAGGGATAATTACTACCAAAAAATTATAGTTCTTCAACTACAAGAACAATTCTAATTATGTGGTCTTAATCCATCCATTCACCCATTTTCTAGCCACTTCTTCCAATTCAGGGTCACAGGGGAGCCAGGGTGCAAGGTGGGGTACACCAGTCCATCACAGGACACTCACAGACAAACACACACGCACACCAGGGCCAGTTCTCCACGAAGCATGTCTTTGGACTGTGGGAGGTAACTGGACCGCCCGGAGAAAACTCACATGAAGACGGGGAGAACATACAAACTCCAAAGAGACAGCACATCAGATCTGGAATTGAACCCAGGGCCTCAGCACTGAGAGGCAGCAATGCTGACAACTCTCAGACCACCATTCTACCCCTATGCAGCCTTAATTTACATTGAAATGGATGCCAGAATCATGCATACAAGCATATTTGTAGTTTTCCAGTGCATTCGATCAGATATGTTTAACAGAAACCTTGTGTGTTAATAACCCCAAAACTAAGAAACTGTTCAGCTGTAGAGATCTGGTGTCAGTTTGATAGTCCTCTATGGTGTGATAGTAAACACAAGATAAGCTCAAAGCTCACCTTCAGTCTAAAACATAAAAGCACATGTGATCATTAGACAGAATCAGGGACAAGAACTTATCTACTGTATCAGTTAATTACTTTAAATCAGGGTCTGTCACTATTATCTGTATTTGTAAGTGAAAGCGTCTGAAACCTTAATTTGTTAAACTTTTGCAGCTGTTTCAGGATATTTTCTGCCTAATCATACCCAGGTATGAAGGGCAGTGTAGTGTTATGGTCTGAGCTCTAGAACCGTCATAACTTGAAATTATAGGCTCAAGTCTAATATACGAGGCTTTGCTGCTGTTCCCTTGAGCAGGTGCTTCAGCCCAGTTGCTCAAGTCACCCAGCTGTATAAGTGGGGACTGGCTTCACTGGGGAAAACCCCGCAAGACACTAGCAAGCCACAAAGGAGGGGTGTTTTGTTCTCTCAGTCCCTTTAACACTACAGGAACTGAGATGAGCTCCATCCAGACTCAAGTAAGGTCTTTCTTCTTACCACTTCACCATGCATATATAATAGATGTCCAACTCCAAAAGCAGGAAAGTGGTAAGATTCTTAGATTGCCCTGTTTTTTTAATCCAAGTAGTTTTGCACTTGACATACACCAGGGTTTGTAACAAAAAAAAAAGGTGCGAAAGTTTCCGAAACTGCTTCTACTTCAATCAGCGCACTCTGCAGTGGCTTAAAGACTCGCGCTGGCAGGGTGAGTCAGACAGTGACGCGTTCTTCCTGCAGACTCCCGAGCGCGCGAGAGAGGGGCGAGCACAGCGCTGCCCGGCGACGTCAGGCCCTGCCCTCGCCGAGGCACGTCCGCCAGATTGTGCACCGGCAGCCCGCGCGGCGCGGAGGAAGATCTGGATCTCTCGACACCACCACGCCCCGCCGGGGCTTGCACACAGGTGCCACACCTCACTGCCCTCCTGACGTGCAGGGTTCTCGGCCCCGAGCTCCTGGCCAAGTCACTGCATCGTGGCAGAAACAAAAGGGAGTGCTCAGACGGCCAACCACCCGCTGGTTTAGAAGGACAGTTGAAACGCTGAGCTCTGAGCGGAGAGCTGTGGCAACATGTGGGCTACGAAGGAACAAGCAGACCTAATTAATGTAATTGAATTAATTTCTTTTTGTTGGTTAAAACGTGGGACGGGCAGAAGCAACGTAACCTCATCGACAATAAAGTAGTACAACACGTACCTTTCACTTATCTGGAGAAAATGAACAAATGTTCAAGGTACAGAAATTACTCTGGCGTACCTGCAAGAGACTTCATACCTCTTGTCAACTATGCTTCCATTCTGCGGCACCCAAAACTTTTATTTTATTCTCTTAAAAGTACAATAATTTCCCTCACCTCATAAAGAATAACATCTGGCATTACTGGGATATAAAACAAGTAGCCTGTCGTCGATGTGAAGTCCAACACATGCACATCTGGCTTGCTCCACTCTGAGGAAACCTTCACCGACAAGAGCTCCAACGAAGACACCTCCAGGCCAGAGGGCCCCAGGCCTGGTCACAGGGCATCACACACCAGCTGGTTTCACTCCAGCCCACCTTTAATATCTCATTCAAGCCTCGAATGAACAA
The DNA here is from genome assembly GCF_040954835.1 of Lepisosteus oculatus. Lineage (NCBI taxonomy): Eukaryota > Metazoa > Chordata > Actinopteri > Semionotiformes > Lepisosteidae > Lepisosteus > Lepisosteus oculatus. The sequence continues at coordinate 2,722,663 of NC_090724.1, read as the reverse complement.
ACGAATGGCCTGATTGGAATATTTGCAATTGGGATTGCACTTTACTTACAAAACGCAATCACTAAAAGCTAATGTCAATCAAATTTAAGAGCTGAGAAGAGTCAAAGAGTTCCTATTAATTCTATTGTTGTGTAACTGAGAGCTTGGCTAGATCAAAACCCAGCAGGTGTGTGGGGCACCAGGACCGGGAACCACTGCTCTAAATGAGCACAGGCCATCAGAAATTGACACACTATCTCTAAGGTCACAGACCTGGGCACGCACCCCACTCTAGATCACAACTAGAGCTCACAGTGCAGTTTGGGAGGATTCCAGTCAACTAGTGACTCAAGCTAGGACTCTTAATTAAACCTACAGCCCTCCTGGCCATTCACAACCCCTGCTTTTCATACAGAATGCTCCTTTATCTCATAAAGCTCGCTGTTTTAATCCTACAACCGTCTCGTTGTGAGAGTGGGAAGATCTGGGTCCAGTTAAATAGCTCCCATCTAGAACTCATCTCCTGACTCAGGCCATTGTCTGACTGACCTACACTCAACCCGTACAAGACAGAACCTGTAGGATCTTGTTTATTCTTTCTTTTACTTTTCATTGTACTTCTTTTTTAGGTGCTTTATAAATAAATATTATGATGATGCACGCAGGAGATCGGTGGTTTCAGAATCCAATAGGATTAGCCCACCACACTCGGTGTGTGCTATCAGCCTAGACCAGAAGCCTTGGGGCAGGAGAGCTGCACAAAGCCAGCGACGTCAGGCGAGCGTTCCTGAAACAAGCCAGCATACATTATGCTCTTATTTTTTCTGTACATCTAGACAGAATGAAGTCATCCCAGTCACTTTTCCTTACATGCTGACAGAAGAAATCACTTCAAATACAGAAACCGAGATACTGTGGTGCCCACAGGCATTTCGCAACAGAGGGTACTATCAGTAGGAGGAACACTTCACTTCCACATGACAGATTTACAGAAAGTCACAGCAAGTACGTCCCTAAATCCTGCCTGAAAACAAACATCAGTATTCTGCCACTCGAGGAGAACATTCTAATGTTCTCATTGGGTAGATGGAGGTCTTGGACGCTTGATATCACAACAATTTTGCAATCCCACTCATGATGTTAGCCATTTAAATGAGCTGGCCTTAATTCCCTGCTGTCACAGCCGAGAATCAAGTGTGAACAGAAAATATAAGACCAGGTTCTCATTTAGGAGCCTGGTGTCGTAAACAAACTGCTAAGATGTGTTGCGACTGTGGATTTACAAAATCCATTCCAGGAATACTTAATGATGTTCATGGACCACTCAAACACTGACTCTTAGGTATGTATATGTAATATCATCCCTAACTTTGCTATATTTCCAAGCCATGGCCTATAGCTCAGAAAGGAATGAGGAATTGTGTTTATAGATTGGGGCACCCAGCTCTGGTGTGGCCACTATCTCTCCAGACTTACAATGCAGCTCAACTCTTAACTACCTAGTTTACTAGTTATAGTCTTAAATGGATTGAACAACTTTTTCAAGTCCTTAACATGTTGACATGTTTAGTTAAAAGCGTAAAATGTAAACCAAGTTACAATTGTGTGTTGAAATTGCACAATACAGTCATAACACCGCCTTCAGAAACAAATTGGTCAGATTGGGTCACTTCACTGCAGAAAGTGACTGCTGCTTTTTAATCAGGCCAGAAAACAGGAATCGGATCATTTACACTGCGTAAAAGGAGAAGTTTCAACAGTGGAATATATCTGGAATAGAGAAGACTACCAGGGAGGGCTGATCTGGGTTGTCAAGGCACTGAAAGTCAACCCAAGGGACTCCTTCCGAGTCAACAGAGAAACACAGTGCAGAGGACATAAGTGAAAACCGTGCGTGAGCTCCAGCCATGTGGCTAAAGCAGACACCTGGCTTTCTTCAAGAAACAGCCCGATGACATCCACGGCTCGATTAACTTACTAAATACCAGAAGCTAGACGGGCCGAGCGGCCCCGTCTTTTGTCTCCTCCACTTACATGCTGGAGACCGAGGCCATTAAAATTGCTGCTGCTCATTAGGCAGGGCTGTCCAGTCCTGGTCTGGGAGGGCTGGACGGTGCACAGGGTTTCAAGCTCTCTTTAAAGCAGCAGCAGCAGCACCTGGAGGGCTGGGAGAAGCTGCTTAGTTGGCCCAGTCGAACCAGTGGCCAACTGGTTCAGCGGACTAAAAAGGGAGTTAAAATGAAAACCCCCCAGACACACTGTCCCCTCCTGGACCAGGACTGGAGATCCCAAAACAGGCTTATTATTTAAACAGAACACTTTTCTCAAGTTAACCTGAAAATGAAGTGATGTTTCAAATATCGTTTCCTCTTTCCTAAAATTGACATGCTCCACAGCTTCTAATGCCACTTGAACCCGGTTAATCTTGAATGCTTAATCTAATGCTTGAAAACTACAAAGGTCTCAAGACAGATCTCTGACTCTACAGTTGTAACCCAGAGCCTTGTGAGTAGAATACCGTCAGTGACATGCTTCAGAAAACAGCGGAAAACTGGTTAATGTTCAGCACATACGTTGATTTTAGTAAGAACCCGAGCCTAGTCGGCCACAATGAATTGTCTGGCTGTTGTCATCAAGTTACAAAGTGACAAAGCAGGTCTTGTGGCTATTGAGGTGAAACGACAAGAAAACAGTCTCCAGCATGACAACAATTGTATTCGGTGCAGCGCTTGGTTGTTATTGCTCTTGCAGACTCGTACCGAGAGCAACAAGCACTGAAACCTACCCTATCAACAGCTACGCAATGGCAAAGCCCACTAAACAAATCAACGCAAAAAGCGAAAACTCCCGGGAGTCCACGTGAAGCGTCTCCGAGGCCCAAGACGAGCTCTAAGAAACCCTGAACGACACCTGTATCGTTACAGAGGCCCGGCGGGGAATTCGAGAGCAAGAAGGAATCAAATCTGCGACACGCAGACGATGTCGAAGTCAGAAGCAGGTCTCCCCGTGACATCCTCCCGAGGGCGAAAACAAAGAGGCGAGAGGCGCTCCTCGACCTTGATTCCCCTTAAGCCAGTTGGCACTGGGTGGGCATCGCCATTAGGTTTTACGAGGCTCTCGAGTGCCCGGTGCGGGACGGCGGTAATAAAGACAGCTGCTGGGCGCTGGCGGACTGTTCCGCTGCCAGAAACGAGCCTCGGCGATGTACACAGAGAGCACGTGCTCTGCCGGCCAGGTTGGTCCCCTCTCTCGCGGCGGGCGATGCGCGTCAAGGACAGCCGGACCCAGGGCCACGCAGAGACTCGCAGGGTCTCAACGCGTAGCCTGCTTTCAAGATTTTCTTTCGGCCTCGGCGCTTAAGGTCTTCCAGGCATCGCAAAGGCGGTGTTAGGACTGAGCTCTTTTTTTTTTTTAGCCGCTGCAGTACTGTTGAAACTGGAGAGTAAATCTAAACAAAGGAGAACCATACAAATGTTACACTGCCACGAGTTTTGTTTTTTTTTTTGTTGTTCTTAGAACTGAAACCGACGTGGTCTGAGGCTTAATTGTGAGAAAGGCGTGACGTACAGCGCAGTTTTTCTCCACCGGCTGTGTTCCTCCGTCCGCCCGCGGGGCCAAGGAAGACGGGTGACGACAAATGATTTTTTTTTGGTCGCCTGAATGCATGTTTACACCGTAATAACGACAGTAAAAGAAAGAAATCCACTTCCCTTTACCGCATCGGGGTTATAAAAAAAATCAAGATCAACACTTTTACCTTTTCGAGCGCTTCAGCATCGCACCCGTCACAAAATGCGACTTGTAACTTGGCAGTGCCGTCCAGTAACTCGGGTCAGACATGGTCGTGACGGCTGGATGCACAGCACCAGAATCTCCCGTGGAAAACCCCCTTGTTTATCACCAGATAAAGGAACCGTGCAGGGAAAGCCGGACCCCACATCTGTGTACAGAGGAAGTCCCGGGCACTAGCTCCATCGCCTCTGTAGGCTCCTATTGTGTAGCTAATTGTCCCGGCGTTTTGGGGCTTAAAGCACAAAATGCATCCTTGATTTATAGCAACGAGCATCCGGCTGGGTCTCCCTTACTCCGAAGTCGCTCGGAAAGCCGTGGAACAGGAACATCTGAACAGCCAGAGATCCGTGCCCGAACTAACACGGTAACATTTTTGCAACAACTACCAAACGATGCGATTACCAACGCAGGGAAACTTGCTTACCGGTGACGTCATCACATCATCGGAAGATACCATTCCTCCCAAGGAGGGGGTTGAGGGGGAGTGAAGCGGTAGGAGCTCAACTAGAAAGAAATCAACATTTTTTTCCCCCGATCCTGTATTTCAAATAGTAGTACATTTACACGGTACGCTTTATCCTTAGGATTGCGTGTTTTCCAACAATATCAACAAATTAGCTTGTTTGGTGCAACCCAAGCAATCCGTCGGCTTTATTTGGGTACAGTTGAGTTTTTTTTTTGTACTCACATTAAAGGATAACACTTGCGTTACAAGATTTGGCGTAGATGAGGTTTTTTGTAGCTTTTTTTTTATTCGTCACTGAAAACAACAACTCGGAAAGACAGGAAGGTGCTGTCAACGTGCAATGTAAGCTGAATGGACACAGTGCTCCGATAAACGTGACACAATTGCTCTCAACTGCAGAAGGTTCGCGAGAGACACTCAGGATTATTGACTGCGGGGGTCGACATGTGCGAAACTTGTTCCTCCTCGGCGCAGCAGGACGGGGGGAGCAGGCAGCAATCTAAATTTGACTGCGCAATAACACAGTGATGGGTAACTGGGGGGGTGGATCTTTGTTTTTTTTCTTTGTCGTTATCCTCCTTAAGTGCTCCCATTATCTTGAAAATAAAAAGTGACCCGTCCTGCGGTGGCACGCCAACGGCACCACAACAAAAGCAAAGACAGGCTGTGGCCCTTCGGCGATGCAAACGGACCTGTGCGGACTTGCCTTTGAAAGCCCACCCCACGCCCCCGAAAGGGCAAGAGACCCCACAACACACACAGCTCTACAGAACTACAGCGTTATTACATTGCTATCGCCACCGAATTAAAGCCTAGGTCATGGGAATACTATAGTCTTTCATGCATGCGAAAAATAAAAAGGTACCTAGAGCCATTTGTATTTTCAGTTCTGTGTTGCAGTTATCCGTTTGCAAAGGGACTCGTCTTGGTTAAAGCATAATCCTAATTTGCATAGACCACCAATCTAAAGTGTCCATCTGCCAAAAGACAGATGCACAACGGAGTAATCAGCAAAATGTGCACATCAGTAGTGTGAAAACAATTTATATTAGGATTGCTGCAAATGATAGGATGAGTCAAATGAAAATGAAAAAAAAACACTTATATTCAGAGTGCTTTAAATTTGTAAAACTTCAAATCAGTCAAAAATACTTCAAATATAGTCAGGTCCACAGGGTAAATTAGCAGTGTCATCAAACTGTGACACGACTTGATTGAAGTTCGGGGCAACTCTAAAATTCTGTTCTGTCTCACACTATTCAGGGATAAGGAGCTATCAGGTATTAGGCACTTTGCTTAGATTAAGATAGTATACTCTGACAGGTATCAGCTTGACACTATGCTGTGGTTTCATTAGTGTGAGACATGCACTAAATATAGAATTAATTGAATGAACCTTTATTACCTTAAAGGAATTTGACTTGCACATCAAGAGTTTATACAACATACAACATATACAACAATAATACAATTCAACTATAGTACAATACCATAATACAAGCTAACATTTAACAACATTGCTCAAACAGAACTCTTTTAGTATCAGAAAATAAAAAAAACAGAGAATTAGCCTGTAAAGTGTCTAAAAAAACAACATTAATAATAAGATCCGTACCTGCAAACATTGTTTTAATTGTGCAACAGATGAAAGCTTTCAGGTATAAAGGACGCAGATGCTCTCTTAGTCTTTATACAGGGGATCTGGTAGAGGACAGAGGATATACCCTCTATCCCAGAGAGTAGGAGAGAATATCCTAAAAAGACTGGGATGCAGCAGTTATCTTTCCACCAGTCTTGATCACTTTGTTCAACTCGTTTGTGTTCTGCAAAGATGTGGCACCTCCTTGACTCTGAATATGAAATGTTAAAAAGCTCTGAATAAAACTCTTATAAAAAAAACGCTGACATTGTGCTTTCTACATTAAAACTCGTAGGTAGCCTCCAGAGCTTTCCTCTCCTTCTCCGCCTGATGAATTTTAGTGTAAGCTAAAAACATCCCTCCCAATTTTCGCAACAGAAAAGTAATACCAAGCTAACGAAATCTCACCGCCAAACTGACGTGGCGTGTCAGGATAGGTACAAGGTGTTTCTCAATATAGCACACTTAACTGGCTGTTTCCACATTTACGCCTCTTACTGGCTCAAAAACCTAGAATAACAAACAACAACAATACCATTGGGCGGGTCTGCTGGCGAAGATGTTCTGTTAAACTTGGCAAACGTTTTTTTTTTAAAGTTAAGGTAACCAGCCCTAGCCTGCAGGGTGTCCATAATTCCGGTCTTCCTCGCTCCTTCCTGGCATCAGCACAAAGGGCAGATCCACATAATGTTTGACTCTCTTAAACCTTTTCTGTCCTTTTTTTCTGTCCCTCTTTCAATATCTTCTTCTCTTTATACACCACTATCTATCCATCTATGTCCTAAACTGCTTTCTCCAGTCCAGGGTAGCAGGGGAACCCGGAGCCTAACCCGACGAGAAACAGGTAAAAGGTGGGGTACACCCTGGACGCTACGGCAGACACACAGACATGCACACACTCACGCCAGGGCCAATTTTAGAGAAGCCAATTAACCTGCCCGTGTGTTTTTGGACAGTGGGTGGAAACCAGAGCGCCCGAAGGAAACCCACGCAAACGTGGGGAGAACATGCAAACTCCACACAGACAGCACCCCAGGTCAGTAATTGAACCCAGGGCTCCAGTGCTGCAAGGCAGCAATGCAGACCACGATGCCCCCATGCTGCCCTATAACCAATGTAGTCATTTTTTAATATAGTAACTGCAATGTGCTTTTTAACACTACAGCTCAAACTGGACACAGTTCATATACCTGTCACTATTGTACTGAGGTTTAACAGCTACACTGTATACACAAAACGTAGCTGAGTAAAAACGATGAATGTGATAGAACATGCTATGATCTAATTCGTTTTAGATTAATCTTATCATTGCAGCAAAACCACTTTATACTTATCAGCACAAAGGCAGTGCATAGTAGCACATTTTAAGTCAACTGTGTTTATTTTAAAAAAGTGTCCTTAAAATGCCTGTTTTTAAAAACCGGAGAAACTTTAATTCCTATAGTGGCAAAATTCAAATCTAAAAAAAAAAATTCTGAATGCACAAAACCATCAAAGCAAACAAACGCTGTGCGTGGAGTTGTGAAGAAGGAAGGAGTTTTCCGGACTGGGATTGTAAGCAGTTGTTTCAGGATACAGGGGGAGAGCAGCCTACTGTATGTTGGCTTGAGTTAACATTCTAACATTCCCAGAAAGAGATGGGTCAGGGAGGATGGCTCCAGACTCTCATTTCCAGTCCAGTGGCCTTTTCACTCACTTCCTTTTCCTTCTGAAACGATCACTCCTCCAGCTCGAGATTCCAGCCCACACCCTGATATCATCTACCGTTTCCTGTTATTTCACTCTGTGGTTGCAGGGCTTACTGGATGTGTTCGGCATGACACTCTGTGACTACTTCTCTGTGCAAAGTTAATTCTACCCCAAAAACTGCGTTACCCATGCCCTGCAGGGGCTGGAGCTCATTTCAAACCCTAAATGGATCAGGACTGGGACGCAATGGCAATTAGGCCAATGAAGACACTCATCGAGTTCACGAATCTATCCAGAGCTGAGTTAGAATGAAAATCAGACCGGATTATTTTGCAGAACCGGAAGTGTGGAGTGCTGTAACAGCATACTGTAGGAAAGGAGGTCTCCCAGCTGGTTGACAGGAAGTGCACAGGGGAAACCAAATGGTGTTGCACAAAATAAGAACTTCCAGAAAGGCTGCACACACCCGCTACAAGGTTCTAGATCCAATCCTGCTCCTCTTGAGTCCCTATCTAGCTGATTTTAGAGACAGCAATTAAATCAGCACGTTCTACAGATCTGGAACGAACTGTGATCATTTGAAAGGACAATGCCTTAATTGAAGTACTTCAGAGATTCAAACAAAAATATTTCAGAGTTACCAAAGGATATCAAAAATAAAAAAGGGTTTTCATCAAATATATTAAGGCCAGAGTTAACTTCCATAATACGTTTACAAATTTCATTTCAGTCAGTGATTTTTAGTCACAAATATTGATGAACTCTAACAGCTTTTCAGTATGTGTTTCATCACTCAACAGCCTAAGGGAGACTGAATCTAGAATCGCATACAAAGATGTGCTATAAGTACACTCATAGGCAATGTCCTTTCAGACATAGAGAATGGTGGAAAGAGCGTACAGTAGGATCCAGCGGTACCGGTTTAGCCTCAGCGAAGTTTAAGACATTGCAATGTCGCCCCCTAGTGGGTCTCCGGTCTCCACAGCAAATGACACTTTGAAGGCATATCCTGCCTGAGAAAGAACCATTCAGTACCATAAAGTAGGTACAGTACGGTATAAATAGGGATGACTTAGGACTGTTTAAGAAAAAATGTAAACAACACTTGGTGAGGCACAAAGTGCTATGAAAGTGCAATTTATTCAGACCATTACTGGAGACTACGTTTCACTGCATTTAAATGCACTGACCTCCTACCATTTGTGAGATCAATGCCTCCGGGGAACGTTCTCTGTGTTAATGCAAAGTGCCATCTACTTCAACCAGCACATTAATTAGCACCCTTCCCCTGTGAGGTGGATGAGGCTCCATGTTGTGAAAAATCAATTAAATTGAATGCCAATTTAAAAATAAAAGTAACCTGTTTATTACAGCATCCCAAGGGACTGTGTTCAATGATCGGGGCAGTGGTGTACTCACAGAGGATGTTATGTGAAAGCTACTGTGTCTGTACACTGGAATTAACCCTATGAACACCATGATAACATTCCTAATCCAGGCTTCACTATTGTGATGTGTTACTAAGATACAGAAGAAGCGTTACTGCTGGAACTTGTCAGATCTCAGAAGATAAGTATGTCTGGGTCTTGTCAGTACTGTAGGGTCTCGACATTCGTTATGGTTCAGAGAACTGTAGCCAAATTCGCACACCGCCAAGCCCACCCCTATACCTGTGTGCCTGAATATAACTCTGTTGAGATTTTTTCTTGTGTTCTAAACACAACAGACCTGTCACTCAGAGAGATGGCTTGGCTCGATCCACACTGGAGCCTGTCCTGTGGTGGTTCATCAATAGATCAGGCTTCCCTCTGCGCTGCTGTATCTTCTAATTGAGCACAAATAGTGCCAAATGCTTCCTGGCTACTATTGACCTTGTTTTATTGAAGTTCTTTTTTTCCACAGTATCATTAGAGGTTGCTAGGCAACCCATGTAATCATTGGCGAGAGTCTGCAAAGTGAAGGAACGTGCTGGGCTTGACGTTTCTCGAATTACAAACACAGGAAAATGTTCTCGACATGCTGCTTCTTTCACACAAATCTTTTTTTTCTCTCATATGAGGTGTCATTTCTCAGGAGACTGATATTTATGATTAGAGAAGTGATTCAGGGCACACAAAATGTGTTTAGCAAAATGCTGTCTCCCTCCTCTATGGCGAATTGTGGGTTCGAATCCCTGCTGTTGTACCCTGAGTAGCTCTAGTCCACCCAGCTGTATAACTAGGGGGTGATCAGTGTCCCATCCAGGGAGGGTGTCACATGCTCTCTGTTCTTATTAACACTATGGAAACCAGACTAAGCTCTGGCCCAGTCAGCTGCTGTGTCTAGTTTATGGAAACTTGCTCTACTGTCTCTCTATCTTTGACTGCACATTCAGTAAGCATCTGTCCAGAAAAGTATTGGATCTGCTGATCTTACAATGTATCCACATTATTATGATGTCACAAATGAATAATTCCTATACTCCATTCAGGCTGAACCTTTGAAGGCCCAGGCTAGAGCATTTTAGGTGTTGCTCCACCTTAACCCCCTATGGAAACTCCAGATGGCTCACTCAGGTTCTCCTGGCTGTGACCAGCCTGGCATCCTGGGGATCATACAGGACAAGGAAGTAACCTCACAGTAGATTGTTTTAGGGCTCAAAAAAGCTGTCTGTCTTTTCTTAAGACATGGACCTTCAAGGCTCGGCCCCCCTCCCCACTACCCCCAGAGTGCATGATGGAAACTCAGTGTTTCTCAATCGCTCGGGAACGACCGGGGCTGCCCGCCCCAGTGCCAGCGTGTGCGATGGGGGGATGCGTCTTACCTCCAGGGGTGCAGGGTTAGTAACGGGCTGCAGGGGCTGCAGGGGCTGCAGGGGCTCAGCAGAGTAGGGCTCTGGCACGTAGGAGACAAACTGCAAAGCAAGATATGTCAGATCTGTCAGTCCACTGACTCACCCCTCTCCCAGCACACATAGTGTACAGCCACCCACCACCACCACAAAGTAGGCTCTCTGGTCTCTAGTGCAGCAATACTTTTGGCCAATATCAACATTATAGTTACTCGCTCCAGCAACCTCACGACCACATCGGAATTAAACTACAACAGCACACCCACTTGCAAAACCCCTGAAAGATAGAATAGATTTCTCGATTGCCATTAAGACACAGGAGTCCAAAATTCTTACACATTCCTGCGCAACTTCTCTGGGATCCCCAGAGGAAACACACTGGAAAACGTGGCTTCCTGTGGGTCGGATACAGGAATCCTCAAAGATAATCAAAGTTCAACAGGGCAAAAGATGGAATGCTATTACTTTCCAGGAATTCACATTTATTTTGGTGCCGATATACTAAGCGTCGTAAACACCTGCCCTTTTATATAAAGTGTTTGGACAACAGATGCAGTAGTTCTTTTTAGAAATCTTTTGTTGCCAGTCGAGTGGCAGTTCTGAGTAAGATGCAGCGATGTTCTCTACAGGAAGTTGTAAACAGACTCAGTGGCAATTATAGCCTTCATTGCCTGCTCTAAAAGATTGTTTCCGGTTTTGGTTCATCTTTTATCTGTACAAAACCACAAGCCAGTGCATGTTTGTGTCCTTTGGGTATAGGATTTCCACCTCACGTCATTCAGCTCAGGAGTCAATTCTTTTTATTCTTCGCTTAGCTCTTGCAGGGAGAAACAGCAGTGTATTTCTTTTCAAGATGCCTTCCTTGCAATGATGCAAAATGATAGAAGAACGATAGAAGAAGAACACGTTCTTCACTAATATGGTTTTCAGTGGCAACGTGTCTTTGTTCTCATGTATTTAATGTCAGCAAACTTTTAAATAACAAACATTCTGCATTTTCAGTTTTGTACTTTTAATTTTGTTTACAAAAACAGGAGGCACTAAGGTCTGAACACTGGTATCGGCTATCAGTTAGAATGGTCTGGTTTATTGTCATTGACGAGAATCTCGTCCTAGTCTTATCCCTATTTATAGCAATACCAGGCTGGCACAACCTCCGATGTCCATAAACAGCACCCTACGCAATGAGTACGGTTACGTCTGAAGTTAAACTCCGCAGTAAAGGGTGCTGGTGGTGATCTGTCTCTGTACGCAAGCAGAAGCACTTTCTTTTCCAGTAAGTAAGCCGGGACCAGAAGGGTGGCAGACAACGAACCGCATGATCTGGATCTGGCAAGCTTAGCAAACGGGCGGATGTAAGGATGACTCCATCTGGGCTAACAACGTCTGGGGGAGCAGGTGTGAATGAGGGGCTGTTCTCCCCCCACAAGGGACAGCAACGTCTAAAGAATGGCAACAAAACAGGTGTGGACAACCACAGTCCCAGAGGGCCGAGCAGTTCCTGGTCTTCTGGCCACCTTGGTCCTTAATTACCTAATCGAGCCCTTAATTGTTTAACGGGACATGTGAAAGCCTTTCCTTGTTCATAAGAAGCTGGAGAGATCTTTAAAACCTGTTGGCCAGAAGTCCTTGAGGACTAGAGCAGGGGCTGTCCTGCACTGAAGAAGTCCAGTCCAGTACAGCAACTGAATTGAACCAATTAATTAAATTGAACCCAAAGCACTCGCACCCGGGCCATGATATCGAGCGATAGGTGTTGGGCATGTAGAGTGAGCTACCCAGCTTTTGAGGCTGATGCTTTTGAAGCTGAAATCCTGGCTTCCTTTAAGAATTGGCTGGATGAGAGCCTCAGATCAGGAGAGCGGGCACCTATTTACACAAAGAGTTGTGGGAGTGTGGAACAAGCTGCCCGCCCATGTGGTTGACACCAATATCCCGTTTTCTTTCAGGACTTGCCTGGATGAGATTTAATTAACTTGGCAAGTTGAACCGAATGGCCTGGTTCTGGGTAAAAAATAGAACTAAAGAACTCAAGGCTGCAAAAAGTCGGACAAAGCACAAGGTAAAATGAATTTTGCTTTGCTGCAAAATCAACCCTGTATCTCCTTAAAGAAGCAGCTGATGGATGAGAAAGGAAAGATCAATTAAAGCTGTAGTTCCCATGGGACAGTGTTTCATAATTCATTCTGCTACAGATGACACTGTAGCCCAGATTGGTATTATCTTTTTTTAAATTGAATATGGCTTCTGTGCCAGACTTCATTACAGGCCCAAGGCCACTGGCGCATTAAAGTGGACACTGTTTCCTGGCATGCAGAAGAGAGGGTGTTACTCTGCCTGTGCATTGAGCTGAAAAAAATTCCACTGGGGCTTCCAGGGAACACAAATATCAAGAAATCAGAAACATTTGGCCATGGCACTATCTCTGCAAGGCTAAGGCCGAAATTGCTCACAGGCTAGCAGTTGCATCTACCTTGAGTTCCACGTTCACAGCTAATCGGAGGAGTAGGTTATTTTGGTCTATATTGATTTACCCACTTAGAGAAAAACATTTTACACATGTATGCAAAAGCTGTACTTTCTTCCTCTTTCAAGCAAATCCTACTGATTCATTGGTGTGGAATTTCTATAACATTCTGCCCCAGACTGACGTACAAAAAATCATACTGTTTTAGTTCCGTTTTATGTCGGTTCAGTTTGCAGAGCCTTTATACTGTGTAAGAACACGAGGACGTTTGTAAGTGATACGACACATTATGTTTGTAGTATCATCCAACCGTTTTTTCAAAGGGGAAAGGGTGTTATATTCTAAAACATTGCTGGGCAGTCTGTTCCAGATTCCCACAACCTTATTCAACTTTTGCAATTAATGAATACTATTTGTGTGGAAAGTTTGGTCATGACAAATCTGGAGGAGTTCTCACAGATCTCTTTCTAATTCCTTGCAACGTTCATCCGAGTACCCCTGGACTCTGAGTCGGGGTTTAATAAAAATGAGCAAGAGGATTTAGAAGCCAGGTCCCTAGAAAAGGATTTTAAAAGATTGCTTACATGAGAAAATCTTTGCTTTTTAAATCTTTTCCGTGAACTCATCTTACGGTTACAGGCCGGCTGTGCTAGGTTAACAATTCGGAAAAAGCTGAAGCATTCCTTTGCAGATCGCCCCGCTACAGATATTCCCAGGGATCCGGGATCAGGGATCAGGGAAAGCGGTTTCGTCGTGTCAGACTGTCAAAGAGCTGCCGAAAAGGTAGTCTCTTCTGTGCTTCTTCTCTGCTGCAGTCCTGCACAATGCTAGTTTCCCTGGATTCCAGGGGCTGTGGCACAAAGCAAGCCACTGTGCACTAATAGCACAGACATGGCTGCAGCAGACAGATGGAGGGGTTGTCATAGTAATGGAAAAAGAAGGAAAACAATATTCCACACAAAGAGTACAGAACAGAAGCAGCTCCCATCATCGGGATCGTGTGGTCTGGGCTTCAGGCAAGAGATTTTGTTCAAATTAAAAGGGAAAAGAGATTTTTTTTTGTTTTAATAATTTTTTATTTAAATTTCTATCCATTGATTTTTTTTAATTTAATCCGTTTCTTAAAAAAAAAGTATTGTTTTTCTGAAAGCTAGAGTTTTAACTGAAGCCGGTGAATGCATACTCACAGACCCTAAATCAGGGCAGACTCCTCATTACAATGACCCATTGTAACTGGGATATGATTAAATATGATGAATTAACTCCCTGGGTCCAGACAGAAACATAGTTTAGGACATTAGACCAGCCATGAGATCAAGATGGAACAAATTGCTCTCCCTCCACACTGGCACACTAAAGCTAGGCTGAGTCCACCTGGGTTGAGCCCCTCCATCTTGAGGACTGTCAGCTAGACAGTATCTGATGGTGAACCACATGAATCCACAAAGGCCAGGCAAGATCAGAACGGCTGTCGCAGAGAGGGAGGAATTCAAACGGGACAATTCGGAAATGGGAGAATGTAAAACGACACTGCCTGGACCTTTTTAAAAACAACAGGATGAAAAATCTATCTGTGGGTATTGACCCGTAATTAAAATATCATGCACAAAGGACGGGCGGGTACAGACATTCTCTATGTGTCGTTCTTTTCCTATTGATCTGAAAATAGGAATTCGATAAGAAGCCTTGCTTGAGCCAGTAATCAAGTAAGAGGATTTAGTGATGTCTGTTTGCCTTATTAGCAGACACACGCCGTCCTGGTGGCCATGATAAGGGTGAGTCAGCCTGCAGCTGCTGGTGGAGAGCCCAGCTGTGCGGGTCCCCGATTATGCTGTGAAATCGACATACCGAAGACTGAGGGAAGCTTCTGCGACTGCGGCTCTAACCCTATACCTGCTCTTGTCGACCGCTTGGGGAACCTTTCAGCGTGCGCTCAGACCTCTGCTCTCTCGTTGCTTAGCAAGTTAATGCTAAGCGAAACACAACATCCTAAGATGTCAATACTTTAGAATCATACATGACCATGTGCATGATTAATATGCACTATTTATAAATATTTTGAGTAAATATCTAGGGTTAGGTATACACTAACATTTTTAACTACAGGCAAGCAAGCTACCCAACTATTGTAGTATTTTGAGAGAACACTGTTTTATTGTAAAACGTATGGAACATTTAATCTCTTACATTCTGTATATATCCGTATAGTGCCCGTAGAAAATGATTTTTAAAAGTTTCATTTCGCTTAAAATTCAGTTTAGCCTAAGAGGAGCAGAGTTTATCGACGTACCTTTGCGAAAACGAGCTCTTCCCCGTTTTCACGCCTCTGTTTTTGGTACTAAAACACTTTTCATACGATCTCCCAGTTTTTAGCTCCCGAAGAAGAAATGCGCTGTTTTTACCCAGTCAGAGAGCAGCCTGGAAACGCAAGACCAGTTTATCACACAGGGGCTCGTGATTGCTGTCTTTCGCAGCTCGCGGCTCCCGGCGCTCCTATTTTATCGGACGCAGTCACTCATTATTGATAGGAAATGTAATATTAATCAACGGCATACTTACTCGAGTGTGAGGGATGGGATTTTAAGTTTGTCTCTCCTGGACTTCATCATTGCGGCGAAGAGGACGGCTCCCCTGCTCAGCCTGTGTCAGCCCTGCTCTGCAAGCGCTCTCGGCGCAGCTGAGGTAATTGCGCTGAGCTTGTGTCAGTCATCACATGCAGCATCCAAAACTAGAGGCAGCGGCTCTCTGAGCGATCAGGTTGATAAATACCCCCCAGGCGTCGCCCCTGACTGAAGCTCGCAAGCCCACGCCGAGCCACGCAGGGCGGATTTCAAAGCTTATCCAGCACGCGTTTTCTAAAAGCAGAATCGACTCCATGCATTGCAAACCGTACGTTGCGCTCCCACAGGGGAAACGGCACAACAAACGCGTCTATGAGCACTGAGAGACCGCTCACTCGTCTCCCTGTGTGCCTGGCTGATACGGGGGCGGTTTGGGCGGGGTGTGGACGGGGAATCGATTCTCCTGCTCCTGGCTGGGGTCAGGTGTCAGGGTGAAAACCAAGAGAGAACAGAACTAGCGAGTCAGGACATGAATCTTGGGGGATCCCTGCTCAAGTCGCTCAGTCCTCCTATTGTGCTTACGAGTTGCTTAAAATCTTAGAACATACACGTCACTCGACGCCCCAGATAACAGTTAGCTGCAAAGTACTGAGCAGTTTAGACACAACCTGACCAGTGTTGGAATACAGAAGGTCGAGCTCTTACCAGCTGTGCCACTAAGATTTCTGTACTGTACAGTACAGATTTAGAACACGTGTCTACACAGGTACACAATAAATGTAAAAAATCCAGTCCAAATGATGCATAGATTTCAAAGCCCAGAGGACAACACTGGCAGCTTTCCTGTTCTGAAGACTAACATGATTTTGTGGG
Organism: Lepisosteus oculatus; assembly: GCF_040954835.1. Taxonomy (NCBI): domain Eukaryota; kingdom Metazoa; phylum Chordata; class Actinopteri; order Semionotiformes; family Lepisosteidae; genus Lepisosteus; species Lepisosteus oculatus. Next base: position 2,706,367 of record NC_090724.1, on the reverse strand, counting down.
TATTGAAATCATTCAGAATCACCCCCTTCGGCAAGTTGATCATCAGCTGAAGCACACATTGGCACAGACAGATAGAGAAGCTGTAGCTGTTTGGTAATGTGCGTAAGAGCCAGTATTCTCAAGAGCAATTAGCTGGTTTTTAAACACCCCCCCCCCCCAGCAGAATGGGGCTTTAGAAACAACAGGAAACCAGGCAGCTCAGAATGTTTATTATGAGATTTCCTCATAATGCGCTTCATTTCCTGAGGCAGCATGGTGGCGCAGTGCTTAATATTGGTGCACTGCACCTCTGGGGCCCTGGGTTCAATTCCGGCTGGGTGGAGTCTGTAAGTTCTCCCCATGTTCATGTGGGGCTCCTCCAGGCACTCCAGTTTCCTCCCACAGTCCAAAAACATACTGGTGGATAAACCGGCTGCTGGAAAACCTGGCCCTGGTGTGAGTGTGTGTCTGTGCACCCTGCGATGGACTGGCGTCCTGGCCAGGGGGTATCCCGTTGCACCTGTCGCTTGCTGGGATAGGCTCCGGCTCCCATGTGATCCTGTACTGGATAAAGCACTTCGAAAATGGATGAAATGTCCCAGGTGAAAAAGACTAGAATGATGATAATCAGGCTCCAATGAGCCGCAATAAGACAACGTAAGCAATGCAATCTATAAGACAATATATTGCCAATTACATTTTCTTTCCATAAAATTCCATAAAATATTCACTAGTACAGTACTGCAGAACCATGACTTGTTGCAGGAAGGAGGAACACACTAAGTATCACCAGGGTGAGCAAGCTGCAGGAAGCTAGGGATGGAATGGATACGCACAAACCTTTGTAAAGGTTACAAACAGGAGGGATCTGGTGCACGTCTGATCTGGATGTGTGTTTAGATGCAGTAACAAGCAAGACAACGAGAGGTCACAATAAAAAAAGCCAACACAAAATGAACTGAATATAAATTCAGGATGTTAATCTTAAACTTTACGACGATTTTCATTTATTTAGAATTTTGTCTTCTGGTTATCTGCCACCACATCAAAAAATAATATTAAAGCCTTAGAGAGAGCTCAGATAAAGAGCAACAGGAATGATTCATGGTATTCTGAGGTATTTGTCATATACAGACAGGATGAAAGAGATACATCTCTTCAGTATCTCTTGTAGTAATTTCAGCAAATTGAATTGAGAGGGGATCTGGTTGAAGGACAGGATCCCAGGGCGTGTAGACCTGGTAAAACAAGCTCAAGGAGTCACAAGAGGAGCCTGAAGTAAATTCATTCAGGACTGAGAACAGGAAAATCTTCTTTCCACCAAGGGATGTGAGAGTCAGGAACAGACATCCCAGATAGGTGGCTGAGGCCACCTTTAAGGTTTCCTCCAGAGTTTCTTTAGAAGTGTCTGGCTGAAATTTAAGATTCACTTATCTGCCAAACTACCAAACGACAGACTGAATGGCCTATAGTTGTTTTCAGTCTTTCCTCTGTTCTTATCAAACAGACAGGACTGGAATATGAACAGTTTACTCAGGGATATTAATTTGGTGTTATTACGATATTGTTTTACCTTGAAGCATAAAGAACATCACACAGCATTCACTCTCTGCAGACCATACACTCGACGCACCAATAGACGACTTGTCATTTTGATATTGACAAAAATATGTTCAACACGGCTTACATCATGTAAGCTGCCTACTAATCTTAGAAATTTACCACCTTTCTAATGCAGAATTACGTTCTCCACTACATGTTGTGCTACAAGTACAGTATAGTCTCTGTGGAGAACTCTTCATCCAGCGGTTGCTAAGGGAGCAGGGAAACTCATGGTTGCTAGGAGCCACAGTGGAGTCTGACCTGACCCCCTGCGCGAGCAGTCAGGGGAGCCAGTCTGCCTGGGACATCACACGGTGGGGAGTGTTATTCAGGCAGACGCGTTCCCAGTTTTCCGAGAACGCGGCTCTGATCAGATAACGCCCACCTCCAGCTGTACTGCAATCTCCCAGAGACTACCTCGTGTGGCAGCCCGACTGGAGCAACGGTCTCTGGACCTGCCGCCCGGACTACTGTCTTCCCCCTGGATGCTTTGGGATGACTGAATCTTCCCAAGCTTCAGAGGATTCAGTGGTGGAACTAAACCCTGAATTTATTGTCCTTTATTATTGGCACTGACTGAAATAAACATGTAAATAAGCAAGCAGGTCTCCCGAGTTATCTGGTAGCCCTGCAGGGTTTTAAATGCTCAGCTGGAATGAGAACCAGCAGAAACAATGTTCCCCCAGCGCAAGGGCTGGGAACCACTGGTATAAATATTCATATACGAATATATGAATATATTAATATAATGAAGGGCTGCAAAATTAGCCTATACACATTTCTTTTAATTCAGCTACCGTGAAGAGCGTTACACTAGAGATGAATAGATCATCTAAAAAGAGCAGACTGTTTTTTCCTTTCTTTGATTGTCTTTTTCCTAAAGCTGTGTTTTTGTATTTATGATGGTCAGCCGATTTTGTTCAGGATATTGAGTTCTGGTTACATTGGCCTACTGAAGGGAAGCCAGACACTGGGCGAGTAAAAAAAAGTTGTGGGTTGTCTGTGTGGATGAGCTGCCTTTTTTTCTGCACTCCACAACAAAAAAACAAAAGAAAAGGCTTCCCTACAGAGTCTAACATTCGGTGTCTAGCTTTGTTTGGAAAAAGCCTTCTGCACCAGCACAGCAGCATCAACAACTGAGGTCCCCCAGTAACCATGGCGATGAAGGCTTACCTGCTCTACTGCTTGAGGTGCAGGCTTTTCTAATCAGTCATTTCAAATTGGCATTTTCTTGGGGGCACCAGCAGCCAAGAAAACGCATGACTCAATGGTGCGGCTTGCTGCTGTACAGTGCGTACTCTTTATTTCTGTTTTCAGCAGACTATACAGCAGCATGCAGCCTGACAGTGGGTACTGACGGGAAATCTCGGTACTCGCTCAAGATATCCAAGTGTTTCGCGCAGGTGGTATGGGACAGTGCTGAGCTGCCGTGGCTCAAACTCACCTGCTCTCTCCGTGTCCATAAGCCCTGATTGCAAAACATATCCCCCCTGTTCTTCTACACGTGTGGTTTCCTGCACTGCAGAATGTGAAATCCATCCTGAAGCTACATGATGTGATATCCCTGTGTGCTGTGGTAGTCAGAGCAATAAGAGCAAGCTGAAATTGCCCAGAATCGTTAATATTGCTAGTAAAATAATTGGCTGACCACATAAACAGCTAAAAGAGCTGTATTATATTCCAGTTTGGAGGAAAGCTGATCTTGTCGTTGATGACCCCGCCCACTGTCTTCATTCCCATTTTCAACTGCTACTGTACCTTTAGGGAGATGTTTCAGAATACCAAGAAAAATGCAGACAAGAAATCTGTGGTTCCCTGTGCAATCAGTGCAGCTAAGTGACTGTTCCCTGTGTGGAGCTATCGGGTCAGTGTAATGATAATGTATTATTGTCAGAGTGAGATGTCTGTTTATGTATTTAAAAACATGTATAAAACATGGATTTATTTTGAGTGTTTTTTTTTAGGTCAAAGACATATTTCCACCCCTTTTGGATGGACATAAAAATTGTATTTATATGAACGAATGCACTTTCTACACAATGTAACCATGAAAAGTTGTACTTCTCTCACATGTAATATTGCAGACATGCCCGTGCTTGGAGGAGCTGGGGTTTGTGTGGCAGGGGTAGAAATGTGTTTCATATCCATGGAAACACAGCACAGATGGGCACAGTTCCCTTTAGACCCTGCAGGGACCCATCACATCTCTTTGCTGTCTTATTAGCGCATGGGAAGCTGCTCTGTTTTTCCTCTATTAAAACCTACTAGAAAATGTTCGGCTTCTTGGAAATTAATGTTCTTCCATTCCAGGACTGCCTGAAATTCAGCCTGCGTCTTACTTTCACTTCAGGTTCAATCTGAACTAATGTTTGTTTAGAGCCTGGAGGACAGCTCAAGTCCTGAGTGTATTCCCACTGTACGCCTTTTGTGTCATGACATATGGCAAAATTAGTGATCACACTGAAAAGTTGATTTATAAAAACAAATAAATCAAATCACCCATTGTCTAATAGCAGTTTCTGAATATGACTGTTCCTCTTTAGTCTCTTCTCCTTATACTGTTCAGTGGTGGGAGAAATCAGTTATATTGATGGCAATAGTCTTACTTGTTTACAGATTTATTTGTCATTTCCTCTAGTCATAATTTTATTATATTTTTTTTACAAAACACAGTGGCAGAGCCAGGCAACTGTCCCACATTTACTGATGCATCCAGTTCATAGCATCAGTGCACAGTCTAAATTGGAAGAACTTTTGCCTCTGTATTTAATCACTCAATAATATATTTATCTGCTTCTACGCAAAAGCCTGAGTCACCATGTCGGAAGCAATCTGTTCAGCCATTCTGACTCGCAGCGCACTGCTGCATCAGATCAGAGGAGAAAGTTAAAAGATAATTCAGTCAACTCCTTCATGTGGGGAGCTGGTGTTACTGATGCTAGACATGTGGTCAGAATCACATCTTTACAGACGCCACTATAAAATAAAAGGCTTGATTTCAGCCTCTTTCATAGAACATTCACAAAATGCACCAAAAGCAAATCTGACATTTGGAAGTAGAAAATCAGCATGTAAAACGCACAGCACTGCACAATCCCATCGGAAATGTTGGCCTCCAAATGCAAACACATTATCTGATAATGCACATGTCAACAAAGGATTTAGGGTATCAAAAGTATGAATTTTGAAGGGAGAGATTCTTCCATTCAGCTGGTTATCAAATGATGAATGCAAATGCATCCACTAATTTGTAATACCTGATCAGGGATATCTGATGGAAACTTGGCCAATGTCTCTTTGTAACTTTTTGTGTTAAATCAATAAACACGTAAATGAACAGATAAAGAAATGTCACTTTCTATCTGCTGACAAAAATGAAATTTGGCGAGTTGATGTGTGGGAGGCCGGAGCCTTTTAGGGTCTGGGAAGATCCAAGATAATTAAAAACTCTGCAATTATCTGCTAAATAGGTCAGTTAGAAAAAAAATGAGCTGCTTTCAGGACATTACCTTCATGTGAACCTGCCCTGTTCCTGTTAATTGGCATTCTTTAAAAATGAGCACGAATAATGGATGTGTCACCAGTTGCTATGGGACTGATCTTCACAGGCAGAGCAGCAGATACTGCTAAGAGAGAGGTTTGCGCAGAAGAAAAAGATTCACTTTGACTGGAAAGTTTAGCTCAATAGAAGCACCAAGTCACGAGTATTTGAAGGATTACTGTGGTTGCTTTAAGTGTTTCACACATCCTATAATGCCACTCTTTAAAGGTCTAAAGTGCAAACCTATGAACAAAAAAACAAAACTCTTCACATCTTCCCTTCCTGGGGGGGATGATAATACTTGAATTCAATAGGTACAAATATAGCAGACTATCCTTCTCAGTCTTCTCAGTCATTGCCCAAGCATATTGCCTCATCCCTTGTGCTTCTGCAGTGACCTGGCTCGTCTCACACCTGCCTTGCCATCGTGGCCAGGCTGCCATCCCACAGGCCGAGCAGACTGAGGCCACAGCATGTCCTCAACCGCTCATTTAGTGAACACTGGGAGGCCTGGCGCGCTGAGCATGATCTGTATCTTTAACAACCAAATTGGAGCATGTTGGGTGTCTGACTTGAAATTCAGAATGAATCTACTGCTGTATTAGAAGATACAGTAAACATTAGTATTTACTGCTCTTTTGTGGTCACTTGTATGCATTGTAGCTGCATGGAGAGAATACATCACACACAGAACTGGATCTTCTATTGAAAAATGAAATCTTTAAGAACAATCCTCAAATTGGGACTAAGTGTTTCTTTTTTCCCTCATGGCACATGTTACGGGCTTAATGAGGAAAAGCCATTCCAGCTAGCAGCAGCTTCCTCAGCTCCTCTGTGCTCGCTGCTGCTGCGGGTTGGCTTTCACGCCTGGTTTTCCCACGCCAGCCACATGCATTCAATTCAAGCTCAACTTCCCAGATGCCCCTGGAGGAAAGTCCCCAACTCCAGCCCCTCTTGTTTGCCGTGACAGGAGAAGAAGCATGGGAATTTCCAGTCCTGGATCCAGAGACTCCAGGTCCTGCAGATTTCACAGGGAAGACCATGCTATCATGCTAATTAAGCAAATAATTAATCAGGTTCACCCAGGGCTCAAGTGCTCATAAATCACTAGCAACTTGATGCTGCAAAGACTTTATTGAGACTGTAATGGGAGCCTTCATACAGCAGCAACCAACATCGGGACTCTGCACTAGATGGCAGTCTGGTCACAAGCAGAAATCTGCACAAAACAATCACAAATCCTGGCTCCGAGAGCTTAGATGTAGTCTCAGGATGAGCTCCACTGCTGCTCGATTCAGGCAGACAAACTACTTTCCCCTCACGAAACAGTCTGGCTCCATTTCAGGTTTTATGAGTTGCAGTCTCTTGTAGAAATTGTACAAGCTAATGATGCAGAAAGCCGTACCAGTGGCATTATTATAAAGCTACATGTGGCTGTGCAGACTGGCTCAAGATTGCAATACTGAAATATGCAGAACATAGCATCTTACTTAAATTCTAACAATGAAAAGATCTGACCTGGATCAAAGTGCTCTGTAGTGGAACTCTTACTTCCCTTTCCTGTACTGTGTGTGAATATATTAAAGAGCATGGATCACGGGGTCAGTCACACACAGAGGGAGGTATCCCATGGCAACCTGAGAACAGTCCCTCAGCAGACAGTGCCCAATGGTAATGTTTAACGATGACATCTCAGCTACAGCCTCATTTCCTTGAACTGGGCAGAACAGTATGCTGGTAAATGTTTGCCTACTGAACAGTTTGCCCTCTCAGATTGCTTCCAGTCTAGATGTCCAGAAAGTGCTTGACTGTCTTGACTGCCTTGTGGAGCTAATCAACAATTCACAGAACACCTATGGCCGAGAAGATGGGTATTATCAACTGGCGTGTCAAATTGTCATGAAATACACATATATTGAAATAGCCAATCAGTGCCTATTGCACAGCTCAGAAAACAGAAATGGCAAAATGACACATCAGACATATTGCGCAATGCAAAACCATAAATAGCTTCCAGCTACAAATCATATAACTATTTTGAAAGTTATCTACAAAACAGAAAGCCAACCAGGCTGTCCTGACATCATGCCTCCGAACTAAATTGACACATCAGACATATTGCGCAATGCAAAACCATAAACAGCTTGCATCTCCAGGAGCAGCATGACTCTTCAGCTGCCACAGTGCAAGACCAACTCAAACCATAAATCACAACAAGGCACCAGCACTGTACTGCAGTCAGATCGCCAGCAGCCGCACAGGGTTCCAAAGCCAGGAACCTCTCCCAGCATAGTCAAGTGATGAACCTGCTCTACTTACACACTGCCTCTTCTGGGAAGGCTCAGCTCCTTCTGCAATTGGAAAAGAGACAAGAAACATCATTGTAATGATAATACATTGCCGCAAGAATAACTTGCATCCTGCAGAGGCTTGTAAGATTGCATTATTTAAAGCCTACGCACTGTGAAAGGCACAGCACATTGGCAGAGGAGATGCACAGAGAGCACCCCCTGCACAGCATAAAGAGCACAGAACAACAGGGAGGGATGAAGAATGAGTCCTTTAGATGCCACAGAATATCCTTCTATCATCAGCAAGACGTTTACCCTGGTAAGTGTTCCCAGAAACCACAGCTTGTTTAGGCAGGACTACAGTCCATCACAGGGCACACACCACACACAAGGACAATAGTCTCACCTGATCTTGTTCTGATCCGGATCTTTAGAATTTGGGAGGAAATGCCACAGACCATTGCACTTAATAAATATGTAATACTCATCCCCAATCACAAGGCTTGCACTATACATCCATCCAACAACAGCTTTAAGCAATTCAGGGTAGCCAGAGTCTCCACTCGTAAGCAATGGGAGCCCGTCAGGACACCTGTCCACCGCAGGACACACACAGACACACACAATCACACCAGGGCCAGGTTTCCAGAAGCCAATTAACCTGCCAGGACTGGGGGAGGAAACCGGAGCACCTGGAGGAAACCCATGTGAACAAAGGGAAAACATACAGGCTCCACACAGAACATACTGCACACACACACAGATAGCATCCCGCGTCTTCAATTGACTCCAGGGTCCCAGCGCTGCCTGCAAGGCTTCATTGTTACCTCTGTGGTGCCCTTAAATGATTATTCCAGCATCCTGCTATGCATCAAAGTGACCACACGGTGGCAGTGGGGTGGTGTTTATCTCGCAAATTGAAAAAATACAAAAAATAAAGGAATCCTAATTAATACAGAACGGATCAATAGTCTAAGGTGCTATGATACAGTGGCATTTTTGATGATAATCAAGTTCATGTTTCATAAGTGTTATTTATAGCATTTTGGACAGGAACAAATTCATTTTAGAACTTCTAAACAGGAAAAAAAAAGTAATATAATCATGAGATGACAATTTAATCCAGCAAAATGAAAACAGTATGGAGTTTTTTTTCATTCATTTAATGTGTGTTTATCAGGTAAACAATTATTCCATCTGGAATTCGTTCCCTCCTTTCCTGTTTCTTCCAAGACCCTGCGCCTAACCACGAAAGCATTCCTCCCTCATTCACACACTCAGAATCCAACTTTCCATCTGGATCCTGAGAAGAAGCCAAATCACAGCAACAGTGGCAAGATCTATTTCTGCTAAACCCTTAAACTCGAACGCTTTTTGACAGCCGTGGAACTCCTCTTAGCTGTGCTCGCCCCTTCATCAGGACAAGCCTGTGATTCACAGTTTGCTGTGTGCGTCACCGGTAAAGGGTTTCACTGCCTGGAGATTTTAACAGGCGCATCTCCACGCTGTGTCCCTTGATGTTACGTGGAGCTGAGTTTCATTCACAGGCAGCGCGTGATACACTATCAATGGTGCCCTGACACAGTGTTCTAAATGCGGCAGATCATCTCAGGCTTAGGGACTGCCAGGTGGCTCTTGAAGGCTTTGTATCAATTGCTGCTGATTCTGAATTGAAGAATGGAGACAACGCTGACAGAGAATATCACATTAATTAGGAGCTGCAAATAAACATAACAACAATGTCTGGGCATGACAGGACAGGGCAACTAAGCCCGCCTCAGTTCTGGAAAGCTTCATTGTTATTTCAGCATTGCAGGCAGCAATTAGCTGTTTTTTCAAAACTGGGGATGCACACTGTGCAGACTGCAGATGCATGTCACTGCACAGAGACCTGCACTTTATATATACAGTTACTGAGAAGAAGCACACTGCTTTTATCAGAGTAGATTAGATTCCTTGCACACCTGAATTACACATACTGTAGACCTTCCTGCAGGTGTTCCAGCCTATGTGAGACCAGCAGTTTGATTGTGCCCATTACTTGAGTGCTAAATCAATTTAAATTATCATTATTAAAGACCCTTATTAAAGAAGCTCATTGAATGAAATCGGCCTAAGCTTTTATTTACTAAGTTCACTAAGTTAATTAACTCTTCCATAATGAACACCAACTGAGGAGACTTGCCAGCGCACAACGGGCTGTAATATGGGGAATTATTTCAGTGTTGCACTCAAATCCACAGCCAGTGGGTATTAAGACATGTTGCAACATTAATTTATGTTCCCTTCACACTTCCCGACTGGAGTTTCTCCAGAACGTGTGTGAAGTATTTATCTTTTCAAGTCATAATCTAATCAGAAGGATTGAATAGATTAGAACTAAACTATAGATTATCTGTATCGGGTAAGCGATATATCACAAGTAGTTCTAGTCCTACAGACAAGAACAAAGACTTTTACTTTCTCAAATGAGCTCTCACATGCTTAATTAAACTACTTGTCTCATGTGCTCAGGATTAACCTTATCTTGAGCCTCTCTCCCTCTGGAGAATATTAAAACAAAAAAAACAAAATGATTCATGAAACTAACTCACCTGCAAAGTTTAGATAACAGCACAGTAATGGTGCCTGTTATTATATTAATAAAAGTTATTTTATGTAATCTGTAATGGTCAATCCTTGAGAAAATGCGGGATTACACTTCAGAATGTTGGGAAAGCTTTGGAGAAATTTCTGCTCACATTCTGAACTTGGAGACAAGGAATCATGTGAGAAGACAATATCAAAGAAGGATGTCTCACTGTTTTATTACTACTAAAATATAATGGCTCAAAAATGTTCATTTATAAAGTTAGTGACATTATTAGATTTATTTATAAAAGAGGAAGCTTTTGTTTGAACCCAATGCTTATGTGCATATTAGGACGTGTTACATTACAAAGAGTTCTCATTTCTACGGCGGGTGTCAAAACCACATGCCCATTTGTATAGCCAGGAGGGTGTGGAAGTCTGTAGACACCAGTTACAGGAACTGGGGGCATGAGGGAAACAGCAAAAAGCAGACCTAAAAGCAATGGTGTTACTTGCACTGCGCATTTCATCTTTACAAGAATGACATACAGCAGCACAACAATTTACTTCTTTTTAGCATGGTAAATGTTGTTACATTTTGCCTTTTCATGATATCACCAATTTAGAAGCTCTAGCATTTCTACACAGATAGCTTACATGTAATGCGTTATCTTTTATGCTCTTTAATTTCTTTGATATTACTTGATAGGCTCTGAGCTCACAAGTGGAAGGTTGCAGGCTCAAATCTTGCGTGGCACTGCCCTTGAGCAAGGATCTTCACTCGGATTGCTCTAGTCAAAAAGTCTTCCCATATAAAGGGGTGAAAATGTGAGTTGTTTGTGGAAAACTGAATAAATTTCAGCCAAATAAATCAATACATTAAATATAAACTTGAGCATAAATCAGAGTTTGATCATAATTTGCATTTATATTTAGGAGATAAAATACGATCTTTGTGATGAATCTTTAAGCTTTACCATAGATGTAAAATAAATTGCTTGAGATTTGAAATACACTTGTTACTGTGTTTCTCTTGGTCTGGAATCACTTCGAGTGTCAAAACAGAAAGCAGGAGTGGAAGTTATGTCTGTTCACCCTTGGCATCTCTGAGTCATGTTATTGGCATGAAATTTCTATTAATACTTGTATTATCCATCTGCCCACAAAAGCCAGTGCTACTGATATATTTACACCCACACTCCACTACACCTACAGTTACCTTTTAGATACATTATTTAGGATCCATCTCCTCAGGAATCCATCATTGATGTAACTTGCTAGTCTCTTTTAATAATGTTTTTTTTTCTGGTGGTTAATAATTCAATCACATCGGGCACAGCAATCACAGTCTGTTTGGGTTATTACTGAATTCACCGAGTTTGAGATTAATGGCCCAGCTTTCCCCTATTTTGTATTTCAAAAGGTTTTGAATGAGGACTTACAAAAATAAGGTTAGCAGCACCCAATGGAGCAGATTAGCTAAAATAGTTTAGAAAACCTGGATCAGTACCAGCATAAAACACAAGGGTGTTTGTCCCTTAAAGCTTAACATCTCATTGATGACAAAAATGGATCAGGATTTTTTTAGACTATTATCATAATCTTGCTGAGCAAATAAGGAGCCTTTGACTTCAGTCCGGCACATTCTCCTCAAAGCTGATGACATCGGAGGTCTATCTGCACTGCGATCAGGATATGCTGAATAATAAGTGACTTTCGATGAATGATAAGCTCAGCGGATGTTGGTGAACCTGTGTGTGTGTGATAACCCTTATTATCCAGCTAATTCATGTAGAACAATATTCAAAAAAGGTAATACACCAGTAATCAAGCATGCTTCTCAGAAATTGTGGTAAGATTAGCTCTGATGATTTACAGTTTGGCTTGTAAAACAACTAAATCTGCACATTCCAGCCACAAGGACCAGGCTGCTTGAAATCATACACTGTACTGACACAGATGTGCAAATAGACAGAGAAACCCATGTATGATGCAACTAAATACCCTAACCACACCCACCCAACCAACCCAACCAAGGTTGTACAATGTACTATCTGGTCTGTCACTCCTTTTCTAAAACTGTTCTGACTTTATTTTTGCAGACTGTTTTAAACCCTAAGACGTCGTCTTTAGAATTACAATTCAAGGGGGGGATAAAATAGAAAAAGACAAATAAAATGCTGTGGTAATTCTTTCTGAAGAGCACTGGTGAAAAGAAGCTGAGCTGCAAAGACAAAAGGACACAATCCTACAGCCTTCTGATTTAAAACAAGTCTTCTGCACTCCATGTCTTAATTGTATGTTCCAGCAATCTATTTGAATGTTAAAGAAATTAATTTTCTTTCCTATAGTTTAGTTTATGTTTTACCCAATAACTGGCTCATAGGAGCCTCTGATCTTTTCAGTCCTCAGTCTAGCTCAGTGCCCAGGAATGATGCACTAGCCTTCAGAATCGACAATATAATGTGGTTTGTCTCTTAACAAGTCCTGTTTGTTGAATCTGCCCACTGCATGTGGTGAATTTCAAAGGCGTATTGCTTCTCTCCCTTAAAACAATAAAACCTTTACCTGCAATCTTCTTCTCTTTAGGTATTTCATGCTGACCACTACCAGTCTTTTGAGTCGTCTTTGAGTGTCCTGCTGAGTTAAGGGTATATCTCTTTATCCTGACTCCATGTTATTTTGTGTGTGTGGGCTGATCTCCGGGCTCTTTTAATCATTAACACGCTGGCATTTCTTATTTTAACTCTCACGGCTTGTGTTCTGACTGCTCTTCTATGCGCAGGTCCTTTTGAAAAGCTTTCCCTTCCTCTCCCACACTTCACAGTCCTATTGAAGAAAGTGCTCCAACTAAAGGGGAAAGATTTGAGGTGCAGTGCATTTTCTAACCCTTCTTCCAACACAGGGTCGCGGAGGAGCTGGAGCCCATCCCAGCAGGCAACGGGCACAAGGCAGGGTACACCCTGGACAGGACACCAGTCCATCACCGGGCGCATAGAGACAAACACAGACGCACACACAATCACACCTAAGGCCACTTTTTGCAAAAGGAAAACATAACCTACTGCGCCATACTGGACTGTGGGAAGAAACCAGAGCACCTGGATGAAACCCACACAAACTTGGGGAGAACATGCAAACTCCACACAGACTGTTTCAATCAAATGAGCAGAAAGGTGGGCTTCCTTCCAGCTTGCTGCACCTGTATGTGTGGAGCTCGTATATTCTCCCTGTTTTCTAGTTCAAGTTTCAAGTTAGGTTTGATTGAACAGTCCAACCTATCCAAACGGTTTGATGTTTTAAGAGTATTTAATTTTTTAGTATTTTATTTCCAGTACAGTCAGCTTGGCTTTGAGACTATAATAGAACCAAATGAGCTAAATTAATTGAATGTTTCCTCTCATTAATGACTGATTTCTGATATTGTGTCACATTTAATGTGTTCACCTTTCTGCCGCCCAACATGGGGTGTTTCGCTGCGGCACTTACTGTGCGTGTTTTACAAACTGAATTGTGTTTCTACCATTTTTTAGTCGTCAAGACATGACGTCTTCAAAATTCAACTGAGTAAATAAAGTTTAAAAAAAAAACTTTGAGGTGCTGGGTTTTGAGTTAGATCCTGCATGTTCGTGCTTTCTTTTTATCTGTTCACCGGCGTGGTGCAATATTCTGCCTGTGCCCTCCTGTTGCGGCATGATCGCAATTCTAATGATCGTTAACGCGGAAGCATGCTAATTAATCCGAGGGGGCTCCCTCGCGGAGACAAAGCAGTGGGAAACACGAGCTTCTCTCAGCGAAGCCTCGCATCCGCCGGCATCAGCCTCCTGGAGCTGTTGCCCCGGCAACTAGCTGCCCCGCTGCAGGGACAACGGCGCTGAAGCTGGCCGACAGAGCCGCTACTGTCCCGACTCCCGCCCCATCAAAACACTCGCCACGTCCTCACATCCTGACATAATCTCACCCGGCCAGCGTCCAGCGCTGAAAAATAAAATCTCTTTTTTTTGTTTCTCTCTCTCTCCCCAGAGCTGACGCAGTACTGCCGGTGTCCTTACTGTACATTGACATTCCCACAACACTACCGCGGCAGGGAGCGCCCAGCGTACGCGTTTCATTTTAATGATAATTAGCACGTCTTTAGCACTCATGGAGAACCGACGCCAAAAAAAAAAAAACAGGCTTTTCTCCCACTTAAGAGTCCACGCTTTCTAAAGACCTTCTTCTCTGGCGTGCACAGCTTCAAGGGATGAAACTAAAAAGCAACACCGATGAATGCATGAATGTATGATGAATGTATATCATCTTTTAATATGGTTAACTCAAGTATTCGAGCACTAAGAAAATCGTTTACATGAATTCGTTTGGACTGTGTTTTTAATATTTATTTCATTCTGGAACGTCTGAAAACCAAAGACTATAACGGACTGTAAATCATACCACGCTGTCAACAACGAGGGATGAATTGTTTTTTTTTTTGATCAGGCACTGCTTTGCGTAAAACGGACACATTGATTTGCGCACACACATTGAAAGACACGACGCCTCCAGTTTAAGTCATACAGTACCTCCAGACCTTGAAAACCCAATAAAACATCACATGCCTGCAAAGACAGTTTATACTTTAACACTAATAATTAAGGTTCTTTTACGGACACAGTCGGATTTCTCTCTAGTCTGTAAGACTGTGTTTTAAGGTGGCTTGGACCAGGAGAAATTTCACAGCCAACACACAGCAGCAGGAAACCGTCAGCATATTTGCTTGACTGTATCCCTGCAGGAGAACTATTTAACGCGCTCTTAATTCAACAGGTGCTTTTACACACCATTCCCATCCGCTCCAATCACTTCAACAGACTCTGGGGAGGCAGTTTAGGGGAGGCAGCGTTGAACATGTTGATATCTGCGAGCTCACAAGTTTTTAGTCTTTTAATAGAACGAGACCCTTACATAACATTACTATAGAGTTAGCCGTCTTTTGTATCTTCGCGTCCTTAGTCTGTTACTATAGTTCACAGAGCCTGTTTGCCAGCATCACATTTCAAGAGGTCGAACAGCGCATCATAAGTCTTTCCAGCTGTATGTTCCTGCCTGCAGTCTTCGGGCGCCCCTGCCTGCCTTGCTTACCTGCAGCCCACGGCGTCTCAAAATGTTTGGCTCATCCATGGCGAGTGGGGAAGAGCTGCTGCTTTCCTGCCCAGTTCAGCCCATACTGGGACCCGCTCTCCACGGGCGCTGGGGGCAGTCAGCCTGCGCTCGCCGCTCGCACCGTGACGAAAGGCTGCCTCTCTCCTCTCCCCATTCACAGGCTTCCCGAGTCAGCTGACCTGGGAGAGCTTCTGAATGAACTCACTCTGGCCGCTGGGCTTCCACTCGGACAGGGCACGAAGGGTAGGGTTAAGCCCCGACTCCTGCAGATGGACGGCAGAGAGAGCATGGCAGAACACGAAGGGTCAATGATATTTCATTTGATCACCCAACGCATCTTTGTATGACGAAAAGTCCCGTTAATTAACCCTCTTAGTTAACCGACAGATCCGTGAGGATTATTTTTAATCTCTCCTCACGGCAGTGTTTTGAGATATGGAGTTTAATTAATAAGCGTTCATTTTGAGGCTCATCAAGGTATGTGCACATTGATATATGAAAGAGTGCATCCTGGAGGGATTAGCTTTGAAGCTCCCGGTGCACGGGTGAAAAATGAAAGCTGGAAACCCAATCAAGCAATGCTCTTATATAACGTTGCTGCCACCACGGATAAAATCAGTAAGTTAAAAAGGGTCACCGGCTTAAGAGCAGACAGGCTTGCTGTGAATAATTTGATTTTATTTTTGAAGGGAAACGAAATTAGAAACTATAAGTCATTGCATTTACAGGAAGTGTGCCTGTGCTCTGCTTCCCAGTGCCTTACTCAAGGGATCAGGGAGCAGAACAAGGCCTCTTGGTCACTTCGATTCACGCTAACCCCCTTTAAAGCCCACAGCTCCTCTCCGTCAGGGAGCTGTGATGCTCGGTTCCTTCCAATCTCCGGGCGCAGAAGCCCTCTGGCCATCATGTGGACGCGATCTCAGTTACCGCCAGACTCGAAGTGGCACCAGAATTTTTCCCACAATGCCCGACTCTCATGGTGCACAACACGGTCATTGATCCGGCTGCCCCAGCCGCGCAGCTTTGTTCTATCGCTCCGTTGGTAAACAGCGCTGCTCCAAGTCCCTGCTCACAATGTCCCAGTGTTTTCGAAAGCCAGAAGAAAAAAACAACACATTTTTCTCCCCTTTTGGATCTGAAAGCCAAGCTGTACGCATCAAACAAATTTTGTTTAAAGATACCAGACTTGCGCAATTCCTTTCTTCAAGCACAGCAAAATATACCGTCCGTACCAGTAATACGTGCATCTCGGGCTGTCTCAGTGTAGCAGTGCTACACAATCTAAATCTGTTTTGTATCGCTTCTCTCCTTTTTTAGCCTTGTGTACTTGTACTGGCACACTTTGGCTGCACACTGGTGGAGGTGGAGGGGAGTCCCCATTACCTGTAAAGCGCTTTGAGTGGAGTGTCCAGAAAAGTGTTCTATGAGTGTAATTAATTATTATAATTATTACTCTCTGCTTATCCCCTGTGATCACCTGAACAGTCCTCGTAGAAGTCCCAGAGATCACACTTTCCCTCTCTTAGCCCGTGCCTTGCTGTAGGCCACCAGGGCATGGGAGAGTAAGGGAGGTGTGATGGAGCAGGAGGCCCAGGGACAGCCAAGACAGAGACGAGGAAGACGCGAGTGAGGCAGCCGATGGACTGCGCTGATGGTTTTTGTGGAGTGCAGGGGGTAACAGCACAGGAGACAATCCAGACCTGGGCTTTGTGCATGTTTGTGACTTGAGAGGGCTTGTAGGATATGTGTTGTTGTCTGTGGCACTGACAGAGCGAAATGGGACTGTGCAGTGCACAAAGAACGCTCCCTGGGATCATCAAATTATCTTTTCCCGTCTTGCAGGGGACTTTAATGTTCATTGGCTTTTTTTGTTAGGAGCGCATGGATACTTTTAATCCTATAGAATTACTCTGCGGGTCTTGGTGTGTGCAATGGATGAGAAGGCTTCAAGCACCTTTACAGTAGCTGTCTGGTGTAGTCGACTACCGGACCTGGAAGTGGTCACTACTATGACACATACGAATCCAACAATGACTCCTCTTCGGGGTTTCTTTGACATTTGCAGGTTAATCCTGTTAAAGGTCATCAACAATGCACGTCGTCGGCAGTTCACGGTTGTTGTCTTTTGTTTGTCGTTTTGTCAGAAGCTCTTACTGCAAAGTACTGCTCTGACAGCAATGATTAAGATCAGTTCTGTTTCAGAAGCCACTGCAGCAGAAAAGCCTCTCTGGGAGAATATTTATCTGCGAGGCATGTAGGACAGGATCCAGTCATGCAAAATTAGGAAGAGCTGGAAAAGTATTCAGCGGTGAATTATCACGTCAAAGCATGCTGGCTTCCAAAGTAAAACAAAATATTTCCTTTTCAAAGACCCATTAAACAAAATCAGGCAGACGCTAATGGTCTACCTTATTACTACAGTCTCTACAGGGACTGCTGGGGTGCGTTATAGTCTGAGATACTTGGCATGAAGTAATGGTAGGGCAATGAACAAAGGATCCCTAATTACTAATTTATTTTTCCAAAACAACTTATATGGGCATCATCTTACACTGTTGGGTATTTTATTAGAGCAATTAAGGTGAAGCATCTTGCTTCGGGATGCAACAGGAATGTCACACCTGTGATTTGAATCCACATCCTTTCAGCTTCAAGGAAGAACCTGAACCACTAATCCACATATCTGGCCAGAAAAAATCAACTCTGCTAGACCCAAAGAAAGAGTAGAGAATTCGACAGTTAGTCAGCATCCAGGAGAGCTCATTGCATATGCTCTGCAGTTGAGCAAACATTTTCCACAAGCTACTTTTAACAGCACAAACTGACACAAATGCAACACCAATAAATCAGGCCGGTTCCATTCTCCTGCCCCGTTGTAAGGGGGGGACTGAACGGCGTCGTGTCCCTGAAAAAATAAGGCGCTATATCTCGGAAACAAAAGCTAATTTCAACGGCACAAATCAGCACAGACGCAGCACTAATGAAGGCACTGGGTTCAATCCTTTGTGCTGTCTGAAGAGGGGCCAACATCACAGAGCTGTCTTCTGCCTGAGGAATAGGGGGGGGATACATGCTTGGTAAGGTCTTGTAAACCAGACTGAATTCTAGGCTGAGGGGTGGGGATATTGAGCAATTTCATTTCCCACATTTGTGTTTCTCCTGTATTTTCTTATGTAGAAAGAAGCTGTTTTCAGATAAACCGTTCTGCGCTGGAATTTTTAATTGCTTTATTATTCTATACACTGTATGAGAATAAAGGAATCCACATGGGACATTGAGTACGCCACAGGTCTCTAGCCCTGGTCCTGGACAGCTCCAGTTCAGCAGGTGTTGTAAATAATCAATCATAAATTTGGCCTGCAACAGTTTAACTATCATCAACTCTAGAAGTGGTGTGTTCAGTTAAAAAATTAGAGATCATTAGAAAAAAAATTAGAATGGCCCACAAGGAGCAGTGTTTTCTTCATTGAAACATTACTTGCTTAACTGATTAATTGCTTAAACAAGTCTTGCTGATCTTTAAATAGGTGGTTTAAAATAACCTATAAGAGTTACAGAACTGGGGCTCTCTAGGACCACAGTTTGTGTATACAATATGTGCCATTAGATACTGAGTATACAGTACTCAACACTGACCTGTGAGTAAGCAGTACTCAACACTGACCTGTGAGTATACAGTACTCAACACTGACCTGTGAGTAAGCAGTATTCAACACTGACCTGTGAGCATACAGTACTCAACACTGACCTGTGAGTATCATGTACCTACATTCAGTGTGTATTTATTTTTTTGAATGGGTGAGGAGATTGCAGTGGTTTTGGTGTACAAATCAGATAGAAATGAAAATTGACTGCAGAGAGCCTATGAAGAGGAAGCAGGTTCAGCTGCATTTCATGGTCCTGGCTCAGGGCCCTTCACAAAGCTTCAGCTCTGACGGGCTGTCTAAATATGTTTGAGCACGGATGTTACTGCAAACCACGAAAAGGTAGCTGGTGTGAAAGCAAAAGGAAACAGACGAGACCTACAGAAGCTTTGAAAGCTGCGAGTTCATGCTTGAAATGTTTTCTACTGTGTCTGCTGTTGGCGAAGTCTGAAGTGTATTCAAGCTCGAATTACAGTCCCCTGACCTCCTTCTCAAAGGAAAGTTTTGAAAGAGCTGAGCATCACCCTCATCAGATGCAAACAAAGCAGGGCACAGTTCATCTTATGTATCGAAACTAATATTAGACGCCTTCGTTAAAAACAGCAGACTTTTTGCACTGCAACTATATACACTGGTATGGCGCTGTAGGGACCAGAGGTCACAGTGCAGTTTAGTGTAGTTTTGAAATAAATGTCCCCTGGAGAGCAAAGCAGACATACCTTTGCCTCCTCTGCTCTGAAAAAAAGGACATTTTATAAACCAGGCAGAGCCCAGCTCCTCCTCTTGTGTAACCCTAAATGTCATATTTAGGACAAGGACACAACGTATAAATGCACACTGTAAAAGGGCACACGTGGTATGGGAATGTTATTAAACACTAACACAGAAAGAATATTCTGATGTCCAGTTGACTGAAAGTGTTGCACACTCTTTCTAGCGAGGTGAAGAGGTAACAATCGTCACTACCAGCTATGAACAGCAGGTGTGCTGCCTGCTTTCATAATAAAAGGGATCTGTAACTGGATTCTCATCAGTCCTGACTCCTCAGCTTGCAGTCAGGAATGGCTGTTCAATCTTGTGTGTTTTATAGTTTATTAATAACATTTATAGTAGCAGTGATAGTGAAAGAAACCAATACCGCGTGTTACAGTTACTTGTACATACTCTTATTAACTCTAACCACTTTGTTAACCACTGTCAAAAATGGGAGGTGGGGGGTTCTGTATTTTACGCTTAGGATGCACAGAGCATGTCTCTTCTTCAGGTCTTTCAGGTCTCCGCCAATATGGGCATTTTCCTGTTTCTGCAGGAGTAGGTGAGTAGAGGCTGATAAAGTTGAAAGAGGTTCCTGAACAAGAGCAGTGTGAAAGATCACATTCTGCACCGAGGACCAGCCTTGAAACAGATCCAAGTTCTGGTACATCTGGTGTATGTACAACACATGTGTCTGAATCCTTCCTGCCTCAAATCATTTTTTTGATAAAGGTCGCTGAACTGTGCGACTGAAGCTAACCGCCTGTCTTGGTCTCACTGCTGCAGTTCCAGAGAATTCAGGTGTGCAGCCTAGCTCATAAAGCTGCCACAGCAGTTGTGTTCTATTTCTCATTCATGAGTGTTTGCAGAGGCTTTCTGTGTTTCAGTGCTCTGATGTCCTATGAATCAGGTCACAAGAAAAATCAACATGTTTCATGCATACCTCACCTAATTTCACCACAGTCTACAGTACCTACCGGACAAACGGGTTGGCAGTAAATGTATCCATGCATTTGGGGTAAAACTTTCTACGTCCCCTTATACTGTTCAATGCTAATAAATTCACTTCAGCGCAACAGGACAAGAGGCATCAACCTGATCACAATGAATGTCTCTCTGTAGCTTTTCTCTGTTTCTCTGTAGTTGGTGGTTGTTGTTTCCCCTAGTTTTGGTGACTCAAACACCATTCATTCCTACCACAGCACCTCAAAAAATAAAAAGCCAGCTGTATAATTAAGAAACAATACACCGCAAACAAATTAAAAGCTACAAAAACCTACTAGAATCAGGTGCAGAGTTGGAATATGGTCAGAATTAAGATGCTGTTACTAAAATGCTATTCGTTTTCAGCAGAAAAAAAAATCGGAATTCTTTTTCAGAATTGCTGATTGTAAGATACAGTTACAATTGCCACAAACGAAAAAGCTGAAAGGTACAGATGAACAATAAAACTTGGTGTTTGTTTTCGGAAACGGGCAAGTCGGAATTTAGGGATGTAAGACTGAGGTAGGGAGATTTTGCAGTGCTTTGTAATGTCACACTGAAGCTGTAAATCTATTTACTAGAAGTGAAACTTAAGTAAGCCGCCAGATTTACTGATTTTATTTTGACTTTCCTACTTGCCTTCTGCTTTAAGACTGAAACTCTTTCACATGACGGAAGCACAGTAATTGACTTTAGTTTCTAGCATGCTTAAAACATTAAAGGTTTTTTACCGGCTCCAGAAAACAGGGGTGGTTCTAGCACTCACATTCAGGATAAAGTGAAGACACCCCCCTACCCTCCACCCCTCTCTGCAGAGACTTCTCCCCCTGGAAACCACCCAAGCTCACCTCACTCCCCCCTCCCCCCCAGCTGGCAGAAGGCTGAGGTGCATCTGATCAGGGCACCAGGGCAGGCGTGACAGTGACAATCTGTCCTTGGGCCAGCATGTTGCCAACGTCCGGGTGTGTAAAAGCGATGCAATCACAGGCTGGCAGATCTTTTGGAAGCGGGTTTCAACAATGGATCATTAAAAAAATGCACTTTGCAATAAAGGATACCCCAAAACCAGGACACTTGGACAGCAGTTACATGTTAAAGGTGGCAAAAAGAATAGAAGGTGATTCTCTGCTTTGCTGAATCACCACCTGGGTGTCATCCTGTGCATTCATTGTGTTTCTAGTTACATTCATTGTGTCTCTAATTACATTCATTGTGTCTCTAATTACCCACAGATGAATTGGTGAAATACTGGATATGACACACAAGCTTTCCTAAATTTCCCTCTCCATTTTTTAATTCTAATCAGTCTCATATACCACCCACCTCTTTTTTCAGTGTTTTCTGTGGTTTTAAACAGTGTGTGGTGAGCCTGTGTGAAACGGCTACAGTGCATCTGCTTCAAAGAGGTAACTACGCTGCTCTCTGTACGCGGGCACATGCAGATCCATGGCTGGGGCTCCATTCTGAAGAGTTCTGACATCAGGCTGTGTGAGAGAAACTCCGCGTCAACGTGAGGTGTTACTGTTTTCTCTCAGTGCCAAACGAACAATTCACCGCACAGACAGGATGCATACCTGATCCATAAAGAAGATAATAGTAATCACGTTAGGGAAAAGAACAAAGCTTCAAACCTTGTATACTCTTTCAGAGCCTTACATTCTGGTACTGGATACATCCTATATGTATCCAGGATTGTTTCATCCTACAGGACTTTGGTTGTCCAGTAGGAGTCCATGTGCACAATGTTTCACCCATGAGAAATTTCCATTCTGTAAATGAGGCACAGTTGCAGAAATCTCTCAAAATTGTTCCCCAGAGCAGTTCAGTCACATGCTAGCTGACCACAAGCATGTTTAATAATGACATTACCACATATTCACAAGGTACCTTCTTCATTTTGTGTGCTGTTTTTAGCTCTTTTGGTTTGCACGACCATTGACAGAACGTCACAGCGCCCAGGCTGCAGCCCCTGTTTAAGAAACGGAGTTGACTTGCAGAGCAGGAAAGTGGGCCACGCTTGATAGCAACAGGGGGATTTAAAAGCTAGCTCTGGCACCTTTTGTCCCTCAACCAATGACTTTAACAGAAATTTTCAAGAACAGAAGCAAGCCAGTTAGGAAATAGTATGTGTGCTGGGATCTCATAAATACATCCAGTCCTGCTGATTGGATAGCTTATCTGCTTGTCACCAACCTGTCTCCTCCTCCAGCCCCCATCCACAGAAGTGTGGTCTGTGGTTTAACAAGACTCGCAACACTCTACCTGTGCAGTGTTCTTCTGGTAAGAATGAGAACGCAGTGACATTATTCATCATTGCAAAGGTCCCTTTTACCAGAAAGGCAAGTGAAACACGCCTGAAGGTAGTTTTGCTTTCACTCACAGGCAGCTGAGTTCTCTGGCATGGCAGGGACCAAGCGCCTTTCTCTCTTCCCCTTGGCCATCTTCAGGGCGTCCGCCTGCCCTCCCGAAGCTGAGAGGGCGATGAGGGCAGCGATCGTGTTCACGTTGCTGGCTGTGGTCGTGGTGGAAGGTAAGATAAGGCTGTTCGCTCCCAGCGTGTGGCCATACATCTCAGTCACTTCACTCTGTCGGTTGTGTCAGGTAGATGCTGTTATCTTGCGATCGGTGGCGGCGCCTGCTGTGATAACCAAAAAGTCAGATAAAGCCTGTGTGAAGAACAAGAAAAAGTGTTCTGGGGGGACTTTGGTAGTAAATGTTTGTACAAAAACACAACGGGGAAAAGCTGCCGCTACACATTTCCAGCCTGACCATCAATAATGACAGAAGACAGAGCCGTGAAGACAAGATCACAGTCAGCCCTGGCGATCAGGAGGATGTGGCAGAGGTGGTCCCGAATTTTCTGATCCCTAGTGTCAAGCATAGTGTCCTGGTGTTGCCATTGTCAGAGAATCTCAACATCTTCCATCAAATGACTTTCCAAGAAGCTGACTCACGTTCCACCCACAGAAGAGATGCAAGAGTAGGAAGCTGGAGATTTAGCAGTTGGTTGATTTCTACCACATTATTTTTAGCAATAGACTTTCCCAACGATACGTTGAACTGACCTTTCACACTGTGTGGGTAAGGGAATAAGTATGGTACTGCGGAGAGGTAATTAACGAGCAGCAAGTCGGCCATCTTTACCTGCGGACTCAGTGTGTCAGTGATTCAAGACCCCCCGTGAAAACGCTTCTTGATGGATTCTGCAATAATAATGGGATTCTAATTAAAAATATGCGGGAGATTAAAGCCTATGTTTGCACAAGAGAAAAACGGTCGTGCTGTGCTGTGCTTTCGTTAGCTGGTGTCTTATATGTAGTGGAAATGTACTGGAAGACACGGATATACGACGGCTGCGTATTTTGTCAATCAATACTTGAAATGATATGACCTAAACCAACTCTTTTTGAAAAAGCAGGAGGGCTGCTTCAAACTGCATCATTAATACATTTTTAAAATCCATCATTTCCAACACAGTGTCCCTGAGTGGGAAAGTCTCGCCTGTGCTGCAGGCGGGATCGAAAGCCTTTTTTAAAAACTAAATTACTGTATAAGACAAAAATCCATACATACAGAAAGAGCTGTGCTTTCGTCAGAGTCTCTGTGAAATGCACTTTGGTTGTCAAACCCAGCAAATTTCCCAAAGGAAACTTTATCTACCCAGATTATAAATTATTTTATATCACTTAATGGCACAAACCCAGCTTTTCCCAATATTGAATGTTATTCCCTACCTCTTCCCACAGGAAAGAAGAGTTCTGAACCTCATAAGTGCAAGGCAGTCATAAGGAGCCCCACAGAAAATGCAACAGGTACTTTCCTTTTAAAAACCTCAGCATCACGGCATCGCTCACTCAAAACACTTCTACATTTTCAGGCACATGAAAAGCTGGTATCATACTTCATATATCATATACGTATACATCATATAATAGTTCAGGTGGGTAGCTGCGTCAGCATGCGTAGTCTGCAAAGGAACAAGTAATAGGTTTATTCCATGCTGAAAAAAAGAAGAAAGAGAACACAACGTTTCGGCCGTGGAGCCTTCTTCAGGTGTGAGCACCTGAAGAAGGCTCCACGGCCGAAACGTTGTGTTCTCTTTCTTCTTTTTTTCAGCATGGAATAAACCTATTACTTGTTCCTTTACATCATATAATACTGCAAATCTTAGTAAGGTAATGATGAGAAAACACAGAAGTCACCAAGGAGTTCAATGAGTAGAATGAGTAATAAATGGATTAATAATGCAAATGGTTCGTAAATCTGCCCTTGGTTATACATAACAGATAAGAGCTGACTTCCTTTGAGGTGTTAAATCTAGAGTATTGTTAAAATGTGGGTACAAATTACTGATAGTATAGTCACTGGAACTTGCTCAGCTGGTCAGGTAGCCTCTTTTCTTGGGAGTAGGTGGTGGGGGCAGCTAGCTACCTTCCTCATGGGGATCAGACAGGGATCCTTAGCTGTTCAAACCACCTGAGGCACCTCAGCTCCTGAAGTATCATATGACTGCTTTCATTGTGCACACATATGAGCTCTATTTTAGTGTGCAGGACCCAAGTATGAAGCTTTAGACAGCGATGCCTGCTGTGTGCTTCCTGCTGCATCTGTCATTTAGTAACATATCTTGGATGCCAGTTGGGAGAATCTCAGTCACTGTCATTGACGTTCTTTAAACTCCCCCACCCTGGTGTCTCTGTCTGCCAAGGAGACTCACTCGAGGCTCCATCTGACCTGCACTGCTACAAGAAGACCACGGATCCCAATGCGGACTTCACCTGCAAGTGGACACCTGGGATGTCCGCTGTGAATGCCACATACATCCTGCATTACTGGTGGGTTAACAGCACCTCTTCCTCCAGGAAGTGCTGTTGATGGACTTTGACATCGGAAAAGAATAACAGACATCCCAGCTGTCACTCCTCAGTGTTTGTGGATGTGGTGGATGTATTTAGGCAATTCATCCATTTTCTTACCACTTCATCCATTTCAGGGTCACGCAGACACGCACACTCACACCAGGGCCAGTTTTCCCAGAAGCCAATTAGCCAACCAGAATGTCTTTGGACTGTGGGAGGAAACCAAAGAGAACATGGGGAGACCATGCAAACTTCACGCAGACAGCAGCCTGGGACTGGAACTGAACCCAGGGCCCCAGGGCTTTTTTAGCCCTGCCACTCATTAGTTTATGTTTGACAAAATATTTTAGCAGGGTTATCATGAGATTACCGAAAGAGTGTGGTTTAGTTATGTCAAACACATTATTTTAGGTGCTAACAAGCGAGCATCGCAACAGCATTTTGCTAATGTTGTATTTGGAATGGGACACCACTGCGCAAAATGTCTGGACAATGTCCCACTAAATTACCGTGTTTCGGCTCTTTTGTAAATGTTACCGATGTGCACAGTGTTGGTTAGCAGGCATTCTCCTCTTCACTGTAGCTAATGCACTCTTGCAAGTGAGCTCCAGACATTTTGACTAAAAATGACTCTTTTCTCTTTTATCCTCACTTGTCTACATGAAACATCATCTATCAGGTGTTAGGCCAGTCTTGAATTTGATCTCAATCATTTTGAATTTCATTTTCTGCTTCAAGTGTTTGCCAATCCTCCTAACTTGGTATCATCTACAAATCTGGTCTAGTCTATTAACTATCCCACAATCTAGATAATTTACTTACAGTAAACTAGGAAGAGCACAGTACAGACCTAGTCCAGATCCACGTGGTACACCACTGATTATATCCGCCCAATTTGAGCACTCACTCATTCACTATGTAGTATGTACACTCTTTTGTCAATTCAGCCACAAGCTTTTCCCTGAACGCCTTCTCCCTGCAATCTGAGAATTAATATTTAATGAAGAACTTTATCAAAAGACTTCTGGAAAAAAAATCTGTCTAACATCACAATATTCTTCTAACATAACAATACTGTAAGTTGACATCCTTTCTAATTTGATGATCTTAACCTAGTAGAATGCCATTGCTTTCTTATGGATAGCTTGTGATATACATTTTGCTCACCAAATCTTACAAAACTGTTGGGTCTGTTCCAGTGTCCTGAACAAAATGGAGGACTGCCACAGCTTTGATGCTGGCCTCTCCCATTCCTGCTTCCTGAATAGGGATGGCCT
Organism: Lepisosteus oculatus; assembly: GCF_040954835.1. Taxonomy (NCBI): domain Eukaryota; kingdom Metazoa; phylum Chordata; class Actinopteri; order Semionotiformes; family Lepisosteidae; genus Lepisosteus; species Lepisosteus oculatus. The sequence goes on along the minus strand of NC_090724.1, from coordinate 2,679,724 downwards.
ACACACTAGAATGGGAATTGGGATGTGGGTGGAAGCCCACCAAGGATACAGAACCTACAAGTCTCCTGTGTTTTCCGTGGTTCTGATCCATTCAAGTGAGTTGCACTGCCTCTGGTTTTGATTTCCTGCCCTCATATTTCAGTGATAAGGATCTGGGCTCTTTGCTCTAAAAAGTTGATGGCGCTCTGGGTTACAGGTTGGTGTGGAGTTATTTAATTAGAGTTTAATTGTTATTTATTTAATTGAATTAAAGGAAGGATCAGTCATACGTAATTTGAATGTGGCCCTTATGTGACAAGTTTATGTACCTTCACAGATCGTTAGGACACTATAGCAACATTAATACTGATTTATTACTATTATTCCAATACGTCAGTTATCACAATAATACTCAACAGCTGGCACACTAGAGGGGACACCATGTTTTAGGGTTAGTACTGGGGTTAGGGTTAAGAGTAAGGGTGAGACTGGGTTTTGGGTTAAGCACATAGCCAGTTGAATACGTACATGCTCTGGAAGACAGGGTTCAAAGAATCAAATGAATGGCTTTCTCGCACCATGTGCAGCCCCTGTGAAGGTCTTACGCTGACTACATAAAACCCCAAACATGGAATATGCCATTTAAATTGGCTGGAAGGTAAACTTTAACGGAAGGACCATTAAAAAATTATCCTATATGAACACAATAAGGAATGAAATATAGAACTGAATTAGAGATTTTAATAGAAACTCTTCCATGTGTGTAGAAATGAATTCCCTTGTGACTTTCTGTCCCGCTCATGACAGCCAAGTACGATCCCCCGCAGATTGAGAAGATGTCGAGGTCTTCGGGGGGCCTCGTCTTGAAATGGAGGAAACAAGTGGGAGAAGACAAAGGCTCAATGAATGAGATCCAGTTCAGACAACTGGGAGAACTGGAATGGAGCAGTGTAAGTCCGCCCCGCCACTGGCCTGGATAAGCCATCAATGGCAACACAATGTCATGACATTAACATGGACAAAGTGCACAAATACTTTTTCTTGGTGTAAAGGGACACAGTAATGCTCTTACCCACAGCATTACAAACATGGTGAATTTACCACGTATGAAACATGAGCTGAAAGAATGAGAAATTTAATTTTTCTCCTTTATAGTAACACAGGATCCTCTTAATCAATTTAATTGAAAAGGCGAAAACATTTGTGCAGCAACACAAAGAGAAACATACAATAGCTTTGTTCTTTTACTCATGACCTTGAAGTATATTTATCAGGCCTGGGTCATTCATGCATATATATATATCTTTTTATTACTTTTTAGATTATGTGCAATACTTCAGATGGCAAACATACTGAAGGTAAGACTCTGGATTCCTCTCTTGTTATTTAAAATATTCACCTTAGCACAGATGAAAGTTAGTTATTATTTAGAAAATTACATAAAAAGGACATATGGCTGAATCCAATCCAAAATGCTAAAAGGAAGGAAAATTAGTCCATAATAGACACATACTGTGAGTGAAAGCTTACAACATTTTTAAATAATGTGCCAACATTTTTAAATCAGCGAAGGACCTGAAATAGAGTTAGCATTAGCCACCACAAACATGTATCTACTGTACATTAACTAGTCTGTTTTAAGCCAGCAAAGGTCATAAAAGCTCATACAGACAGTCTAACAAAGTGTTTATAACGCATCAATGCGTGCAAGTTGTGTAACCTACTGCATGTTGTGGTTTGAGCTTCGCAAACTCAGCAAGATCTCTGTTCACCTCAGAAGTCGAAATGTGCTCCTGCCTAGAATGCTCATCTTCGGAACTGCTTATCTCTGTGGCTTTGGGTTTCGAAGAAAAAAAAGTCTGAACATTGTGAAGAAAATTAAATAAAAATTGACACACACAGCTGTTTACCATAATTGCTATTGAAAAGAATTTCAGAACTGTTGAACTGTTCCTGTTATGCAAAACAACTGCGTCTTGATCAATTATCGTGTTAAAGTTTACTTGTAATATTTCCCCATGATGGAAATTCATAAAATAAAAGAGAACATGATAAAAAGAGAACACACAGTCTTTCCTCCTGACTTCATTCTTTACAAGTCAACAGAATGTGAAAATATAATAAGATTTCATGATATAGCTTTGACTAAGAAAGACAAACCCACATGTCCTGTTGTTGCCCTGACCTACATTAATTAGAGTCACTGCCTTTCCTTCCTGCATTTATAACACTATGTCCCTCAGATACATTCACTCACCACAGCAGCCCTTTGCTTGCTCCAGTGACCGGAGGGATCCGTCTCTTTATGTCAGTATGTTGAAGGAAAACGACACAGTGGCACAGTATTTAGTATTGCTGCCTCACAATCCTAGGGCCCTGTTCAATTCCCGGGGTGCTGTCTGGGTACAGATTGTATGTTTCCCTCAGACTGTTTCTCCAATTTTATCTGGTTGCTCTGGTTTCTTCCCAGTGTCCGAAGACATGCTGGTAGGTTAATTAGGTTAACTGGCTCCTGGGAAAACTGAACATGGTGTGACTGGTGTGAATGGGTACACATTCCACTTGTTTCTGTTGTTTTTCCTTTTTTGTGCTCTTATAATAAAATATAGTTGTTGATCTCAAAAAAGGCAAAACCCTTTCTTTGCAGAGAAATGCACTCTGACACTGCACAATCTGACTGTGTATGAAGTCCGTGTGAGACGCACTAGCAAAGTGATCAACTGGAGCGAGTGGAGCCGAACCGAGATTGTCCCAGCAGGTAAGCCCCCGGGGTGTTTGTGTTTGTGGTGATACAGCAGGAAAACATATTATTGTGACTGCAGCACTACCGCCTCCTAGTCTAACTTGTCAGGTCTCAGAAGCTGAGCAAGGCTGGGCCTGCCCAACACTGTGAACTGAGACCTCCAGGCATAACTGCTGCTGTCAGTGGTGTTGTGGGACCAGCAGGTGGCGCTCTTATCCAAAAACAGAATGTCCAGAATGTGAGCCGCCTCACAATCTTAACCGTTCTCCTCCTTCCTGCTCGCAGAAATTCACAAGGAGCCTCAGGTGAACATGACTGTGGGCAAACTGCTCAAAGGCGTCCGCAAACTGAGGTTGTCCTTGGAGGTAAGCGAGTGCTCCGAGACAGCCAGAGACACTTCTTATGCGTTCAGGTTTTTGTCAGCCTCTTCAGTTTTACATCTGGACAAATGTAGACTTTACAGTGGAAGCCTATTTCCACAAATCTGCTGTGGAGGTCAATGTCAATTTTCTGTCTAAGGCTGATGAATTTTGAGATAAAACCAAAAGCAAACTGTAGGTCCTTCAGGATGCCAAACATATCCTTAAGGGCTGAGTGGGAAATCCATCTGTACCTTAGAGGTTTTAGATCGAATTTTCTATTCCAAATCCTATCCCGAATCCAAAGGAGTTTCTGATTTTCACCTCACCTTCCCTCTTAGTTTCTTAATTGAACTAGTGATGATTGATTAACACATCAATTGTTCATACTGAACTCATGTCAAATCAGAATATACCCAGGACATCTTCCTTGTTATTCACTTTGCTCAGCACCCAACTATGCTCTAATCTAATTTTATACTCATATTACATACCCAAATAGTGTGTTCAGCTTTGCATTTTCTCATGCAACAAACTTAGTGCCAAAGCAGCATTTAATTTAGTTTATTTTTTCCTTTAGGTTCCGATTGCTCGTGCTCTACTGGGAAATGTACAGTACAATCTAACGTTTCACAGCCCGCCATGTCAGGAGGATATTCCCACAATGACTCTTAACGCAACAAAGATAACAAAACCCATCTCTGGCTCAGAAGTGAAGGTGTCCATTGTAGCATTCAACAAAGTAGGGTCATCCCCGCCTAAACTGCTTAAAATTCCTGCTGTGGACCTTAAAGGTAAAAACAAAATCAAAATACCCAGGATGTCACTTGCACTGTAAGAATGAAAATGCACAAGTCTCAGTATAAGAAGTTCGAGCAGGGAGCTGTGTCAGCATGTGTAGGCCGCAAAGGAACAGGTAGAAGTTAATACCATGGTGAAAGGAAAAGAGAAGACAGTTAAAGTTTACACTGTGAAAAACACTGTTCTTTAACATACAGTAATTAAAGTAGTTTGTGTCAAAGTTTAAACATTTTCAAATTATTCAGGGTTAATAAGACTGAATTGAACATAACAGATTCACAGGGCCCACTCTTCCTGGGTCTTCTAAGGAATACTCTAAGAAATACTTTTGGCTTTGGTGATGTTATTAATATTAAGTATTAAAGTTGAGAATCAGAAATTCCCTGAAAAACTCGCAGGACTGTGTCTGATTTAACATGCCATTTAAACTTTTACGACAGTTTTTGGATAAAACACAGCTTTACATTTTCTCTTTACTCTATAATTGATGCTAGACATCATTTTTCAAATTACAGCCTAATTTAATCTGGAATACGGAATTAATTCATTCTCATTTATGAAACACATACAGTATGAAACACCTTTAAATATGACAGACTAGACCATATTACAAGACGTTCTTGAAAGTCTTTGCCGAAGAGAGCAGAGAGAAATAACTGTTAGCCACAGATATAGGTTACAGCTGTCATTCCTGTTCAGAATGCAAAACAATTTTATATTCCTTAGTATAGGTCTTATGCTCTGTGTTGCAGTAAAGCTGTTTTTCCTCTTGCAATTTACTGCCTGCTCCTTTTTTTCCCTATTTTAAAAAAGAAAGAATATGGAATCTGTGATTTTTCAAGCAATGCTGATACCTGTCCTCCTTCTTATCAGTCATAGATTTGTGTAGACAGACCTTGGTGTGGTATTATATTATAGTGTCCTGAAAGTTCAGGACGAACTAAAACCCTTCGTCTTTTCTTGTCCTGGACAGATCTCCATCCCTTTAGCTTCAAGAACCTCACCAAAAACATGAAATGGTGTGTGGAGTGGTACAAGGCGACAGCACCCCGAGAGAAGAGTCGGCATTTTATAACACGCACTCCAGTCGATTTTAAAGACATGATTAATAGCACAGGAGGTAACTACTTTAATGCACCTACTATTTTATCTTAACTTCATGTCTTCTGTGCAGTACACAGGAGTACGTGTTTCAATACCAGAGGAAAATTACGTGGGCTATAAAAAATTTTACTATTCCCTGCAGCAGTTGGCTGTGAGTTAATTAAAGGCAGCTTTAAAACCAGAAAAAAATACATTCAGAGAACGAATTCACTCTGCAACTGTCCTAATATCTTAACTCTAATATGGTGCAGCTGCCCCCTGGTATAACTTGTCCCTTGGCCAGGAGGCTGACCCTCAGCCTAACAGGTTGAGCCAAATATCGCTATACTGAAATAATCATTAATCATCCTTAAATCTAGCTGAGATGAGAAACACCTCATAACTAACTGACCCTCCTGTGTTTTATAAAGTATTCTCTTTTCTGCCGTCTACTGTAGGAGAAGCTGAAGACTTCAAGCTCTACTATTTCATTATTCACCAGCTGACCCACAGAGGCACGATGAAGACAAGAGGATGGTCTGAAGGATACCAGAAGGAAGGCAGTAAGTTATGGCTTGGCTTCCACCAGACACACATCTGTAGGACGTCCCATGCAAAATGCAGCAGGCAGCGTGTCCTCACGTGTGCACGCTGTTAAGAAACAGCCGACCTCCAAAAAAAAGTGTTTTTTCCCAACTCTGGCTCATCAGTAAGTTTAAGATGTGCATGTATTCATATTTTTAAATATAATTAGACAGGGCCCTGGGTTCAAGTCCTAGTTTGCTACCTGCATGTAAATGTTATGTTTCCCCATGTTTCCCTGGGTTTCCTCCCACAGTTCAGAGACATGCTGCTAGGTTTACTGGCTTCTGGGAAAATTGGTTTGTGTCTGTGCCCCAGCGCTGTGAGTCAGCAAAACTAACCACTGCGCCACTGTGCCGCCCACTCAAGAACAAAACAATTTCCTGGCACTTTTGTGAGGTGTCTGTTATTGTAAATACTGTAAGTTACTCTGTATTGGGTATGTATCTGTCTTACTTGTTGTGGATCCACAGTCCAGTCTTGTACTTTTCCTTTTATCCCACCATCCTGTGTCAAAGTTACAGAGCCTGTCTCACCCCTTGATTAAACTGAGGCTTCCTGGCCATCAACAAGAGCCCGGGGTGGAGTTTAGGGTATTGAACCTGGCACTCATGGTGCAGCAAGTCAGTCCTGTCTGAGTGTAGTAACCTTGAACGTGTGACTGTAACACAGCCTGCTGTTTGTCAATACAGTAGTAACTTTAGTAATAGAAATAGATGTGTATATAGTTTGCAGCACAAGAGCACTTCATTAAACAGACATTTTCTTCGCACCGCCTTTTCATGAGTTCCTGTGTTCACTCACAACACAGGCAAGCTTTCTGCGATGTCTCCACTGCATGCACCATTTTCAGTTTGACATTGTTTTAAAACATTTTGGTTGTGGTTTATCACAGCACCTAGGAGTAGCCCCAAGAAAGTCACAGTGCTCAATGTAACAGTGAACTCCGCCGTGGTGAAATGGGCCCCCATACCTGTTCCAGACCAGCAGGGCTTTCTACAGCACTATGTCATCTACATCACAGCCGGCAACCGCACCAGGGAAGGTAATAAAGAAGCACATGTTGCCCAGTTCTGGCTGTGTAATGTGATGATGCGTATGACCTCTTCTGACTGAGCCAGCCCTGTGCAAACTCTATTAAACTGGACAATCAAAACTGCAGATGAGCAGTATCATTGATCAAATCTGGCAATGCCATGCACAGAGAAGCTGAGAGAGCACTCATTTTCACGTCTCTTTTTCCTACCGTGTGAAATGTGTCTCTTCCTTTCTAACACAATACATATAAATATATACTGTATCAATGCTAATGTTGTCTAAATGTGCTTTCAGTCTAACATGGAACGTGGAGCTTTGGAACCTCCTCAGGGCACCTTTGCTCTCTTCACTTATTTCTCCTTTCTTGCAGTTCAGGTTGATGCCTCAGAGACTCATTACAAAATTCAGGAACTCACAGCTGCCACCACCTATAGTGTCCAGATTGCTGGGAAAACAGCAGCAGGTCTTGGACCGAAAAGCGATGCAGAACCCATCCTAACAAGCAATATACCCCCCACCAAAGGTAGGCTCTTGCTGTGGCAGTAAAGTATGTGGTGTAGGCCTTTCTTTGATAAACTGAGTTTTTCCTCAATTGAACACTGTCTAATGCAAGTATTTTCTCTTAGGTTGGAATGTGATCTGGATCACCATAGCCATTGCTATATTTACACTGATTTTCACAGGCTTGGGCAGCTTTGCAGCCAAGAGGTAACTGAACATTTGCTTGGTATTACTTCTGTAAACTCACATTTCTGTGCTTCAAAGATGAGTTGGTACATTAGTTGGTCTAAGAGGCAGAACTGAAGCACTGGCTACGAATTCATGATGAATTCATGAACAGCACCTCACTATCGACTTCATTATATGTTTGAACCTTTAGCCAGTGTTTAAGAAGTTTGCATTTGTAGTACAGAGAAAGGGGGAATTCAAATCATACAACATCACAAACCACATAAAACATTCTGGTGTTATTCTCGTGCCAATTCGTCAGAATTTGATGTGCAATCACGAGTGCTACCTTGATATCTCACTGTGGAAATTGTCCTCTTTGTTTCTCCCTATCTTTTAAAACTATCTTAGGAAACCCACTTCTGAAAAGTGTGTATAAAGCTGAAAATGTTATGGCAGGTGAAGCAGGTGTTTAGTTTTTCAGAAAACGTCATGAATTATGTACAGAAGAGTAAAGACAGTCCTATTGATTTTTCAACATTTCAGGCTCAAAAGAAAGTTCTTTCCTGCTGTACCTAGTCCAATGAGCACTGAGGCGCTGACCTTAACCAATCTGAAAATAAAAGAGGTGAGAAAAAAACATTTCATACATGGAATTCATTTGCAGAGTACTCCTGAGTATTTCACTTTCCAGAGGAAATTATTTTAGAACATATTAGCTTTGAACCGAGGTGAACTGACACCCATGCTGTCCTTTAAAAGTACAAGAAAAAGCTCATGATCACAATTGGTCCATTCAGCTAACAGCAGCTGGCTCAATCTGCATGAGAAGTGTGTAGCATCTTCAATGGTTGTTTACAGCCTGAATTGCACTTCCTGTTTGCTGTTTTGTTTTTGCGTTCAGCAGAGCTCAAATCAGCCTTCTATCTTACGGCGCAGAGCCCTGAGGAGAGCCTGGTCTGCTGCTACTTCACAGTCCTCAAAACCCATGTGGCCTATCAAGTGCTGAACTATTCCCACTGTAGAGAATAGCCTCTTCGCCCTTCCAGGGTGTATTCTCATCTAGGAGTGGAGTGTGTGCTTGCCAGTGGAGTGTATTACGATGTACTGTAGCAGGGAATGTGCTCATCCATTTTAAGTTGCAAAACAAGAGAAACAAAAGCAAGCATTTTTTACTTAAGCGGTTATTTAAATGCTCCAAAATTATTTTCATGCCTCGCACAGTTATAATGGTAATGGAACACTTTTTGCTGACATCACGATTTAATATCCAATGTCACAATTATGTGAAGAATTTAAAGGTGTGTGTGACAGCTATTTCTTCAAGTACTTCACAAACCCAAAAGCACTGTGTATTACAGAACCAAGAGGGATTGTCTGTGTTGATCTAGTCTAGTCTTTTTAAACACTTGAGATTTTGTAAATTGGAATTACCCCTCACAGGGGCATCTGCTGACCTTGAAAAGATAACAATAGTAGTAAAAGTAGTAACAATAGTAAAAGGACAACTATTATTTTTTTACTAATGGACACTTCTTTTTAACATATATCAATGCTATAGATTCTTTTATAGCTAACGAACTTGTCACAACTGCAGATAATACAAAAATAGAATAATCTGTAAATGCTGTAGGAAAGTAAATTTAATAAAAAATCTAGAATTCAAGTTTGGGTGAGCATGCAATTCCCAGAAATACGCATTCAAGATATGCATAGGAAATGAAGTAGCTTTCTAGGAAAAAGGCTGTTCTGACACATAAATGAAAAATAAGACAATATGACACATTTTCATCTTAATCCAGACAACATTGGCATGCAATAAGAAATGAGCAACAGTGTTAGGATACATAGTTGAAAGTGTAGAACTTATATCAAATGATTTGGAAATTGTATGCATTCATACATTCATGAGATCTCTTTAAGAATGTTATTTCAGAATATTCCTGCTTTGAAATTAGTATAGAGGAGAGCAACCAGGTACTGTACATTCCGGGGGTCAAAAGAATGTCCTACACTGAAAGTCTACAATACAATAATGTCTTTAGTCTAGAACAGAGAAGATTGTGAAGGGCACTGATTTAAATGTACAAATGCCTTGCCTTGTCAAAGACATACTGTAGACCAAACTAAGCCACTGGCTGACTTGGTCACACACGAAGGACACTCTATATGTGAGAAGGGGGGGCTGATGGACACCTCACTGCTCTCCACAGGAAATTCTTCCACAGGATGAAGAGGTTCTCATGGGAGACTTGCAGGTGGTGCTCCAGAAAAGCACTGGTCTGCCCTCGGAGGACGTGGTTTCGATGGAGCTTGGAGAGACCGAAACATGCGAAGGAGACACCGAGACTCTCTCGGAGTCGTGCCGCACTCCAGATGTGGAGTTCTTCTTAAGCTCTGATTACCGGAGGCAGATGCTCAACCTCCCTGCGTGTGAACCAGGCCAGGAGGCGCTGGAGCTCTCGGAGAACATTTGCAGCTACGGAGAAACTGCTTGCGAGGTGGCGACACCCACCTACAAGAACAGCCTGGTCTTCGAAATGAAAGGGGAAAGTAACACCAGTGAGGAGAGTATTCCCATGAGGCTGTAGGAGTTTACAGTGAAAACACAGCTGTGAGAAATGCATATACTGGTAGGATACTCAGTGATCTTAAAGACAAAAGGGCACCAACTATAAGCATGCATGGTACAGCATTATCATGCCATGGTACCTTTAACTGTGTGGGTGAGAGGAAATAAACATCTACAGAAACCAGCCAGGCAGACGTGCGGAAGAAAAGACGGAAAGGCAAGGTACAGCTCTGCATCTGCAAAGGAAAAGAACCTGGGCTTCTCTAACCTCCGAGACTGGAGGGTTCTGTAGGGATGGATGAGAATTACTGAAGGCGCACTCACCTACTGAATGTTCCTGCCTCTAAACAGTCTGTGGCTCATGAGTCAGCAAGTCTAGGAGAGCTCCACTTGACGTCTAGTGGCACGGAATTAACTATCTCAACATGTAACAGGGGCCAACTCTGTGAGGTGCTTTACAACCACGCAAGACATTGTTATCGTACATGGGTTTTGATAGGTAAAACGTGTAGTGGTACAGAGAATGCAGTAATGTGCAGCCTATTATTACTACTGGCTAGTCAGACACCTTTATCCAGGGCAATGTGTATTGTATGCAATGTTACCTTTTAAAATTTTTACTGGATGAGCTTTTCTCTAGGAGAAGAGAAATTGAAGAGAATATTGCAATAGCCTGTTGTATAAGCAGAGAGAACCCAGGCTACAGCCCACACTGTCTGTGTTTAGCAGATAAACAGGATTTTAGAAATGATCTGTTTCATATATCTTTTAAGAGGAAAACTTTATCAGTTACAAACTGAGATTTTTTAAATAAAAACTGTGTAACTTTGGGTTTAAGGGACTTTCAACATGTCCTATAGTCGTGTTGCAAAATACAGATCGGGTGTTTTTTTTTTCATTATCTGAAAGGTACAGGCTGACCCAAAAAATAAGAAAGTCACAACCCAAGCAAAACCGCCTTCCACTTCAAAGAATTAAAAAGCAGTCATCTGGTTGAACATTACAGCGTATTTTGAAAAGGGTTTTACTCAAATTTGTAAATGGACAAAATTTCACTTATAGTCCCGCTCTTAATTAATATCATTCCTTCAAGATAAATTAGTATTATTTTTGTGCTTCCAGACCTCAATGGTCATGATATGTAAGTTCCACCCATTCTAAGTCAATAAAAGTTTCTGAATCTGAGCTGCCTGCTCTCAAAGAGTGACAAATCTTACTCTGTGCTTAAAGGACCAAACGTGTACAAAAGTTTGACTACGGTTTCGCTCTTTACTAGTGTGTATGTACAATATTCATCTGTGAGGCTAATAATTCAATCACATTTGATCTTTCAGAATCATACTGACGCAAAGGAAAGGTGTTAAGTTTTTACACCAGTCTCATAGCGAGAGGAAACTTTGTGTGGGGTCAGGAAGTGACAGTGTGTTAAAAAAGTTAAGGAAAGTATCAGAAGCATGTTTTTGTGCCGGTGACAAGATTTTGTTCTCATTTCTGGTACCTTCTTTTGTGGTTTTGGTATCAGTAGTGTGTGGTTTGACCTATTTAAAAAAAACCTACCATAATGTAATTTCTTTCTTTTTTTAAAAAAATCTGGAAATTACATCTTGGTTTTACCTGAAAACCAGAGAACGACACTTAAGATTTCTTTTTGATGTCTAAAAAAACAAGTCTGGGGTTTGTGCAATTCATAATGGATGAAATTCTAAACGTACAAAAATCTCAATGAGCAAACCATCTTTCCTTATCTGGACAAGTGGCCAGATTAATATCGTTGCACTCTCGTTTTATCAGTGCCTCATGCTCTGTGGTATAGTTTGTAGATAAGCAGGTTTGTCTTGTTGTGACATGCGAAATGATTTCATTGAATTTTTTTAAGAACATAACAGAAAACTAAGTTCAAAGTGCTACTTGGTCATCTCCTTTGGTCATCAGGAACGATGTGCACTGAATGCAGTCGTAACTATTTAAATTATATTAGTACCTTACTGATGCACGGCAGAACGGTACATCAGGGTCGTTTTAATTTTATTAAAAAGGGAGAGAAGGGGGTTCATTGAAACAAACTGGATATTTTTTTATCAGTCAGAATCTATTTCAATATGTCATCCAAAATAGTGAAGACAATACTACACTAATGAATGTCTCATTGAGCTCGCACAGATCACAAGCATCACATATATAATGCTTCTCTGGAATAAGTCCAAAGATAAGTGACCAGGCTACATGGTCAGCCAGTACCTGGCTCTAAACAAGATCTTGAACTGACAGACTGAAAGAAATGATCCAGTAAAAGTTAAGTCCGTGCTGAAAGGTAGAAATAGAACACTACGAGGAGACCTGATTCAAGATGTTAAAATCCTCAAAAGCACTGACAAATCCTATCCAGTGAGACACAAACTAGAGGAAGACTAGTGAAGACCAGACCAGTGAAGACTCAAGTGAATTTAGAAGTGAGATGAGGAGGCACTCTCCTTATGGGAGAGAGGAACGAGCTGACCAGCCGATACCCTTGGCCTCTTCCAAGAAACAGCTGGATAAGATTCAGAGATAAAACAACAAAAACGCTCTACACCTTGTTTGTAATTTTTCTCATAACCTTATTTATGAGTGGAACACCGCAGTCTTTATTTGGTCATTTGTGACATCAATAAAGAGGAGTTGATGGCAAAAACAAGATTGAAAAGCTGAAGAGATGGGGACGTGCGTTTAGGAAACATCTGTATGATTTGGCCACAATATTGATAACACAACCAATAAACATCAGTATGTGTGTCACCAGCTACTACTGTTTCTGTTATACAACTGCATATTATATCAAGCTTTCCGTGAATTAATGTTTTTCTAACTCTGAAAGCGTGCAGCTAATATAATATACTATTTAATCAAAATTAAAAACATTACAGCAAACAAAATCTATAGTTTTAGCAAAGCTGCAGAAATAAGTCATGAAACAATAGCTTATACTCAAACATTAGTTTATACGGAAAGCAAGGTTTTATTGTGAGGTGCAGAAACGTTTCTGTCAGTATTACTTGAGAAGGCCACAAGGTGGCACCAGTTCACGCAGATGGTGGTAGCAGGAGCATTTTGGATAAAAGCAAAGCTACAAGCTGAGAGATCACTCCCGTCACTTGATCATCGGCGTTTTTCTTCTTTTTTGTCACTAAGACACAATATCCATTTTCCTTAGGAAACAGACCTTAGTCATAAAACCGGGAAGTGATCAATGTTTTTGAGGGACTCACAGATAAGCTGTGCATTACCTCTGTGGTTCACACTTGAATTAGTGTTTGTAATGCTTGTGTTGGGGTTTGTTCCTGTCTGGTGTTTAAATACACCAACTATTCCTGTACAGGGTGCACTCCACCTATTGCTTGCGAGGATAGACCATTGGCAAGGATGAAGTCATTAGAAATCTTAATGAATGGATGTATTCCTTTAGATCTCGCAGAATGACACTGACTGGATGTGCTTGTAATAACTGCTTCATTTCAGCTTCATGTGCTGAGTAATTGTTCAGAGGAAAAACTAAAGAATAGCTACAAGGCTCATTCCAAGGACTTAAGGTGTTTCAGTTCTAAAGCCTCAGAGCGTATCCCAGCAAGCAATGGGCGCAAGACAGGGCACACCCAGGATGGGACACTAATCCCTCCCAGATCACACACAGGCACACACTCACGCCAGAGCCGATTTTCCCAGAAGCCAAGTAAGCCACTTGTATGTCTGTGAACTGTGGGAGGAAATCAGAGCATCTGGAGGAAACCCACACAAACACACAAACTCCACACAGACAGCACTCCAGGTCTGGATTCGAACCCAGAGCCCCAATGCTGCGAGGCAGCAATGCCAACCACTGTATCACTGTGCCGCCCACATTAAACTATATATCCATGAAATTCAAAGTTTCATGGTCTGTGATCCTGTTTGCCTATGGCCTTGAGCTCCCTGCTCCCTAAGATCTCCAAAAAATCCCATATCCTCAAGAAGAGCATACATAACAAACAGCATGTGAAGGGTTAAAAAAATTAAGCGATGGGAAGACTGTTTGCACCTGAACTGCAACTCTTCACTGGCACAGAGTCAGCTGGACTGCAAGAGACGAGGCCTGGAAGTAGTACTACTGGCTCTCAGAACTGTTAGGCTTCAAGGGGCCCTGTCAACATAACATCCTCAATTTTATGGGTTTTGCAGAGAAAACCCTACAGTTGAGCACAGGCTCTGCGTCAGTTTATTTCACAAACATGCCTAGGCTTGCTCCGATCCTCTAGGAGGGAGGAAGCTGACCTTATTCAATTGCCAAATGTATAAACAAACACACCTCCTCTGCCTAATGAAATATAGTCGAAATCAGTTTTATGGGTCTGTCTGTGGGTACAGGGAAATTTAAGAATGTGACTCAACTTTGTTAAGGGAGGTGAAATAGTTTATGTTCTGTGCAAAGGCATTTTATACATTCTACATATTTATGCATTTTAGACTTTGAAAGGAACCTGTCAAGTCACGACGTGTTAAAGTATTGTGAAATTATCTCAAACGGATTTGCAATATTCTGATCTATGACCTCACCTCTGAAATCACAATGTCTTGACAGTTGTTATAAACCTTGTTATAAACCACATGCTCTGGGAGAGGATACAAAAAAAGAGTATACTGAATACTGTATGAACACTTTCATTGCCCTTGCTTGACTGCAGTAGCCAATTTAGAATTTGGCTTCTGATTTAATTATTCCTCTTTTTGTACAAAATGTGGATTTAGCAATTACTTAACTCCCCAGCAGTGACTCCAGCTCATGTGGAGGAGCTGCTCTGACATGCTGCCCACCCATCTGTTGGTATGCTGCAGACTCCACAGCCCCCAACAGGAGAGTGAGTGTTGATTGGAGGACAGGCCTGTCTCTCAGTTATGTCACTGTACGCCTGCAGGCACCCGGCAGATCCCAGAAGGCTCTCCTTAGTTGCTCATGGCAAGTATTCCCAACTCTATCCTCTTAGTCAGCTAGTAAAATGGTATGGGCTTGATCCAGTGATGTCCAGATCATAGTTCAAGAGTTCAAATCTCAAAGCTGGGCGCACAGTGTTCAATGAATGACATCTTGAAGAGACTTCAACCTTTCACTGTATGACACACTTTTACCAGATTCCTAGACACGCTGAAGGGGTCTCAAGGGTAACGCTCTGTATTGTCCAGTAATGTATAAGCCCGGGTAACATGCTTGAGTATCCCATGGTTCATTGCTCTACACGCAGAGAGCAGCTTGGTAGCTCTTTCCAGTCAGCAGAGGGTTGGGGTTACATGAGTCTCAACCTTCGGAAAAGCTTTAGTTCTCATTAGAGTCAATGACAAACTCCAACCAGATCCTCACCGTATCGTGCAACATTTTAGAGTCTTTCAGAAACCATTCCATATACATAGTGATGTATTATCACCTGAAAAATGGAAAACAAACATACCAGGATTGTGATGTGTGATTATTTCAGTATTCTTACAAGCCTTTCTGTTTGTCTTTAAAAATGTAATGAGTAAGATACCAAACAGAGTTGTGTTTAATGGTTAAGGTGTGACTCTTTTCAAAACCCTACTGACTCATTCATTAAATTCATTAAACCAACATTAATTCACATTTTCTCTGTTTCTACAGAGTTAAACAGAGATAAGTACACGTGTCTGTGTATTCTCGACAGGTGGTCTGAATCATGTCCTTAATGCAGGTGCTCGAGGTCTGGCTCCAGCAATAATTGGTTTGAAAAGTTTCCCAGTGTTTCAGTTTCATAAAAATTTAGCCATCCATTCTCTAACTGCTTCATCCAGCTAAGGGGAAAGCAGACTATCCCAGCCAACAATGGGATACAGAAAGGACGCAAGCCAACATAAACTCACGTGAACATTTATTAGATGTTATTTTTATTAAAATATAATAACAAAACCTAGTGTGTGTCTTCAGGCCGCGGACCACGAACCCCTGTTCTACCAGCACTAACTCTTCTGCAGGCACCGAAAGGTTAACAGTCTGAAAAATGGCGGATGGCTCTCCAGTTTACATTTCAAAGAGAAACACACAGACATCATCTGACTGCCTTGCTGCTGCTGGAGCTGTAGTGGAGTACTGAGCTGATGCACAACAGGAGATTCCAACAAAACATTAGAGGAGGACATTCAAAGAGAGTAATGGGCAATTCCAGATTCTTTCCAAATCAAAACTATACTGAGAAACTGCAATAACTGGAGCTCTGAAACTCTGAAATATCTCTATGGGATTACCAGCAAACAATTAGTCATTTCTAGATAATACATAGGACTCGAGAATGATGAGTTAGAGACTGTGCTTGGAATGTAACCATGGAAATAATACAAGAGAAATTCAGGGAAACATTTGTAACAGTGCAGCAGAACACCCCAGCACAAAGCGTAGATACTGTATAAATCAGACTGAGCTCCGTCATTCTTTAATCTTCCAAGCAAATTTCAGGAAACCCTTACATCACCCGCTTTGCCTGTTACAGTGCAGTGTGATCACTGTGGCTGTGTTTCCTCATGGAAAGCAGTGACAGCCTTTTGGATTCACTATGTAAGGAGACCTAAAACTCATTCCACAGATCCTCATCAGATTTAACCTCTTAAAATAAATTAAAATTATGTGCATGAAATTCCAGTCAAACGATGTTGGTGTTGTATACAGTACTTCATAATGAATTTTACCAAGAATGTGTGTAGGTCTAGAGCCATAAGAAATGTACAGAATAAAGTATCCCTATGGACATCAATTCTCGTTAAAAACATATACTTTCTATATAATATTTCTATATAATATTCTATATTAACCTTGTCAATTTTAATCCATGGGGTTATTCAGCCACCACCATGCCATAGTAATAATCTAAATTATTATTAATCTAATCTCCACAGGCATCTAAATTATTTTGTAACTCTTTCGTTTCTATTCATTCACTAAAACAGGTTAACTTCCATTTGTTAAGAACGGCCGAGGGTGATCTCAATTTATAAGCAGATGTACATTTAAAGAAAAGATCTAAAAAGCACAGTGTATCTATCACACTTAATAAACTCACGAAGCTCCAGTTTCTACCGACTGATGTATTCAGAATGTACTAAGCTGTACAGGTATGAAACACAATGGAAATGGAAAGGCAATGGAACATAACCTCCACACAATGCGAAGAGGGCTGGAATGCAACATGCACAGAATAACAAGACAAGGCAGGAGAAGAACACACAAACAAGAGACATAGCTTAAACATGCACAGGGTGACACTGCCAATAATTCTATGATGGTATGGCGGTGCTAGAGTTCTGTTGTCCATCCATCTGTACATACAACCATTTTCTAACTGCTCTACCCAATACAGCGTCGCAGGAAAGCGGGAGTCTAGCCCAGCAAGCAGCTGCACAAGGCAGGAGACACCATGGACGGTACACCAGTCCATCGCAGGGCACACAGACTCGCACCAGGGCCAATTGTCCCAGAAGCCAATTAACCTAACAGCATGTCTTTGGCTTGTGGGATGAGACCAGAGCACCCAGAAAAAACAAACTCCATGCAAACTCCACACAGACAGCACCCAGGCAAGTGAACCCAGGGCCAGAGTGCTGCAAGACAGCAACACAAACCACTGTGCACCCATGCCGCCCTCTTCTATTATGTATTGGAAAAAAAAAACAATCCCCTATTAACAGTTCTGCAAATAGCTGCTGCCATGTATAGCCCTAACAATATTAGCATTGCCCCGTTTATCCAACCTGTCCTTTGGAGCATGCCTGGAATGGCAGCCCCCGAGCTTTCTCAAGATGACTCATACCTGCATGTTGGAATGATTTACATCTGAGAAAGGAAGTGGACTTGGTTCAACACCAAGAATGGTTTGACTTGTAGGACATGCAGATAAGTGGCCCTTCAGCTCTTATCTCTTTTCAGATCTTACATCACTGAACAAATAAAAGGCAAAGTGCTCAATGGAGGACTTTAAAGTGAGAAACTGTACAAGGCTTTAAAAATAGCCGAGTTTGCTAAACAAACTTTTGCCCTTTGTTTTAGTACAAATGTTTAACTGCAACCTGCCGTCGCTTTGTTATCTCTGGTTTCTCTGGGAAAACAGAGCCAGTGGATCCAGCCGTGTCTAAAACATCCACGCATGGAGATTGCGAAGAGGAGTATCGCTTAATTGGGCCATTTTATGTAAGGAGATTAAACAGCTACATTTTCTGATGGAGAAACAAATGCTGGGAAAGACAAGACAGTAATCTGTAGGACGTACATCATCCTACTGTGACAACTTTTCCTGGACAATGTTAAAATTATGATAATAATATATCATTGTTTAGATATATTCCTCTGATTGTTTGTAACAGTCACCCAAAATAAGAGCAGTGAGTCCTAATTTAAAGCATTTTTTGCTCCCTCATTAAGTTAATAATATTATTTCAATACTTAAAATAAGATTTAACTCAGGTTAATAACGTACACCTGATGCTTGAAACAATCCTCATGTTTATTTGCCTTGTTGGTGTGTTTGTCTAAATATTCTTTGCCGTTGTAAAACTAATTGCTCCTTAGGGATTATGAAAACACTCTCTCTTCTCAGTTTTTAAATGTCTGATAATGGTTACAGCCTGCACAGGCACTGAAGAGCTTGTGATGTGTATAATTGCAACTTTCTTGTCAAAAGACTCATTTCTGTGCTTTGCTGGCATCTGGATTGTAGAAAGAATTGAGCTGATTCCTAATGGAGAGTAGTGTAGAACTAAAAACAAATGTTAGATTTTACCATGAAACCGGCAAACAAATAAATATTGCTGGCAGTGACACGTTTACCACGGTAAAAACCTTCATAATCAAGTCATTTCATAGGAGCAAAAGCTGATGACCTTAATCTCACATGCTTCATAACTTTCTTATTATAGGCATTGTGGCTTGGTGAAAGGTACATAGCTAACATTTGCACGTTAAGAGAAATTGGCAACCTAATTCATCACGAGGACCTGTTGAGCTACCATTATACTTACTCATTAACGAAGCCTGCACATATTTGAAGAGGAGGCAAGATATTTGTTAAGTTAAGGGATGCCAAGATATTAGTAAGCGGGTGGAGAAAAACTAACTCACTACTTTCGCATTGCGTCCGCAGCTTAACAAGTTCAGATTTCTTGTGCAAGCTCCCACACGAGCATACAGTATATCTACAGCACACAATAGTAACACATTTCGTTTATAAACTGTAGCACATTGCATCGCAGTGAAATGGGCTCCACCTTAAAAATGCTAAAGGATTACTAAGAAAGAAAACGAACACTTTATAGTACTGGAAGTTGATAGGCTGGCAGAGAAGGGTTTTACAATATCTATATCTATATAGAAACACATATATATTGCATATATATCTAATTTCTGTCACTATATGAATAAATCCTTTACCACATTGCTTATGATACAACTGAAGGAGTCTGGTAGTATAATTATATACATAAAATAGTCTATGAACGCACACAAATGTAACAACATGGTTTATAAACCTTGCAAGCCGTTAGGTGCTTTAAGTATATTACTGCACCTAAACATTCATGACAGCACCTATGCAGCTCATTTATGAAGTTCACAGAGATATATGCTACTGGTAGCAGTATTTGGGCAGCAGGTATTCACTTAGCAAACTCCAGATACAAGCCCTCCCCCCCTTCTCAATGGAAAAGATGCATTTCGGAGAACAAACGAGGAAGTAGGAGGCGTGGCCAGGCCGCGCTGGACTTTAGCTCCATATAAACGAAGGCAGGCCTGTGGAATTTCATTCATAGGGTCTCCACCGAATTCTCGGCTGCCGCTGGAGAGACTTGACATGCGCCCACCGCAGAGAGCAGGACGCCTGGGGTGCTTGGTCTCCTGTCTGGGGCTCTTGTTTCTGGGGAGGGGACAGTGCCGGCCATCGCCCCCCGAGGCGCAGGAGCTCCCCCAGCTGGAGGCGCTGAAGAGGGGGATCCTGGAGGCTCTGGGAATGAGCAGCCCCCCAGTGCCCAGGCAGAGGGCGAGTGAGAGGGAGCTGAGGCGGATGCGCGCCCTCTACGAGGAGCAGCGCGAGCAGCTCCGGAGAGACCCGCCGCCCGCCGTCCTGCTCCCAGAGCGAGGTGAGTGGGGAGCGGGTTCGCAGAAACGGCCGGGGCGTAAGCAGCGTCGGATCGCAACGTCAGTGGAGTGACATTCAAACGGGGTCATTGAAAAATCCAATTCCGGACATGGGGTGCTGTCTGTGGGGAGTCTGCATGTTCTCCCCATGCTTCCTCCAGATGCTCCAGTCCAAAGACATGCTGGTGGGCTAACTGGCTTGTGATAAAACTGGCCCTGGTGTGAGTGTGTGCTTGTGCCTGTCTGCCCTGTGATGGACGGGCGTCCCGCCCAGAGTGTATCCTGCCATATACTGTACACTGTATATAAGCCCATTGCGGGATAATTAGCTCAGAAAATGGATGGATGGATGAAGCTGATCTTTGTGTGCTATCAGATGTTTTTGTCATTTATTACAACTTTAAAATTCAGGTTCTTTTTTTTCAGGCCTCTGAACCGATTATAACCAATAATTCAAATAAGTCTACAGAATAATTGAGAAAGCACTACCATCCTGTTTACAGGCATTATGCACTCTGTAGCATTTTCATTTTATTGTGCTTTGATTGAGATCCTTAATGGGAACAAGAGTTCAAAGTAACCAGGCCTGAATCTGCGTGGTCTGTAAATTTTGGAGAGCCTTATCAAACTGTCAAAAGAATATATATGTATGTACTAAAATGTATGTAACATGATTTACGTCATGTTAAATTTTCAGAATAGGCTCGTACCATAATAAGCCACTCTACAAAACAGACAATGTTCAGTTATAAGGATAGTTCCCACATAAATAGAGAAAATCCAACAAACAAGTGAAGTTAATTTCATAGTTTTTTTTTAAATCGGCTCAAATGCAGCTGATGTTCCTTCACAAGCGAACTTCCAGGAAGAGTGAGGTTTAAATCGAGAAGCTCCCTGGAAAACCCACTGGCCCTTATTGCCGCTTGGGGAGACTGTGCACTGACACCCGTTAACGGACTTCCTTTCTCCTCTGTGGCTCAACCCAGTACAGCTCCTGCGCACGGCGGTGGACACCAGCAGCAACTCCTCGGGACCCGGCACTCAGAGATTCCGTGTGCTGTTCAACAGGACCGGCCTGATGACGGAGGAGCTGGGCCTCGTCCGGGCCGAGCTCAAGCTCTACCAGCACCTGCTGCGCAGCCCCGCCCCCCGTGAGCCAGGTCTGGCCGGCCCGATACAGGCGCGCGTCTACCAGCCTCCCCAGAACCACTCAGGGGACTGGGCCCTCATCGCCGCCGCGGTCCTGGACTCGCGAGACGGCGGGGTTGACCTCAGAGCCCCCGTGGACCGGTGGAGGACCAGCTCCCAGGAGATGCTGGAGCTGGAGGTAGAAACCATCGCACGGGGGCCGCGGCCACCGCCGCCCGCCCCTCACATCGTCCTCGGGGCGGAAACTGGGCCGGGCGAGGGGGGCGGGAGGGGGCAGAGACACAGGCGCTCCAGCCCCGAGCAGGGCTGCGGGCAGGAGGAGAGCCGGTGCTGCAGAAAGTCGCTGACCGTCTCCTTCAAGGAGATCGGCTGGGCGGACTGGGTGCTGGCCCCCGAGACCTACACCATGTACTTCTGCGACGGCTCCTGCCCTCACAACTACAAACCCGCCAGCATGCACACGCAGATCAAATCCCGGATGCACAATGCTTCCAAAGGGGCTGTGCCGTCTCCCTGCTGTGTTCCCTCTGCTTATGACTCTATGATCCTGATGCACTACGACAGCGAAGGGAAACTGACTTTAAAGATCTTCAACGATATGGTCGTCACTAAGTGCCACTGTGCCTGAGCTGGACATTATGTATCTGGACGGTATGCTATATGGAAGACAAGGGCAGAGTGTACGTTTATCATTTCAATGCATTCTGTGTTTTTTCTCTTTATTTTTGGAAGAGGTGAGTGTGTTTTGAGGGATATAGAAAGAAGCAGACATTACCATTCCCTGTAAAAAACAGTGTTTTTTGTATCCACTTTGTTAAATCTGATTCCAAATTCCAGGACAGGTCAGAACAGAGGTTTCAGGAAAGTCAGTAGAACGACATAAGCACTGCTTGTTTTGTTACTGTAAAAATTCAGAGGTATTGTATTATTTACTGGTCAAGTGTAGTTCGACACATTTTTAAACCGTGCATAAATGAAGACAACATAAAAAAACACTGGAAAGGGCTATACAGAAGAAAACCTTATAGAAAGTGATATAAGACAGTATGTCTTTTGAAGAGTAAACCTGTACAGTCGCAGACAGTCTAAAATTGTCAGGCTGTATTGAAAATACTCCCCAAAGCGTCACTCGTATGCTTCAGTCCGACGCAAATCTTGGTTAGTGGTGAAATACTTTCTGGAATGGGATTTTAGACACATGTATTGAACGCTCTAGCATGCTGGCAGTTTTATTCCCAGTGATAAGGGCTTCATGCTAATGACATCAGGGCACATTTGAAAATGGAAAGCATCTGACTCCAAGTGTTAAATATATAAGACAGCCACCAGGTGTTTCTATCTTAAGGCAAAATATCTGCAAACAGGTTATCCTCCTATTTGTGGATATATTTATTTTAATAAACGGAATATGGATCCCCTGTGTATTTCTGAAAGCATGGATTTCAATAACAGATGGGTAGTTTGCTTGTATTTATGTGCAATAACTGTCAAGTGGCTAATTGGCTAACATGTTTGTAAAGTGGATAATTTATTGTAATTTATTATATATTTATAGCCTAAACTCTATTTATCATTTTTTTGATAAATGTTGTTATCTATGCCTGTTTTGTTAATTAAACATAGTCTGGATTTTCTAAAGGCGTGCCTTGTTTGGAAATACATGTTTTTTTTTAAAAAGAAAACATCCTGCTATTGTTTTTGAAATGTGGGGCAAAAAAGTACATACAGAACATAATGATCACTGCCAAACACTGTAGTATCAGACGTATATTGGGAGTGAAGACAGGCATGTGTTTTCTACTTTACATCAACATTGACATCGAACAAATATCTTTCACTTTTTGGTCTGCCTTTCCAAGCTTGTGACTTAATGTGAGAAACAGGCTTTCATTATTACTCATTCGTTATGACTAATTTGACTGAAACAGCCACTTACCGTACATTCGCTCTCATTTATACAGCTCGGCATTTTACTGGAGCAGTTCAGGGTGAAGCACCTTCTCAAGGGGTACAACAGCAGTGTATCACATGGGATTTGAACTGGCAAACTTCCCACTGGACATACCCAGGATGGGATGCCAGTCCATCGCAGGGCACACATAGACACAGACACACCAGGGCCAATTTTCCAAGATTTCCAATACCTCTCGGGCCCTAAAGAGTGGCATCAGATCTATGATGCATCATTTAGAAAGACAAAAATCATTCATTACACTCTTACGTTCACTGCCATGCGTGTGCATTCAATGCTTGGAAATGGACAGGCTGTTCAGATCATGTGCATCAATTCACATACAAGGTTCTATCTGTTGGTACCTTTTGAGCTGCAGGTGGGAAAAGTGTAACAGATTCATAAACTTTGAAGGACAAATGTCACTCACACTGGGCTCCCCGGGCTGGTCAAATCTCATTTCCTGTGGCTGACCTTTGACTCAGAAGACTGGACGCCGGTCTGGGCGGAGCGGATCAAAGCTGGCCGGGCAAAAAACAGTTGTAGGGTCTGGCAGGTACGCAACAACAGCTTCTTGACGCTATGGAAATGTTTAAGAAGAGCATGAATTGAACGCACCATCTTAATCTAACCGGCTACCTTTTACGCTGCGGTGCACTATTTACGACACTCTTGTGTGGTTTTCTCTTTTTTCTACTTCTGTAATTCGTCACTCGCAGTATTTCGGGAAAAGGTCGTGTGAAATCTCATCGTGCTACAGAACAAATATATATATAAATCAGTTTATTTGGATTCCGTTTGCCCGGCTGCGAACACTCATTTTCTGACAGCGGCGAGCCGGAGAGAAGGCAGCTGAGGCTGTGTTTGTTTTACCGGAATCGTTGGGAGTATGAGTCACGCCGGAGAGGCACGTTCCGTACGCGTTGCTGTTGTGGCGAAAGAGGCGACGAGGCGGCGCTGGAATGCATGAGTGTCAGTGTAGCACTAAGACGCTGGCACAGGGTAGTGCGCAACGCTACAATATTTATACTGCTGTCGAGCTGAAATTAACGAGTGCGTCCCGTTTGCAGAGAAGAACCAATTGGTTTCCCTTGGTGTAAAGAAAAACACCGGCAACGCCGTAAAGATTTGTGAACATGTACACATATTCCCTGCTAATTCTTCATCTGACTCAGATTCTTCAGCTGTTCTTAACTTGACTCTGTCTTCATATATACTGGTCTTCAACTGGACATATTAAATATTAAAAACGTTAGTGTTAATGATTCTTGATTTCTTATTGGTTTTATAACGTTTTAGTGTTTTTGTTTTTTAATGAGTGTTAAAGAGGGGGTAGAATTCTGTGCGGTCTAGGATTGAAGGGCGTGATGTCTCTTCTGTAACATGCTTAGTGCTCTGAGCCCTGAAGACAGGGACAGTGTTAATGTCCCATATCAGCAGAGCTTGTCTGTAGATCAGTACACTAGTTGGTATAAATGGTATAAATTGGAATAAAACAACAACCAGGTCTGAGGGAAACACGACAAACACCCTGATACTGTATCATTAACTTTAATTCTTCTGTCTCCCAGGCGGACACTAAACATTCCTTCCCAGAATCTGAAAAAAAGCTCCTTCCCAAGGCTGCAAACATGTTGATCCAGATCTTCTGAGACCTGAATAGCTCCTATATATCAAGAGCACCTTCCCATCATGTTTCATATCATTAATATTAATTTTATCACCTCACAGAAAATGACCGTCCTCAGATGCCCATAAGCATGGCCTTTTTCATAATCAGTTCTTAACGGCAGACCTCCCCAAGCCCAGCCCTGCTCTCAAAGTCTTACAGCAAGATCCCTGATTTTGCCCGATTCTCCCTTGGATAAAGTGCGCTGAATATCAAGAGACGTTTATCACGGGTTCCTTCGAGACGAGACTGTGATGGATGTGCTGTTGATGCCCCACTCACCTGGCTTCAGGCCCACTGAACATTTGTGGGATGAGCTGGGCAGCGTGTGGTATCTAGACCGCAGAGACCAGTAACCAGTAGTGCTGTCTGTGTGCTTGCTTAAGGAACAGCAGGTGTAAGGCTTGCCATTGAGTTTCTAATAGCACAGCTTCACTTCTAAACTTCCCTGGTATCTTTAGAGAAATGTCTGGATGAGATCCTAGGATAAATTAATTACAGGCACAGTGGTCAGCACTGCTGCCCTGCAGCTTGGAGGCCCTGAGGTGCTATCTGTGTGAAGTTTGCATGTTCTGTACAAACCCCTGATTGCTTGGGTTTCCTCCATTTGTTCTGGTCTGCTCTGGCTCCCCCTGGATGCTGAACTGGATATAGTAGCTGGAAAATGAGTCCACCCAGAAACCAGGGTATTTGAAAATCTGTCCTGGGCCAGAAACTCGTCCATTACTTATGAGTGAAGAGAGCTGTTCTGAAGAAGCAGAGATTTTCCTTGCTACACACAGTCCTGCATTAGAATCTTCACAGAAACAACACACAAAATAAAAATAAGATTCGTTTCTAAGGATATGTTTAATTTAAAAGTTGAGTCAACACACAGGGAGATGAAAATAACAGGAATTGCATTTCCAAACCTTCTACATGTTTTTGTGCTTCAGTGTTGCTGTTTAAAAAAACAATTATATATTCCTTTAAAGAATGTATCTGCGTCATTCCTTACTAATTTCATCTGTGTTGCTGGCTTTGCTCTTTTTCCATGAAATCTGTGATGTCTAAAAGAATAATCCTTGTTTGATGGCAGTATCTTTGTAATTAACTCCTGTACTTTGAACGATAAAGACATGAATTGCACTGTAATTTAGCTGTAAATCAATAGCATTCCTACAGAGAAATTCTTCATGTGTGCTGTGTGTGGAATGGTGAGCAAGGCACCTGTGAGAGAAACATTGTTTTTTTTAGAAAAACAAATAAACATTTGCAAACTGAAATCAACTATTTTAATTCCATGCTGTTTTAATAACACTCTGGCCTTCGGATGTGAGCATCTCTTTCAACAGAAGTAACCTGTCCTCGGTTTTAAATGCAAATCCATGTTAAGAAGAGAAGTGGAAGCTATGCTGAAGTGCATTTATAACTGAGAACAGGAGACACCTCTGTACTGTTTCGGTTATGTTGGTGAGGAACAAGCTACCCAGCCATGCTGTTGAAGCCGTTAAACTGGCTTCAGTCAAGAAACAGCTGAAGCGATCCCTGGATCAATTAGCTACTAACAGCTAAATCGCCGAGTGTTCTCTTTTCGTTTGGTCTTCTGTACTTATGTCGGCATCACGTTAACGGTAAACTGTAAATCCACTGCAGAGAGCTTCAAGCATTCAGACTGCGCGGTTTGTTCATTGTTGTCACAATCCTGCCATCTTGTGGACATGTAGGGTAAGGCACGGAGACAAACAGGCGCCATCTCCTTCCATCGACGTTCAAATTACTTTTGTCACTGCGTCGAAGTGAATTGGGGAACTCCCGGAGATTTCTTTTATCTGATCTTCTGCGCGATTGCAAGTGTCTGAAACCAGACTGTGGCTTCCTGAAGACGGAGCCACCTGCCACAACAGCACTGTCACAACATAAGAACAGTCATAAACGAGAGGAGGCTCGTCTAGGCCATTCGGTAGTTAGTAGCTAATTGATCCCAGGCTCACATCCAGCTGTTTCCAGAAAGGAGCCAGGGTATTGATTACAAGAACATGACAAGATTGCTTGATCCATACTCCCACATCCCTTTGGCTAAATCAGACCATCCAGCATCCAGTTCGCGATTGAAATGTACTCGGACGAAGTCCCGACTTGTGCCCTCTGCCGAGGAGACGGGGGCTATCTGAAACTCAGCAGGCGTGCTTTCAGACCTCCGTGGATGCTGAGGCCACCATTGAGCACCCCACCTGCTGCGCCAGATCTGTTGATATTGAGGGTGCTGCAGGAATCTTCTTAGGGGGCCTTGTGCAGCAGGGCCACTCTTTTGCAGGTTCCTGGTCCTTTTCCTAATAGACAGAATGTGGGTACGACGAGCTTCCAGTGCAGAATACATTTGGCACTTCGTGTTGCTCAGAAGGTGCGGACAGCGGGCTGGGCGGCCACACTTCCTGGAAGGCTGGGTGGCATGTGCGGATCAGAAGAAGGTGCAGAGCACTTCACTTTCACTTCCTCCTGTCCCTGCAGCTGCAGCAGTCATGTGACACAAGACCCACCGTCCCTTCCTGCCGGTACAGGTGCTCTCCCCACGTCAGCCTGCGCTGGGACACCTGCTAAGACACCTGTTTTGCTCTCCGAGAGGGGCAGGGCCATTCTGGGCCAATTCTTTGGCTCAATTACAACAAAATAAGCTGTTTTGTTTTGGCTGAGACCAGTATATATAATAAGATGGACCAGTCAAGGGAATTATGGTTAATCGTCCTCCGCTGGCAATGTAGAGTATTAAAACGTGTGATACTGAGATCAGACAACAGGTTGAAAATGAGTTGATTGCTAAAATGTTGAATATAATTTTATTTGCATTCGCCATGCAGATGTTTGATGGAGACAGCGTTTCAGGTATAGACATACAGTGCACCTTACTTGAAGCACCTCTTCCATGATTGACTGTCAAAATGGAACATTTAGAAATACACACGTGTTGATCGTTAGCATTTATTTGAACGTTTAAGTACAACACAAGTGTCATTACACAATTGCATTTAAAAATAGCCGTAAACAAAAAGTTGCTACAACCGAGAATAAGGTGACATGAAAAAGAAGCCAGCCTACAGATTGTCAGGATGGTTGGATCTTTGCGTGTCTGTTACATTTTCTCTAAGAACGTTAACTCTGAAGAGGAAAGCTTGAAATACCTAGCATGCACTTTGAAAGAAGAACGTTTGTTCAAACTAACACAAGCCCAACCAGATATTGCCAATGTAATATTCTAAACCTTTGGTCTTTTCTCTCTAAGAGAGATTATTTTATTTTAAATAATTCCAATCTAAAGCTTTGTTTCAGTGTATATAGGCTTTTTATGGCTGAAAACTAATAGACCACAATAGTTAATTAAAAATTATAATGATCAATTAAGCTTTTATGTTTTATGTAGCTAATTTAATTTAGCTGATTCCTGCATTTCGGTATATACATACAGAACGAATGGAGCAAGCCACTCTGCTCAGGCCGATGTCACTACAAAGAGGGAAAAAAGGAACTCTAAATTTGATCTAATTATTTTAAAAGTTTAGAGCATGTTTTTAAAATGTTAACAAAGGGTTCAAGAACCTTTTCAGTTTTCAAAGAAATAAAAATGAGATAAGCTTAAGAAGGTTCAGGGACCATAAGTGAATTTCAAATTGCTTTTTAAAAAATGCTACTTTCACATCTTGGTACTTGACATTTTTAAACTAAAACATGTATATTCCTTCTAACTAATATACACAATAAATAACAATTCTTCAAATATCAATTAAAACACAAATACATCGATCATGGGAACAGAAGCGGGTATCTTTTTTACCATCAGCTGTACCATGTGTAATTTAAACTTTGTTACACTCAAAGGTAAGTAAATGTGTGAGATCGTACTTATGTTACACCAATTTTATCGTACAAAATTAAACTACTATTGCTAAAAATCAAGGCAAGCTGCCAGAAAAAATATCTAAATGGTCCGAGTGATGAACAGATTTGAAACATCATACATGCACTTAATTTAAATAGAATATCAAAGGGAACTCACAAAATATCAAATTCACGGAACTAGAAAACTCGGTGCTGGTGATCTTCACAGAGTAGTTGGAAAAAGAGAATTACAAAAGTTAAAAAAAAAATCTTTGTGCGTGTGTAAGAAAAAAATATTGACAAACCCTAAAGATGAACCTATAGGAGCGCTGGAAAATAGAAAAAAAACGATCAGAAAAATTGTTTAAATCTCAGTCTAACTCTAAGTTGGGCATTATGTCTCGTAGAGCTGACGGGAAGCTGGATGAACCTGGTGAACGCGAGTAGAGCTAGCGCAGACCGCAAGAGTCCAGTTTAGAGACCAAAATCTCTCTATACCCAACAGCTGTGAGGGCGCAGCGCTTAATTACTCGCCATCTCCATCTGATCACGTTTTTGGCTGTTTTGCATGCGGTTAAAGTGTGCTTTGCATAAATATTTGTCACCACAGGTCATTGCTTACAAATGTAAAATGAAACTTATTTCTCTGTGTCTCTGTCTTCCGTTTCTCGGCAGTAAAAAGAGAACTTGAAATAATGTTATCAGCAAGTTCACAGTATAACGCTCCATCTTACACAACCGAAAGAGAAGTATTTCAACACGTTGTGCGGTCCCCCAGACTTCCAGATTTTACTTTTCGCTGGCAAGGAATATAATTTTTGCTAAATGTTTTGTACGAATCAAGTTGAAAATAAATGCTGGAATTTTACGTCAGCACAACAGCGCTGTTTATAATGTCATACTTTTGATTACAAAAACCCCAAATCATAGTATTTCAAGCATACCAGAAGCTACAGGACGATATAAAGTTAATGTAAAAATGTGTAGTGTTGTTTAGATTTTTTTGTTGCAATTTTCGTTTTTCTTCTTTAGTAAAAAAAAAAAGAACGGAAAAATGACAGAGTTCCAAAACTCATTTGTATTATGCAGTTCTGTAGGGGCTTTTGAATGAATATAACAAGCTTCAACATAAGACATTCTTGTTAGGTATTTTTTTAAACAACACCCTAGTACTAATTAACGCCTCTGTTTGTAGGTGCTAATTCCGATCCGGCAACCAGCTGAAACCCATAAACTAAGCTGTTCTGACAACTGTCTCGCAGTGTGCTACTAGACCAACAGCTCGGTTTGGGGACGATTCGCAAAGAAGCCTCGAGTCTCTGAAGAAGTACACAACCAAAATCACCACCACAGATAAAGCAGCTGAATTTCATCACCATCTCCGACGTTGGAAAACTGAATCCTCGCTCTTTCTTTGCGAATCGGTCTCTGTTCTCGGAATAGAAACCCTCTGGGAAATCATGAATGGTGAGTCTAGCCTGGACCTTCATGTCTAGCATGACTTCCGATCTACTGCGAGCAGGTGTCCGGCACGATGTAGAGCTCATCGTCAGTGGCAGCCGTCTGGGAGGAGTAGTTGAAGTAGAGCGAGGGGTCATTGCTGTAGATGGCGTCGTCCTGTTGGTCACACTGCATGTAGAGATCTTCGCTGTTTTGGGTCTGTAATCTGCAGAAAACCCAATAGACAGATGTCATTCAATCTGCAGATGCATTTTTCTCTGCTTAAAAAAATGTGTACTTTACAGTATCATGGTGAAAGCAGAGAAAGTAAGGCAACACATCATACACAATGACCATTCAGCCTATCCAGGCTGTTGCTTAAGGGATCAGAGGATCTTATCCACTCTTTCTTGTGGGAAGCAAGAATGAAATGGCTGGGCAGCAAACTGCCCTTTAAATATACTTTCACTCAGTTTCATTTTTTTATTCCCCTTTGTTTCTGCCCTTATTTTGCCTTAGCCAAGTTTTGCATGCAAGGATATTCGGCTGAGAATTCAGGACCCTCTGAACCCTAAAATCATTGTGCATCATGACTTAAATCATGGGGTCTAAACCCACCTGCGACAGTATAAATTGAACTGACAAGTGAGCACGTTCATCAGTAAGTACAGAGCCTACAGCTGATTTTGATTTTGTACTGCTATCATTTTTAATACTTCATTTGTGTTTTATTAATTTAGATTTAAATATTACAGTTTATATAGTCCAAGTGGAAGGAATATAAAACAGATAGAAGGACAAGGACGCGGAATGCAAATTCAGGGTTTGTGTGGTGCCTGTTAGTGCATTGTTAACACAGTAATGCCTTCGTAGTTTAGTAAATACATCTTGAAGGACTCAGTAGTTACACCTTCAGTTCTGTGCTTTTTAATAACAAATTTGTGCACACTGATGTGCTGGTTTTTGTGTTCACTGACTGTTTTCTGTGTTCTTTGCTACTATCATCATACTAGTTCCACATGGTAAAAGATGTTTT
This sequence comes from Lepisosteus oculatus, assembly GCF_040954835.1. Classification (NCBI taxonomy): domain Eukaryota; kingdom Metazoa; phylum Chordata; class Actinopteri; order Semionotiformes; family Lepisosteidae; genus Lepisosteus; species Lepisosteus oculatus. The sequence continues at coordinate 2,648,669 of NC_090724.1, read as the reverse complement.
TGTATTTGAGTGTAACACCCTTCTCGTCTTCTCCTCTGTTAATGTGGCAGTAATATGACAGTGACTGATTGCCTCCACAGCCTAGCAATTGAGATGCTGGTTAGCATGACCCTGACTCAGCAGGAGTACATGTACACCACTGTGTCACCCTCCCCAAGCCAGCTCCACATGGTGCTCATGATGACCAGGACAGCCCAACCACAGCCAGGAATCCCCCTTTGCAAACTCTCGGTCTTGCATGTCCCATTGTGCAATTTTCACAATCTTAGTTTCTGAGCAAAGTGCTCAGATCAAGATCACTGTGAAGTAACTGTGAATTTCCCCTATTGCAATGTATTGACTTTTCAGTATTCCCTTGCAATTGAAAAGTCAGTTGTGTACTGACAGTCCTACACGTAACGGCTAGATAGCATTAAAATGTCATGTGTGAAGACTCGGATGCCTTTCCAATCACTTTCAATGAAAAGGAAACGTTCTTTTCAAACAAGAATGGTTTAAAATTTCTGCTTTGCATCTTTCGAGGCACTAATCGCCTGGATTCACTTTTCTTTTTCCCAGACCTGTCTCGGATCTTAAAGGGAAGCTGAACATTTTTAGACTCTATGACTCTGGCTGAACCCAGACAGACAGATGCTTTTTGTCAGACGACAACCTTTATACCAGTGTCTCCTTTCGCTTTGAGAAAGATGTTGTTAAGAAATGCATTTGGTGGCAGTAGTGCGCTTCCATAGAAAGTGTACCATAAAATAAGATGGATTCTATTCTTATTTCCTGTTTTTCTTACCTATTTGCTCCACTGCTTGCAGCTGCATGAAGAGATGCTTGCTGGCCTTTTTGCCCCCAGTTTGAATGGCTGATCTTCACATTCTCATAGACTGCCTGGTGCTGGGCTGGCGGAGGTCTTGCTGTGGAGGCTATGTATCGGGGACTGCCAGGCTCTGGGCCACTGCTCTTCGCATCTTTTGTGGCTTCTGCCTGCGCAATGTTTGCCGATCTCCTCCTCCACAGAAACAGCACGGCCGCAGTCACGGCCAGCAGCACCAGTGGCAGCAGGCCGAGTGTGAGACCCAGGACCAGGGGCAGATCTGAAGAGATCCCTGTGCTATTTCCTGTGGCATTTCCTGAAGTGATGTTTGCAGCCATGATCTAATAGGAGAAAAAAAAAACTAAATATGTGTTTTTCCGTCATAACTTTCACAGTGTCACTTTAAAAGCATCGGCAAATGTGGAATAAACAGGACAAAAAGATCATCAACAGTCAAACTCAAATTTACATGCTGCTGTTATTCTACCTTGCAGACATACTGTACACTCTATATTGAATATATAGTATTATTCCACTATAACCACCATGTCTTGAACCTGAACTCGGACTGGCCAATCAGGCAGTTCAGTCAACAATGGCCAACAATTAGGAGGCAAATAACTGCTTTGATCACCGAAAGTTGAACATGGTTACATTTAAAACTATTGGACACGGAAGTCCAAAATTGAATCCAGAAGGTGAAAATGTTTTATGGTTAAATCTCCATATCCGATACTGTATTCTGTATTTACATACAATATGAACTTGATTTTGACCCAACTGTCGGTGCTGTGCCATTTGTTCCTTTCCAGATCATGGCAGATAGTTCTTCCTAAAAGCAGTCATGCATGACTTCTCAGTTTGAGGATCTCAGTTTTCAATATCTGTAATGTTAGTCTCCCAAATGGATTTCGGTTCTACCTGGTCTTTCCTTCATACCAAAAAAGTGTTAAACTAAGCCTTCTGAATTGATTTCTTCTTTGAAATTGCTATATACAGTACATGTCAGTTAATTAAGTTGTCTCTAATGCAAACCAGAAGGCAGAATGCCAAAACCTGTGATTCTTTCCTGTCTTGTTGTTGGGTGCCATGATAACCTGCAACAGTCTTGTACTATCTTTGGAAACAATCGTGAGGTTTACAGTCAGTGGCACTGATTAGAGATCATAACAAACCTTTTGGGTAGAAATCTCTCCAGTCACCAGTTCTATCGTATAGATACAGGACCCCCGGACCACAATGTACATTCATCATGCTAATAACTCCACCAACTCCAAAACTGCCACCAATACAGCAGCCTCTTAGTTTAATGTGGGACAGGTCTCTGACCCCCCATTCCACATGGACAGTAAGGTGTCCCTCAGTCCCTCAGCAAGCTGGTTAAAGTCAAAACATCAAGAAACACTAATAATCAATGACATTTTGGGGTTAATCTTCATATATCATCGTATCTCCATAAATCAGCTTAAAGTAATGCAACATGCTCACTTTGGTAAGACCTGGAAACCTAGCAATGTGTCACGAAGCTCATACTTCAGAACAAACAAAAACTGAACACTAACCTCCATCCTTTTAATTTTTTTCGTTACATATGCAGGACTGCAATCAAGAACAAACAGAGACAGAAAAAATACCGATATGTTTTATGAGAAATAAGCTGATTTTGGCAGGGCAATCTATGTGAATAAGTCCCTTTACTGTGTTCTTATGTTCTGAAATAGATCATAGCAACATGTTTGTTCTCAGACACCCTAACTCTAGAGAAATATAGAACTGTAATTTAGTAAATGACTTACCAGACACACAAGCCCGAAGCACTGCAGAATTCACATCAACTGTCTCTCTCGGGTATGAGCAAAACTGCCTTCTCAATATCCTGATATTCTTGCCAAAAAAAGGAAATAAAGTCACCCTTGTCCATACGCCAGTGCTGGTTCCTCTTTTGGCTTATGTTTGTATGGGTGCACGATTTCTCAGAATGACATGCTGAAATCAAAAGGGAACTTCACACAACATGCACTGGAGTGGTATCGGTGTCTAACTCAGACAGATCTACACCAGACAGGAACAGATGGACTGCATGTTATCCCCTACCTCATCACCTCTCCAGCGGACCATTTCCTGTCATTACAAATTCATTTGCTTGAAAATTGAACGTGCATTTGGCTAATCGTGTGCTTTGAGTTGAAATGCATTTAATGGTCCCAGCACTTCCCCAAGTCAGATTCCTGCAGTCCTGGTATTTATGAGGACTGCAGCTTTGTAATTTGTTGTGTACGACCTTCTTAGTGTTACAAAACAACACGTTAGGTGTTGCAAGTTCATGGCATCATCCATCCATTTTCTAACTGCTTCTTCAATTCAGGGCTGCCGAGTAGCAGGAATCTCTCTCAGCAAACAACCACTTTAAGGAAGGATACACCCTGTACAGGACACCCGTCCGTCTTAAGGGCACACACTGACTCAAACACTCTCAGGGCCAATTTTCTGCTTTGAATTGTGGGGGGAAACTGGAACACCAGGTGAAAACCCACACCAACACCAGGGAGAACATGCAAACTCCACGCAGACAGCACTCCAGGTTCAGAATTGAATCCAGGGCCCCAACGTTGCGAGGCAGCAATACTGACTACTATGCCTCCATATTTGCTTGGGGGGGGGGGGCAAGGACACAAGGCAGGGTACACCCTGGATGGGACACTAGTCCAACACAGGGCAGAGGCTCATTATGTTTATTATTATTTCAAAGACAGCTAAGGCAATTTACATGGATTATAGCAAGAAAAATGCAACACATTCTAAGCCAAATCACGTAAGTGGAATAATTAAAGGGTTCAGCAGTTTTGAAAATGCAGTGTGGGGGTTTACGTAAAACAGGCAGCAGTCCGATACATGGACAGAAACACAAACGCAACAGGGCAGCAGCTGTGGTAGAATGGAGCAGCAGAAAACCGAAACAAGGTGGATGCAAATGGCAGGAACAACAGAAGACTGTTAACGTGCTTTATTCTTCATTCTGATCTCTGACCAGCTGATGTTGTGGTTTCACTAAACAAATAATCGCTGGTGAAATTGTGAGATTGCTGAGAAGAGTCACTGGAGATCAGCATGTGTTGTATCCATTACGACAGGCTCCAAGGAAACTGAGTAAAGAAATAAAACAAGAATCATTCCTGGTCTCAGCCGCCCTAAGAATCCCTTGCTTTCATACAGTGCCTTTCATCCCAGAGAATACCAAAGCACTTTATATCCCACTTTATCCCCCACTAAACTGGTGTATGCAACTGGGGCAGCAGACGCAGCACCACTACACAACAGATCAGGTGGAGAACGAGCACTCCATTGTTAAAGTGAGAGAGAACTTCAAGATGGCCAGAGACTGCAAGCATAGACTTGAACTGAGCCAGGACACTGGTGTGAACACCATGCTAACAAAGTCAGGATCTCAGTTTAACGTTGCATCTGAAGGGCATCACCTCCTACAGCACTGTGTCCCCTGTCAACACACCGGTGCAGAGGAAAGAGTGCCACCTGCTGGTATTGGTAGTGGTTTTCTTGGGAGATTTCCCATTTCAGTACTGGCATGATGATAATACTACTGCCGCATTTTGAAGGGCACGGGGCAGGGTACACATATGGTGTCACACAAGTTAGTGGATTAATGCAGGTGAAAATCAGCTGAGTCTCCTAAGTAATGCTCATCAGCCATGGATACGAAACTTGGGGGGAAAAAAGATGTCGATTCTTGTAAAGTTGCTGACTCCCACAAACTGCAAAAGACATCTGCGGAAAAGGGGAAGGAAGACACAAATCTAAGGTGCAAGCCTAGACAGAAAATCTTAGGATTATACAGTATTGAAGAGCTCATCGTGCGAATCAGCCAATAAGTGGATGAGCTTACAGTAATTGTTTAAAGTTAATCAGTTCCTTGGAAGACCAGTACTCTGGCTAAATGCTGGATGTGTCAATAATTAGTAGGGAAAAAAAGAAAAAGTTTAACAAAGTACAATAGAGTCTGAAGCCATATGAATCTAAGGTCAGGCATTATTACTAACAATGCACTGGCTTCAGAACATTATCTTAAATGTTTCCTATTTGTTCATTTCTTACTCATTCTGCATTTGCTGCATTTTGTGCTCTTTTATTTTCCCATCTTCTCTGCCCAGTTTCCAATAAAGTTGTACTGATGTGTCAGCCGAACTGACCATTTTCCAGCTGTGACAATCTGGACAGTATGACATCATTATGACATCATAATGAATACAAGACCACAGAGATGGAGGCAGCAAGAAGGAGAAAATTGGGACCCATCTGCTGGGCTCCCCCACCGTGAGTTGGGAATTTTCCCATGACCGATAACCGCTTCAGTTTGCTCGGTGTACTGAGGTGTGTTGCTTTGCAGGGCAGTGTTTTACCTGGTCTGGGCCGGATGAGCAAAGATAACTGGGTGAAACTGGGAACCCCGAAGGATGTCTGGATCAAACAGCTGGTGAGACACAGGTTTCTATATTGTACACTATATTGAGATACAGTACACTGGCACAAAAGGGGCACAGTTCAGTGCACAAATGTTAATTCAGCTGGTACTTTATAGTGAAAAGCTGTGCAGCTCCTGTTTGAAAAGTGCCATTACAATAATCCTTTCTGTAACTAGAATAAATAACCTCTTTACAATGACAACTTGGGGAGTACTCATTTACACAGAATGCGAGCGGCCGGTGACGCAGGGGTCAGCATGGCTGCCTCACAGCGCCGGGGCCCTGGGTTCAATCCTGGACCTGGGTGCTGTCTGTGTGGAGTTTGCATGTTCTCCCTGGGTTTGCCCGGGTTCTCTCCGGGTGCCCCAGCTTCCTCCCACCCTCCAAAGACATACTGGTTAGTAAATGGACTTCTGGGAAAACTGGCCCTGTCGTGAGTGTGTGTGTGTGTGTGTCCTGTGAGGGATTGGGGTCCTGGCCAGGGAGTATCCTCTGAAGCTTGTACCTCCAGGTCAGGCTCCGGCCCCCCGTGATGCTGTATTAGATAAAGCAGTTAGAAAACAGACAGGATTTCACAACTGCCCTAAGACTGAACTGCATCAACCCTGGAATCAAACATTTTACCTGCACTGAAATGCAAAAGCATTTTCCTGGATTGATTATCTGGCCTGGGGAAGACAAACCTCTGTACAAGCATGAGCTGGGAAATGAGAAGAGAGAACCGATTGTGCGCACTAGTTACACCTGAGCTGAAGAGGGCTGCTGAATTCGAGAGAAAGCTTAGACTTGGACCCGTGTGCGGTAGATGTTACAGATGCCTGTGACATATGATACCCTTGATTTCTCTGGTAGATTCGGTTTTCCACAGTCGAGAGTCTATGTATAACAGTCGTATAGCTGTGTAGCTAAAATCTATTTTTCACATATACAGTATTCCAATCTGGCATTCTGGCAAGAACAGGCGACGTTGCTCTTTTCAACCCAAATGAAGGCCCCTGCCCAGGTCCCTGTATAATATTGGTGTTGCTGGCTTTGGCACAGTGTGAAGTAAAACACTGTGTTCTTTGATTTTTTCTCCCCTGTTTGCCCAGCAGGGCCTGCAGAGATACAGTTTCATCGCTACCCGTCACAGGTCAAGGTGGGAAGTCAAAGGAGATCTGTGGTAAGAGAATGAAGAAGAGTCATTATAGGCCAAGTGACCAATACACTGTAGAAATAAACATACCGTTATTGGGAAGGCAAGCAAGATTTGTTTTTTCCCCTCGTAAGAGATGATAACCTTTCTTCCTCTCTTAAACCTGGTTTGTACAGTTTAGTCAGTCTGGTGGGACATCAGGCTGAGGATTGAGTGGCACCAGCAAGACCAGAGGCTGGTTTTGTGAGATGTCAGAAACTCAGCAAGGCTGGGCCTGGTCAGTACTGGGATGGGAGACCTGAGGAAAACCAGGTTGCTGCTACAAGTACTGTGGGTGGACCAGTAGGGGGCACTGTTCCCTCCAAACCAATATCCCACTATCGTGACCATATGGACTGAGTGCTGTTAGATGAGCTGCCTATTCAATGGCACTGTTAGTAAGTGGGTTTCCTTCCTCCTTTGTCCTTACCAGCTTTGGTAAGGCATCTTACGAAATACAAGTTTGGGAAAAAAAAAAGACGAATTGCTATACACTCGACTTTTTGCACAGCACAGCACGGGGGGTTTGTTAACTTCCTTAACGTGATTCTAAAAAAAAAAAAAGTATTTCAACGCTGCCCGTTTCCCCAAACCTTTATGCTCTTTCTAAAGCAATACATCTCTTAACACGTTTTACAACGTTTACGTATTTTCAAACGCGGTAACATAATATTCCCTTACAAAACGCGCAATGTGGTGCATTATAATCACGCATTACGGGGATGCACAGGTGTCCACACAGTGCCGTACATTATTACGAATTACATTATTTACATTATTAATACTTATTTTAATGCGCGGAAGAAAGTCATAAAAGCAACTCTAACGCATAGTTGGATGCTTTTGGATATAGCCCCCTGCTCAATTCCCTTTTTTTTTCCTGAACCGCATCTAGCAAGCAACTCCCCCCGGCGCTACCGCGACGTGTTCGTCTCACCCCGTTTTAATACCGGGCTGTCCGCGACGTGACGGCAGCAGGGTTCACGGTGGAGACGTGTAACTTAGCGTGTGGGTTAGCCAGGTGACTGCACCGAAAGCAGAGCGCCGGCCGCACTCGCGATGAGCGCCGGCGCTGTGGTGGCCGTGTCCGCCCGTGTGTGTGCGAGGGAAGATGGCGGAGTCGGGCGGTGGGGAGTTCGTCCCGGACAGCCCGCAGAGCAGGTGAGGATGAGCCGGGCTGGGGGGTAGGGGGAACAGACGGCGAACGAGTCCGCACCCCGGCGGTTTATCTGCGGGGCAAGAGCCGCCGACTCACAGTTATCAAAATATCTGTCCGCCACAGAGAGAGAAAGAGAGAGAGAGGGGAGGAGGGCGGTTTGCAAAAACGAGCCAAAAAACTGAAAGTTTGGCACCCGCTTGCTTCAGGAGGGCATCGCGGTGAGTGTGGCAGGAAACACCGGGGACTGCTCCTCTAGCTAGGCCTTTGCGGGGAAGCGGAGTGCATGTTCTTCATTGACGTAAATGTTGTGGGTTTTTTTCAAATTAATTTCTCTGTTAGTGGTGGCATCCCCCCCTCCTCCACGATTGGGAGGTGTCACAGGCCAGGACGCCCTGCAATTCCGATGCTTGTTTATAGCATCCGTGTGCCAATAAAGTACTTGCTAACGGTTGCTATGCATTAAGTAACGCTGCAACGAATTATTTCAGAAAAGCATTTTAATAAACCCAAAGTAAGATCATTTCCAAATAACGTAGTGTCGGATTTCTCCAGAATCAGAGGGAACGCGACAGTGCGATGTTTATATGACAAATAGATAAGGGTGCTGTGTAAACTGTGACTGGATTTTGTTAGTTTACTTTCACCAGAAAATCTAGTTAACACCTACCTTTTTATAACGTTTTAAAAGGGTATTGCGCTCGGACGTATATATTTCACATATTTCACGCTACAGAGCATAGTTAGTCACGTTTTGAGCCACTTTAATTACTACCGAAAACAAGCATCCTGTAATAAAAAATACTGTAGTCGTAATTATTATTTTTTTCTTTAAATGTTACAGCATGTCAGTTACGGCATGTTATGCAGGGTATAACAGTAGGTGATTGGGATTAAAGATGTCATCTTGCTACAGATAGTTTCTGTACGCCGTGCATGTGTTACAAGTCGCTCACTCAGAAGTGAAACCTCAGATGTCAAGTTGCTTTCGGACGCTGATACTCCTCCCCCTGCCGGATCGCTGTCCTTGGTTTACGTGAGAACGCTTTGAACTTCACTGTTTCCAATATCGAAACAAAACAGCCCACTGTTCCCGGAAAAACGCGTGGACGAGGCGGAAGCGGGTTTGAATGAAACCGCAGAAACTTCATTTTATTTCCCCTCCTTGCACTAGGCCGGGTACCTACAGCGTACAGGAAACCCCCGGTGCAACGCTTCGGATGCAACGGACAGGATCTGCTCAAGGAAAAGCAAATCTGTAAAAGGCGGAAATACGACCTTTCCCCGCGATAACGATCAGCTGCACAAATAAAACAAATACAATACAAGGTTGAAATAAATCAACAGCATGGCGCCCTGTATAGTGGTCAGTTAGGATGGATGTTTTGTATGCTTCCTTTACGAGTTATACGGTATATTTACGACGCATGAAATGAAGGGTGTGTATATTTATGATAAAAAGCACAGGAGCAATTATCGTTGTGTTGATTGCAATTGTTAAAAAAGTCAAAAGACCTAGTATGCATATATAGTGTACGTATAGTTTTCTATATAATAGTGTTTTGGGGTTTAAAAACGTCGTTCGTTCTTTAACATTTACATTTCTGCAGTAACAGACCCCTTCCTCCCTGTTGGTCCTCCCACTGGGTTTATTGTAGTTTTATGATGAGAAAGTGTTTTTTTTTTCCTGAAACACTTTCAGTGGGACATTTCTCCAAGGAAGCACGTATTTCCAACGCCACAGTGATGCTCCTTTGTCTCTACCTTTTCACTTTTAACAGTCTTTTGTTTCTGCTCATTGACGTTTTCCCATTGGAATTAGATAAAGGTTGTTAAACCTGTCAAGGATGAGAAAGTTTACACTGGACATTTTGCTCACAATGCGCCGCATCAGTCTAGATGTATTCAGAATTTAACTGAAAGCTGGCCGGTGCTCTTGAACTTAGGATGCGACTTTTTCAGACCTTCGCTCGTGCCAGCTCAGTTTCTCAGGTAGTCCAGTGGAGCTCCCGAGCATTTTAAGTCAATTTTTCAAACAGGGAGATGTCAAACTGGCCTTGCCCTTCCTGGTATGCAGTTAAGCCACACTGGCTGATATTGCACGGTTTTAGAACACGTGCAGACTCTTCCTCCCTTGGTGGTTTTACTTTTTGAATCGTGTGGATTGCACGCCTTAAAGAACGGAGAGCGTGTGTGCGGAATACTAACAGGGCATCACCGCTGCCAGCGGAGACGATGAATTATTAAAAGGTACGGGGAAGGGGAGGATGTGCTGTGCCAGAAAGATGACGATAATGACGACGATGATGATGATGCAGGGATGTGTGTGTGGGGGGGGGTTTGTCTCTTGCAGCATGGCTAACAAGAACAGCACTCTGCGGTGCACCTTCTCAGCCCCCAGCCACAGCGCCACCCTCCTGCAGGGGCTCTCTGCCCTGCGCGCCCAGGGCCAGCTGCTGGATGTGGTGCTGGCCATCAACGAGGAGCGCTTCCAGGTCCACAGGGCTGTCCTCGCCTCCTGCAGCGACTACTTCAGGTGCCTGTACCTTCGGGGTCCTTTGTTAGAATCTCTGGGGGGCAGCCGTGAGATTGGGGAAAATCTGAATCAAATAAAACCTGGTTTGTAAAACTGAGTTGGCAGGTGGATTGCCAGAGAGAGTGCGTTCTTAGTCTGTCTCATTTTAAACTGCTGCAATAAAAGACCTTTCCATTGTTAATGATTTAACAGCTCAGTCATTTCGGATCGCTGAGCGTGGTGTACGTGCATTGTGTTCAGGTCTATTGTCCTGCACATTAAAGGGAGACTAAAGAAAGTGTCCATGCGGCAGAACAAAAAAAGTGCTCAGGAATTTACCTTTTTGTGTCCATAGGAGACTCTCAAGTGAGCTGTACTTTGCTGGAAAATCAGCCTTGTTTTTTGGGTTCATCGCGTTCCTGCATAGATTCCCTTCAAAGATTAAGATTCAAAGAAATGTATTAAAGTACAATTTTAAGCTTACTTCTCATTCGAAGTTTTGTGAAGGATGGAGAAATCATATTTTAAGAAGTGTGACAATGTAGGGCAGAAAACCTGAAAGATGAATGGGGTCCCTAGGGGTCTGACCACGACTTCTCAAGAGCTCCACGATTCTTGCCTTTTGCAGCGTGAGTGCTGATTGCTCGTGTTCTCGATCCTGCCCTGCAGGGCCATGTTCACGGGTGGGATGCGGGAGGCCACCCAGGATACGATTGAGCTGAAGGGCGTCTCGGCGAGAGGGCTGAAGCACATCATCGACTTCGCCTACAGCGCTGAGGTCACGCTGGACCTCGACTGCATCCAGGACGTGCTGGGGGCGGCGGTCTTCCTTCAGATGGTGCCCGTGGTGGAGCTGTGCGAGGAATTCCTGAAATCTGCCATGAGCGTGGAGACGTGTCTGAACATCGGGCAGATGGCCACCACCTTCAGCCTGTCCTCTCTGAAGGAGTCGGTGGACGCCTTCACTTTCCGCCACTTCCTGCAGATCGCAGAGGAGGAGGACTTCCTGCACATCCCCCTGGAGCGCCTCGTCTTCTTCCTGCAGAGCAACAAGCTGAGGAACTGCAGCGAGATCAACCTCTTCCACGCCGCCATCCGCTGGCTGCAGCACGACGAGTCCCGGCGCGCCGGGGCCAGCCAGGTGCTGTGCCACATCCGGTTCCCCCTCATGAAGTCCTCGGAGCTGGTGGACAGTGTCCAGACGGTGGACATCATGGTGGAGGACGTGCTGTGCAGACAGTACCTGCTGGAGGCCTTCAATTACCAGATCCTACCATTCCGGCAGCACGAGATGCAGTCGCCCCGGACGATAATCAGGTCAGATGTGGTGTCGCTCATAACATTCGGGGGCACGCCCTACACGGACAACGACAGGACAGTGAGCAGCAAGGTCTACTACCTCCCAGATATTAGTGCCCGCCAGTTCAAAGAGCTGACAGAAATGGAGACGGGCTGCAGCCACTCCTGCGTTTCGGTCCTGGACAACTTTGTCTACGTGGTGGGAGGCCAGCACCTGCAGTACCGCAGTGGGGAGGGCGCAGTGGATGTATGCTTCCGCTACGACCCACACCTCAGCCAGTGGCTGCGGATTCAGCCCCTGCAGGAGAGCAGGATCCAGTTCCAGCTGAACGTGCTGCAGGGGCAGCTGTACGCCACAGGGGGGAGGAACCGATCGGGGAGCCTGTCCTCCGTGGAATGCTACTGCCCCAAAAAGAACGAGTGGACCTATGTGGACTCGCTGAAACGGAGGATATGGGGGCACGCCGGGTCGTCCTGCGCAGGCAAGCTGTACATATCTGGGGGGTACGGTGTTTCGGTCGAGGACAAAAAGACCCTTCACTGCTATGACCCAGCATCGGACCAGTGGGAGTTCAAGTCCCCAATGAATGAACCAAGAGTGCTGCACGCGATGGTCAGCGCCAACGGGCGCATGTACGCTCTCGGAGGCCGGATGGACCACGTCGATCGCTGTTTTGATGTTTTGGCTGTGGAATACTACGTTCCGGAGGCTGACCAGTGGACTACGGTGAGCCCCATGCGTGCAGGGCAGTCGGAAGCTGGGTGCTGCTTACTGGACAAGAAGATCTACATTGTAGGGGGCTACAACTGGCACTTAAATAACGTCACAAGCATTGTCCAAGTGTATAACACGGAGACGGACGAATGGGAACGGGATTTGCACTTCCCTGAATCTTTCGCGGGAATAGCCTGTGTACCAGTCATACTTCCACAAACAACAGCTCAGCGGTAACCGTTCCCTGGAGCGCATCTATCCCATGATGGTAGCGTGAACGTTCTGGGAACATTGCAATAAAGACCAAATCTTCTCCACTTCAAATAATCCTGCTGGTTTCTAAAAACAGAACCAGAACCTAAGCAATTTTGGTATTTTTTTCTTAACATCTTTAAATCTGTTTTTCAAGAAAACTGAACAACATGTCAGAGTGCTGAGTTTCTCCCTCCAGATTTAAGAGCATTTCACACTGTACAGCAGGGTGTCCTTTCAGGTTTATTGACTAATTATGTAATAATGTACTAATTCGTTAATTATTTTGTGTGATAATTAATTGAACGTGTCCATTTTGGTAAGAAAGTAAGCTTAATTACAAGACGTAAGCGGCCAAGTGTTTATGCTGGTCATAAAAATTTAACACCATGCAAGCTGTTTTTGCAGCTTAGCTTTCTGGAATCTGCAGCTTTGCTCTTTGAACAAAATGAAATTATATGTGAGATATGATTTGACGATAAATGATAGCCTCAACCTTTTTAAAATGTGCATGACTATCTTACCAGTTTGGTTCTGGTTGAATGAATTGTATCTTATCTGGTGAGATTCAAACATACCCTTGCCCTTAACAGTTCTGATCCGAAGATGAAATCAGAAAGATTTTTATTTTCCACTCCTGTATCTGTCTTTGTTCTTGCCTTTTCTTTTTCTGTCACCAGTTTTACTTTTCATTGCTGCAGATCTACTGCGTGGGCATCAGCTCCAGCATATTCTAAATGTGGCAGAAGGAGATCTTCAGACCACCCTTTAAGAAAGGAACATGAAATAGAATAAAGTATTCTTCTGCAGTGTAGTGCCTGGAGGTAATGGAGCCACCTAATTATTCTGCAGGAGACACTACAATGGATGAAGGCATGGGTTGATAAAACTGGAAAACCCAAATGATTATACCCACAGAGATAAAGCAGTTTCTATGCTCTTGCTCTGTTACAAAGTAAGGCACTTATTTGGAACTAAAGCCTCTCGTCTTTCACACAGGAACGGATATCTTGCGCGAAGGCGCAGGAGGCAGCTGGGGCTGGAGTCTCTTGAGTACTTGAGATTGGTGGAAATTTCCGAGTTTGTTAGCCTGTCACTTGCAGAACCGAAGTCTGCCGTGGTACATGAAAGAATCTCGGCTTCTGTATTAGAAGGATCATGCATTTTGAGTTATTGCCATCCCTATGGGATATAAAAAACAACTTTTTTTTCCTGTGAGGCGTCACGGTTTATTTGCCAAGCACAAACTTGTCCTTGAGATTGGTCTGTCTGGGATGATGGTGTAATGGTTAGCAAAGCTAACACACATGTCACCAATTATTCTGATGTCCTCCCATCTTCCAAAGACATACAGACTAGGATGCACTAAATAGATGTGTGACTGAAACAGAACCAAATGCACATGATTTTTTCCCCTTTCTTGCACCATATTCGCTAAGCACATAAACTAATGAAAATGGAAAGATGTATGTACAGTAGGTGATTGATGGCATGTGAAATTCTAGGAGGTTTGTATGTGTTTTATCCACAATACCACAAGTTAGAGTGAAATTAAAGCAGTTGAATCCTGCTGTACCAAGCATCGATTAAATTGTTTTTATTCAGGCAAGATCAGCTGTCACCTAAGCCTACAGTTTGCTGGGGTTATGGTTTTAAAGTACTGATCCAGGAAGACCTGATTGTAAAGAAATTTTCAGCCTGTCAGTATGTGCAGTGTCTTAGTGGTTTGGACTGGTATCTCTGTGATTTCCAAACTGGGAGAGAGTATTGTATTTTCTGTGTATTTTGCATGTTAAGACCTGGAATGTATGTTTTATCAGTTTAATCCTGCTTCTACTTGATATTCTTCCAAAGGGAAAAGAGGGATTGATTATCCCATTTTATCTGGGATGTTTTCTTTGGGTTATTTGCTATTGGGCCAGATTTATTATGTTGGGTTTTTTTAATTTGTAACTAAATAAATCAGTTCTAAATGTTTTCACCAAGGTGAACAGAAAATCTTAATTTAATTTTATGGGTTTTTATGGGTTTTAAGTTACTTGAAATTACAATCAACCAATTGTGATTTTTTTTTTTTATTTGGACTGGCATTTTTTATTTCTGTACAAATTCCTTTTTAAATCTGGCCCTGGTCTTTCATTTGCATGATTTGCAACTACCTGAGGAATGTATTATGATAGTCTAATCATGTTATTTACACCAGATTGTGTGTTATTCTTTGCAGATTGATAAAGCTACAAACTAAGTTGTTTTTTTAAGTGTTATAAGCTAACTGTTCTGAAACCTAGTCGTTGCCCTTGTATATACTAAACGTTTTTGTAAACGTTTTTTGTCACCACATGGCTACAATCTCCTGACGTCAAGGGAGTAGGACATGAAAGGCAGTCTGAATGTGGTGGTTTGATAATCTTCAGCTCTTTGACTGTGATGGGTAGATGGTGTTGGAAATGGGATATTTCATATCTAAAGTTGGAAGTGGTTTGGGCTCTAGAATCGGAACTAGAAGGCTGTGAGTGTCCCTACAGCAGACGCTGCTGTAGCACTCCTGAGTACAGTCCTTCAGTCCTGCTGCTCAAGTCCGCTGTGAAGCCTGTAATGGAGTAGCAGGTGGTCTTGACGCCTTCAGTCCTCTGGGATCAGATCGAGGCTTTTGAGTCTCTGTGCTCGAGAACGGGCTTAAATGTGTACAGTACAGCTTCTCTAACAATTGTATGTTTTTTCAAGCGGATGTTCGACAATCATAAAGGATTGTTTCTCTTTTGGTAGAAAGTACTGTAAACCTGCTCTATGATTTTTCACCCTTAATAAGCTCATGTAGGATGGTGCTATTTCAATCACCTTTCCAAAACTACACCTGAACACCTCTCTAAAACACACTTTTGCATGCACTGAAAGGAGCACAGTCTTTAGTTTAGAGATAATCTGGGGTCCTCCTCAGTACAAAGGTGTGCATGCTTTCTGTCTTGTAACTTGTGACAAAAGCAGCATTCCTTTCCCTGGAGCAATAACCAGCTGCTGCTGTCATTTGTAATTACAATTATGCAACACATGATGAGACCCTTATCTGAAATACAGGATGCAGATCCGTGTTACAAATCCCAGAGGTGGAGCAATTTGGAATACACCTCTGTAATACAGATAAAATAGAAGTAATGCTGAATTACACTGATTGCCAAATGACTGGATGTGGAAATTTTGGTCTCTCCTTTTGAGTGACTTTTGCCATGTTGCAGTCTTTCCTGTGCAATTGCAAAACAAACTTTGGCATCATTTAAGGACTGCATATTAATTGGGTGTTAATTTTACAGTTGTGACATGTTGTCTGCCTTCATACTACCCTTTAATCTTCAGTTGTGTTAACCATCTTGAGAGACAGCAGTGGCTTAGAAGGGTGGAAGGCTGAAGGGGGAAGAGATTTAACATTGCAACCTCCTTGTGATGGGGGAAGTGATTTAGTGCTGCACCAGCCTCATGATTCTAGCATTCTGGTGGCATGGGGGTAGGTCAGGAAAAAATACACATTCAGCTCTTCAATGCTTTTCTGTAAGGCTTCAGCAGCTAAATTGAAACGTTAGGCGGAATGCCTCTTCATGCCAAGTCATTTTACTTCCCTCAGAAACCCAGTTTGACAAACTGAACAGCAGATGTTAAAACCATCTTTTAAAGTAGCTTTTTGACCTTTAAAAATACAAAGCTATTACATTTTTTGATGATTTATAGATTGCATATTTGTCCATCCTTCAACTAGTTCTGCTGAAGATATAGGATTGCTTCTGCAAAAGTGGTCCAGTAAACCCACAAATTTAATTCCTGGTTCAATGGCAAGACTTACATTAATTAATGTCATGTATAAGCCAAGCTCTCGTGTTCATGGGAACGCTGTGAACTCTCGAAGGTTGTTAATGAATGGACTTTGGATGTAAAACCACCATCTGTCTGCATTTATCTGTGGCCAAAGACTGAAACAGCCTTGGAACATTGGTCTGCTCTGCCTACTGTCATTGATCAGCTCGCAGTAGAAGTGGAGTGATTGGCATCCCTCTTCCAGCACTCTAGTGCTTGAGCTCTCAGCACTTTTCTCATCGGGTTAAAACAGTCAGAACTTTGTAAACTTTTTTATGAATAGAAAATACTGATCTTTTGTCATACAAAAACAACCAATTACTATTTGTCACAGTATTTAACATAGAATGTACTTCTTTCACAGCCAGCTTTTAGATTGAGTGGGCTTCTGTCCATCTTGTTCCATTGTGTATTGAATTGTTTTAATCCATGTTCTCAGTACGAAGCTCTTGTGTGTGCAGTTGTTTAATTTTTTTTCTCCCAAGATAAAACTGTATGGCTTGCTGGCAAGTATTGTACAATGTTATTGTCAGTTGCTTTGGGTTTGAAATTGCAAATCTATTCTGTTTCAGTTTTACAATTCAATTTTGAATTGAGAGATTTAAAACTGGAGGTTATAAATGAGATCAATTGGTCTGATCCTTCTGTGCAGTCCTGTGTCAGATTTTTATGAAGTCCTGTATTTGCAATCTGCTCTGTTTGCGTCAAAAGAAGCCTGGAATGTGACTAATAATATCAGTCACTTGACAATAACTTTTAAAGCCTTGAACAAGGTCAGGGTAAAAATAGCAGTTGTATAAATTTAAATCATGTTTGCAGTACGGGACCTAGCAAATCAATTTGCATATTACAGGAATTTTAAACTTAAAACTGGGCCACTGTCTTTTTTTTCTCTAAATGGAGAAATTAGGAGCATTATAATCATACGTCATCCCTGGAACAAATCCATGTGCTTCAGTGTATTTATCTGGATCAGACAGAAAGGACGATATATATGAAGGGAATGTTGGCTGTTGGTTCTATTAGTAGTACTCTGAAGGACGGGTAGATTTCAGAAAGATTTCTGAGGATAGCAAAATTATCTTAACAATACTTAGTATGTCTAAAACTAAATGTGTTTTTGTTAGCAGTTTTATGGAATATAAATATGTTCTGAGTTAGATGTAGTGATTGTTTTCAGTTGCAGGTAATTTCTGAAGCTTTGGACTACTTGTGCAGATGACCCCTTTTTCGGGATATATGAACAAATTTGTATCCCATGTTTTCCTGTCTCTACAAAACAGTTCCGGTGTTTGAAGTGTGGTGCCTGAGTTAGTTTCTGCCTTCACTAACTGCACAAAGCCCCCTCAAAAAACACATTGTCTTTTGGTTTTCTGTTCTTTGTATTTGATACACGTGCTTTGTGGATGTCGCAATTTGGGAATGCTTTTCTGTGTTTCTATTATAGTAGCTTTTGTCTTATTTATTAAATAAAGATCAGGTGGTTTAGATTTTTTTTCCTTCTGTAATAATCATCTTAATAAAATGGTACACCTTTTTTGTTTTTGTGATCAGTGGTCCAAGGTAGTTTTTTTATTCTGAACCTTTTGTGTAAGTGCTACTGCAAGGTTTACACAAGGTTGTGCTTTCAAGCTCTAGTCCTCGGTGGCTTGAAGACTTTTCTTCTAATGAGCCCAATTACATTATTGAACTAATTATTTCATTAATTTTATCCCTTCCCCCCCACCCATTTTAATGCAGTTGATTTAGAAACACGCTACATGGCCCTCTGGGTTGAGACCTTTTGGAAACTAAGTGTAATTAAGCTACTATGAGTTCTAATTAAATCAGAAAAGCACAGTATAAGTGTAAGGATATAATTTTATTTTATTCTTATTATTATTGAATGCCACAAAGTCAACACAACACAAACGTATTTATAACTATATTATCATTGTTATTCGTGATCCAGGGATCAGCTTGCACGAGGCTTATCCCATTTTGACTTCCTGAAGTAATTGTAAGTCCTCTGGTCGCGGACGACAGGTTAGGGTCCAGGAAGGCTTTCCCTGAGTGCACCAGCTGCCCTCACAGCTCCCTAGGAGCAGGCGGAGAAGACTGAAACTGGGTTCAGGTGGGCGCCCTTGCCGCACCGTCGGGGGCTCGAACCCGGGACTCCCGCGTCACTCAGCAGGGACCCAGCCCGGTGAGCTAAAGAGAGATCTCTCTACAGCCCAGTAGCTGTGGTCCTGCTATCACAGGGAAGGGCAGCGACGTCACCTGCTCTGTTAACCCAGCTCTTACACAGTACCTGTTGGCCGTAAGCGTTATAATATCTTCTAAATTCTGTTTAAACCACTTAAATTAAACGAGTAATAGATAATAAAATGCAGTGAATTACTTATGTTCATGACGATGATTATATTATCATCTTTTAGGAACGTTTAGCTCATAATGCATACCAATGTGAAGTGATTCAAGCCATTCTTTTGCTCACAGACGTGAACCATGAAAGTATCCCAAATTGCTATTTGATACCCTCGTTGAGTTAGTTCAGCATACAAATGGCCGTTGTTCCAGATTCTTAGCTGCGAGAATCACATTGTGATAAGACCGGTTTTCCGATTCTTCCGTTCCTCTACCTGAAGTTTTGTTGAACCAGTGGAGCTCAGAAGAGTACTGGGGCTCCCTCTAGTGGCAAGCCTCAGTCACACCTTTTTCCCACTGTAATGACAGGTGATCGCTGCCAGTAGGTACTGTATCGACTCACCAAAGAAGTTCCCACCGCCTCTTGCTTTCTCACATTCCTGCTGCTCAGCTTCTGCCTGACAGCACTAGATAATTACCTTTCAGCTGGTCCCAGCAGCGATTGCACAAGGTCAGCCATTCATTATGCAGTCTAAAGATGGTATGATTAATATTCTCAAGAGGATAATACAGTGCCTTGCAGAAGTATCCAGACCCTTGCACAGTTGTCACATTTAGTTACTTTACAGCTTGCAGTCATGATATGTAGAATCCATATTTGTTACATGCACCACCTACTCCACAAAAAGCAAAAAACAGACAAAAAGAGATTAAGAGGAAACACAAATTTGGAAAATACAATTGCATACTGTACGTATTTTTGCTGTGGCACATCTACATTTATCTACAAAATTAGATTAGTGCAATAAGTTGTGTGGCCACTCTGTGCAATGATAGTGGTTGGCTTGATTTCAGAACAAATATACCTGTCTCTGAAAGGTCTTTCACTCAGGTAGAAACTTTCCCGCAAAGATTCAAACACGAAAACCATGGCGCTTTCAGAACAGCTGAGCGATAAAGTTATATAAAGATACAGTTCAGGAGAAAGGTAACATTTCAAAGAGCCTTGATATCTCGTTGAGCACGGTGAAGGTGGCCGTTAAGGAGTGGAAAGCACACAGACGCAGCCTGAAGGAAGAGGTGAGAGATACAGAGCTCAGTGGCTGAGATGGGAGAAAACGTCCGTGGGTCATCAGTGTTCTGATCACTCCAAAAAAGCGTGTGTATAGGTCTGAAAACAAATGTAAGATTTCAAACGTGGCAAAATGTTTGCCAAAATAAAATGGAAACTTTTTGATCTAATTGCAAAAGAATGTTCTTGACCGGCACAGTCAAAGGCCTGACTTGAACCCTACTGCTTTTACAAAGCAATGTTTCACTAGAGCTTCACGATGTGTGCAATGGGCTGTGAGCCAAGAATTCAGCTATAGCAAACTCTTCTGAGTGCGGCTGCAACATCCATGCAGCACCCTTGGCACTAAATAGCATTTCTCATTTAAAAAAGAATAAAATGCTTTACTGGTGTTCCTTGGTCACTTGCTGTGAGACAGATGGCAACATGGTCACATGTGATGTCAAAAAGGAAAACTTATTTACATTATTCTCCTTTTATCCCAGTACTGGCCATTGCCAGAAAACGTGCATGCTGCAGTACATGAAATTTACTTTGGTGCTTTTTTTTTGCAAAGAAAAATACAGAAATGTAGTTATATTACTTATAAATCTTATGCAATATTCATTTAAATAGTCTCTTTTGACCATTTGTTTGAGAGTTTTTTAAAGTGATTAATATTTTATGTTTAATAGAGGTGATCTTGCATCTGTTAGGTATGAATCTTCCTGTTGTCACTAATTATTGATTAGCTTAAAGATAAATATTCTAGGAAAAAAGACACCTAACTAAGGGAACTAAGGGAGGAAATATATAACTAAAGCACTGAATGGAATCCTTTGTGACTTTCTAGAAAATAGTACATTATAAATCATTCTCTGTAGAATTCAAAATAATCTTCTTTGAAAAATCCTTTCCAGGGGACTTCTTAAATAAACAGAGTGATAGCATTTGCTCATCTAACTATAAACTCATATCAACAGGCAAACGTTTTTGATATATGCAGCACATTATAAAAGTAGGCAAGGCAGCTGATGGTATCACCAAAAATAAAAGATTCTACAGCTGATATTATTAAATAATACATGAGTGCAAAAAGCGTAACATTGGATCACAAAAAAAAGACATGTGGGGTGAAAACTGAAATGAATAAAGAGAGATTTAGTGCATTGGTCTTTTACTTGCAGGGTAATCTGCACATGAGTTAGTTATGACCTTGTTTTCAACTCTTGGGCTCGAGAGATCAGACCTGCTTTTCAATTATGCAAGAGAACAATCTGCGCTTTCCAAATTTTCATGTCATTCCATCTTAAACAAAATGGCATTTATAGGACAAAACGTCAGATTAGGAAACATGCGGTACATAATGTAAATAAAAATGGACAGAAAAAGAAATTAAATCTAGTAATAAATATAAATTACATTCATAGCTTAGGAAGTTGAGAGTTTGCTTAAAAGTGTTCTTGGTGCAAGACAAATAGATTGCAATGAAAACAGAAACCTTTCTCCCCTAGTAGAACCCCAACCCTGTCACATGTGTTTTCAAAATGATCTTCCACAAACTGTGCAGGTGCCTTGATGTCCCAGTCCTGGGTGTACTAGGGATTTCCATGTTCTGCCTTGTTCATGTGTTTCCTTTGTTCCTACAGTATGTGCTTAATGATTTCATGCAGGTGTTATCCCTACATGAAGAGTGGAAGTGAGTCATCTTTGTTCATGATCCTAACCCCACAGGAGGTTAATGTGCAAGATGTCTGTCCATCATTCTAGAGTAGACCACTATTCCATTAAAGTACTGTAGCATCTGAAAAATCTTACACACAGCCAGTAAATGTGTGTGCACAAGCCAAGGGGAGAAAGAGTTTTGGTTTATCATTCCCAGAACTGCTTTATCCAATTCAACTCTTCGAACTCTTTGAACATGTTATTCATGCTGAAGGAGTTACAGTACGTAGCTTTGCAAGGAAGATCCTAAGATGAGTAAAACAATGGAGCCTTATACAGGAAGACATGTCAGCCAATAACAAGATGGTGTCACTCCTTTCTTTAGATTAAAGTCTGCTGTTGCTTTCAGGGGCTGATTCTTTCCTAGAGAATCCGTTTTGCTTTTTTCAGGGAAAGTTGGCTTTTGCACATGTCACCCTGGAAGAGTGGCTTCCACCTCAACCACTCCTGTTCTTCCCTGTGAGAATGAAATCTTCTGTGTGCTGGTAAGGTCATCTGCAGCAGTTGAGTGTATTTATTAGAGCTGAAGAGGACATTAATAGAAGCCAGCATTCATGAGGCTTGCCAGACAGGGAGACGTGATTATTCTGCACTTTTTCCTTTTCAAGCGCTGGACAAAGACAGGACTTCAAGGTTTTTTTGCAGCCAAGAGCCTTCTGCACAGCTTCCCACATCCCTCTCTCAGCCCCCTCTCCCCACCCAGCGGTTTCCTTGGTTACTTTACAGTTGAGTCTATACCAGGGCCAACAGCAGGTTCAACAGCAGAGGTATTGTTGTTTCTGCCTTTATTGCCTGTAGCTCAAACTCCAAGGTTAAATATCTCATTTGTCCTTGTACGCTTCACAGAAGCTCTGGCTCTGAGTTTTTAGGTAACTGCGGGCGACTCAACACAAGATGTTAATAACTTCAGAGCTTCCAGCTAAAATAAGAGTGTCCAGCTTACACCGTTTCCTCCTCCCTGTTCATTTGTCTCTGCAGACCATCCATCCCCTTTCAAAGCAGGTCATCAAGGAGACAATCCCAGAAAGCAACAGGCACAAGGCAGGACACACCCTGGACGCCAGTCCATCACAGGGCACACAGTCACACTCACACCAGGGCCAGCTTCCCCAGAGGCCAATTAACCTACCAGCATGCCTTTGGCTGGGAGGAAACCGCAGCACCACGCAAATGAGGAGAAATTAGAACCCAGGACCTCAGTGCTGCGAGGCAGCAATGCTAACTACTGCCCAGCGTGCTGTCCTCTCTCTACATGCCAATAATGTTGGGGGCCGATGGAGCCTCTATCTGTGTAGATCTGAGAGCCAGATGTCTCTCTCGCACTCCATAACTAGATTAATCCTCAAGTCACAACATCCTTAAGCCCTGTCAAGTTCATCCGAGAGTGGCAACAGATGTTGACAGTGGCCTGAAAGAACGAGATGGCTTTGGTTTCATGTTGCATTTTGTCAGTGGGATGTTTTTTATTCCAGATTAGAACAAGAAATATTTCTGTGAAGACCATTTTTTTATTTTTCTGTAATGGCCAAACTAACATAGATTTGACTAATTGAATTTATTTTTGGATTTAACCTGCCATGTTTGTTGACACAATGTAAATAGTTCTAAAAAGGTGCAATTGTAAACTCAAAGAAAAGACGAAAGAATAAACTATGCCTATTTTACTTTGCCGTTTCATCAGTAAATAAAAAGTTAAAATCATAGTTTTATTTTGATTCGATTAATTTTAATCATCACAAGTGTAGTTGAATTCTGACCATTTCTAGTTCAGGATTATTTATCTGTGATATTTGTATTCGTTTCACATGGTGATCATGTGTGTTAGTTCATTGCAAATACAAGAAAAAGAACACAGTATAAATATGACATAACCAAAATTTATGAATCCTACTTTACAGGATGGGCAAACTCTTTAGTAGATGGTAATGTGTACCAGATGACTCAACAATCCTCTTAATGTAGCCATTAACAACACAGAACCAATGTCAAAGTCAGGCATGTCTTTTGATTCTGAAGGACTGGGAATGAATGAATAAAACAACGTTTCAGGTATTTATATTGCTGGCTTCTCGTTAATGTTCTAAGCTAAGCTCGGAGTAGAAAGGTTGCGACATTTATAAAAAAAACAAGGTTACAAAGGAGGTAATTCGGTCCATCTAGCACATATATTCCATGCATATAAAAATATATAAAAACTAGTTCAGGTTAAATTTACCCATCCCACACCACTGAGCCGAGAGCAGACGGGGGTGGCGATGTGCGGCACAGCGTCGTGTGCGTGATGACGACGCCTACGCGCGGGGACGTGGGCACGCTACGTCCCGTTGAGGGAAAGAGGAGGAGAAGAGCGAAAGATGGCGACCTCAAACAATCCGCGGAAATTCAGCGAGAAAATCGCTTTACATAACCAGAAGCAGGCCGAGGAGACTGCGGCTTTCGAGGAGGTGATGAAGGACCTGAGCATCACCAGAGCGGCGCGGGTAAGCGGGCCCCGGCGTCGTTTTGTTGTGGTCCCTGGGCTGCAGCGTGCAAGGCGAGCCCCGTTACCTTGGCCGTGGAAGTAAACAATAACAAACCCCCCTATCAATGCAATCGCTAATCGATAGGCGAGATTGATGGCGATTCGGCTGATGGACGGCATCCGCGCCGTGCACCGTGCACGACTCTCTCCCCCAAAACCCCGGGGTTTCTGGTTCGGTCTCACCGAGGAAAGTTGCATCAATCGCCAAGACGGCACTGCAAGTGATGACAGTTCGCTGTTCATGTGTAACTTGTGTTGTCGGTGCGTTGTGTTCGGACTCTCCGCGGCGGTCGACTAAACGCGCCGTCCCCCCCTCTCCACCCTGTGGAAGAGCATGCATGTCCCCCCCGGTCCCCAGGCTGCAGCGTGAAACGGTATCGGCTGAGGCTGAGGCTGAGGCTGGAGGTGTGCATGGCGAGGACAGCCCGGACCCCCGGGTCGCTAAGCAGGCGTGGGGAGAGGGAAAGTCTGAAGGTGGCCGGGCAGGCGGTGCACCCCGCCAAGGCAGATTCCCACTTCCCGTTTCTGTGAGTAAATCGCGCCCACAGCTGTCAGCGGGAGCGAGTTGGCAGCGGGGAGGGTGGGTGTTCGCGCTGAACTCAGTAAATCAGATAAAAATGTGTTCACCGAGGTGAGCGGAAAATTGGAAATTAATTTCAGGGCCGAAGCATTTCAAGTTACCGTACTATACTGACGCCGGGGCACGGGCGGTGGGGAGTTTATGTGTAATTTGCACGGGCGTTTTTCATTTCTGCACAGATTGACTGCGAAGTCCGGCCCTGGACTTCGCCCGAGGTGCGGTAGGGCGCTCACGCCGGTACAGACGTGTAGCTTTGGGGAAAGAGAGCATCAGCTGTCCGGCGGAGCCGCCGAACCCCTTCTCGTGTTTTTGCTGCATTAAAGAAATTGCACGGTGTTCAAAAGGGGCGGGCTTTTTTTTTTGGGGGGGGGGGGTTGTTGTTGTTGGGGTAACGGGGGGACGTGTTCGTGGGCAGGTGCCGGGTCGTGTGGGCAGCCTCACAGATGACTGTTTCGGTGCTGTCCGGGGGGAGATGAGGCATCACCTCACATGCAGCCAACTTGTTCCGATGCGTTGCTGTCAGAGCGGTCTTCTAATCTGATTGTCACGGAAGGCATTTGCAACCCCCCGGCAACCTTTCCAGATGTGATTTATTTTGCCTAATACCGCAATTCTCGTGCATACAGCACACACACACACGCACGCACACACACACTCCCTGACCTACTTCAGTTATGGCCTTCGCGTTCATCGATCACCAGAGTTCGGGATTTTTTTTTTCCACCCGTGTTGGGAAACATCTGGCGCTGTTATTCGTACAGATAGGCGAACTGCGTCGCACGTTCAGCGCTGGAAACGCATGCCAGTGTCCCTGTTGCCGCTGTAGCCATCGCCAGCGCCTGTCCGCTCCGGGAATCAGGAGGAAGCGCCTCTCACACAGGCTGTGCGTAAAAGCACCGCGCATCTTTATCAACAGACTTGTTAGGGTGTCTATTTAAAACCCAAAATTCAAATATACTCTACAATAAGTGTCTGCTTTAGGGTAGGGTAATAGTATTTGTCAATGCAGCGCATGATGTTTATGCACAGTCTCCATAATAAACATGTTTCAACGGAAGAACTTGACTAGCAAGATTTGACACTGATCTTGATCTTGCTGCCTGGTATCTGATGTTCATCAAAAGTGCTCTACATCCTCTGACCATACACTTGGGGACTGAGTGTGCTTGATCAAAAGGGCACGTTATCATTATTGTTCAGTTCTTACATGTATTTTTAGTAAAATTTAACTTCGGTAACTGTAAAAGTTCCTGAAATCCGTTTTAAACAGGCTTGATAGAAGCAGACTTTCCCTTGTTTTGTGTACGTCTCAGTTTGTGTTCAGCAGTCACTTGAGACATACCTTACTCATCATACTGTTTGCATGTTTGTTTTCTAACATTATAATATCACAGAATTATGCCAACTGATGCAGACACCAGACGTTTTGTCCAGATACCCAACTGGCAAAAGCTGACATAAAAGGAAAAGATGATTAAAAATAAACTGCTGTTAATTTGCCTCAAGTGGTTCTTGTAAACTGTCGAGTGTTATTGGGGAAAATGAGAAGATCAGCTTAACTTTTAAAAAAAACGTTCTGTCATAATGAATTGTTATAGGAGTACACTGTATATAAGCTTTTAAAAATATCCTGTTTTCACTTGCAGCGATTACACCGTTATATCAATTACTTAGTAGGCTGTGCTCCTGAGCTCTGTCTGTTGTCCCAGTTCTGATGGCGGATTATAAATTAAAATGAAGTAAAGCCTCTTTGTTGATTTCCTAAACGCCATGTTTTATTTAATTCCTTTGTCAGCCCAACGGAAGCTGGTACTTTACTGGGCGATCATAAATAAATTCAGGCACCCCGGTGTCCTCCGTCTATGGGCCATGATTCCTGTCCTTAGCTTTAAGCAGTTTCCCTGGCAGCCGTCCCCATCTTCCTTACCTCAAGAGGCACGAGCCCTGAAAATGACTTGGCCCATTAGATCTGTTTCGGAGATGCTGGAGTCAGTGTATTTATGCACCCGGCTTTTTTAGAGTTGCATCCGTTTGGTAAACGTTGGGTTTTTCCATAAATTTAAAGAACCAAAGCCATCTGAAGACTGTTGATTAATTCTTATACGCAGTTGTCAGGATCCACTGTATGTCGGTGAGCTGCTGGGTTTTTGTTTGTGTCTAGTGTTCGATGCTGTGCAGGTGAGTGCCAAGAGAAATCTTACAAACTGTTCCCCAGTACTTGGCAGAAGTCTCTAATATTTGTTGGCACTGATCAGAGCGAAGGAGTGCACATCGCGTGGAGCCGAACCTGCCCGTCATTGTTAAAACGTTCGAAGCACGTGGTTCAGGTTTGCGATGGGAGCACTCAGGGCCCAGATCCTGTGAGTGTTAAGTAAAGCCGGAAGAGCTCAAGGCGGGTACTGTACCTCTTGTACGATGGCATGCGCGTGTTGGCAGTGCCGTTATTGCACTGCGGTGGAGAACGGCGGGGAGTGCCGAGCTGTTTAAGGAGGAGGGATTCCATGAGGGCGGAGGAGAAACTGAGCTTGGCAGAGCTGTGCAAAGATAATTATGTGAAGATTCAAATAGCGCCTCTTGGAAGGGAAGTAGAGCTAACTGAGCAAAATGTAAACACGAAAAACTGATGCAAGGTTTTGATCCGTCTGCTCTTCGTGGTGGTGGTGGTGGTGGTGGGGGGGAGTGTAAGAAATTGCTTCACCTGGCAAAGACGAATTCCTAATGCTTTTAACTTTTATCGAACGCAACGTTCCAATCAGGCTCCTCCCTAGGAAGCTCATTCCACATCGTGCTCTCAAACAGCTGTGGAGCAGGGCTGGGCTGAGCTCTATGCAGTTCTCCAGGCTTCAAAATGTATGAAAGACCTTCAAGGCAAATTTGCATGCTGAAACGGGCAATTTGATTGTTCCAATTTGGATGGTTAAAAAATCTGCAGCCAGCCAGCTGACCGATTTCCGTAAACAGCGGTCTACAATTAATCAGTTGCTGCTGGAGTTGGACAAGGGGTCATTCAGCAGCAGTGACCTCAGGATACCCAGTAGTCACCCATGAGTTTACAGGGTTTTCAGTGAGAGAGTTAGCTGCTTGCTCGATCTCAGCTAGTGCTCCTGGGAAAATATCAGCATGCTCAGCTGATCAGGCTCAAGTGGCGGTTATTTCCAAATTGAGAGAGTATAAAATAGAAAGATTACACACTTTTTTTAATTACAAGTGTAATAAGGCGCGGGATGCTCTGGAATCTTTTCTTTTAAAATGTGAAGTTTATCTGGAAATTTTTTTCAATTAGAGAAAATTTCACGTAACACTGGTAAGTGTGCTTTTTCACTGGCCTGATTTTCTCAAGCGTGATTATGTGATGGTGGTGCTAACACCATTGTACCATCTCGATCACAGCTCAGTTCAACACAAGTGATGTTCTTTATTGCCATGTATGTGCTTTCGGTGTAGAAAGGGAGTAAAATCTGTTTTACTGCACAGTGGGTAGGTAGCTGCAATATTATTTGAATGAGTAGGTGTGGCATTTGAGGTTTTGGTCTTGAGGTAAGACCAGGCTGTATTAACATTCAGCTCAGATTTCCATCAAGAGCAGCTTGTACAGCCACGCATGTCACCAGTCTTTATGTAGATGTTTGCTATTTTATACCATTAGCAACTGTATTTAAAAGTGGTTCACATTACTGTAAATGGAATGGAATATTTGTCTGCATGTAGTTTTTAAATGTGCCTGCAGTAATTAATGTAGCCAAAGGGTGAAAAATAAGTTGTATAGGCTTTTGTTTAAAAATGCCTTTAATTTGAAATATCAAGATTTGTTTTGTAGAAAACATATTGATTGATAAACTTCGTTGTGATGTGCACAGTACAGGAGCGAAGATATATGTAAGACTGTAAGCTTTTATGTAAAATGTAGTATATAACATGTCCATGTAGTCAGTTTAATACCAAAAGTTATGAACTTTGTGGATCCTTTGGAAGTTATGCTTTAATTTATTGATCTGTCTTGATACAGATTTAAACTTTTCTATCACTCCAGTTACTCATCTGAGTATTCCCCATGGCTGGTTATAGCCTGCCCAAGTGGAAGTCTCCTCTGGTTGAGTTTGGGCTATGCTATTACCTTGCTGTGATCACATGCCCACTGTCAGTGCCATATAATTAGCTGAGGTCTTCCAGCTTGCTAGGCAGCTGTGAGCTTGCAGTAATGTCAATGGGAGCTGCATTGCTCCTTATGTTAATGCTGACTGCCCCGTACAGTAGTTCCTGATAAGTGTGTCAGAGAAAAGCTGGTATGCGTCTCATCCCCAAACAACTTGTGCTTTTCTTATAGAATCTTGGGTGCTATCTCGCTGAATCCATCTGTATTTTATTTGCATTTCACTTTTAACGATAACAGCGCCTATTTGAATGGCACTAGTTGGGTATGCTGGCGTTTTGTCAGGAAGAGAATTTTCATTAAGGCCACATACAGAGATTCGCAGAGTAAGTCCTCTGAAAGAAATCGCTCCTTTGTCGATGTGTGACGGTGCTGCTTGCCTCGTGTGGAAGGGGATGAGGATTCAGCGCAGGTGGCAGGTGTAGGAGGTGTAGGCCTGTGAAGAGCAGGGCCTCTTTACTGCTCGATGTAGCAACTCAGCGTTCAGGTCTAAGCTACTGTGCAAGGGGCTTGTTAGAGGAAGCTAGTGTAGCACAGCTATTCCTCAAGGATACAGTTCAAGGTTGTGACAAGCACAGTGATCTCTAATGTCACATTTGAACGTTATTAAGAAAACGTTTTACCCTGTCCAATTGCGGTTCATGAGAATCAAGAAAACAATCATGTTTTGTGTTATCTCTCCTACAAACTCATACAAGTCAGGCACCCGGCACAGGAGGAAGAGTTTGGGTTCAGCAGTGTGAAGCGAGTTCCTAGTCTTTCAAGTTTAGCTCGTCTAGACAGAGCACAATGTCGATGTAATTTCTGCAAGCTTTAATGCAATACAACACAATGAGAATGCAGGAAAGGATGACTTTTTGGCAATCTAATGTAGTTTGTCAGGCTTCAGCAGCTGTAGGTATGTGCAGATGAGGTGCCAGCGATGTCAGCTTGGGGTAATGCAGAATGAATGAGTGGCCTCTCAATGAAATTACCGCTCAGCCAGACAGTGCCTCTCAGCATCAGATTTTATAAGCTGGCTGCACAGGTCATGAAACCCCAAGCATGCTTGCATTTTCTGTATTATTTATACGTCAGGTGGGATTAGCTGTTATTTCAAAGGCCATTCTGGCAGTCGTCCTGTTTCTTCAAATGCCTTTGATTTTATTAGTGTAGAGGTTCCCTGTAGTGAAGATATACTTCAGCATATTTAGCGGTAAGTGTTTCTGTCAGCAGGTTTGAGAGACAAGGCCTCTCTGATTCGATTGCTTGAAGAAATCAAAGAGCCACCTCTCACTGTAGGCTTTGGCGGGGGACTTTTGCCCGTGGGCGTTTGTTTTAATTTCATTCGAGGGGTGATAGGATCAAGACTTGGAGCTGCCGATTCCGAGTTCTCAGACAGATCGATTCCTACGTCTTTGTTCCATGTGGGTAAGGTTGAGATGAGCAGGTGCTTCTCTGCTGGTGTGGGGCACGATCACTCTGCCACATGTGGCTTCGGCTTGGTGATTATCTATCTGCAGGTGCGTGTTGAAACCAGAAATCATTAAGGTGGATGAACTTGATTTATGTTTTCTAAAAGTACAGTTACAGTACATGCTATTACTCTCATTTTGTGGGCCACAACTCCTCACTGCATTGCGATGCTTAAGCTTCTTTAATACATTATCAGGCATTACTTACTGTATGAGTGTGGCTCGGCAGTCGCTTTCTGAATTCCAGTTTGCACTTGACAGCTCTGTCTACAGGCAGCTGTTGCACACTTGGCAAAGAAAAAAACACCTTTCCTATCTGTTATAGGTTAAAAACAGATACTGTTAGAGCTAAGAAAAAGAAAATAAAAGATAAAAAAAATGTTTTATCCTTAGATAAATAAGGGGGCATGTTGAATAAAGTAGTGATTAGGGCTCTGGACACTGGAAGGTTGTAGGTTCAAGTCCACACTGAAGACACAGTAGTTATGCACTTAAGCAAGGTCCAGTTCACCCAGCTGTATATGTGGGTGCTATCGTTTCTGGGGGAATCGGTGCAATAGACTAGAGTCTCAGTCAGGGAGAATTAATGTCCCCTTAATGTTACAGAAACTGGGATGCGGTCCAACCCAGCGAGTCTCAAGATCTGCGGATGAGCTTTAATTTGATTTCAGTTTAGTTGATCCCTTTCTTGCTGTGTGTTGAAGTGTTATGCAGTAACAGGTTTTTTTTTCCCTTGGAATTGCTTTTGATGATTATTTCATATCCTGCGGATTCCTTATCTCTGCGTCCTGCTCTGCGTTTGGCACAGCTGCAGCTACAGAAGACCCAGTATCTGCAGCTCGGACAGAACCGCGGACAGTACTATGGAGGGTCTCTGCCCAACGTCAACCAGATTGGCAGCAGCACCATTGACCTTCCCTTTCAGGTGAGATCCTTGTTTTTCACCCCCCTTTTCATGATTTATCATTAAAAAAAAGAAAAAAGCTGCATTGGTGGTGGTGGAGGGGAATTATTAGGAGGCCATGATTGGTAAAGGCCGGAGGGAAATTTGGTCAGGACACTGGGGAACACCATTACTTTATCCAAGAAATGCTCTGGGTTTTTTAATGACCATGGAGAGTTAGGACCTTGGTTTTTATGTCTTATGCGAAGGACTGCGCCTTATAACACTATAGTGTCCCCTTCACTATACTCTGGTTTTCGGACCCACACAGACCGCAGGGTGAGCGGCCTCTACTGGTCCCTCTAACAACTCTCCCAGCAGCAACCTCAGCTTTCCCAGGAGGTCTCCCATCCAGGTACTGCTGAGCTTCAGTGCATTGCCAGTTATGAGCTGCAGGTTGATATAGCTGCTATGATGAAGAGTTACTAATATGAAGTGAACAGTACTGGTGATAAGGGCTTAAAAGGGAAAGAAAAAGAAAAACAGAACTACACAGCATCGATGGGCAAAGACTCGCGAGCCTGTGTCAGATAACTGAGTAGGCGCTGGATCCCTTGGCATGAAAGTTTCAAGTGATATCTCCTTATCTTGCTTCTTCTTCTGTGAAAATCTCCAGGGTTTGTTCGGTTAGCGTGAGAGCTTGCGGCACACTTCACAGAGAGGCCAGGCGCTCTTCCTTTGCGCGCTCAGATCCGCGAGGCCTTTGCTTGTCGGCTTCTCAGCGTGGGGTTCCAGCGAGCCTTTTCGTGTTGTCTTCGTTAACGTCGGCAAATCCGGCTTCCCGCGCCAGCGTGCCAGTCTGCCTGCTAGCACCCTGGTGCTCTCTTTCAATCTCTGCGACACCACGAGCGCTTTTTGGCTACAAGTGCTTACCCACGGCATCCGTGGCTGCCCTCGTTACTGCATCCCACGATTCCTCTCCGTCATCTGGGGCTCTCGCTGCGCTATTACGCCTCCAGCGTTCCCAGACTGAGGCTGTATCTTCTCGGTCTTTTTTTCCCGAGATGAGGTGCCCCACAGCATGGTGTGCGTAATAGGATTCACATTTTGAGGTAACTCTCAGATGCTTCGGCTGAGTTGACAGCATGGTGCTGTGGCGGCATTATCAACAATCTTCACAGGGGTGTTGTTGATAATCAGTCAGCACCTAAGGCTCAGGGTTGTTTCTTGGCACAGTTTCTGGTGATGAAAGGGAAAAAGTTAAGTTTCTGCAGTCTTTCGGGTAATGTTAATAAGCACTTAGACCACATGTTGGAGAGCAAGTATTTTGAAATAAAACTCATAATGAGGGCAACAAAGGGGAATACATTTTTCCCATGCATTTAAACAAAAATGTGTTAGTAGAATGTGTGTAGTAGTGGGAGTTTGTGTATTGTATCCACAAAAGAGTAGCTACTCAATGCACAGCCTCTGTAAAGATTTTTGTGCGCTAATGAAAGGTTTTTTTGTTAGTGTAAGATTAGACTGCCCAGCCTTTAATAAACATTAGTTCGAGAACCGTGCTTTAAAAGCTCTGGAGTAGGGAGCTGACGGCACTGGAGGATGGTGTTCCTGTATCAGTAATGCTCTTACTGAACACGCCCCCATACTGTATGTCACTCATTTGTAAGAAATACAGCTCTTGGGAACTCATCCTCCTGGAACCCAGGCTAGTTTGTTTCTCTATTAGCAGTGATTCCCGCAGCACTCCTTTATCTGGATGCTCAGGGCTGAGCAAGGCATGGCTGTACAGTCAGTCCCTATGCGTTTGGACTCCATTGGGCACAGCGAAGAGGACACTAGCTCTTGCCAGCGTTCGTGACCCGGGGAGTTTAAGAAAGAATTCCGGAGAACAGAGGAGCCATCTGTCTCAGGCAAACGCCAGTCTGCGAAAAAGGAAACAGATTCCAATGGTTTTGTTTGAGCGTATTTACTTTGTTCAGGGTTAGGAACGCTAAATACCTCCATTTTTTCCATATCTGCTAGAGCTGGAAACTTTCTATTTTATTTAACTTTACAGAAGAGAACTTTTTTTTTTCTAAACTACACTTTGCCTTGATAGACACCGTTTCAGACGACCGGGCTGGACACCAGTCGGACGACCCGGCACCATGGCCTGGTGGACCGGGTCTATCGCGACCGGAACCGCATCAGCTCGCCTCACCGTCGCCCGCTGTCGGTGGACAAGCACGGGCGCCAGATATCCTTTCATTTCAGCGCTGTGTCCCTGGGTCAAGCTTGACACCAGGGCTGGATCCCATCAGCACTACAGGTCCCCTCCATCTCAGGACTCCAGTTTGTCTCTTACTGTGCTTTTCGTAATTGCTTCTGAATGATTGAATTGAGCTTGCTGCTGAAGTGCGCTTCAATAATTAAGGTTTGGTTGGAAAAGTGGAAAAGTGGCTTAGTAATGCCGTGCATGCTGTCTGCCCAGTGAAGGCGTTATTCAGCCCTGGCGCAGAAGTGGATTTAAGAAGTCATGAGGCCATTCAGTTTTTCAGCTAGTGTCGTCCTGCCCCTGCTCACCTGTGGAGCTGAATGAACAGCGTAAGGAAGCTTCAGCAAAGGAGGGCGCCCATGCATTATTCAGGCTCAGAGGTGTAATGGGATATTTGGAGCATAGCTAACAAAGTAGTCTTTAGTGTTTTGCTGCAGCTCTCTTTGTTACATTAGCCACTCCGCTCTCCTAAGAGGGTGTCAGCTTCCATATGAATAAAGAGCTGCTGCATTTTTTTAAGCTGGTGATTGTCTCGTTCTTCTGAGGCAGGTTGGATGTTTTCAGTAGTATACACATTTTTATGACTCAACTGAGTACTCTTCTTATACTCACATTCGTACACACATATTCCATCGCTGTGGAACAGGTTAGATTTGTTGGCTTTTAGTTCAGATTTTCCCAGCTCGTACAGGTGGTGGCATTTTTGCCAAGAGATTTGTGTTTCCTCTGTAAAGCTTCAGGGAGGAGGTCATTATAGCTTGTGAGTGATGCATTACATTTAATTCTATACTTAATTTTTTAAATTCCCATTTGAACCTCATGAGTTACAAAAAAAATATCTTAAGCAGACGTGTGTTCTCACTGAGCTTGCAGAGCACATGCGGGCTTGTTATCTGAATCAGGGAGCTGTGTGATCACGGGAGAGTCCTGCCGTCTTGCATCCTTAACAGGAAGTTGTACATTGACAGCTGTCCCTATGGCTCGGTGTACTTGTCACCACCACCTGACACCAGCTGGAGAAGGTAAGACAGGAAATCGTCGGCGACCTGCTTCGCTTTCGAATGGGCCGAAGTGGAGGGCGAAAGGTGTGTGACAAGTGGGCATTTCTCTTGATGTCTTTCATTAGGATGGCTAATAAGAGTTAAAGCATCTGTAAAATCCTAATGTTCTTGATAAAAAGAGGCAGCAAAAGGGTGCTGTTCTGTCACACTTTCTTTCTTGATAGCTTAGTAGCTAGTGTCTTGAGAGAACTCAACCACTCGGCTGGAAAGTCTGTTCCAGAAGCTTGCACCCCTTTGTGGAAGGGTATCTCGTCCTCCATCATGAATGAGTTCTCTTTTAGTTTGCTGTTGTGACCCTGTGTCCTTGTTTCAGTCTGTAGTCGTTCACTCGTTCCATATATTTGATGTATATTTATTCAGTAGAGGCTTTTTTTCAAAGCTACTTACATTTCCACCCATTTGTACCGCTGAGTTTTTTACTAGAACAATTCGAGTGCAGTACTTTGCTCAAGGGTGCAACAGCAGTGTTTCAGCAGGGATTTGGTGAATAATCATTAATGAAATATAATGTCAGTAAACAAATTAATTTAGGCAAGGGACACTGTATTTCAGTCATGCAGTTTTACAAGCAAGCTGTGTGGAGTGGAGATTTGTGTCATTGAGTTGAACTTTAGAGCAATCTTATGACAGGCTAAAAGCTGCTGTACAGCGACTGTGAAAAGAACAAAAGGTTTCTTGAAACACCAAAGGCGTCTGTTCAGAACTGCATGTACTAATTGAGAGGGTTTGCTTTTTTCTGCTCAAGCCTGTAAGCTCCATAGCACTGGTTTCTGATGTGGCAGAGACCTGCCCCCTAGAAGCTTTGTCAGGGTCTTTGCAATGATGTTTAATTTTATGTAATATTCGCTAATGGACATGTTAAAGCCTACATCACAATGGGCCTCACAGGAGGGCCCTAGCTTTGTAGTGTTTACAGAAACCTGAAATATCAGTGTAGGTGTTCTGACTGGACATTCATGTTTTCTTCTGCAAGTGTTGAAATATGAAAGGATTATGCTTTTTGTGCATTGACCTGTGGGCGAGAGAGGGTTTGTCAAAACAGTCTTGATTTTTTTTTTACTAATATGTAATTAGCATTTAAGTTTGAGGTGTTCTTATTGTTCTTGGATGTGATGTGCCCTAAGGGACCCTGCTGTTATGTTGCAGGACTAATTCTGATTCCGCTTTGCATCAGAGTACTATGAACCCCACTCCACAGGACGGTTTTTCGGGGGGCTCACAAGACTTGCAGCCGAAGAGAGGTAAAGAAAAGACGCTTGTCCCTGTCATTCTGGGGGGGGGGTAGATGGGCAAAGGGAAATGTCTCCATGTCACCCAGGAGAAGGTTCCCCAACGTTCGTTGTGGGAGAGATCGCTTTGGGGGACCCTTATCCATTGTGAGTTTCCTGCTGCACTAAATAATTTCCTGGTGAGGAATTGGGGTGCCCACCATGCACTAAAATTATTGGCCCCACCAAACAGATGTACGTGAGGATATATACGATAACAGATGTACAGTATGGGCAGATACACGGGAGAGGGAGCATCAGCCATTTTTTCTTAACGGGGGGCACCTTTGTTCCCATTTTTAATCTGGAGCTTCTCTTAGAGCTTGGGGTGCAGTTACAGTCGTGCTTGCGAGATAGGAAACCCCCCATTTGACACCCCTGACTGAAACCAAAAGTCTCCTGAGAATTAAATGTAATTAGTTGTGCTAAGAAAGGAATCCTGGGATGTGTGCTTTAAAAAATGTATCACTGGGCTGACAGAATCTTCTATTAAATATTAAATGCAGTTGATTATAAATGTGTAATGATCTCAGCTTTCTCCATCTTGGATTTGTCTTTTTTTGTAAAAGAAAATAACACTTTTTGGTTCCTTATTTCCCTAAAATTAGTTTCAGGACACAAAATACAAATGTATTGTTAAAGCCAATTGTGGCTGCTCAGACATGCAGTGTACAAACAAAAAGGCATATAGAAGAAATGAGACATGTAGAAAGTGTAAATTTAAATATTAGCATAAATCTGAACCTTTTCTTCACAATAAAACTACACCATTATCTCTTGTAATTTTTTGTCAACACTTTATGGGCAGGTAATAAGTATGGTGCTGTATTTGTCAAGATGCAATTAATTAAATTGCTGGGTTTCTTGCATTCCTCCCCACAAGCAGCTGCAACCTATAACTACATGTTGAAAACAGTATTTTTTGTAGACCTTTGGATTCATAGGAATGCTTCTGAATGATCAGAGCACCTCTGTTCTCTCTAGCTTTGTGTGAGTGATTTCTGTATAGAATCTCTCTATCGCTTTCAGCTTTTGTACCATGCCATAACAATACTGTATTGCACCGTACATCAGTGGAAAGTGTCCCGAGATGGGTGTTGGGTGCTTTTTACATTTTTTTACAAACCTGTTACTACAGGTCCTACAGCTGACACTCTCTCCTTCCAGTTCTTCTTCTAACAGTGCCAGGCACAGACGAGCAGGAATCTGAGGCGGACAAAAACCTCCAGAATCAAATCTGGGATAATAAAAAGGTATGTTGGGGGGGGTGGGGGGGGGGAGGGCAGGAAGTTTATGTTTAGAAATTCAGAAATGCCTTCATGCTAACCAGATGGATTCAGAGGCGTTCTGTTCTTCTTTCAGAATGCGTCAGCAAGGCCGAAGTCTTGTGAAGTCCCAGGAATCAAGTGAGTTCCTACTGTCTATCCCCATGGCTGGCCTGTGCACTCAGATTTTCTGTTTCATTTTGTTTAAATTTGTTTTTGAAAGAGGTGCTCAGGGGTCAAGCGTTTGTCTTATGCAGTCAGCATATGCAGACTGGTTTTGGAATCAAAATGCAAAACTCTTGGCATCCACCCGAGCACTTAATACAGTGATACACTGTAACACCACTGCAATACAGTATTGCTGGCAAATCCCCTTGTTGACCTCTGCTCACTCGTTTAATTGCACAAGTGTGTAAACACATGCATAAACGACATTTTCATCAAACGTTGACCCTCATTTTCACAAAGGAGAAAAATTAACTCGTAGCACTGATTAAAACTGTTTTGTGCCAAGTGGTTGCTTTTTTTGCTTATTTTTAAATATAGTATAGCCATTCCAATTAGATTGTACATTATCAGCGTGCTTTCAGCTTGTTATGACAAGCTTGATGATTTCTGGCTAATTGGTGATGCTGATTCAGTTTTTAGTGTAAGTGTAAAATCTTTAGATGCACATTAAAAGTAATGCTGTAGGTCTGTTTTTGCTCTCTAGCTGCAAATGTGTTTGGTAATTAATAATTGCAGGGGGGGGGGGGTTAAATAACAATGAAATAGTTTATAGAAAAACGTTTTGAAAAATGTATGAAGGTAAACCTATATCTGAAACGGATGGGTTTAATAAAGAGACTTCAGATTGTACATCTGAAATTCAAGATACAAAATGATATAAAATGTAGTTAGGTGTCAAATCATTCTAAATAAATTACAGATAAATCTAATTTCTAGGATCAGGTGATTCAACATAAAAGAAGTGTTGTAGGAACTTTCTAACCTGAATTAGGTCGAGGCTGAAACTTTGTCTGAGATGGGTGGTTGGCTGCAAATGATTCTCAAAGCTCCTTCAATGCAATAAAACAACTTTTCACCAGAATTGGAATTGGCACCGCACTGCAGGATTGGAGGGTCCATTTAGCACGCACTTCTGTGGAAATTTCATACTTTTCT
This sequence comes from Lepisosteus oculatus, assembly GCF_040954835.1. NCBI lineage: Eukaryota > Metazoa > Chordata > Actinopteri > Semionotiformes > Lepisosteidae > Lepisosteus > Lepisosteus oculatus. The sequence continues at coordinate 2,610,707 of NC_090724.1, read as the reverse complement.
GACAATAAACAATTGTATTATTCAGAGCCCGATAGTGTAATCTCCCTTCCACCTATAAGAATTACGTTTTATCAAAATTGCACTTAGATTCTTTACTCTTCATCAATGCAGAATGAGTTAAAAAACAGATGATTGAAAAGCATATTCTAGGTAGCTGTTTTTAATTATTTAAAAACAGATAATAATAATAATAATAATTGCTTACACTTAATATAGTGCTTTTCTGGCCACTCCACTCAAAGCTCTTTACAGGTAATGGGGATCCTCTCCACCACCAGTGTGCAGCCCCACCTGGATGGATAGATATCTACTTGCATGTGTGTCTTTTGGTGGAGAAATTTTATGATCAGTTTAGAAACTGCGTATCAGTGCTGGTCCCTCTTGAGCTTAGAAATATGGAGACCCCTTTAGTTCTTGGGCACCACTGTAAAAGAAGGGTGGTCAAGCTTAACCATTGACAAACTTTCTAAAGAGCCCTGTGAGAATGAAAGGAGATGTTATACCCCATTTTTGCACAGGTAATAAAGTGTTAATCAAAACGGCAGAAAGGAAAAGTGGCAGAAGGGAACTGAGCCGGTAATGACTCAGCAGGATGGGGTTTGACGTGAGGCATCTTATTCTCCTCGTTGGCTTGGCCACTTTCGTAGCGGGCGGAGGAGCAGCAGGGATGTTGTCATTTATCCAGGGAACGCGTCAGCTTCCCTGTGTTTGTTACAGAAGCACAGTGGGTGTGGAGAATCCTGACAATGTGTGACTCAGGATAGTCCTGTGTGTGTTTGGACACTGTGTGCCGTTCAGGACCAATGCCTAGCTGCAGTGGCAAGTCAAAAGAAATGGTAGCAATAGTAAAAAGTCAGGAAATCACAGCGCTTACTGAATTTTAAAAAATGACAGTCTTCAGGGAATGACCACCTTTACAGAGGAGATTACATTAGAAACCCCTACAGAGCAGGATTTGGAAAGGTGGTCTGTGTTCTCTGTGGCACTCTGGCTGCTCAGTAGAATCAGAAAACGTTGGATTGATTGGTTCATCTGCTGCGTTAATTAACTGGTGTGGGCGATGCCGTTTCCATCAAGCTGCGAGCACAGGGCCAGAAAGAAGAAGCTGAAGCATTTTAATCCGCGCTTTATGCTTAAGAAAGGAGATACACCCGGAGGCCTGACTGGATCGAGTAATGTCAATGTTATTTTTCTTTTTGGATTTAGTATATTTCCGTCACCTGACCAGGAAACTACCACGTCTTTGATTCCAGCTGCGCACAACACGGGGGGCTCCCTGCCCGACCTGACAAACATCCAGTTCCCCCCGCCCCTGCCTACTCCCCTGGACCCCGAGGACGCCTCCTTCCCCGCGCTGAGCGCCTCCAACAGCACCGGCAACCTGGCGGCCAACCTCACCCACCTGGGCATCAGCACCGCCAGCCAAGGTGAACCCCTGAAGTAGAGCAGGCAGCCCCCGCGCGAGCGATTTGTAGCGCCTGCTGGTATTTCAGTTCCTCCTTGATCTTCTGCTGAGCTGTTGTTTTTGCTCATATTGGTGATTTTTTTTTAATGCTGTGTGATACCCGAGAGCTCTCTGGAGACCTCAAAGGCACAAGTCCCTGCTCCAGCCTTGGGCCTTGTAGTGCAGATGTTGCAGGTTCGAATCTGGGTGCAGCAGGCGATGTTGTCTCCAGGGTGGGGTGTATATAGGTCAGCCATCCTCAGGGGGCCACGCAAAAGTGGCGTTTATGGTGTGCCTGACTGCCTGTGAGCTCGTGTTCCGACTCAGAGGTGGTCACTCACTTCAGGCAGGTCAAGTGGTCACCTGTGGCCCTGACCTAGTGGCTTGGTTTATATGATGTGCCAGCAGACCTTTGGAGAATTCTGAGGACTAATTCAGGACTTCAGAAGAAAGTTTTCCTTTAGCCATGAACAACAAATAGTACACTTCTGGGAGCTGTGACAGTAATGACAAGTGACTGATTTTGATCTCATGGCTATGGTTTGTTCTCGGAAGCGCTCAGTGTCGTGTCTGCTGAATTATTTTGCTGCCTGAAATGCACTTATGTTATCACTGCTGGGATCTTTTGATTTTCTGTTGGGTGTCAAATGCTAAATGCGAAGTCAAATGGAAGTTCAGTAATTATTATTTCTGTTGAGCTATAACAGTAGGAGGGCTGCATTATCCTGCACAGGAGTGAGGAGGTGTGGTGCCAGAAACAATGAAATTACAGTTCATCAGTCTGCCTCCCCTGGAGTGCACACAGTGTTGGAGAGAAATCTGGTGTTCTCTTCTTTCTTTTTCTCAATTCAGGGATTCAGATTTAAAATGTCATGAAGGCCAGTGCAGCTGGAGATTAAGTACAGCAGATTTTGTAATTATCTGTTTTGAATGAGTGGGTTAATACAGCAGAGTAATATAATATTGTGTGCTTTTCGGATCTGGGACTAGTGAGCAATTTTGATTGTCAGTGTAGCCAAGTTTTTTTCAGAGCTGTATATCTTTCCTCAGCCTTGCTACAGCAGTCCTTGGCTGGGTGTCTTAGGCCTTGACCTGATGCTGAATGCCATTGTCCCAAGACATTATTGTCAATATCTGCCATGTAGACAGGCAAGAGCTGTGTCTTTTAATGTTTTAGTCAAATTCCAGGTAGGAAATCTAATAAAATACCCTCCAACACTTGGGGAAAAAAACGAAAACTGAACAAGTCTTTTATGACCCCTCACACTAACACCTGTGTAATTCAGATTGTACCCGCGCCCGTAGAAGACAGCAGGCTGTCGGTGGCTTTAGCACGATCCCCTGGCTGCAGGAGAGTGAGCGCTCTGTGGGCTCTCAGGCTTCATGTTTATTACAGGTCTGGTGTCTCGTGCGCAGCCTGCCCTCGCACGCCTTCCTCAAACATGCGTTTCTCAGAAAGGGCCCAGATGGCTGTCAGGAGGAGGAATGGCACTTGGCTTGGTTTGCCCCTGCGATTCAAATGCAAACACATTACAGGAAAATCTGTTTCCACCACAGGCGTTGCCTGGTGAAGGAAACCAGTTAGGACATTTTTACAAATCTATATTGCGTTTCTTTTACACACCACCCCTGCCAGGACTAATTTTACTTGTAACGTCACGAAACATAATGTAATTTTGTGATTTTTTTAATCATCCAAAATCCAACATGCATAATTCCCGTGTTCCATACTGATTCCGAATACCACAACCACAACTAGAAACCACCCTCAAACTAAACTATTTCACCTTGAAATGTTTAAAAGCCTCCTCCTCTCTTACCTGAATTTGAAAAGAGCTTATTAATAACAGAAAACGCTCAGTTTAGTTCAGTTCCATATTCCATTCAGCAGTATTACTTGGCAGCAATATGAAGAAACATCAGGATGAGATCCTCCTATCACTTGTCCTCAGACAGATGCTGCTGTTTTCTAGGTGCCCTCGTTAATGGCAGAGCTGATGCTGGCAGACTGTAAGTCCTCAGGCTGTGAATTATTTTATGTCTGTAGGTGTCCCTACATCACAAGCCGGCATGACTGGGGCAGCTCAGCGCAGGCAGCAGACGGTGGTCCCACTGACCCTCAACACAGACTCCCGACGGCAGCAGACACAGCAGCTGTCTCCCACCCTCTCTCCTCCTCTGACCCTTGCACAGGTAATGGATGTGCAGCCGACGGCCTGGGCCAGCTGTGTCACTGCAGGACTCCTAGCAATTTCATTTTCTAGTTCCACTGAGCTGAGCTGTTCTTTCCTGGAACGATCGAGTCAGCAGGTGCTGTAATAAATCTGCATGCTGTTAATAAGGTAAACCCTTCTCCAACGTGGACTTGATAATGCACAGAGAATACAGTGGAAACAGATATCTTCTGGGCGCAAAACATTTCACTACCTACAGTCATGCAGGGTCGGCCAAATGTATTTCCTACTTTTCTGCTCCAGAATCTTCTAGTAATGTCTCCGAGACTCCCGCACCCCCACCCACCATCCACTCAGCCTCATCTTTTTTCACCATTTTGGTTCATAATCTTACAAATCAGTATGGCTGCCCAACTGCTCCTAGGAGGTGCAGGAGAGGCAACCTGTAAGATAGGTGTGAGAGACACCACCATTTAAACGGAAGAGTTTAATCGCTTTTGTAAGAGTCATAAATGATTATGCTTTTATTGTCCTACAGTATATAGATTTCTTATTGTATATTAATTTTGCACAGTTCAGTATAGCGAGTGCCACTCATTTGTTTAAAATAATATGCGTACCTTGGTATTAATGTAACTTAACACCTTATGTAATAAATTGGGATATAGGAGGTTAGTTTCCCACTGAAGTTCAGAAATAGTTTGCTTGTGTCTTTTAGTATTAGAGTGTAGTTTTGATTTGCTACACAGCATATTCCTTAGTGCATAGTTTATGTACAAGGGGCAGAATCTGTTTGTAAATCAACAGGAATTTAACATCAAGAAAGTCAATTTGCTTTTCTGATTTCCGCATGTCTTTTATTGTGAGCTTAATAAGATCATCTGAAGCTCGTGATTGAGCCTCCCACTTGTTTTTGTTATCCTGATTAACTCCTGAATTTGGTTTGCAGTTTATGTAAGGTTGCGTATTTCTAGTGCTGCACAGGTTTTTTTGGTGAAAAGGGGGGCAGCAGTATTCCTCCTCTCTGTCAGTGGAATCTCCCCTGATTTGAAGGAGGTTTAATCAGCTACCTTCTGCACTGCAGAACCTCCAGCCAATTTCTCCCACACACAGCAGGGAGAGTCGTGCCGCAGTGCCTGTCTGGCTTTTCTTTGCCTCCTCGGAGTTCCCTCTTTTCCTGCTGCGTCTCCTGGGTTTCCGTCATCTTGCACACCCAGGAGGATTTACTCCTCGAACGTCAGCCTTGTGGCAGAACTTGTTCGATTAAGCAAACCCTTTGAGGACAGGCCAGATGTGAAATGCTCAAGCCACGCAGTTTACTTTAAATTGTGTGGTTTATTTAAAACATGGCTTATAGCATGTTTAAATTGTAATAAATTAGAAAGAGAGGTGTGCTGTAGTGTATTCAGTAGACTTGTGGCTTCTGTTTTGTATGGTTCAGGGGTGATTAACTTTAACTGTCTTTTCTGTTATAGGTCCAAGCTAATCCAAGATTTCTCAAATATCCTTTAGCGACTGGAGCAATTATGTACCACTTCAGTAATTATTGTAATTACCTTGAAAGCCCTATAATAAGACTGGAATAGTCAAAGTTGCATGCCCCTGAACTGTACAGAACAAAGGCCACAAGACCATATCTCTACAGCAGACTGCTGTTTATCATTCATTGCAATTTAAGCAAGTTTTTATTCATGTCAGATTTGATTGCCGCTGGAACAGGTCACTGTCAAGTGATCTTCTGAGGGCTTTAGTTACTGTAGTCTTATGTGCTGAAAGGTGGGCTTTCCAATAAGGTTTCTTTTTCATTTGCAAAGGCAGTTCTGATTCAGCAGAGCCATTTTCACAACTCCACACAACGTAATCTGTGTGATTATGCGTGTAACTTTATTAACCCCCCATCACCACCTCTGGTTTTGCAGTTTACAATTGTGTGCAAAGAAGGGAGGAAACTTGAACTTTATTGCCATATGTAATGGGTACATGTACTGGTACAATGGAATTCTTACTTAGAGAAAGTCTCTCGATTGTTAAAGTGAAAAACAGTGCATCAAGACAATATACAAACAAACAGTAGACAATGTACAAGTCAACAAGTAAACAGTTTGAATGTAAATGATGCAGACATGTAAACAATGACTGCAGATGTGCAATAAATAAGAAATTACAATGAGGTAGATGGTGTAGGTGTGGTCCGAGGGGCATGACCAAATGTCTTCACCAATCGCATTGCTTGTGGGTAGAAGCTAGTCTAGTGGTAAGTGTCCGTATGCTCTTGTATCTCTTTCCTGAGGGCAGTGGGGTGAAGAGCTCATGCCCGGGGTGGTGACTGTCCTCTGTGATGGACCTGCAGCTCGGGGGGTTTTCTGCCTGACGGAGCGTGGTGTTTGCTTGCAGGCGGTGACGATGGAAGCGCTGACCCTGGAGCAGCAGCTCCCACCCTACTCCTTCTTCTCTCAGCCCACGTCGCCGACGCAGACGCAGGTGGTGAGCAGCTTGCAACAGCAACAGCAACAACAGCTGCAGCAGCAGCAACAGCAACAGCTGCAGCAGCAGCAGCACCAACAACAACAGCTACAGCAGCACCAACAACAACAGCTACAGCAGCACCAACAACAACAACAACAACAGCAGCAGCAGCACCAACAACAACAGCTACAGCAGCACCAACAACAACAGCTGCAGCAGCACCAACAACAACAACAACAACAGCAGCAGCAGCAGGGCTCTGGCCTGCCCAGGCTCGTGCAGCTGCCGCCCCTGTCCGTGTCAACTGCCTCCACCCTGCCCCAGTCCCCCCCAGGCAACCAGACGCAGACCTCTGTGGGCATCGATATCAATTCGGTGAGTGCTGACCGCGTCGCGCCCTGTGACAACACAGCATGCCCTGCAGCTCCCCTCTGCTTTAGAGCAGGGCTTCTCAGACTCTGGACCGCCCACTCCGCTCCGCCGAAATCCTCTGACCAAAGGCGTCGACGCCGGCCAGTTTCTTTTTAAAGTGGGTCTTCGGAGTGCAAGTGAATCTTTCGTGCAGGTGGCAGAAGACTTGCCCTTCAATCCACCGGGGCGAGTGGCTTTTCATTTCATTTTAGCTTTGGTTCGTTTCTGAATAAGCTCATCTTTCAGTGGGTGTGCCGTCGTCCTGCTGTCCAATGGACCTGCACGCTTTCTCATAAACCCGCCCCCTCATGACAACCGCGGTCATGGTTATGGGTTGTTCTGCTTGATGCAGAACATTTCTGTAGCGCAAACTTCCACCCTCTGTGGTCAGTATCAACACTCTGTCCACAAGGCGTAGTCCAGATAACACCTGAAGTAACATTATAGATAGGATGTGACCGTGTGATGAGTATTGATAGCAAGTGCTCTTGCTGCGGCCCTTGCTGTGTTGCACGCAAACAGCATGAAAACATGCACTTGCAGCTCATAAAGGACTGTTATAGAATGTAATATTTTTAGATGCAGTTTAATATCTGATATGTCCCCCATCGGGGGACCACATATTAAATGGATTTTTGGAACAGGGAGCTGGATCAGGAGCTTGCTCCGTCCTCTCCATGCATGACGTGCTGAAGAATCTATAAAAAATATGCATATTTCACAGGTCTAGTCAAAGGCTCACATTCATGTAGGTCTCTGAAGTTCAAACCACAGTAGAAATTAGAGGTATACACATTGCATTAATTGTATATTTCACACAGTCCCCTTAAATTAAGCTTCAATAAGTATGTTTGATTTCTTTTTTCTCTCAGTAGTGGGAGTGTGAGTAATTACTAGAAAACACACCTTTGTCTTGTATCCATGTCCGTCTTGGACTGAAAGAGACCAGTGTCAAAGTGTTTGCTAGTTCAGACAACCCTCCTGCTTTTCCGCATTTCCGGGTGGTTATTCCTTGCAGGTAAAGCCGTGATCTGGCAATAAGCCCCAAGCGTCCGTGACTGGTTCCCATCCCGACGGCTTTCCCCTTTTCAGCGCCCCAGCCACGGTTCGGGACTTGGGCTGGGTAGCTCTGGTGTGCCTAAAAGAGCCGTTGGTGACTTGCAAGGGCCGTGGTGGCCCGGTGAGGCACCAGACCGCTGTTGCGTCTTTGAGATCCAGCGCTGTAGTGAAACAGAGCAGCAGAGAGCTCTCGCCGGGTTTCCATGGCAACCCGGAGTGCCTGCATTGCTGACCTCTTCAACACAAGACCCACGATTTCTTCTCTTCTGTCGGCTTTTTGAGTTCTTTCAGGAAAATAAAAGAACATTGTTGGCAAGGTTTTGATCAATTTTGAGCATTGCTCGGTGTGGGAGCCCGCTTTGGTCTGGTTATTTGTTTTGCAGACCACATACAGTACGTGTGTGGATGCACATAGTAGCGTAGTTGTGACTGAAGCTGAAGTGAAGCAGCCATTTGTTATGGATGTTTCTGAATGTGTTAGTCATGAGCACTTAGCCGCAGCACAGCTTTTAGTGCTGAAGACTGGAGGCAGCAGACCTCACATGCTGAGGTTTTCTGTTCATTATGTAAGAGTGTAACCATAGACGTGAAAGGATGCAGATTGTTTTTTTACTTTACAGTGAGTTAGTAAAGTACAAGCAACTATTATGTCAAGGCTGGCTCAATAACGTCTTGGTCCATTATGTTTCTATACAGTATATGAGAGAGTTGGAGCTCCTGGAAAAGTTTAGTCACGGTCATGTTTGTGTTTTTATGACGTGAAGCGTGAGAGCTGAAGTTGTTCTTCAGTTTTAAATAGGAGCTGATGAATCACTTTGAATTATTGCCTCTGGTCTTTACTTCAAAGCTATAACTGATTGACCAGCAGAAATGTAAGCAGCCATTCTCTAATATCAAGTGTGAATCATCTCGGTCGATATTGTTAGCCCCTCAGCCAGAAAACACTATTAAAGTAATTGAATAATAGGGTCATGCAGCTCTGATCTCTTGTAAACAGATACTCTAGTTCAGCTCTCAGGTTGTCTCCTGTCTTCCCATGTGTATATGAATTACCTTGTGCTGCTGTGCAGTAGGCAGTGTGTATCTCATTTCTTGCTTGTTGCAAGAAATTGCTTTGCTTACCCATGTGAATATCCCACCTAGGTTTTTTCAGTATATTGTTTTCCTACATAATTGAGAATTGAAAGTTAAAGTCTGCATTGATAAGCATACAGGCTGTGTAAACTGCTGATGTAAATTTAAAAGCCAGATTAGATCAGTAGACATGATGATGTCCTACAAACCCTTTTCTAACAGGCCATGTCATATGTTGTGCTATGAGTCCACAGATGCTGTGGTGTGGGCTCCTTTATAATTTCAATGAATTAATTTAATTTTAATTAAAAACAAATAATTCTCCTGATTAGTTTTAATTATACAGAAAAGGATGCTTAAAATCGCTGCCTCCTTTGTAAGGCACACTGACGTACTCACGATCTCTGATAGGGTTGTCTTACAGTTTGGTATTCAAAATGCCATCCGATCATCAGAAAGGTCCCAAATGAGAGGTGACCATTTGGCCCATTAGGCTTTATTGGACCCTTCTCACTCTAGTTCCTTCAGCTATAACTGGAATCATGTGGTCAGTCGTGTCTGTGCACCTGATGTTAGCCTATACAACAACAGAGAACATGCAGACTCCTCACAACAGGTTGCCTATCCCAGAATCTTACCCAGGACCCTGCAGCTACGAGGCAGTGGTGCTAAACCACCATGCTACTATGCCACATTTACCTTGTGCAGTGAACAAGCAAACAGGCAAAATTGTTTTGTGTTTTTTTTCTGATTTCTCATGCAGTAAAACTAGACTAAATCTACATTAAATCCCACAAAGCCTTAGAAAATCTGCAAGGGATTTTGTTTAGAAACATTTTTTTATTTGAAAGAAATGTTTTTCAGTGCAATCAATGTTTCAATGCAGTCTTAATAAAAGTTTTTTACAGCAGTTGTCAATTTAAAGGTAGAAAAAGAGAATAATCTTGATTACACTTTGTTATTTTGTACAGAACAAGAAGAATTTGACAATTAAAACTTCATAGTGGGCTGTTTGTGTTATAAGCACATTGTGCACTAGGTAGAGGAGCTGAAATAAGGATTTCGCATTAAGATAAAGGATTAATGTTTCCCATCTTGTACTGATCTGGAAACTCCTAATGTCAGCTTTCTGCAGACCTACAGATTAATCAGAGCCTGCCAAGCATCCCATTTTATTTGAAAACTTTTAAAACCATTTGCTTTGTGTTGTTTTCATCCCTTTTTCCTTGTATCATTTACAAGTGACAAAACTTACAAAAATGATATCTTAATGGCATTTTGTTTTATAATCAAACCATTCAACCATAATTTCTTCAGCCTCCAAAGACCTTGAATGCTACGTTTTCTTCAGATTTTTATTCTATCTGAACTCTGTTTCAGTGAATTAATTATGGGCTCTATTAGGAAAATGAAGCCCTTCATTTTCCTGGGTCTCAAGCCAGTAAGCACTGCAGTCTACTTTTTTTCTGCCTTCTGGTTCAGATAGATTGAATTATCTGCTTGTGAAAAAATGAAATTACGCCTCATAAAGCAAATAATTTGTTATAAATCAAATAATTAGAGTTCTGATAAGACATGCTGGGCTTTGACAGCTTGATCTGTTCAGTCTGGCTGTTCTACAGAGATAGTTGATCTGGAGCGTGAGTGGTCATTGTGGTACCTTCTCTGATCCAATTCAATCATTTACTATAGTGCCCTTCGCAACAGTCAATAGCTATCCATGTTGTTTAAGAACAGTAGACCATGTGGGCATGGAGGAAAGGAAAACAAAAACTCCCAGTGGGGTTGAAGAAACCTCTGTGGGATCCAGGCCCGGTAGTTCCCTCCCACCCCCACCCCCCAGGCAATGAGTAAGTGGTTCATCAAGGCCTGGGACCCTGCTGTCCTGAGTCTGTCATTAGGGTTGGTTGTCTTCATCTGAGTGAAGTAGCTGAGGTTTCCTGGGTCAAAAACCTCCCCTCTTTTGGTTTCCCATCTCCACTTTCAAGTGCATTTAGCTTCACTTGTGAGAGAATTAAAGATTCGCTGTGCTTCCAGAGGTTTAAATAATGGAACAGAATCGCCCTTTGTAGCAGGGAGAATAAAAGTATCTTGACATGACAGAGCAGGGAAACGTCGTGTTGGAATTGCGCTTCTAGAAATCTATAAAGAGTGGAGTGGTCGCTTTGAGACGGATAAGGAGTGAAATTCACTGAAATGTAAGTTTTAACAAGCCCTCTCTGTTAGCCCTTTTATGTGTCCAACATGCAAAAAACAAGAATATGGGTCGCTCTGTTCTTGTTCTTGAAGGCCCAGTGTCTTCAGTCCTTTATTCTAGTTAAACTTGAGCCAAATTAATTTAAATCTTTTTTTTTCTGAACTAATTTGCGAATGGGGCCTTTTGAACCGTTTTCAGCCAAAGGGAGACTTGGACTTTTGCGGTGATGTGAAAACATTCAGAGGCTGTTTGAAAGCTGCAGCCTTTTAAGAAACAACCATTTACATAATCATTTCTGCCTGCAAACTATTATTTCAAAGAAGTAGCAGGTCTTCGTTCTTTGACTAGGAGAAAAAAAATGAGAGGAAGCCAGGGCCCCCAGGGGCCAGAGTTTGGATTTTTTTAAAGTACCCTCATCATAAGAGTTTTGGATTTTCCATTTTAGTTTTTAATCTGGGGCCATTATTTCATTCTAGGTTCTGTCTCATGCAGTAGTTCAATGACGTTCTGAGCAAGGTGCATTTTTCAGTTAGCCAGCCGTCTTTCACAAATGCACTGCAGTGCTTCCTTCAGGATCACTAGGGCATAGTTCTGCTTTCTAGTTTCTCAGTGAATATGGTTCATCTGCATCACAGGGCCTGTTTTTCAGATTGGTCAATCAGCAGGCAACTTCAGCTTGTACTGCTGAGCAGAATCCTTTTCCAGTCACTGAGCTCAGATTTGCTCTTTGCTGTCGGAGGGAAAGCTAGTGGATGTTATCAGAGCTACTTCTCTTCCTTTAATATCTATCTATCACTCTATCTGTCTATCACAGCCTGCACCGGGGCTGTCAGACTCCGTCCTCGAGGGCCTAGTGTCTACTGCTTGCTATTCCAGCCTGAGCTGTCAGACAGCAAGCTGGGAGCTATCCAGTGCATCTCGCCCTGTTGATTGTGTTTGTGGTTGACCACAGTGAGGGAAAGGAGAAAATGCATTTTTGCTTTTAAATGATTTTGTCTCACTTTTGTCTCAAAATTTAAAATGATGAATCGGAATTAAAATCCTCGTTTACCACAGGCAGCTGCACCAGACTAATAATCTAAACTGCCTGAATGAAAGCAAGAAGTAACGAATGTGTTGTAGTGTTGAAGTCTCCCGACACCACCAAGAAAAGACAAAGCACCCCTTTGAGCTGGGTCTTTCCACTGTGCAGTGGCTTATCGGAGGGCACGCTTCTCTTCTTCCTATTTCAGTCCGGCCTAGTGTTCAGTACAGCCTTTTAGTGTGAGCAGAACCTTGTGTACACGTGTGTGTGTGTGTCTGAAAGTACTTTAAGTTTCCTTCTGCAGCCCCAGGAGCTAAAACAAAGTAACTGTCCCGTCTCCTAGGTGTCAAACAGGCGAGCAGGATCTGTTGGTCTTTAACTGTAATATTATCCTGTAGGCCGCCCTCCAGCAGTACCGCAGTAGTGCTGGGTCCCCTGCCAACCAGTCTCCCACTTCTCCTGTCTCCAATCAAGGCTTCTCTCCTGGTGGCTCTCCTCAAGTAAGGGCCGATGTGCTTTGCTGGGCCTGGCTTATCCACCGTTCAGCTCCTCCATCTTTGAGCCATGGTGTCTCACTGTGCTTTTGTCTGCATCACATATCGCCACAGCAACGTCCTCAGCTTTGACTTCCAGTGTGCTGCTGTTTTAAAAAAAAAAACAAAACACAATGTCTTGATTTTCATGAGTATCTGTGACTTGAGTGTTTTTCCTGGTTGTTGCTGTTTTTGGACTCCCCCCCCCCCCCCTCTCCTTCAAACTCATTCAACGGTACCTATGCCTAAAATAGTTTAAAATCTATTATTTTCCAATATATGGTTAGGAAGAGTATGCTTTAAGTTTATTTGTTTAGTGAATACTGTTCTGCCTCCTGAAGTCTTTTTTTTTCCCCTTCACTTTTGTTTTAAGTTGTGTTTCTGAGTACATGTGGTTGAATGTTACACTCTTGGGGCTCACGAGTGGCCTTATCTGGTCAAAATACTGCATGAATTCCAGGCTGTGTTTCAGCCACCTAGTCCTGCTATTTCCAGTGATGATATCACAGAGGATCCATTGGTTAGCAGTCATTGTTCTAAAGGCTGTGTAACAGGACGTTGGCGCTAAACAGCTAGTGGGCAGCTTGTCTCACCTTGACTGAGCCAGGGTAAAAGGCTTTGTCTTTCTCATTGACTGAAAACAGCAAAGGTTTCAAGCAAGAGGGCCTGTCCGGTTGCTATTATTTGTTTAGTGACGGTGGTGGCTGAGTATAAAATCCAGCCACTCCCTGAAGGAGTCAAAGCATCTGGCTTCAGTAATATAGCTTGTTAGACTACACAGACTGCCACCATCTCTTGTGTAAAAAAAGGCTTAAATGCAGGTCACCTTAGTTTCTGTAAAAGACAGCAAGTCTCACCTTAACAGTTAATGCGTAACATTTTTTTCCCCCCATTTTCAAGTATTTATTCAGAAACTCTAAACACCTGCATTGGAACATTTTCTCTTTGGAAAGTGTGAAGTATATTTTACCATGGACATATATACCGGAAGAATTATTTCAGTGTACTATCACTGCACAAGTGATAAATCAGTTTATTCTTGTAATTTCAGCATACTGTAAGTGCTAAAAACCTGAAGCTTGCTGGTCTCAGGGGTTTGAACTTACAGGATCACTGAGAATAAGGGTTAGACACGTCAAAATTTGCAAGGGTGCAGCTAATGCATTGAGAAAGATCTTTTTCAGTGCTCCTACATCTGTATTTTAGATTGCTGGAATCTGTTAACCCAACAAATTTACAGACTCCAAGGGGCAGTAACAGAACATTTTATAAAAAATATTGACCTTATATTTATGATCTGAATGTTTTGGGAAATCTTGTTCATGTTATGCAACAAAAAAGGTTTTTATGCCGTTTAAGTCCTTGTTTCTGTATTCTGTTTCAGCACAGAGCATTCCTTTCTGTAAGCACACTTAGTGAGTTGAAAGACGCCCCATATAGGACTGCTCTCCCTCAGCAGACAGAGTTACATATACAGTGATAACCTTGAATATAATGTTGCATGCGGTTTGATTTTGATTTTACGTGGTGTGACACAGGCTGTGATTGGAAACAGACATTTTACATGCCAGAACTACTTATCTCGGTAGTATCTGAGTGATGATGTAAGTTTTTATTCATGTATAGTAAATGAGATTAGGAAAGTTTGCATTACTTATTAGTTCAACAACAAAATCAGCTTTGAATTTAATTAGCAGTGTTCCTGATTGCTGATTTTATGGCATGTCATTTTTCTGGCTTGTGAAATGGTCTGTTTCTACTTTTTGTTCTGTGTTTTGTTTTTTTTTATCCTTAGTAAAGACTGCTGTGGTTACAGGTGCATTGCACAGTCCTTGGAACATATTTAATTGCCACCTTTCCCAGTACTTCTGGATGAATATTCTAAAACATTTTCTTTGAACATTGAAGCCTGAGTTTGTAATATTAATCTGCAAGCACATATTAAAGCACATGAAATGGAAGACTTTTTTTATTGAAGCATATTGTTTGTTTAAATTACTCAGAGAGCTTTGGAAAAACAAGGCGTGTGGACTGTGGTATTATAAATGAAACTTTGTTACCAGTTTTTTTAGGAGAGAACTGCTTTGACGTCTAGTAAATATATCCATGCTTTTATTCCTTTATGCTCAAGTCTTCATAATTACTTTGTGTGCTTTTGTTTTAGCACACATCAATCCTTGGCAGCGTTTTTGGGGATTCTTTCTATGACCAGCAGCTTGCATCCAGACAAACGAACGCACTGTCCCACCAGGTGAGAGAAGTCAGTGCTTTCTAAACCACTAAGGTCTGCAAAGTTTTCAAGCTCTGCTTTGGTTTTAACCACAAGTGGAATGATTGAGGGTTTGGGTGGGAAGACATCAAAATCAAATGCATTTGCATAGGTTGGAGTGGGAAGCTCTGATAGCATGTGAGGTGCAAAGGAGCAAATTGAGGTTATTACCTCAGTGGAAAGTAGAAAATGCAGCATTCGGCTGTTGTTCAGGTGTCTGTTTTGCAAAGCGTGCCAATGCATTTATGTGCAAAACAAAGCAAAACTGTGATGTGATTTTCCACAAATCATGCTGATCTCAAAGTACCAATTACAGAGCAATCAAAAAGATTACCCATTTGTTCTCGTGATTATGTGGTATAATTCTAAGTTGCTTTGTTTCAGTGTTTTTAAAAAGATATGTAAAATATAAGTCAAAATGAAGCTCTGACTTGACTGTATAGTATAGTGCAAGATTGCTTCTTCCTTTTAATAATTAATCCAGTTGTTTCAAGTAGGCTGTCATTAAGTATAAAATGGGCTTGTGCAGAAATCAAAGGGAAATCTGAAGTTTTCAACTCCTCCTGATCGTCTGGAGTTCAGCACTGCACAAAATAGGAGCAGGGGCATTTCTTGCATCTTGCTTCAGTTCAGTCCTAGCTTTCCAAAGTAAGACAGGCGAAGATGCAGTGTGCCGTTATGAAACACAGTACTCTGCTGGGGAATCCGAAACAGCTTGTCTGTTCTCCCTGATCCCTGATTTTGGGCATGGCATTACTGTGATTTGAAAGCAAAAACTAGCATGTGTTCAGGGAATATTGTAGAAAAGGAAATCTCTTCGGTCTCTTCAGGACAGCAATGTAGAGCACTGCTACTAATTAATTGTGACATTAGGTACAACTAATGTTGTACCCTTGAGCAAGGAACTTCTCTCCAATTGATTAAATTTCTTGATATTTTCTGTTTCAAGTCTTGATTTGTTTAGCTTCATTTATAATTATTTCCAATATATGACTCCAGCTCTTTTGCAGATGTTCTGCCATATATCACTGCACACATGTCTTGTTTGATGGATTCCCTGTGTTAAGCCCCTCTCACAGTGACATCTATATACTGTGGGTTTTAGCACAGAGGCTTCCACCTTCCACACACCTTTGAGTTACACTTGCTGCATGATTTGGATCATCTTGCTGTTAAGAATTAGGATTATTAATACCGAAGAACCTCCTCTTTTGCACAGTCCTTTATATTTTAAATAATAATCTTCCAGTCTTCCTGTTTTGTCTTTCCTTTTCTTTCTCTCTGTCCTAGCTGGAACAGTTCAATATGATTGAAAACCCCATCAGCTCCAGTAACCTGTACAGCCAGTGCTCGACTCTGAACTACTCGCAGGCCGCGATGATGGGGCTCACCGGCAGCCACGGCAGCCTGCAGGACCCCCAGCAGCTGGGCTACGGCAACCACAGTAACATCCCCAACATCATCCTGACAGGTACCGCTCCCCGTTGCCAGGGCGGTCTGGGCAGGCTCCGTTCGCGGCAGCGGGCAGAGATGCAGCTCGTGTTGTACTACAGTTAACTAAGTAGAGAATGTTAAGGTTCTGTTCAGTTTTTCTTAGCAGTGCAACAAGGTAATTGTCCTCAGTACACATCTTGGTTCAAGTGAAAACTTTCAGTCAGGTTCGGTAATGTGCACAGAGAAAGCACCAGTTCGAAGCGCTGGGCAAAAACATCTTTTAACTGCGAAGTCCCTTACATGGTTAACCTTCCCTTCTCCCGCCTGAGGCTGCCTGTCTGCCTCTCTGGCTTCATGCGCGGGCCTGGGAGAAGTGCTATAACTGTCCTGTTCGTGGAACGAGTCGGGTTCAAGTGCCTCATCTGTCCCTTTGTCCTCTTGTCCTGCCAGTCACGGGGGAGTCTCCGCCCAGCCTGTCCAAGGAGCTGACCAACTCCTTAGCCGGGGTCGGCGACGTCAGCTTCGACGCCGACTCCCAGTTCCCCCTGGACGAACTGAAAATCGACCCCTTGACTCTGGACGGGCTGCACATGCTGAACGACCCGGACATGGTGCTGGCTGACCCCGCCACGGAGGACACGTTTCGGATGGACAGGCTGTGAGGAGTGCCGGTTGTCGTGGAGGAATGGGGAGCCACGCAGCAACACACACGTCCCCACCCCCACCCCCTGCCCCAACTTACGCCAACTCCTGCCCCTACCCCTGAGGCCCTGCCGGGACGAGCAGCCAAACCGATTGGTCAGTGACGTGCTGCTCCGTGCTGTGGGGGAAGAGGGGGAGAGGAGAACTGCAGCACTGACAGGTCCAATGATATTAAGCTTGTTGTTCTGAGCTTGTAATGCCAACTGCGCCCACTGTACGCTTATGCCATGCGCCCCTTGTCGCGGCTGACAGCTGAGGTTTCTTCGGCAGCCTCCTCCAGACTTTCCTTCAACACCTGCTGCAGGTTGTCAATTTTTTTTTATTTTCCTTGGTATTTTATAAAGCTCGTATCTGGTCATCTTAAACAAGGTAGTGTATTTAAAAAGAAAACAAGGGGGCTGAAGCACTACACCCATCTTAATCGCCGTTTAATATTAACGCCGTGTTGTCTGAGTCATGGCTGCAACGCGGTTTTCTTCTGTCATGTCTTACTTTCGCTACACTAGATTCCCTTTCCTTTAACTTACCATCTCGGTCATCTTTTTCCTCAAAAGCCAGAATGCGTGATTATCAGCAACCAGTGTTTCTAGTGTCCCTTTTCTCTCTCTGTTTGTCCTTTTGTTTGTTCTGGAATTGACCAGCATTCACTGCCTGTTTTTGTACCCTGCCAAATTGTACTTATAGTTTTAGTCGGCGCGTTTTTCTTTTTATATATGTATATAGTTCTTTTTTTTAATTTCAGTTTTGTATTTATTTAAAATCTACCAGCACTGGTCAAGTTTTCTGTTTTCGTTCTTTGAATTTTTTTTAAACACAAGGAGTAATAACCCTCCCCATTCTAAATGGTTTTGGGTTCCTGAGGTATTGTTCAGTTGCTAGTGTGTGACTATTGCTTTTATCTCCATAGAGTTGTCTTTGCTCATCTAGCTTTCTGTGCCACCTACAGTACAGTATGTTCTCTGTAGGGCTGCTGGGCTCGGCTGTCCGGGAAGACCCTAGGGGTAGAGCTACTCTTTCTCGGGATCGTGAGGAGCTGGCTGAGGTGGCTTGGGCATCTGGTGAGGGGACCTCCTGCTGGAGGTGTACTGGGCACAGCCCACTGGGGAGACAGACCCAGGACACGCTGGAGGGACTCTGGCCTGGGAGCCCCTGGGTGCCCCCCAGGAGGGTGTGGAGGCTGTTGCTGGGGAACAGGTCCTGCCCCACTCAGCCTGTTGCCACCACAACCCCCGCCAGGCCCGAGCGCTTACAAAATGAGATGAGAGCAGATTTATTTCAATGTTTAATCTGACTCGGCGTAGTCGCCCCTTACTGGCAGGAACTGATGACGGCGAAATGCCGAGGTTTCAAACATTCTCCACGTATATCACGTCTTTGCACAGAGAAGTCCCTGTATGTACACACCAGACGCGCAGCACAACACTTTGGTTACTCTACAGAGCTAATATATAAACAATATTTTATATACTGTTTTTTATTTTCTTCGTAAATGGCAGATATCCCGTTTCAGTCTGAAGGCGCATCACCGTGCCACAGCACACCACCTGAGAAACCCTGGCCTCAAAGAGAACCAGACTACTTTCCACCCGCTCAGATTGTTTTTGTTTTTCCAAATGAGGTCAAATGGAAAATCTATGTCTCTGTAGCATTTGTGACAGATTCTCAGACTTTTAAAAAAAAAAAAAGGATGTGGACATTATGGGATCACTTCATTCTTCTTTGAGGTGGAAAAACAAAATGTGAAAATGGGGGGAAAAAAAACACTGCAACCAGCAAGCCAACTCCAGCGCATCACTGTGAGATCACCCCAGATTGCCTTACATGAGTCAGGTTCTCTTTTCAATTGTCCATTAGCTCGTGAATATGAAGAAGTATCTCCTGAATGTTTTTGTGTTCTGTTTTTAGAAACCCCCAGGAAGAGTATCGTTTGTGCCCACGCTTTGTTGTGCAGCACAGACCTGTGCCCCCTGTTCTGACTTCCACCACTCCTTCCATTGTAATTCCTTGGGTATTGTAGCCAGAGCCTCCAAGCTAAAAGGTGTAGTGGGAGGTTTACTACTCCTTGAGGGTGCGGGATGCCTTTTTCTGGGTGGCTTGTTTTCATTTTTATTTCTTTGTCTTTTGGCACCTCCCAAATTCAGGCCAATCTGGCAGAAAGAAGTTCTGGCGCTTGTCCAGTTGGGACACAGCTGAGCAGTGAGTCCTGTTCCATCGTTGATTCTTGTGGCTTTGTTTCCTGTTATGTCACATACCTAGGGGGGGCAGGGTAATTATTAACCTTTTGCTCTAGTGCAGTGTGAAGTTCATATCAAGTGTATTTGGAATTATGTATATACTAGGCAAGCCAAGTTTTTTTCTAAGACTAACATGACCACAAAAAACATTTTCCATTCAGATTCAGTGAAATAGGTTTGGATCATAAGGGATGTTTTTCAAACTTTCTAGCATGATGCTATCACTTACATTTCCCCTACTGTTAGACCTGTATGTACAAAGTTGTGCAAAAGTCTTAAGAGTAAATCAGGAGTTAGAGCTGATGTATGTTGTGAGGATCAATAATTACTAGAAGCCTCTGCTAACGTTATGCACACTATTATAACAGCAGCATCTGTTATTAATATCATTTAATTTGGGTGAGAACAAACCAGGCTTTTAGGTTTTGCAGTCTTGAATTCACATTGCTCACCTTCAAAATAATTACAACAGTTTAAGGCATAAATATAACCGATGCATTGTCAGGTGTTCCTTATTGTTAACGTCATTTGATCTTCTCGTCTCATTGATAAAACTAGTAGCATATTTTGTGCTGCAGAATACAGATCTGTTCAGATCCAATGTTAGTTTAAAAGGTTGAAAACATTTAGTAGATGATCACCAAGAAGGAAAAACGTGAAAATAGTAAAAGATGCATACTAAGACTTTTGTACAGCCATGTATGTATATATGTATAAATCAAGATGTGATTTTCATATTTTCCTTATACTGAATACTGCTGTCTTGAATAGAGATCCCTGGCAGAAATAAATACTGGTTGTAGATCTGTTGCATGATGTTTAAATATGATTAGGCTCCTGATATGTAATAGTTTAAGTTTTAATCAGTTGATTAGTCATTTAGCTTCGGTGGCTTATTGACTAATCAGTGGCTTGAAAAGGCCTCCTCAGCTTGGAGGCAGAAGTATTAAATGATATGAACCCCCCTCTGACTTGGGAATGTTGTCAATAGTGGATCATTGGTGAAGTGATCAGTTTGGGAAAACAAGACAATTATCACATATCTGGTGTGATGAGTGAACAGTTGTTAACCTGGGCCAAATTTCAATATGCAGATTGCCATTTGGTCGAAAGCACTACCTGTTTTTGTGGAAGAACAGAAATAATGCAAACTTTGCTGGAGCAGAAGCGCCTTATACCTGTCCCTTGCTGCATGCCATTTCTGAGTGATCACAATCTCCTGTGTTTCTGTTCCGTCTCACCAGAAAAGTCAAATCGTGTTTTCCTTTTTTCCAGAGCATGTGTGATTATCTCACGACCAGCAGAAAGCTGTAAAAACCTGTAACAATATTTATTATCCAGTAGATAAGTCTATAGAAAGTCTTGCTGGAATGCCTTGGACAATGCATGGCAGGGGTGCAGGGCTCCTGTAAGCAGGATGATTAACTTCTGTTATTCATCACGCAGGATTGAAGAAAAAACTTTCCGTCTGTAATAAAAGATTGTCACTACCTGGCTTTTATAGCATTAGAAATACTGCTGCAACCAGAATGTATGTAAACTACAGCCTGATAAAATCCACTGTATACCACAGTGTCAAATAATGTACAGGAGTCCTAATGTTGGACCCAAATCTCCGACTCTCCTAAAAACTTTGCCTTTTGATAAGCAGCTTTGAAATTTAACAAGTTCGTTAACAGGCTGCTCCTTTGTAGTTATAGGATGCATTTTTAAGAATGCACAGATGTGTTGGGAACATGCAGTAGTCAGAGCTGTAGAAAGGGCTGTGGGTTTTGATTCTTTTTGTTGATCAAACATCTGGAGAAACCCTTTGTGTACAGTCAGGCTCTCTGCAGGGTTTGTGTGATTTGTTTGGCATTGCTAACAAGCTTTATCATATTTCAGTGGTTTTATGTGTTGGTGTGATTCATGAACGAATGGGGACTTCATGAAGCACTATGACGTTCATCATGTGTGACTGCTAACCTCATACTTTCTGAAGCTGTCCTCTAGCTGTGCAAAGCCACTCAAGTCTGCACAGCTGTTTCCACTATTGCACCAAACCAAAACTACTGACGCCTTTTCAGTATTAACTATCAAGTAGCTCGAAAGATTGCTTTTACACTTGTTATTGCTGCTTGTTTCTAAAGATGGCCATTGTGATGTGAGCAATTCATGAAGGTGCATTCATTTACAAGGTGTGTTATTATTATCACGTGCCTTGGTTGTGAGCTTGAAGTGAAAGGAAAACTTTGACTTTTTCAAAGACAGATTTTTACTTCATTTTAACTTTGTGAACCCTCAGCAGTTCAGTGGTGGACGTAGGACTTCTGTGTAAGGCTGAATTAAACGTGAAGTAATGGAATGCAGAGGTCAGATCCGATAACTGTTAAGTTTCAGTTTGTAGGCTACAACGTGTTGGTGGATACATTATGTTATGAGATACATCAAAATTCGGGGTGCATGTGTTTTGTTTGGGTTCAGTAGAAGCTTATTTTCTTCAGATATATCTTACACCATTGTCCAGGAGGGAGTTATTTGCAATTGAAGATTTTAAATGTGCTTTTAACTTCTGTTTACATTTCAAATTGTAAACACAATGTAAAATACTAGGCTTAAACTTAACCTCATTATTCAGAATTTATCTCTTCTTTCACTTTCCCAGATCAACCTGTGTTTTGGAAGCTTTGTTGATGTGGCATTTAATCCTTTTACTTTTTACTATCTGAATGCAGACTTCTGCTAGACATACACAGAACCCACTGGAAAAATTTCTTTTAATTGTAGCTTGGGATGCCCAGTGTAAAAGGCATAGTTAAGTCAGTTTTTATTTACTGTAGTCACCCATGTTATACTAGCTGCTCATAAAGGCTGTGGAGATTGATTTTTTAATTAATTTGACTTTAGAAGCACAATATAATTATTTTTTTACTCTAAATCATTAAACTGGATGGTAACTTGAACGTAGCTCCAGTGTTGCAGTTACCAGTAATTTAGAGTGGGTGTTGAACAATAACTACCTGGTTGCAACTTTGTGATGAATCCTGACCAGACTCCTCTTGATGATTCTTCAATGCATCCTAATCACCTTTTTTTTGAAAATGCGTAGAATATGAAAAACTCAATTGGCACGTGATCCTGAAAGCATGTAATGCATCAAGCTTTTACAGAGAAAGCCGATATGTTTCAGGTACTTTCTGCTACAGCACGTTTGTTTTGACAGCTAAATGTTACATTTCAGTCTTCTGTGGGTGTCACATCCCTTACAGACCTGTAATCTTTTTATCAGTATAAATCCCCAAAACAGGGATTTTGTGGTGTTTTTAGAGCTTCAGACTGGAAATAAAACTGCCTTAAATCACCTGACAAAGGCAACTCTTCTCTGTACATAGTCTTGATTACAGCATTATATTCAGTTTGGTTCATCCCTGTCTGCACTAGAATGGCCCAGTAAGCAGCTTTTGGAATTTGCATGAAGAATGAGCAACATATCGATCAGACGGTCCTGGTTCTTTTTTCATTTTCTTACTAGAAATGCTTGTGCATGTTAGTGAATCAAGTACCAGTATTATATCACTGTGCAAAACGTTTCTTGGACACACAAAAAAACGTGCAGTAACAAGTTAAAAGAATTCTCACCATTTCGTTGCCACCGTAGCGTTTGTCTGCTTCACGCTTGACTATCTTTGAGTCTGCTTTCTTTTTTCCATCTTTGAGACGAACAAGTTTGCACTTTTTTCAGCCTGCTGAATAGGAGAAAAACTGGTGCATTAAACACCATCTTAGCATGCAGAAAGCCAGTCACTATTTACAGTCATGAAATGTACTACACCCTTTGAAAAAAACAACTTCCTGCTCACAGCTGTTATTGTGGGGGGGTGTAGTGGGGGAGTAGTCTGAACAATTTTGCTTTTGTTGGGTCTGGTGTTTCGGTGTTCCTTCTGTGTTCTTTAATTTTGGATCCAGTTTGAATTCTGTACTGTAGGCATGTTGCGCATGGTATTTTTTTAATGTCAGTCTTTATTTTGGTTATTTAAAGGCCAGCACGATGTGAAGATGAACTACTATTGATTTTTATTTCCTTTCTTAAATGGGTGGACTTAATACATTGCAAGTGGAGCACTACACTGTTTTTGTGGTCTTTCCCTTCTTCTACTGACACGTTTTCGTTGATGGTTCCAGCTGTGGTGTAAATTGCCTTATGTCTAAGCTTGGCAAACTTGGGTTTGTTGAAATGCAAACAAAGTCTGTGTCCTGTGCACATGCAGTGTGTGTGTTCAGTGTCTATAGCAGCTAAGACTTTGCTGCACATCTTATTTCTATATTAGTTTATTTTCAGATTGCCAAGAAAAATACTTAAATAACTAACATGCAGCGTCTTAAAAAATCACAATTCTATACCACAATAAAGGTTTACTTTTTTAGAAGCCAAAATGTTTATGCCAAATGTACTTTAATATTCACTGAGCAGGAGCTCAGTAAAGAAAATGGCAATTAGGCTATAGGCAAAATGGCAAAAAAGTAGGATTTTTAAAGAGAAGTTCTACCTCAGTACAGTTACTGAGGAGAAAAGATTTTTGCAAAATTCATGGTTTTAGACACTGTACATGTGCATACATGTGTACATAACTATGTGTATGTATTATGTTTATTATATGCACATGCATTTATATGTATAGGTAGTGTTATTCTATAATTGTTTACATGTCAATACAAAATGTGAGTGAAGAGCTGGAAATAAATATTGAAAGAATACACCACCCCATAAATAAGATGCAAAATACATAACTGTATTCAACCTAAATCTGCCAAGCTTAATTCTATACTGTTAAAATGCTTTTAACTAAAAGAGGATGGTTAAAATATTTATGCTCTTTTATTTTGTCAAAGGTGAAAAAAAATATTGTATTTTCTGAATGTGTACAAACGGATTGTTGCACACTGATTTGTTGTGAGGTTTCCATCCAGGAGAGCCACAGGATGCAGTGAAGAGCAAGCTTTTATTTATATAATAATTATTTTCAAGTTTACAACATTTTTAAAGCTAGAGTTGAATACTCCTTGAATGCATGTACAAGTTTAATTCATGGTGCCATGCTGCATCAGTAATCAAACTGTAGGATCACTTGTTGGCAAACTGATTTCTGTTCTTTGGTTTCCTGTAAATTTGCTGCCGATCATGTGAGGGAAGAAGCAAAGTTTATCATTATACCAGCATAAAAGAGCAAGGGATCTATTCACTAACTCTGTATAAGGCTTCTCTTTTTTGCAAGACTCCTGTGTTTGGACATTAACAAAGAAAGAAAGAATCTCTTATGCAACAATGAGAGTAGTACAGATGAAAGAGAATGGGGATGGGGAGAGAAAAACTATGTATTTACTTATTTATTACGTTGTCTTGTCTTTTATGTAAAACTACAAAAATATATATAAATGTAAGCTTTTTTATTTTATGCAGTAAAAAAATGTTGTGTATTCAGTCTGTAATTGTGAAAGCTCTCAAAACTACAGAAATTGACAGAAGCAAGAATGCTAAGCTGAAATCGGCTCTGCTACCAATTTGTCACCAGGCTGCAACTGCAGTACACTTTCTGTTTGTTGTGTCCTGTATCGTGTGCGTTGTGACTCTGAAGTACCAAGAAAGGTTGGGCAGTTTAGCTTTCCATCAGTTTGCATGTACGTTTGGTGCATTTCTGATTTTGTTTCTGCCTCTACCGGCAATCCTGCAAAGGCAGGCAACAGCAGTCAATTCTAAAATTTAAAGAAAAGCTTTTTGATAGAACTTGTTGGGTCCTGCCAGTAGAGGGGCTGTCTGTGTGCAACAGCTGGTCGGGCCGGTGGACTCTTTCTGCAAGACAGATATTGCTTCAGGTGGAAGCAGGTGCTTGCTTGCTTTCGGGCGTGTAATGTTTACTCCGGACTGAATGTGAGAATAAAAAAATGTAAGTGACGTTCTGTTTATTTCAGCATTTAAGATGGAAAAGGTGCAGAGCTAGGATGAAACAGAAAAGGGTGGGAGCTCTGAGTGTTATTTTCTGAGACCACTGCAGCCCAAAGCTCTCATATCCACATGTGCTGCTGTTTCTGTTACCCTTACTGTAGATCCTGACATGGTAATCCTTGTAATAAACAGAACAATTCACGTTTCCCACTCTTCTCGTACCAGAACTCACACTAAAGTGCTTATTCCTGAAATTTGAGTAAGAGGAAAGGTGCAAGGGAGGATTATTGGTGTTGCTCAAAGTGCGCAAAGCTAATACTCCTCCCCCTTTGCTCTTCCTGCCTCTCTAGATGCAGTCAGTTGCAGATGTGCATCTAATGGAAAAAATCAGTAAATTGTGTCAATATACGCCAGTGCACAGAGCAAGGAAAATGCAAAAGGTTTAAGGCCCTTCCCTGGATATGCTTTACAGGGAAATGTTTCATGTCCTGGGGTCTGATCTGTGGGTTTTTTCATCATCTCTCTGGTTTGCTTGAGACCACGAGAGGCAGAGCTATATCCAGGTTGTCCAGTGGTGTCTGTTTGACTTCTCAAGGCCACGGAGAATGTAATTAGTTTAGTGATGAGTGCCTCCAGATTATCCATCACCTTTGTCTGAATGTAAAGTCCCAACCGCAGTCAAGCCGGAGGTGGCAGCAAATCTCACATTCCCCGAATTCCGCATTGGGTGGGTTTTTTTCTGGGAAGTGTCTGGTTAGTGTTTAAATTTTGGGATTCCTCTTCTAAGCTTTCAGAACATTCAGTGAGCAACTGGAAACTTGGAAAAGTGCAGTGCAGTGCACTTGCTTTTTGCACGGAGAATTGTCGGTGTGTGGATTGGGTTACTTTCTCGAGACAAGAGGTGCAGGGTTCTAGGCTTGACGTCTTGATGAAAAGGTATCCTCATGGCATCTTCTTTTTTGCAGCCATTCAGTCTCATTTCCTTGTAGGGTGATAACTAAGCAGATTGACCTTGATTTGTAGCGAGAGTATGGGACTTAACTCTGGTT
Source organism: Lepisosteus oculatus (assembly GCF_040954835.1). Lineage (NCBI taxonomy): Eukaryota > Metazoa > Chordata > Actinopteri > Semionotiformes > Lepisosteidae > Lepisosteus > Lepisosteus oculatus. Next base: position 2,584,717 of record NC_090724.1, on the reverse strand, counting down.
TCCCAGATTAGGAGACTCAGAACAGCCTGTGAATGCATTTGTATGGACACTGGTCAGATTCATAATGCTGAGTGTTTGTTAGCTATACTCAAACATCTGCAATGTGACTGTTACTAACATTTGTAGTGTGCGATTTGTTTGGAGGGGGGATTCTGTACCAGGATTGCTGATACAGTTGTGACTGGACCTAAATCCAGGCCTTCAGCTCCCACACCAGGTCATGCCCTCACCTACTATACAACTACTATACAACTCGGCAGTCTTTCCCAGGAAGCTTAAAGTGTCTTTACTACCAGGAAGGGCAGCTCTCACTGGTGATGTGCCTACTAAAGTAGAAGAGAAAAGACTGAACTGGATAGGATTCAAATTTGGCTTAAATACTTGGCTTCACAGTCCAAAATACAAGAAACACGAGAGTTTAGGTAAGATAGCAACATAAGACATTGGTACTTAGCTCCTAAAAGAAAGGTACACACAGTTTTGTCCTTTTTCTGATAGTGTTCCTTAGTTGCTTAAAGTGTTATAACAGTTAGCTTGATTCCTGGTTTAAATCTGTCAACAGAACTTATATTCTATAAGACTTGTCTTTGCCATATTGCTTGCTGGTGCCCTGAAGAAAGCTGTATATGGTATTTGCAACTTATTTTATATTCAGTCTTTCATATAAGCTTATTTTCCTTTAATGCATTGGGCCATAAATCATCTATATGTTCCAGTCGGATGTAAAAAAAACGGGGTTTGGTTTGAATGTTGCACTTTTCTGTTTCAAAATGTAATTTAAGCAACATTTCTCCCCCCTCCCCCCAGCAATCTGGATATACTTTGAAGCATTGCACATTGTTCTGTACCTCGGAGTGCTTTGCAATGTTGTCAATAATGGATCCGTTTCTGTGTTGAGTTCTTTGTTTCTAAATGGGAGTGGGGGGAGGACACTGTTGCTTAAACTTTACGGCATTGAATTAGCCATTGAAAGCCAAAGTTGAAATATGTACACATGAATTTCGTCTGCATGCTTTTGTGCGTTGATAAATCTGCACTCACGTATCGGACGCAAAATGCTGTGTGCATCGTATGAGCAGTTCTGGCCATATTGTGACACTGATCAGACAACGAGGGGAAATGAAGAATGTTTACTCCAGGGAAATTTGGACAGATTATTTAGTCCTTTTTTCACCATTAAGTGTAAGGTTTTATATGTTGGGGGTTATAATGTGAACGACACTGAAATCACTGCGACTGAATTGTTTACGTGCAGAATAGGGACTATGAGAGTCATGTGTCATCTGCGTTTCTCTGTTAATTCCACCCACGTCGCGTATCCTCTTACACTAGATTGACCACAGTTCCAAGCCACCACTGTTATGTCTGAAAAGACTGCTTAAGCACTACCGATTGAGGGATTTGGTGGCAGGGGGTTGCACACAGTTCAGGAAGCCATGGTTTTCTGTTAGGTTGCATAGCATTGTCCCACAGGGAAATGCTTCCCCCAGAAGGAACAGGGAGGTGTGACCTAAGTTGCATCAATCTTTTCAGATGGTGCTGCTTTTTCAAATTAGTCCCAGCAATCCACATATAATAGGATATGCAAATCAGAAATGCAAAAAAAAACAACAGAAAAACGCAGGTGAGATAAATAAATCGGAATGATCCACAGATGTAGAAAAAAACTCCTCTAACTTAAGCATTAAATGAGATCTGACTGTTCCATCAGTTGTTTCTCATACATGGCAGCTAAAAATGTAAAATAACCTAGTTTTCTGCGTCTGACAATGCATGTGTGTCCAACAGCGGTTCACAACACTATGACAGGATCTGTACAATCATTTCTCGCTAAATATGCAAAAACTTACATTCAGTCACACAGCTCCATGATCCCAAGTTAGTTTTGGAGAGCTGGCCCTTTAAAATGTCTGGTTTTATTTATTGTGCTTTTTATATTAAAAAAATAAAATGAAAAAAATATGGGGGAAAATCGAAGTGGGCTATAGATGTGTGCTAACTCAGAAACAATGTGAACGCTTGATCTGAAACAGTACATTTTTAAATATTTTTGTTGTGTGAAGGCTTCTGTCTTTGTATCTTTGCATTACTATTTGTAAATGAAATATAATAAAATGATGGGAAAAAATCATGGTTTTCTTAGGGTTTTTCTCCTGTTGCGTTTTTTTAGCTATTCGGTGAAAATAACATTTCCAAATGAAAAGCAACAGAAAGTTAATTCTTTCTGTTAATTTGTGTCATATTTTGTGCTGCTAGGTGTGCTGATTCCCTTATAATTTTCACAATGTAAAAAGAAACTGTTGTGCTGGTGGACCGGTAGGTGGTGCCCTTCCCCTAATATCAGAAATTCAGCACCAGTGCTCCCAGTATGAACATGTTTTTGAGTAGTATGACATATTAAAACCTTGTTCTCTCATAAGAAGCAGTTACGAGTTACTGTGGCGGTGGTGACTTTTACAGCGTGACCTGTCATGATGGTGTAAATTTAGGCTCTGGCTGGAGTAGCAGGATAATCAGGAAGGACACATGGCAGTTAAGCCGGCCTTCCCCGTTATTAGGGGCTATATTTCTCTGTTTCTGCCATCTGCTTTCCCACATAATCATGTTACAGGTTCAGGATTTATCATCGTTAGTTTAACAGAACTCGGCAGCTCGATGAAGGGGCGCAGGAGAGGCCACACTGGGGGTATCAGGCTTCACAGTTTGTACAGCCCTGTTTTCAGAGAATGTGATCCTGACCCCTGACCTTGGTGGTCTAGTGTCCAGTGCAATGCAGTGCATCCTGCAGTAGGATGTCCCTCAGCTGTGCAACAACATGGCCAAGAGCTCTGCACACCAGCAGCAGGGCTCGGGATTCTGCACTGGCAGGTCCTGGGTTCAGATGGGATCCTACTGTTGTGCCCCTGACCAGGATCCTTCAATCACATTACTCTGATGAATGCCCTGCAGCAGATATGGGCCATCACTGCACGCGATAATTTGTTAAGCGACTTGCAACCTAAAGTTGCACAACATCTATGTATAAGACACAGTGTAACTGCCGTGATCAATAACTTATTTTTAAAAAGTGTTTTCTTTGCATCTGTTTTAACCTTTAAATTTCACTGTGGTCCCCTTAACAGTACAGGTATGTCTTCCAGTGGTTTGGCTGGAAGTCAAAAGTCATTTTTACTTTTCTCTTTTTTTACAGATATCATATTATTACAGTTTGGCATTATTTATTTGCTACAAGAGGAATTCTGTGGCGACCGGATACTTCTGCACAGACTACCAGGCTTGTACCTCCCCAAGGACAGCGTCAGGTGGTCCACACAAAACCAGGATTCACTGATGAAGAGGATTTAGCTAGCTCTACAGATGAGAATAGCATGAAGGGGTTATTACATTGATAAATGGGAAATATTGATTCTTTCTGTTTATTCTTGATTTACAGTCTTATAAATATCACAGCTTAAGATCACCAGCATCCAATCAATTTTAATGAGATGATTAATGGAACAGTAAAAGTCAGCCGTGTACCGTGATTAGTCATGATCGATCAATTAATCACTGGTCTAAAAAACATTATTCAGTATGCAACATCTATATATTTTATTTTCTGAAAACATACATGCTTAGTTTAGAGGGGTTTGTTTTGATGCTTAGAATATATATAAAATGGAAAGAACTAATTAAGTGAAGGAGATGTACAGTATACGTCCAGCTTTTTATATTAGAAGTCCCACTTAATAAACATTTCTGCTATTTTTCCAAAGAAAAGATTTTTTAAGATTTAGCCCATGACTCTGTTCTCTGCTAAATTGTTACACAGTATAAAAATACTAAAAAGAATACTATTCATGATACTGTGGTTCAAACATAGTGACAGTTCAAATACAGGCAAATGTAGCAACATACAGTACAAGCAGTTTGAAATAAACACCCAAGCTAGGTAACATAACAAGAGGATTACAACAGTATGATATGTTTTCAGACCTGTTGCTACTTGGTCCAAGAAATAAGTCATCCAAAATCTTTCTCAGAGAAATGTTTTTTTGACACACACACACCACCTATGAACAATGCTCCACTTCTTTCCTGCATTTTATTGCATACCAGTAATTTACATAAAAAGCTATGATGTATCGACTTGATGAGAGAAACGGATGACTGTCCCTGTGTGTTCAAATCCCTTCAGGAAACGGGGAGTGGAGACAAGCAACATTGCTCACTAAAGGATGAATGAAAATGTGTTGCCTTTATCTTTGCTTTTGGGTAGCGAGGTGGACCTGCAGCTAGATCGGGAACTGGCTCTGTTGTGTCCTGTATGGGTCGAAGTCCTCGGGGAGGGTATCTGGAGAGAAAAATCCAGCGTTTCTGAGGTCAGCAACTGGAAATGAGCCCCTGATACTTGGGGGTCCCGAACGTTATTGGTATTACACAATATCTTCTATGACAATTCTGTAAAGTCCTGTGGAAAAATCATCTTTTGCTTTCACCGAGCAATAGGAGCAATTTCTGGAGTGGTACCATCACGCTGCGGTACAAAGAATAGTACGTAGTGGTACCCAGGGCAAGAGCTGTCCTGTCCTTGGCAGACTGTCCCTGTACTTTCCTGCTGAGTGCTGTATATTTGACAGAGGGGTTCAGGTTTGCTTTGCTTTGCTAGTAGCAGTATTTCACCAGGAGCTATGTGGTGAGAAGGGCTGTGCCGGGGGAAAGCAGCTGGAAATCGTACGTACCGTTGCAGCGGTAGCGCAGATTGGCCCAGATGATGTTCTCCTGGGAAAAGCAGAAGACGCCGAGCCGCCCGCCCCTCATGGTGGTGTCTATGATGATCCCTGTGTCCGCGACCATCTCCGGGCCTTCGTAAAACCGCACCCTGAGAGCAGTCAGGAGACGGGAGAGTCACGTCAGCTCCTGGCGTCTAGATGCGGGCTGTCTGCTGTGCTCAGCCTCCCGACATCCAGCAGGGGGAGCATGTTTCCCCTTTGAAATCACGCTCAAAGGAAAATAATAATAATAATAATAATAATTGCTTACACTTATATAGCGCTTTTCTGGACACTCCACTCAAAGCGCTTTACAGGTAATGGGGACTCCCCTCCACCACCACCAATGTGCAGCCCCACCTGGATGATGCGATGGCAGCCATAGTGCGCCAGAACGCTCACCACACACCAGCTATCAGTGGGGAGGAGAGCAGAGTAATGTAGCCAATTCATAGAGGGGGATTATTAGGAGGCCATGATTGGTAAGGGCCAATTGGAAATTTGGCCAGGACACCGGGGTTACACCCCTACTCTTTTCGAGAAGCGCCCTGGGATTTTTAATGACACGAGAGTCAGGACCTCGGTTTTACGTCTCATCCGAAGGACGGCGCATGTTTACAGTATAGTGTCCCCGTCACTATACTGGGGCATTAGGACCCACATGGACCGCAGGGTGAGCGCCCCCTGCTGGCCCCACTAACACCTCTTCCAGCAGCAACCTTAGTTTTTTCCTAGGAGGTCTCCCATCCAGGTACTGACCAGGCTCACACCTGAAATAAACATAAAGCCTCACATGGCTTACAACAAGATGACATGTTATCAGTATGTTGTCAATATGTCTGGACTGATACAAGTGCACTTATCCTGTAATGACCTTGTTCCACAAGTGTGGCATTCGTGAGTACGATGATATGCTTCATTTGTTGTCCATTTTTTTCTTATTTAACATGCATTTGCAGCATTTAGTTTGGATTTTTTGTCCATTTTGAAAAACTGGATCATTTTAAAATTTTTTTTTTGCGGCGTATAAGAACAGATCATAAGAAGCCAGAGAAGTCCCAGCAAACGCCCCCCCCCCCCCCGCCCACCTGATGTAGCCGTCCTGAGGCCTGTGCTGCAGGAACCAGCGGTACGAGGTCTTGTCCTTCCAGCCCACATTGCGGGCGTCTTTCCACAGCAGTTTCGCCTGGCCCTCGGTGTGCCCCGTGTGCCACAGCGCGTTCCGCAGGTTCTCGCCGGGGCCCGTGTTTGACTTCACCGCCTGAGAAAACGCAAGGAAACACAACGGGTCTGAAAAATCAGTCACAGACCGTCCCTGGCGGGCAGGGAAGACGGCCGCCCGTACACCCAGAAGTGCACGATGTGGGGTCCACACGCTTCCTGGAGGGATGAGCAGGTGTTCTCTCCCGAGATACCGGCCCACAGTGAACATCTGGCATCTTCGTCTTCTAGTCTTGAGCTCCGTGCCAGATTTTCTTGCTCCATCTGGTGCAGTCAAGGGATGTCATTTCTGAGGAGTGAAACGCTCTTCTTCTGCTGGCCTCCTCTGATGGAATTCCACGGCTCAGCAAGGAGAAGAGTGCATTCTCCGTTCTCTGGGAGACCTCCGGGTAACACATCCCGCGCAACGGAGCTGAAGGGGGCTGATCTGAGCTTCGGTGTTTGGGAGAAGAGCATCTCTTCAGCCTGGCAGGGGTGTGTGGATCCTATATTGACCCTATCAGGTACCTCTGGCTTCAAGGAAAACAAACATCCTCCAAATGTGGGACAGCCAGTGAGTGAAGGCCTGAGTAATGACACAAGTGGTAGACCATGATCCACAGCAGAGCTCCTACAGCAATTAAAAACTTTAAGAATTTCATATTCTATTCTATTCTATTGTACAGTGAGCCTTTGTGTTAAAAAAAAATAAATTCACAACAGTAAGCTTGTAATGAAGCCAGCAGAGAAACCTGACTCAGCTGTTCACCATTGATCTCTCTTTCGATGAGCCTATTTGTCCTAAATGAGTCATTAGTGAAGCTAGTCCAAAATACAATGAGGAATACAATACAAAATACAATTCGTGCTTTCCCTGAGCTTTCCTAAACCAGCCTGTTGTAACGTGATTTGTCATGGTAAATGTTCCTGGATGTGGCCTCCAAACCCGTTACAGTACCTGGTGTTTTCACAGTTTAGTAAAGTTCAGCGTATACATGGAAACGTACAGTGAAGGCAAGAGCGCTTTTTGAAACCTGGGAGCCACAACGAGGTGCTCTTTTCGGGCGGCCAGCACAGTTGAGGGACTTGCCTTAAGCTGAATTCCCGGCTCGGCCACAGCACGGAAAGGGTTGGCCTGCCAGTAGATCTGCTCCACCTGCTTCCACATCACCACGTAGAAGCTGGAGCTGTCCTGGTACCCGAATATGAATCCCGCGTAGTCGTCATCCGTCACCGTGTTCACATGGAAGGTTCCTTCGAAATCCACGCCATTGAAAGCAGTGTAGCCTGCAGGAGGGAGAGTGCAGTTACTAGTGCTCGTGCGCCTCTTTATTCACCACAGTGTAACTCCAATACCAGGCTTTGGTACACTTGAGCGATGCAGTCTGTGTGAGCCAGTGTCCAGTATATATGTGTGAAAGGCATCAAATTAGCTTTGCTGAAGGGGACACAGGCATCTGACTGCAATGTGCCAGAAACTGCGAGCTATACAATTTCATCAACGTTTTTTTTTCTAGATCATCAAGTTAGGCCTCCACTCATTTGCAATCACTCTGATGGCAGACGGAAATCTTTTCATCTTACCAACAGCTAGTCCAGGGTCACTGTTCATGGTCTGAACGATTTCTCTCCCCTGCCAAAGCAGAAAAAAGACTTAGACCCCCTGAGAGAATACCGCCTGGCAGGTGTTTCATCTCTGAGTTGGATGTTTTTTTTTAAGAGGCAATGTGCCGATACCTCTTTTTCCTTGCACCTCGGTCCCAAAAGACATCAGGAAAAAGAAAGTAAGCCCATTTCCTGGGATTCACTCAAACATTATAACCGGCTCCTTTCAAGTGATGACGTTCACCCTTACCCAATCCATAGCCTCTCCCTGCCTGATAATACATGTCAAAATTTAAGGTATTTTAAGGAACACACTGCAGGTCCTTTCAAGGAAGGGCTTTCTGGGTCAGGCTTTTCCTTGTGGTTTGGGAGCAGTCAAATCAGAAGCTGGAATGCAACACGGCATGTATGTTTGAAAATGAGCCCAGACCTGATTGAGGACCACCCAGTTGGGGTCGATCTGGGCGTCACCCTCGGGGTCCAGCACCACGGTCTGGTAGGCCCGGAAATCGGTCAGCGTGACCTCGGCGTTCTCCGGGCACACGTCGATGATGTCGATCACCGTGTCGTTGTCAAAGTCGTGCTCGCAGGCGTTCCCGATTCCGTCTCCTGCGGGAGCAGCGGGGAACACGACCCTGCTCAAAACGTGCAGTGGGACAGCATGCTGCTCTCATGGCGGACTGGGGTGAATCGTAGTGCCGATTTATTCATGGTGGTGGAGGAAGAATGGCATGGTAGCGCAGTGGTTGGCATTACTGCCTTGTAGGGCTGGGGACCCGGGTTCCCAACAACCAGCCTGCTATCTGCGTGGAGTTTGCATGGTCTTCCATGTTCCTGTCGCTTTCCAGTGGGTGCTCCAGTTTCCTCCCACCGTCCAATGACATTACTGGCAGGTTAAATGGCTTTTGGGAAAACTTGCCCTGGTGTGTGTGTGTCTGTGTGTGCCCTGCAGTGGACTGGCGTCCCACCTAGGATGTACCCTGCCTTGCGCCCTTTGCTTGCGGGATTAGGCTCCGGCCCAAGCCCCACACTGTGACCCTGGATTTCATGTAGAGATTAGAAAATGAACATTGGAGGAAATAGGGAGGCAAAGGTTTTGTTTTAAAGCAAGGTAAGTTTGTGGCTATAGTAGAGACCATTTGTAATAAATGTACTGTAGCTCAGATTGGTAGTCTATTGATGCATTGAAAGAGGAAAAGGGATTGAATGCAGGCGTGCCTGTCCTTTGCCCTTTCCCTGGCCTACTGGGAGTCGGGGAAGCAGACTGGCTCACCATCAGAATCCTCCTGGAGCGGGTTGGGGATGAGCCGGCAGTTGTCCGGCCCTGGAGGGAGGAGGTCAGGAATGCTGTCATTATCGTCATCGTCGTCACACTCGTCTCCCACTCCGTCCCGGTCAGTGTCCAGCTGGGAACTGTTGATGACAGCCGGGCAATTGTCCCGCGAGTCCTGGTGTCCGTCTCCATCGCTGCCCGGGGAAAGGAGCAAGAAGACAGATTGGGGTGCTGGACCACCTTGCAAACAGCTCGGGGGTCACACAGCACGGATAAGAAAGCTGGGGCAATTGTGGAATTACCCTTCTAGATGAGGGCACAAGAAACGAGGCAAAAGCTTTTCATTCTCACACTCCTTTGTTGAGCACAACAAAGTCTCCCCGAACACTGACTGGCCTTGGACTAGACAGAAAGCCATAGCCACAAGCTGAGCAACACTGGACTAAGCAGGTTATGTTTAAATCACTAGGAAAAACAAGAGCACGGACCATGTTCAGGATGTCTGCACTAGTGGGTTTCCCAATGGGCTTGGCCAGGAAAAGCACTTGTTTGGACTGCAGACAGCCCGGCTCTATCCAAAGACTGGGATGAATCAGCATGGGTGCTACTGGACTAGAAATGCCAGGATTAAGTGGTATTGCGTGGGCAGTGGCATCCCAGTCTCACTGAACCAGAGTGAAACTCGCAGTGTGCCTGTGTGCTGGAACTGTCAGGGGCAAGGCTGACAACTTCATTTGTCCTCTGCTGTTCACTCTGTGGACCTAAGAGTGAGAAAAACAACAGGCAGCTGTACCTTTTTAGAAGACACACGCAAACCTTATCCTGCTATACTAGTAGGGATAAGCCAAGCAGATCAGTTAGGCAAAAATCTCAATATTCTTCAGCATAAAAAAGCAAAACATCTGGCCATTGCAAATTTAGGTTAAAAAACAACGACGTGCCCTATTTGCAGTTACCTGTCCTTGTTTGTATCACAAGGGTCTCCTATTAGGTCGTTATCAATGTCCATCTGAGGAAACAAAACAGAGAGTCTTTGGGGCAGCTGGAGACAAACTCGCTTTCTCTCATTAATTGACCCCCTAAAGTGTTCACATTAACACCAGTATAAATTAAGCAGTAGAAGAAAACATTAGAAGTCACTTTGACCATCAATGCATGACAAAACCATCATTAAGGATGAAGTAAACTATTGCATACATAAAACAGCTATTCAATGCAGGCAAATGTACTTCACAGTGTGAAATCCAGACACACCTGATCGGGGTTTCTGACATAGGGGCAGCTGTCACATGCGTCCCCTACATTGTCTCCGTCCCTGTCCCTCTGGTCAGTGTTGGGCACCCTGGGGCAGTTGTCCTGGGCATTGCGGATTCCTGTAAAACCAGCCCCGCAGGGTCACGTGCAGGTGATGGTCTTTATTTAAACAGTCTCCGGCTGAAACATACTGTACAGTTGTACGTTGTCGTACACCCTAGTTTCAATAACCATGCGTTACTTTATTAGTTTGGAATCATCAGCATCTTTTCTATCCATTCTCTCAAATTTGGAACTGCAGATTGCTGATCATCTGACTAGTAAGACTCTCGTGAAAGCTCAGTTTTTGCCATGAATGCTAAAAAAATACTGAAAACGCAGATAATACACGTCTCATCTATCTAATATTTAAAAAAACATTTTCAGTGCTGCTTTTTGCAGGGACTGGGGGTTAATCAAATGAGTGTTGGCAGTTTTGATTCATCGGTAAGCTCGGGCCCTCCAGTGTGGAATGAGGAAGACCGAGTCTCACCATCGCCATCCATGTCATCATCACAAGCATCTCCTTTCCCGTCCCCATCCGTGTCTTTCTGGTCGTTGTTGATGATGAGGCGGCAGTTGTCACAGGCGTCTCCGAAGTCGTCGTGGTCCGCATTCCTCTGGTTGACGTTGGGCACCAGCACACAGTTATCCTGTCAGTGGTAGAAGAGAAGAGGCTGTGTTAATCAGTGAAGGACGAGCAAAGCGGTACTGGAGGAACATTTTTATGGCTGCTCTGTTCGGAATTACATAGCGCAGCATGGCTGTATAATAAGAGGCATTCCTATGCATTTACAGACTGTTGCTTTCCGGGCCTCACACACTGACCTCTGTATTTAAGATGCCATCACCATCTGCATCTTCATCACAGGCATCTCCCATCCCATCGCTGTCTGCGTCCTCTTGGCCAGAATTGGGAACTGTCAGGCAGTTATCCTGAAGGGCACAGTAATAGGAAACTCTCACCTCCGAGGCTGTATCAGAGCAGGTTACCAACAGATAAATGTCAGTAAACGGACCAGAGTGTATTCCTCCCAGTTCATCAATGTCTTTTCACCGTGTTTTAACTCATCTCTTCATCAAATTCAGGGTCGGGGGGGAGTCGCAGAATCTATCCCAGGAAGCCACAGGCACAGGGCAGGATACACCCTGGAAGGGACGCCAGTCCATCACAGAACACACACAGACACGTGCACACTCCCTCCTAGGGCCAATTAACCTACTGTACCAGCATGTCTTTGGACTGTGGATGGAAACCCATGTGAAAACAGGGAGAACATACAAACTCCACACAGATAGGACCCCAGGTGAGTCCAGTTCTGGGAGGCAGCAGTGCAGACCACTACGCCACCCACAACAATTTAAACTTGGCAGGACGTTTGTAGATTTATCCTGCAAATTTCTAAAACTTTCTAAAAGCCCCAAATCAACCTTCTCATCCCATATGTCAAAAAATATATATTGCCATTCTGATGCAGGAACTCTGGTTGTCCTCTGCTCCAGGGGGTATATTATATTCATATTATAGGTACTTGTAACAAATGTATTCTCTTCAGAGAACCTTAATAATTGCATCATTGGTTTTAAGGAAAGGCAGCCCATTCTGTCCTCAACTGAAAGAGTATTATCTACAAAAAACTTACCTTTTGACAGTTTCGTTCTGAGCACTCCAGGGTTTCATCAGGAAAGCCATCAATATCGATGTCAGGCCCACAGATGTACCCATTGCCCGCCCATCCAACTCCACACTGGCATTAAAAAAATACTTCAATTACTTTGTGCAAATTTGCAGACAATTCCTGTATCGAGGAAAAAAGAGAAGCCAGATGTCCCAGCAGCAGGGAAAGGAGGATGAAGGTGGAGAATCTAAATCACGGTGATGACATTTATTATTATTATTAAAATCTGTGATTAGGATGTGACCTCATATTGAAGGGTTTTTGCGCCATTAACTGCAGCCTCATGGTCAAATCAAGTCCTAAATACTGGCCTCTAGCCACCTCCTGGCCCAACCCATGCAAGTAACTTAATTAATAATAATAATGGCTTACACTTATATAGCACTTTTCTGGACGCTCCTCTCAAAGCGTTTTACAGGTAAGGGGGATCCCCTCCATCCCCAATGTGTAGCCCCACCTGGATGATGCAACGGCAGCCAGAGTGCACCAGAACACTCCCCACACACCAGCTCTCAGTGGGGGAGGAGAGTGATGAAGCCAGTTCAGAGATGGGGATTATATTAGGAGGCCATGATGGGTAAAGACCAGGGGGAAATTTGACCAGGACCCCGGGGTGACACCCCTACTCTTTTCGAGAAATGTCTTGGAATTATTAATGACCATGGAGAGTCAAGACCTCGGTTTTACGTCTCATCCGAAGGTCGGCGCCTTTTTACAGTATAGTGTCCTCATCACTATACTGGGGCATTAGGACCCACACAGAAGCAGGGTGAGCGCCCCCTACTGGTTCCACTACCAGCTCTTCCAGCAGCAGCCTCAGCTTTCCCAGGAGTCTCTGCTGCTGACTTGGTTATGGTTTTGAAAGGTCACGTGCCCTCGGGATGTCTGGACTGGAATTGTCAATTAATCCATGACAGTTTGACGATCGGCGACCCATCTTACAGCACACGTGGCAGTCCCATCCCGGTGGACGGCACACTCAGCATTTCTGTGACAAGGGCTTGGCTGACCGCTGCCACATGACCCGTCCGGCCGGCAGCCACGCCGCTGGTCACCCACGAATCCAGGCTTGCAGGACCCACACCGGAATGACCCCTGCCGGACAAAAGGCAGCTCATCTACAGCTGTAGTGTCAGATTCATGCATAGAATTTCCTTACGGGGCTTAAAGGCTCTCTTAAAGGCAGAGAGATGGAAATAATTGATCAGAGCGAGAGTAAATTAAGGGATTTAGTTTACGTATTTTGGCAATCTAACTGCTCACTTCTTACTGTATTTATGGATGAAACGAAGTGTGTGAACCCCTAGGTTTAAACTGCCGCCACAACACTAAACAAATGATAATATTCCAGTTTGAATGATCTGCAGAATCAGAACTGTTCTGATGCATGAACAAAAGTTAAGCAGCCAGGGCCATCTCAGGACCACAAAACAGAATACGTTTGGTGCTGGCTAAAGGATGTCATTTGTTTTGAGCCACCTGCAGGACTCCTGATTATGGCAGTTTTGACCACATGGTGAGGGTGTTCATGTAGTATTTGCAGCTGACTGTTCCCTCAAGCCTGCGTGCCCTGAGAGCACCGTGTGTGACAGGCCCGGGCAGTGGGAAAGCTATCCTCTGTGAGGCGTGAGAAGACACGGCACTGTACTTCACCGGCGTGTTGATGCAGATGGAGTTTGCCACACAGCCGCCGTTGGCAGGGCCTCCGCATTCATTGACATCTCTGCAGACCTGCGGAGGGACAGAGCAGAGGCCGCTGAGCGCGCGGGGCGGGACTCTCCCCGGCGTCAGCGCGAGGGGGAGGCCAAACGCTCGCTGCTGATCCGGAAGGACGCGTTACAGAGTCTGTACTCAGGTTCAGTCTGTAGCCAAGTCTAAATACTTTCGATCGTTCCCTATTTCATGTTTGCGCTTTTCTTCTAAGAAGGCCACAGCCAAAGCAGAAAATTCCAAAAAATCAAGCGCCCTGTTCTTCAATTTCGGATTCTTGAAACGTCTTTCGACATTGGTAAATTTCCATAGATGTATTATTCTCTTGAGACACACATTAAATACAGGGTGAGATTTAATTTGTTTCCCTTTTCTAACCTCTATTTGGACATTGTCCTTGTCTGCTCTCTGATCTATTATCAACCTCGACCCCTTTCCTGAAAATCCTTGGTCAATCAACATTCACATCATTGCTTCATACCTTCAATATCTTCCCAGTACAGGTGTTGGAGACACCAGTTTCTGACGGCTTTTATTCCGACAGATTATTTAATTGAATGCCAGGTTTAACTATAACTGTACTAACTAGACATCTTTAACTGCTTCAGCTCTGCAAGGATTAGAAATATTTCTAAATCACTGCTGAATTTTCGTAAGTAATGCAACATTTTAGGAGCAGAAAACAATGGACGAGGTCTAATCGATGAAATGATTTGTTCATTGGGGGTTACATGAAGCAGTTGAGCGCCCAGCTTGAATAATAACCAGCAGATGCTGGTGACAAGAGGGCCTGGTCTGGGAAGCTCTGTTACCAGGCTGAGCTTCCTGTTCTGGTGTGTGAAATTGCTCTGCTGACCTCACTGTTGGCACTGTTGTAATATTTGTTTGGGAATTTGTCCACCTAATTATTTAACGAAGAAAGCTGCTGTGTGGCTGGAGCACTGGTTTACTGAGACTGACTTACTGCCATGAGAGTGTGGGTACAGGCTTAGTTCTCATGTGCAGGGCCAGTCAGCAACTAAAAATGTTAGTTTTCAATGGCACTTTTTTAGAATTTCTACATTGTGCCAAGACAGATGGGAAGGCTAAATACAGAAATACTATTACTGAGATGAAATCTAGCTTAGTCCTAAAAAACGCCACATGGTCCGCGCACAGAATAGAAATATTACTTCCTTTTCCTTTAAAAGGCGCAAAGTGAGGGACATTAATTTAATTCAGGTTTGCCCGTATTTAAGAAAACCCTTTCGGATTTTTGTCAATCACATGAGTCATTCTCATCATCAATCCACTGTTCAGATGAGCAAGGCTCTTTAAAATGTTTGTTTTTTTCTTGCGGTCGTTTTCTTACTAGCGCCAGTGAAAAATTCCTCCCCTAACGTTTGTTTATAGTTTTACGGAGACCCACACACCCCACCTATAGCGTCTCATCTACAGCTTGTGTTCGGGTCCCTCTCGATTTACAACTCAAATGCGATCCTGCAAGTTACCGCACGACTGAAAAACGCGTGAATTAAAAATAATAATAATTTCCCCTAGAAATGGCGTTAATGGGGGTGCCTTCTGGTGTAAGACACTGAGGCACTGCTCCCATTTTCTAAGCGCTCCTCGGGGGAGCCGGAACCCGTCCCGGCAAGCAACGGGCAGGATACACCTGTGACGCGACGCCAGTCCAGCACAGGGCACACAAACACCAGCCTCCATTTCTCATAGAAGCCAATTAACCTACCAGTATATGTTGCCAAATAATAAAATGTGTAATAGTTGCATGCACAATGTGAAAACGTTGTTCGCGTGTCAGTGAAAGAGTGGAAAATGTACGAGCCACGCACCCACAGCGACGTCCTGACTGCACAACTATCTTCGGTCCTTTCTACTCCAGGTAAGTCCGTTTTAAAAGCCATTTGTTTTAAAGTGTCGTAAGTACCACTGCACCTCTTTTATTCATAATGTGAGGTTTTCTCTCATTATTAATCGTAGACTGGTTTGTTTAACTGTTTTATTTGTTGAATCTTGAGGTTGACGATTTTGTTTTTTCGACGTTTAAATAAGTCTCGCAATGGTTTGTTCACAAACGATTTACTTTGAACGTGCGTTGCATTGAAGCTTTTTTAAATGTTTTTCGCGCATTTTGCGTACATTTCTATTGCCTTTTATCAGGGGCGGAGAGCGGCTCTGTGGTTATATCCTGTGTTCAGTGCCAGGGGCAGGAATTACGAGGAGTTCGTGTGTTCTCCCCATTTTCACATGGGTTTCTTCCCAAACATACCAGCACTGTAGCTTAATTCTCTGGAAAAAGTGGCCCTGGTGTGAGTGTGTGTGTTCCCTGTGATGGACTGGCGTCCCATCCAGGGTGTATCCTGCCTTGTGCCCGTTGCTTGCTGGGAGAGGCTCCAGCTCCCCCACGACCTTGAATTGGATAGAGCCGTAAGAAAATGGATGGATGGATTTCATTAGCTACAGCCTAAAAGACGATGATGAGAAAAGAACAGGGGCTGGAAGAGTGCTGAGACCAGAGACGTCTCAAACACGCTATAAAGCTGTGTGCTGCAAGAAAAGCACCTTTAAGCAAGAACTGATTCGTCATAAATCAATAAATAGCACAGATTCTTTAGGCACGCTAAACCAAATGAGCACAAATTAGAAGTGCCTAAATCCCAGATGTGTTCTTATTTGATTAAAAAAAAGGGGGCCAGTGTCCTGCAGCTGCTGGTTCTCGCGTGCGATACAGCCCGTCACGCTGTGAATCCTGATCTGACCGTGTCTGACCTGACATCTGAATCCTGAGAGCGGCCTGGAGCCCTTGACGAGTGGGACTGGAGCCCCAGGGAAGGTCCCTGCAGGCCCGTGGGAGCTGAAAGAGCAGAGCAGGCGTCCGGCTGGAATCTCCTACCTGTTTGTTGGCCCTGGCGTAGGACAGGCCGACGCCCTGCGGAGTCGGTCCGGAGTACCCGGCGGGGCAGGGGTCGCAGCGGAAGCCGGGGAAGGTGTTGATGCAGCGCACCTCGGGGTGGCAGGGCTCCTGAGCACACTGCGGGCACCAGAGCAGCACGGGAGGGCAGTCAGGGCATGCAGCATCTCTAACCCAGCGTGCTCCGGTTGCAACGCTTACAGACGGGATTCCGTCGTCTATTTAATCCGCCTGTCTCCTGCAGAGGCCTCCTGCAGCGCGAGCCGTTTGCTCTCGTGTTCAGTCCTGAGTGCCACGTGGCCCAGGTGTAAGCTGACCAGAGCCTGTAACCATCTGCTCGTTAGTGCCGTGAGCCCCGGGCCGTGGAGTGATCTCCAGGGTGCAGTAGGGTGGGTGTGAACGCTGTGCTGCTGTGAAGGCCGTGCGATCCGGGGGGGGGTCTTCGTGGAAGAGGACGTGCAACGCGATGAGGGCGACTCACCTCGTCGACGTCCGTGCAGTGCGTCCCGTTCCCCGTCGTCCCTCCAGGACACGGCCCACACTTGACGCCCCGCGCGGTCTCCGTACACGTCACCCCAGGGTGGCAGGGACTGGGCAGGCAGGAGGGCTGGGGCTCTGGGGGATCCACTCTGTCGCTGCGCATGCCTGCAGGGAAACGAGCGTTGCAGTACGTGTCCAACCTCCGTCCTAGCTCGGCAGGAGCCCCTGCCCATTGAAGTCGCTCCCGACGAAATGGGATGAGGCACCATCTCGAGTCTTCCTGTTCTGAGTCGTGGGGTTCTGGGAAAGTATCCTACTGGTGTAGTATAGGGGGAACTGGAGAACCAGAGCAAACGCACATGAGCACACGACAGCACCCCAGGACAGTGCCACAAATCGGCCAGGGTAACCGCTGCGGCACCCTGCTGCCTGCAGTGAACCACACTTCTGCCCATATAGATGTTATAGAGGCGCCTCAGTCTGATATAGATCACAGCTGCAGCTCAATGCGATGAAGGGAGCTTTGCTGTGAATTGAGTGGACCGTGTTTTATCACGTGAAAAAGCACAAACTCTCACGGATATTGATGTAATGTAAAAGTCGTATACATTACACAGTTTCTAATAACTCTTTTCTGCCTAGGAAACATTACAATTAAAATCAGATCTTTCACCTTCGCAGTCATGGCAGGATGAATAGCAAGAGTCCAGAAAAGAACTGGAAAATGTTAGTAATCACTACTGTTTTACTGACAGAATACTTCAAAGGATATATAAAACCCATTTAACCAGTGAAAATTGGTGCTTAAGACGATCCAGATAAAACCTGTTATTGAAGTACTGTCAGGTTTAGATTGCCTCTGGATCTGCAGTGCTGACAGTGTAGGTGGGACCTTGTTATATTGTGGCTCAGCGACTTGGCTTGGAATTTCTGCAGCAGTAAGAATGTCAGCTTCTGATGTCCTCAGCACCTAGCCCAACAGGGGAGAAGAGCAACACCTACTGGTCTCCCTAATACCATGTCTAACTGGAGTGCTTCCCTGGGGATTTGCCTTTGACCTCTGTCACCCAGGACCGTGCCAGACCCAGCCCACTCTGACTGGGCTCCCAGGTGATGGGAGTGCTGTCGGCTTGCAGTCACTCGTGCGGCCAGGGGACCTCTATTGGGCTTGCACTCACCACACGCCTCACACTCCATCACGGCATTCTTCAGGAACACGATTTCTTTCAGCTGAAAAATAAGATGCCAAGATGAGTCAGATTTGGGAAGGTCAAGAAAGGAGGTTTCTTTCTGTGAGCGATCCCCAGTTCCCAAATCGATCAGAGATTTGGTTCCTACAAGCTATTAAGTTGTCAGTCTTGGAAATATTCCCTAACTAGATCACTGGAGCCTCAGGGCAGGTCTACACCCTGGATGTATCTGGACGTTCAACTGCTTATGAACGCTTTGTGTACTTTCCATGTACATAAGAATGTTTCTCCTTAGGGGAAAAAAACCTGATTCTTATTGAACTGATTTGTCCTATACTGCACGTGGCACTTGTGAAGTTAGGTGTCTTGCTGAGGAATGGTTGCATGAAAACTGCACTGTGGCGCTGGTACAGATGGGGCCAACAGGAACTCATTCTGCGATGATAAACTAGAGGCAGCTAAAGACATCGCTGTTACCCACCAGCTCGCCTGCAGTACGTTTCTAAGCAGCAGAACAGCTCACACGCTGTAGTATACTCTTGCTGTCCATGCCAATGTAATCCCAGGTGTCCCATTTGTATGTGTAGCTATTTGCGCCAGGCTATGCCAGTTCTGTTTCATTAACAGTGTCGGCTGCTGTTAACTTTGCTTTTGCCCGTTACTGGCTCAAGTGCTCAGCATCTTTCTCCAGTGCGCTGCTCACCTGTTGCTTCAGCAGCTCTTTAATCTCTGCCAGAGCCTGATTGGTGCCTTTGATCTGATTGATGGTATCACTTTCTAGAAAAAATTAAAAAACAGACTAGTGAACGATCACCAGCACCGTTAGTGCAGTGCAGCTTTGAGATGGCTTATCAGATTTCTAAAAAGATAACTACTGTTCTAGCTATCATCAATTTACAAGTAATAATGGTACAAAGGTATTTGGGAATGCCAACTTATTATGTACCATTATTTCTATTATAAATGCAACAGATGATTTGCAGCAATTACTCTGTCGTGTTAAATAGCTTTACAATCCCACGCTCTTTACTGGATTCTGCCCCATGTTTAGGAGATATTTGAAGAGTTTTCTTTTGTAAATCCTTTACTGAAAGAAATCGTTCAAAAGACAATGAATGGGCTTAAAACATCCTAATAAATTAGATTTTATGGAACAGTGGTTTATTAAAATACAGTGTTAACTGTAATCTGTTGCTCCGCTTGAGTTCAGTTCCTGAAGCTGCACCTTTTGGTAAAAGATAGTAAATCAAAAAGTAACATTCTCCTTCTTTCCCAAATCTTCAGGGCATCTAAAGTGTCCTTCCTTTTTAACTGCTGCTATAAACGAGTGTGTTTTCAGAACTCGATTCCTCGGGGAGTGAAGGAATAGTGTAGACTAAAAATCAAGAGTCTTAACAGACCTGCACTCAGCTATGTCAGGATCAACTTGGCACAACCTAACACTCTTAACAGCTCCCTCACGAAATCCATTAATGAGATCACAAATGTCATTATGTATGTCACAATCCAGGCGGAAAAGTGTATTGCAGGTAACAAAGATTTCTTTTGTAGTTCAGAGGCAGGTGAAATACTGTATCTTCATGCAAGAGACCCCGAATCCGTTCATACGTATGAGGCCGTTTTCATTTCTGAATAAAACAATTCTGACAACGCAATTACTCCACAAGGCAGCCGAGCTCCGAGTGCAGTCTCTTGGGCACGTGGGAAACTGAAATATGGTTTTGACGTCCTTGGCAGCTCCGAGGTGGATCTGAGTCCAAGACTAACACGAATGGATGTACTCTGCAGATGTTCGGAGCAGGGATCTGCAGCGGCCTGCTCATTCGTCATTTTTACTGCTCCCCTTGCTCTCCTGCTGCTTCTCCCTTTTGATGATGGAAGGCGATGGCGCATATTTCTGAGAAAATAAGATCGTGTGGCGGTATTCTGACGCCACGTCTCGAGTGTGTGTGAACGCAGGACGATGATTCAGTATGCAGGCTACAACGGAGCATCCCCGGCTGGACTCGCGACTTGCACAAACGTTACAGATCTGTTCAGCGGGTACCGATGATGCGATAGATCGTATGGATCCTCAAACGGACTGTTTTAGACGTTACCGCTGATTGACTCACGTTTCTTATTTACATGACATCAACCACAGTTCCTGTAATGTAATCGCTCTCTACATTGAGCGCTGTCCTGGGAATGCTGTAGGTCAGTAAAAGAATGAGATTGTGCTGCGTGTCTCTAATTCGTTTTGATAATGTGGAGGGCGTCGTTTACTTAAATGACTTTTTATTTTACTTTTCAGTCAACCTGGAATGTGTTACAGTATCTTCAAAGTTGTGGTATTTATAGACTTGTCTATATTGCATGATGCGTGCAACATTCGGGTTATTGATTTTGACAAGCATGTAGACTCTTGCAAAGATACCTGTATGAGTGCACTCTCTCCATGGCTCTTGAAAAGAGACTGGAGTTGCCCTTAGAGTTCTATACTGCCTGTAAGCACATATTTCAAAAGCAATTCAATATCATACTGCAATTGTGTGATAAACATGTTGTTTCTTTAGACACTAAATACACTAAATACACTAGAAGTGTCTCCCACACTTCTAGTCTTGAATAGAAAAGACCACAAAGGGACTTGATTTAAGTTTTTAAAAGTCTTCAGAGGCTACTGACCACCCAGTGGACATCTTCATTATTAACGAACCAGAGGACCCTAGAGGACTACACCAGATGGGAAGTGCATTAAAACCTGAGAACAAGAGGCGTTTCCTTACCCAAAGAGTTGTGGGAGAATGGAACAAGATACCTGGCCATGTTGTTGAAGCATGTGTCGTGACTGGATTTGTAACCAAATTAACTAAAATGGCTGAATAGCTTCTAGTTTGCGACCTTTCTGCTGTGTATGTGTCTAATGATCGATACCCTGCTTACTTAAAAGCACCATGATTGATGCAGTTTGTGCAATGCAGCCACTGCAGGGACCAGAGATCGCAGGCCTGGGAGTCTCGTGTGCCCCCAGCTGTGAGGGCGCAAGTGGTGTCTGTTCACGGACACTGGTCTCCTGACATGTTATTAATACCACTCCTGTGGGCTGTGAGAGAAGGAAGTGTGCTGTTTCCAACAAAAACATCACGTTATTTTCTTTTTAAATTCCACAGAAACGGCTCTTCCCACTCATCTCTCTGCATCCTGAATTTTCAAAGGTCATATTCCCGAAGACTTCACCTGTCCTTCAGGAGCAGAAAGAATTCATTTTTTCAGATGCCAAGCTTGCCCTTATGAATTTGACTGTCCCTGGGGTTTCATTGTGGACTAATAACATTTTATTTTTATTCTAAAACCTTCATTTGAGTTTTTTTTTTAAACTGTGGAGCAGGAGAGCTGCTTGGAAAACTTTGCGGAAAGGACTTTTTTAAATTTATCACATTTATCTGGATCTTTACAATAGTTTGACTTGAAGGTCCTTTTCAATAGTTCTGTTATTCAGACTTTTTCAGAATTATGCTCCTTGTGCATGTCATATGACAGTAACTTGTAGGTGTATTCAAGTTCAAAAGTAGTAGAAAAATAAAAAAATAATTAAGTTTACTTAAAGCAAATGTACATTTTTCTCCAACATAACTACAACCTGGTGCTTTGCACTAAGTCTTGATAATCTGTCTTGACTTATACTGGCATGTTTCCTTAATATTTACAGAACTCAGCAACCACAGAAAGCTTTATTTCATAGTTCAGATGCAGATGAGCATGCTGCAGGTTTCTCTCCATATACAATGAGCTCTTTTTAAACATAAGAAGTTATATCATAAATGTTCATGCTTACATAAAAAAAGCATTTACATGAACTGTGCTACTAATGCTGTTGGTAATTAAAAAGAAGTATATTCAAACAATAATGCATTGAGCTAAAAATAAAGAAGGTTAATCTGAGTCATTTTAATACAGTAAATGGTTTGTTGTTCAGTCATCACATTCACAAGGTTTAAAGGGCTGTTCAGAAAGAACTCACATCACTTGTGGTGTTTATGATAAGATATATGTTACATCTTTCTCACAACTGATCTACTGATTAAAAAGCACTGGCCTTATTAAATTTACCTAGAGTGAGTTTATTATAATAAATGTACCTACCATAAATATGTTCAGATTAGTAAATGTAATATGGTCATTTTTCTTTAAGAAACCATAACTATTACTGCTTGTACGTTACTTTTAAAAGATCTTTGTTGATCATACGAAGTACTCTAATTTTTAATATCGCTAACCCTACTGATATATTCTTACTAGAAGAATAAAGGAATTAAATAAAGGAATGAATGAAGAAGCATACCTCTTCCTGACGCTAGCTGACCGCAACCATAGTGCCATCGAGAAATGAGAGCAGAAAGGAATAGCAGGATTTTCCACATACTGTAGCTGGTCCTCTGGGTGCTCCTTTTGTATTTGAGAAAAGGAAAAATCACGAGAACAAGATCAAGTCCCAGCAGTGAGTGGACAGATTGTCCGCACAGCTCGGAGGGGCTAGAGTCCAAGCTGGACAGGAGTCCCAGCTGTTGCTGGTGGATTCCAAGTGAGAGGGCTCCCAGCTCCTCGCTGGTCTTTATACCTCAGTGCCTGACATCACCACTGCCTGCCTGTGACACTTGTTGAAACCGTTGTGAGATGCGTACCTCTGGAAAATACTCCGCAATTCAAGAATCTTCTCATCGTCCTTGAACATTTCAAGGGGAACGGTCACATAGTTTTTGGTGCAGAAATCTGAGCTCAAGTTCATTAGACCCCCATCTAGTAACTACTAACACACCTTCTGCTGTAGAGTAAGTCACAGAAGTTCTAAACAGACCTTTATTTGTTGAAATTTCAGGGCAGGAAGTTGCTATACTTTTACTTGTTCTCCCCAAACCTGATTTTTCCAAGGCTAATTCTTAGTTTTATGTTTCTGACAAATGTACTTTGACTATATCTGCAAAATTTTATGACCTGATTGTGCATCATTTTGAGTTTTTAAAAGAGGATTTATACTTAAATAATGCAGATTCTGGATCTGGGAGAAAAGCTTCAAACGTTTTTGGGGGAAAAAAACAACTTTAAATGAAAACATTTACTGGAACTACAACTGCAGGAATTATCAAAGACCTACAGTACACAGAATATACAGGAATTCAATGTTCATGCACATTTTCAAGTTAAAAAAAAATGATTTCACTTAGACAGCTCCTTCTCTGGAGAGAAAGTGGGCTGTAAATTATCCCTTTTCCAAAACAGTTTAATCCTTCAGGGATGGGTAAGACTGCTTCAAGACCACAACAGACTATCTTTCTGTTCACCGAGAGTAGAAAGCTGAAACAATTTGCTTGATGTGGTTTGTGTGTGTATGTCTTGTTCACCGATAATGGGATGAGCAGATGTTGATTGATTTCCACATGAATGCAGTTCTAGGGATAACGGAGTCTATACACCAACAAAAGCTTGTAGCTACATTCCAGAATCTTCCCCCCTCGGCTCTTTCCTGGACATGGATGGGAAAACCTTGAATTCTTCTCCCTCTGCTCATTCAAATACTTTAGCAAAGATGCAGCAAGCAAAAACACAGCTCGCTCTCACACAGTGCACATCCAGTTTCATCTGTCCCTTGTGGCATACTGCCTGACTGGCTGTTCTCAGAAGTGCAACTTATGTTGAGTTTGTATCTCACTATAAAAGGCTGAAGTCAGAAGTTGCCCTACTAATACACCCTCATTGTCTTTCCCTTCTTCTGACTTTAATAATTGCCTGCATCTTTTATGGTCACTTCAAATAATGAAGACCCATTTCAGCCACTTGGACAACACAGTCCTTGCTTTCAGTATACCTGGGTTCACTTATTTACCCAGGTGTTTCCATTTTTATAACTACAAGCTTGTGTTGTAGATGTGAATCTAAAATTTCTTATGCATGACTGTCCTCTGCTGGTTGTCTGTAGTAATAGCTGTTGCTAGCACTGGTAGTGAGGTGCAGCGCAGGCTCAGTTCCACCGAGTCCATTAAATTCATTTAGTTTTACACTTTTTCCCCACAGCAATGAGGCACAGCTGTAGCTGGTGGAAGAATGCAGTTGTAGCTTTGGTATCTACCTAAAGACAGTCATTCAGATACACGTGTATATATGGAGCTGTTTGTTCAGAGCAAACACTACATTTGCAATCAAATAATTTTATATTTTGTATTTATGAGGCTGACTTTTAGCCGACTATAGAAAAAACCCTCATACGAAATAGTAAAAGAAAGCACTCATCATATGCCTACTGCTTTTTAAAATTGGATTTTTACAGTTTCATATACACAAACACCTGTAAAGAGCTTGGGGAGATGGGTAGGTGAATTTAAGAGTTTAATGCCTGGAACAGAATTACATTAAACACTGCACTTATTTACAACTTATGCACAGAGTATATAACATACCAGGTCACATTTTGTGATAACTTTTAGACATTCTTTAAGCTGTACAAGTTGGCAGTTGTGATGTTAAAGCAAGAAACATAATGAAGGGTACACAGGCAATTGGACATTATTCTGGCTGTATTACAGTCAGATTCTCTATTTCAGCACATTTCAACTACTCCAATAAACACCATTGGTTCTTCTGGAGACAAAGAACAACCCATTTACTAGGAATAAAATCCAAAACAGACAAACCCCCCCTGTTCTTTCTCAGAAATAAAATGGAACATAATATTTTTGAATCCAAGGTTTTACCCATTTTTAAAACCAGGACTTGCCTAAAGTACAGCCACTCAAAACAGCCTAGGGACGTGGAATGGGTAGAACTCCAGGAATGCATCTGCAGAGATCCCTCTTATCACAAGTGACCAGATGTACTTTAAACCTTGAGAATAAGTCGTTTGTTGCATAGCCTTGCTGTGAGGGAGAGAGGCCCAGTTTACGGACAACTACAGTTAAAACTAGGCGTGTATAAACCCCTCAATAGAACTG
The DNA here is from genome assembly GCF_040954835.1 of Lepisosteus oculatus. Lineage (NCBI taxonomy): Eukaryota > Metazoa > Chordata > Actinopteri > Semionotiformes > Lepisosteidae > Lepisosteus > Lepisosteus oculatus. The sequence continues at coordinate 2,559,660 of NC_090724.1, read as the reverse complement.
TGCCCTTTAATGGTCACATTCAAAATTGCCTTCTAATGCTCAGATTAAGGCCCTTTACAACAGGAGAAGGTACGTAAGGAGTCATGCACAACCTGTCCTCTGCTTTTCAGGAGGCCCTTCACAGCTCGCTTCCTGGAGCCCTGCCTACTGCACTTCCACCTTCGCTTGTGATCAAAATCCCCACTGAGGAAGGGCACAAACTGGCAAGAAATGAAACGGTTCGAATAGAATCCCGATCCTTTCACACCAACCTCCGCTGTCAAACACCGCAGGCTCGGGCTGTGCATCTCATGTCCTCATTTTCCACCTGGTACAAAGTGTCAAATTCTTACAAGCACAGTCAGAAGTGCTCCCATCAGAAAGAGGGGAAAAGCACATAATAGACGAGCAAGAGTTACTTCTTTTTCACAGCACATTCTGAGTAACCGCCTTGCCTGCTCATTTCTGACATTTTAAAAACAAGTGCTTTTCACAGCGTCGGCATCCCCCAAAGAAAAGCAGCGGCACATAAAAGACATTAATGAAGGAAAAAAAAAGATGAAATTTAAAAAACTGATTAAAAATTAAATTCTAAATGTATCCCTTCTCAATCACGCACCTCTGACTTTAGGAACAGCCAGAAATATTTAAAGACCTGATTTTAATTGCTAGATTTCAAAGAATACAATTTTAGATTTTCTTTAAAAAAAAACAGTATAATTCTATGCAACTTCAATTTCTATGCCTGATTTTACCCCCTTAAATATGTCTTCCTTACGACTTAAAATTCTCATCTTGAAAATAAATTAGCCTTTTGGATTTTTAAACTAAAAAGATGCCCCCTTTTAAACTCATTTTTCTACAGCATTGGTTGATGCTTCATTAAGGCTGCTTAACACCAAATGTGACCACAGAACAAAAAAAAACACAGAAAATTAGTTACTTAACTGTACACTGATAACAAAACTTAAAAACAAACATTCAGAAAGAAATTCCTTAAATCCTTATTTGGCAGTCTTGAAACAAAAGTCTTTTTGTAAACAAATGTAATGGTTAGGAAAAAGTTCTTTTTCAGTTTCTTCTTTGCTCCAGCAAAAGAAATTGATGGAATTACACAATGAGTCTCATGCAAGTTATGGTGTATGTGATGAAGAAAGTGTATTCCCATTGAAGTCTTTTGCTGTTTTCCTGTTTTATCGTATCCTGGTGAAGAGGTTTAAAACAGAAACTGATTCCTAAAAAGAGAGAAACACAAAAGTGAGATTACAAGTAATGATATACATTTAGACCTTCCTTATCAAATTGCTTATCCAGGGTAACCTAAATCATTTAAAGATTTACATGAAGTAATGACTATAGTGTACATCTTAATATAATAGTAGGCGAGGTTACATGCTAGTACAATAAAAATTACAATGCAAAAGTACAAATGCCCCACAAAACAAAATGAAACAGCAAGCAGTAAGACAATAAGCAAGCATATAAGGTAATGTGGATACAAATCAGTAAGGAGAAGCGTATTTCAGCTGGAGTCTCTTTATAGAAAGAGCAACAGAACATGTTTGTCACAGTTTGAAGAATGCTTTGTGAGGCAGCAATTTAGATCTGTGAACAAATGATTTGGAAGTACCTTTGTTGATCGTGTTTTGCTGAATACATTCCAGAATCTTAGCGTTTCATCCCCTGCTCCGGTCACTATTGCTTCCCCATCAGGAGACATTGCCTGCGGAGAGAGAATCCGTCAGGAGATGGAAGAGCTGAAGGCTTTCCTTTTGCACGATGCCACCTGGGTAACTTTAAGCAAGCTATGCATTGTACAGGCTGTGCACCAACAGAAATGATGCCTCAATTCATTTCATGCAGTAAATATTTTAGTTCAGGTGGGGAGCTGCGTCAGCATGTGTAGGCTGCGAAGGAACAAGTAATAGGTTTATTCCATGCTGAAAAGAGAAGATAGAAAACGCAATGTTTGGGCTGTGAAGCCTTCTTCAGGTGCGAGTAATATTTATTTTGTAGAAATTTCAACTTGTTAGTTTTTCAGATATGAATCCCCAGTTGCCTCCTTTGGAGACGCTCAAGGTACGACCAGATCTCATTTGGAAATGTCTTGCCACCAAAACAGGTCTAAGAACACCAAAACAGTTTGGTGTCCAAATGCTTGTCCAAGAAACCACACAAATTGAGTGAGCTGGGGCAAGTCCTCTTCCAAATATCATTCATTTCAATTTAATTACATGCTGTGGTAATTAAGTGATGTTTGAAAGGTATCCGTGGTTAGATGCCATTCGTTTAACATTAGCACTGATGCTACTAATATTTCTTTTATAGGAAAAGCTCATTGTGGGATGCACTGATGGGAAGTGAGCACCCCAGATAACCGTTTAAATGTGTGCAAACAGTGACTTCTGGTGCAATACAGTGAAATGTAACCATTATACGGAAAAAAATAAATTGAATATACTTTCATCAAGCAAACAAGAAATGAGAATGTTTATTAGCAAAAAAAAATAAAGCTGCTATTTTATTATAACAAAATGAGTTCTGCATCATTAATAATGTAAAACTGAAAAACAATGCAGAAGCCAACCCCCTCACCTGCACAAGACAATCCTGGGTAACAGTCTGTAGCTGGTGAATTCACCCCCAAAAAATTAAACCCAAAAAACACAGGACTCACCAGGTACAAAACTCGGTACGAGTGCCCCGTTAACTTGGCTACTTGTGTCAAGGACGGGTATTTCCACACCAAGATCTGGTTCTGAGAGTAGCCATGTGTGCTGACCTGCAGGAAAACACGAACGTAAGCAAAAGTACAGGAAAATCTTACACACTGAACTCAACACCATAAGCTTAAGCACACGTTTGTATTTCTTTTCTATAGGACAGTTCAAGAGAAAGCTTAAGTATCTCAAAATCAAGTATTACAGAGCTGATCTCTATAATGTACAGCCTAATGTAAACAAATCCGTGTGCGGAATTCTCCCATTCAAGAAATCAAATATCAAACCGTGCCAAAAAGAAAAAGCCCAAAACGGGCTGTTTCTATACCCTTAGACATTTTAAGGCCCACACTTACAAAATGCATGGCACCAAAATGTCTTAATAGGATTAGTTTTGCGTAAGATGTATAAATATAGAGCTAGGACAAAAGGAGAGCCACGCGTGTGAACTGCTCGACCTGCGCTTTGTGCCTTTACAGTACTGCTACAGGCTTGCAGTAAGCTAGGCAGATGCCGTGTCGGCCGTCTCCGGGCCCGTACGTACCAGCTCGTTCGCGTGCTTGGACCAGGCCAGGTTGCAGACCTGCGAGCCGGTGTCGATGCACTGCAGGGGCTGGCCGGTCAGCGTGTTCCAGAAGCGGATGCACCGGTCGGCAGTGCCTCCTCCCGAGGCCAGCAGCCCGTGCTGGTGGGGGGACCAGGCAATGGCCTTCACTGCTGCCAGGTGCTCGGTGTACTGCTGCACTGGGATCACGCTCGAGTGGTTCCAGACCAGCAGCTTCTCGGCACAGGCACAGGCACACAAAAACAACACTGTTAATGCTCACCTTAAGACACTGCATCACCACACAGAAGACATACTACTTAGAGTTCACCAACATAGTACTGTTCTTGAAATTCTTTATAATCAACAATGCACAAGTACTCAAACACCACCTGAATTATTGGCTTTTTTTGCCATACTCTTCATGAATCATTACTCAGTGATCATAGTCAGCACATGCCAATTGTATCACGATATAAAATAAAGGCTGTACTAAGTAACACAATTTGAAGTTTACTTCCGTTTTAATGACAGAATTCATCAAATAAAAATACTTATGGCATTTTTATATTCACCAAAAGACAGTAAGAGCTTGTAGGAAAACAACAGACTTTTTGTATGGACAATTGTATAACTCCCCCCATACAGGATAAATCTGTACTTTACATATGCTTAAACACGAACAAACCTTTCCTGAATAAAGCCAAAAGTTCCACCCCATTATTCTCAATTACATCTACAAATTCACCTGATTTTGTCTGAATTGAAGTGTTCTGATTTTCAGGTGAACTCTGCCTGTAACCACACATCCAAAACCATTCCGCACAGCTGGGCTCTCCCTCTACCTTGTTATCGTTGCCTCCAGATGCCAGCAGCTGGTGGTCGGTGCTCCACTTCAGGCCACACACCTCCTGCCGATGGCCCTGTAGCCGGCGCTCCGACTGCAAGGGGGGTGTTCGGATGTCCCGCTGGAGAATCATCCTGTCCCGACTGCCGGAAGAGAGCTGGTCAGCATTCCAGGCCAAGGCCCCTGTGCACGGGGAGAGAGAGAGGGAGAGACCGGTGAAGGTGAGAGGGCATTGCTGCTGTACCCTGTATTACTTTTTTTTTTTACATTTAATCTGGACCATATTATCCCACAGAAAATCCCAAAGAGAAGAGAGCTAATTTTTTAAATGAATGCATGAGGGCAGCTTGGTATTGCAGTGGTTAGCATTGCCAACTCGCAAGGCTAGAGCCCTAGGTTCAATTCTTGGGATGCTGTCTGTGTGGAGTTTGCATGTTCTGCCTCCCTGTGGTCACATGGGTTCCCTCCGGGTGCTCTGGTTTCCTCCCACAGTCCAATTCATGCTGGAAGAGTAATTTGCCCGTGTAAAAATGAGTGGGTGCATGTTGGGGTCTGGTGTCCAATGATTCCTCAGACAGGCTCTGGACCATCATGACCCTGAATTGCAGAAGTGGTTGCTGAAAGAGATACCATGACGTGATGAATGCATGTTCGCGACTGTGACACCCACCCACGCGAGCTGTGTGTCCTTCCAGCGTCGACAGCTTCTTTCCAGCAGCAGCATCCCAGATCTGTACAAATCCCTTGTGAGTTCCCACTGCTACCAGGTTTCCCTGCAACAAACCAGCATAACCTTCTAAACCGAGCACAAATACTGTATCAAAGACTTAGATAAAACACTTACACTGACTGCATTTAGCATATAGCCCCTATAAAAATGACAATTACTATAATGTTCACTTTTTGTAAGATCTGCATAGGAGAAAAAAAATGCATATAATATTTCCAGTCATCTTCTCATAACTTTTTTTAAAGTACACATTATGCAGTTTTTTTTATTATACAATCAGCATTTATACAACTGCTTTATCCAGTACAGGATCATGAGGAAGCCAAAGCTTATCAAGACAAGCAACAGGCACAAGGCAAGATACACGCCGGATGGGACACCAGTCCATCGGAGGATACACACAGACACAAACACACTCACACCAACTTTCAACTGGCCAACTTTCATAGTAGCCAACTAACCTACCAACATGTCTTTGGACCATGGGGAACTGAAGCACCCCAAGGAATACCATTCAAGCGTGGGAAGAACATACAAACTCCACACAGACAGCACCCCAAGTCCAGAATTGAACTGAGGGCCCCAGTGCTGCATGGCAGCAAAGCTGACCACTGCGTCACTATCCCACTCAGTCTGCATTCATGTGAAATTTCATTTGACAAGTTCAAACTTACTCTTTCTGACCAGCCAACTGATGTAACAGAATCACCTTCCACGGAGAGATCACACAGGCGGGTCACCTGTACATACAGAGCATAGAGGACATGGTTTTGACAATTTGTTTCCTGCTTTAGATCGAAGGAGAGAGGATGAACCCCTAACTACTTTCCTTCTCTAGGTCTTGGGTACTATACCAAGTGGTAACGCACACTTCATCAGCCACGATCGACTTCTTAATTTTACTTTGGAGTATGAAGATATACTATAATCCATATCCAGTTTACAAACCCAGCACTTTTTTTATGCAATAAAAAACATCAATTGTAACAAAAGGGTTTTTTTTTCTGCATAAAACTACATAAGGTCAATTAAATGCGCAAACCAGAGTAAAATACCAGACACAGTTGAAATTAAATCTGCACATGTTAAGAGAGTCTTTACTCGCTACACAAACCCATAGATCTAGCAGAGGGAGACGACTCTCACCTGACTGGTGCAGGCGCTCCAGAGATAGACGCAAGTGCCCAAGCCAACGCTGAGCACATTGAGAGAAGACCAGTCCACCAGGTTCAGGTAGAAATCGTCCTGCAGCTCCGGGGCGTCCAGCACTTTGAAAGGGATCTTCGAGATCTTCCGTGTGGGTTTTCGAGGGGAGCGTAACAGCTTCTGGCTGCGATATTGGAATTAATCAAAAATCACAGATCAGGATTATCCCTCTGGGTTACTTCCTAACATCCATTTTCTAACCGCTTCTTCCAACTCAGGGCTGTGGCAAGCACCAGGCACGAGGCAGGATGCACCCTGGATGGGACGGCAGGGCGACGCCCACACTCACTCCAGGGTCAGCTTTACCAGCAGCCAAGTAACCTACCGGTATGTTTTTGGACTGTGGGAATCAAAATTAATCTAAGTAAAAAGTAAAACTCGTTTGGTTTTACAGTGAACAGCCTTTTTGTCGACGCAGCATGTGTTTTCTGATGTCTTGAGCAACGTTTTTCCAATAAATGACACAACATAAAAAGAGAAACCTACATGCTGTAAAACAGGATTACACTGATGGCTTCAATGTACTCTTGTGATGTAACAAATGTGTATATTTTCACATTCTTCCCCCCCCCAAGTAATATTTTATGGTACACTGATTGTGAAAGTTTTAAATGAACACAAAACTACTGAAATTGTCTGTAGTAAGATGTTCTTGTACTACAACAGAGAACTTAACTGGCCAAGAGCAAATTAACTTGCTTGACAGTCTGCCTATGTGCTTTATGTAACCGCCTTTGAAAAAACATCCAGGAGAGCCCTTAGATTTATTTCTCCATCATCACGGGGATTTCTCTCAACACCATCCTCTGACAGGCAATTTTTTATTTTATTTTTTTAAAAGGGAGGTGCAAGTTCAATTCTTTTTGAACACACATTACCAAAGGGAAAAAAATAAGTAGGTCTTTATAAAAATACATTTGGAACATAAATCTTTTATCCCTTCAGGTTTTTAGTTGTTATTCTTTCCAGGGGACTTGAAAGGACTTTTTCCCAAGATCCTTTTGTGCCACTGACAGGATATTTATAAAAAGACTTCACAAACAGGACTGAACAACAAATCACATTTGCAAACAACTGGGGATTAAAACTGACTTACCTTTTACTGCTGACTGGAGACAGGGAGTAGGGGGAAACACCATTTCCATCATCTGGTGTAGAGCGCTTGGCACTGAGAGAATACTAAACACAACAAAGATGAAATTACTTTAAAGCAGGACATACTGGGCCAGCAGCACTGCAGACCTGTCTCCACAACAGCCAGCGATGCCGTGTGCATTAGTGAGCACGTCCTTACATTGAAGAGGCTCCTTCTCTCTGGAGTGGAGGGCTGCAGTCTTCGATCCTCTGTCTGGGGGTCCTGCACTTTCTCAATGCCTGCCCCCAGCAGCTCGTTCTTCAGTAAGGCAGAATACGCCAGGCCATCCGCTGAGGAAGAGAATCGTCATGTTTGACTACCAGCTTGTAGGTGGCTAGTGCAAGACAAGTCCCCATTTTGTGAAAGCCTTTCATTATTGATGCGTGAACATCATACCAGGCTTTTTATTGACAGGGTACAGAGAAGAGATGTTACTGGATTAGACTGACTAGGGTCTTGGTGAATGTTACCTTTGCTAGTGTCTGATGTTGCATCCTTTGTTTTTCTGTTCTGACTGGGAGACTTCTCATTTTCCTGAACAGGAAGAAAATAAATGTTATTCACTTTACATTAGCAACTTAATCAGTGCATTTTTACCCTAAACAAATACTATAAATGTGATAATTCATAACATATATTTGTTAAAAATAAATTATAGAAGAATTACACTACATGTGAAATTCTTGGCACATGAAAAAGTACAATATATTAACTGTACAAATGAAATATTTTTCTAAATTAAATTATCTGCACTTAACAATTACAATCAAAATTCTATACAAGCCAGCTTTGTAGTTTTCTCATTTCAAAGAATCCAGTAACATGGGTTACAAGAACCCATTTGTCAGCAACTCCTAAATATTTCAGTTTTGAGCCAATAGTCCCCACAGGCTATGACATATGGCACTGCATTATACCAGTGTCTCTGAATTTTGTTCAAACTGCAGTAAAAGCAAGCATTTTTATATAACTCTAGTCCTTTAAAACATGAAAATATCTCCATGCATATGCATATTGAATATTACAATTTCAGTTCAAAAGAGTTTAAGGGACAAAAAGGATTGTTGATCATTTGGGTTTTTCATTTTGTAGTGTAGTGCATAAAACTTTTCATACAATACGAAATTGTGCAAGAAAGAATTTTACAGATTTGTCCTGATCTTTCATGACATGCTTTAGTAAGCTTCACTGTTGTCCAAATCGTCTTGTTTTAGACAACAGCAATGAAAATCAAAACTTTAGTATTAACAACACAACAATAAAAGCCACCACCACACACAATAACCAGCGATCACATCACTGCTCTGCCAGTCCTCAGAAAACCCACAAACTGGAGAAACAGATCTTTCGCTCAGCTTCCTGCGAACCTACATTGATTCTGTGGAAGTTGATGCTCCAGTTGGCCCCGGCTCTGGAAGGGATGAACCTGTCCCCGTGTTTGCTTGGGGAAGACATGGGCGAGTTGGTGGGCGTCAGAGTTCGCATGACTTCAGGGGCTTTCTGTAAAAGTGCCAAAAACACCCCAATAAAAGTTTTAGCTGGAGATGCAGAAATACAGACAAATGACAGAGGAAATAATGTTCGTCAAATGTTTAATTTTTGTCCAAATGATTTGACTAACAGAAAGAATGGAGTTTCACCATTCGCTCCTTCTTCTACAGTACTGCCATACAAGAGACAAAGCCCTTCTGTTACAAAGTTTACAGTTCTCTTGGATGCTCAGTGTTGGCGTTATTGCTGCAGTTCTGGGTAGTAGTTTCAAAGCTTTGCAAAGTCTGGCATCAGGAAAGGTTACTTTTTGCTACTGTGAAAAAAAATATCTTAATCCACATAGTTCACAGTTGCTGCTAAGGTGCAAGTTCTCTGAAGGATTCAGCTGATTTCCCATTTTTCAAGAGCTGGCTATCTACTGCACAGTAGACCTTGGAGTGTTAAAAACAACCAAATCATGAAGTAAACAGCTCACTTCCAATTTATATTCATTAGGATCTATTTTTTTAGAATTCTGCTGTATGATGAGGTACAATTACAGAAGATAAGAACAAAATTAATCTAGAAGACAATTACTCACCTATTCAAAAATGACACTTGGTACAATACAATTACAAAAAAATATTTTCCACTCTGGAATCAGTCAAGAGAAGAGCTACTGGATACTTGGGCTCAATGGAATATCCTACACTGACGGGCTAGAAGTACAGAACCACATTCAGTCTTCAACTGGAAAGACCTGAATATTTAAAATTCTCACAGCTACCGACAAGTAAACCCAACGGACCTCTTGAGAATCAACGACGGACTGCACAGGAGGACGCAGGTGGGATCTATGGGCAAGCGCTTTTAACGCCGAGAAGACGGTGGCACTTCTGTACACAAAGGAACGTAGAGGTGTGGAACAGCCACGTCGTTGAAGCCGATGCCACCACTCGTTTCAGGCAACAACGCGTCAAGATCGTTTTAATTGGCTCCAATAAGCTAGCCTCTTCTAATTGGTAATATTACATGATCTATGTGTAACGCGACAGAGATAAGGAAATCAAGTCAAGAATGGGGCACCGACTACTTCTGACGGCACGCATTGCGCAGCCTGTCAGTCGGTCGGATTCCTTGTCCGGCACATGCTCCAGGCGAGCAGCAGCCCGGGGGATCGGTCACTCACGATGGGGCTGGCGTTCTCGTTCTGGATGTTGATCTGCCGCAGCAGACGCCGCTCGTAGTCCTGGTCCATCCTCGGGAGAGACGATGAAGACAAGAGTCCGACCTCGAAACGTTTCCTGGGATGGGGCGGACGAAAGAAGAGTCAAATCCCTGGCCTTTCCCCCCCCCCCCACACACACCTGGAAACTGCCCCAGTTTTTTTTCTCCCCCCTTTTCGCTTCTCAGCGTCTGGCCTGCATTCGTGTCCTGGCAGCTCCCCATTCTAACCCTCTGAGAAATGCCTTTCTCCATTTTTAATTTCAGAAGCAAAGCCCCGGATTTTAATAGGCTACCTTGAGAAAGGTGCATTTCTAAAAGACGACAAATGCACGGCGATACAATCACTGGATCACAACGTCAAAACTGCAAATGTGGCCGTGTGGTAAGATTCGACCGCTGTACACATCCGTCATTGATTCCAGATTTAGCATTCAGGAACCTCCAGCGTGTCGGCATCATTCTGTCCCTTAACTCCTGGATCAGCCACTACTGCAGCTTCACCAGCTTTGTTTTGTTTTTTTAAAAGAAGCTTTGTTTTGTGGCCCAGCGGGCAAAGGGCTGAGTGCAGGCTGAGCTCTAAGATCCCAGGTTCAAGCCTGGGTCCTGTCGCTACCCGGCTGTGAGAGGGATTCCCTTGGCCAAGTGGCGCTGAGTTTAGGGTGGGATTATTTAGCTGGCTCTCAATAACACAGCGCCCACTCTGTGGCATCCCGGGACCTACAGACGTACAGAGCTCTCAGTGGGGAAAGGCCTCTCCTCTAAGTAGCACTGACCTTTCTGGTATGGGGCTGCGATACCCCTGAACGGATGAGTGGCTTGAAGGAGGGCAGGTCAGAGGTATCTGCCTACAATCCCCCCCTTTTCCCTTGTGCACAGTCACGTGGATTGTACCCAAGAGCGATATTTAAAATGTAATGGGAAGAGCAAAAGAACAACTGACAATTCTATTTATGTTTTCAGTGTGCTTACAATTTGTATGATGGCCACGATGCAATAATGATTTCAATAGTATAACCTAGAAAGTAAAACAGACATGTTAATGATTGCATTGCCTTGTTCTGCACAAAAATAAGATGTGTACACTACTGTGTACTACTACTTAATGCACCTTCACACTGTAAAGAAATATATTCAAGACAAGCTTCCATAACAAAGAAGAGAGCACCTGCCTTTATCAAGCAGCATGTAGTTTGCATACTTGTTTGAGAAAAAGAGTAACAAAAGACCATCTGAACCATTTTTGTCTCTGCCGGTAACAAAACTCTAGGTCAGTATGTTTGATCACATACTTGCCTAGTGATCTCACTTTCCCTTACAACTTACAAATTCACACAATGGAAGAACTGCCATTTAAACATGTCCTCACTAAACCCAGAAGGCAAAGTAGTACGTTCGATCATATATTCAGGATGAATCTAAATCTGACTTGATTTTAAGGCGACTGTAGGCTGGATACATTTTTTTTTGCTGCCATTTAATAGACTCATGCGATTGATTTCAATATCGTTTTCGTATATGGGAAACCTTTACGAAAGAAGGGCACAAGCAGACCAATACATGTACAAATATCACATGAAGCTTAAATCCTTGAACAGTCTGCAGCAGGGCTCCATCGGTCAGCTGTGTCAGGGCATGTTGTGGGCCAGGTGTTACAACAGCTGTGACTTCCAAATACCACCCACTCTGCTCTTTTCGTCAAAGCAAATATTCACCCCAGATCGGGGGAAAAAAAAATCGACATATCTGCCTTATCCTAATCGACTCCCTTATTTCTTCGCCTCAGAAACCAGCCGCAAACAGCGAACAGGGACACAAGCGCATACGACGCCCCCGTCTCCGAATGGACGGACAAGATGGGCTGTCCAACACGTAAAATGGGACATCAAAACAAATACCCAAAATTGCTGTCCTCCAGACATCCCTGTATCGCCTACTGAACTTCTTACTCGACACGAAAAAGCAAACCGACCGCACCGTCAACTACCGCACACTGACAGTTGAGCGCAGTTGGCTCTCTCTTCTCTTAATAATTGAATTTCGTTTCTCACAAGCAACATCGTCACCCCGATTTCAGCTGTTGAGCAAATATCTGAAGAACACGCATTTTCATTAACGCTGCAATCTGTCTAGAGGTTTGTCTCCACACAAAGTCCACAGATGGACTCCCATTCTGCTAGTAGGCGTTAGGGATGAGCTGAGTCTGCAGCTGTACTGCGTTTCTTCGCTGAAGAGGGCATATCCCCTCTGAATTAATTAATGGAGATTCGCTTTTCTTTGAAAAACAGCAAATCCTAATGAGATAAATACCCCCCCAAACAAAGCCTCGCCTTCTCCCAGAGTAGACCGTTTTGTGCTCTTTTCTTCGGAAACTTACCTCTGCCGAAGGGTGCCGGTTTAGAAACTGCCTACAGATCTCAGCGCTGGGGGGGTTTAAAACGTATCGGCCGCTATACAGACTCAGCGAAAATCAGCACATCAAAAACCCCCGCTCGGCACCGCACAGACAGGTATTTACGGTTTTGTTTTTGATTTTTGATTTCTTCCTCCTCGTTCTCTCCCAATATGGCGGACGAGCAAGACTACACTTATCTTTCGCCTCCCGGGGCACTCTGGGAGCCAGCGTGATGACGACACAATGTTTGAATCAATACAAGAAAAGGCCGGGGCGCGTTGCTGTGGCAACGAAGGCCACGTTTTCCAGACGCTAGGTGGCGGTAGTGCGCTCAAGTCATACACACATTATTGCTAAGTTAGTATTACAAAGTTAGTATTACTAGTTGCCATCCTTAACATTTGATTTATATAGCCGACACGCTTGTCCAAGACTCTGTATGTGCAGAAACTGTAAAATATTAATCTAATATACTACATCAGTTAAATTAATCAAGTCCAAAAAACAAACTAAATAGTGCAGGAACAAGGTAAAAGCATTGCGCTGTTGGAAAAAAATGACGGACTCTTAAGGGTGAAATGCTCAAGTATTCGAGATATTGTTTTTCTGAAGGTCTTCTCACCTGGCGTTCTGAGACATAATTTCGGCTTTTTTGCAACGTGCAACGCACGACATAGCGATTTGTAGCTTTTAACTATGAACTATGAACTATGAACGGCTGGAGGGGTCGCAAGGCCTCCTCTCGTCTGTAACCTTATGTTCTTATATACTAGCGTTACCGTACATCTGTGACCCACACCAGGGAAAGATTCAGTAGAAGAAGGCGCAAACGTTTAGATACATTCAGCCCTTTTATACCTAGAAAGGGCTAGTGGAAACAGGCATAAAAACCCGGCTCCAGTGGTCCAACACAACAGGCCGGTTACATATATTCTGTCGGTGTTTCGGGATTTGCATGTAAATGTGTTAAAACAAGAGATGCGCCTGTTGTCGTACTTACGGTAAAGGGGCGCAGTGTATTATTCACCCGTGACCAACAGGGGGCGCGCTACCGCCATGTCTATTTCCCTCTCCCTTCCCGACACAGGAAAAACGAGCGCGTCGCTCATTTTCGACTTCCTTTCAAAAGCATTTTTTTCCTGCAGCTCTCTGTGGTTTGACCTGGCTCTTGGAGGAAATGGCTGGAGAAGAAGCCTTACAGCCCTTGATGTTCCTCCTGCTGTACATGCTTATGAAACGGAGAGCAGATATTAACAATGCCAGTGTCCAGAGACGAAATGAAATACAAAGGCGAGTCAGACACAGGCAATACTTTTTTCAGAGGCAGAGGAGGATGCTAATGGTAAATATTGTTGAACCAGTGAGCACTAGTTAACCAGAATTCGCCTTCTGCGAAAATAGTTTTCGAAGTAAACCTGGGTTCAGTGTTAAATCCGAAGTGTCCTGGGTACTGGACATCTCTCCTAGCAGTGTACTGTGTGCAGTGTCACTAGGTCCTGTTTCTAAATGCACCTTCATTTTGTTGTATCCTTGCATGAATGCGCATCATCTCAGCCCACAGACAAGTACCGCAGCACAAGCATGATTCCCTCTGTCTTTGATGAACACGGTTCATCCTTGCTTGCATTGCCGGGATTGTGTGGTTGCACCTATCTTTAGTATTTCATTAATCCTAAAAATAGAAGTGTTTTACAACATTCACCGTGGGCACCAGCTCGAAGAGATACGAGACAGCGAGGAATTGCCAATGTTTCATACAATTCGTCTGGCAGTGAATAAACTTTGGTCAAAAAGAGAACCTTTCTTACCGGTTGATCGTTAAATACGCTGGCTGCAGCCTCTCAAAACCGGGGGGGAAAAAGTCCTTATCTGTAGCTTCAGTGTGCAGCCTTTCGTTCATGGCCGTTGTTTTTATTTCGTCCAGCCTGAGTGTTGTCCTCAAAGCCAGCGTTCACCTTTTTAAACTGGATTCAGCCTCTCGAAATTCCTGACTCGGTTTAGGTTTGGAAAATGTTCTACTAGAAAAACGAAATCGCCGCCCCCAAGATAAAAAAAAATCCAGATTACAACTAATCCAAACTCTGAAAATCTGATTTAAACGTAAACGTCAAGGTTTAAAGAATAGAGTGGGAGCCGACGGGGAGATCAACGGGTCTCTTGCAGGAATGGATCAAGAATCATTTGTCGTTGATCCATTGCTGTTGATAACATTGTTCTGTTGTGTTAGTATTTCTTCACTTGACAGAGCTCCGCTGCTGGGTGGGCAGAGTGAAACACACAAACAACACTTCCTTCTTCTCCCGTTCCTATAGGTTAATGTGATGTTTAATAACTGGAGACACTAAGTCAATGACAAGTGGCTCTCGGACTGGCATAAACCCACAGTAATGTGGAACCCTTTTTTAAAAATACCTTTAAATTTACTGTCGTCTGCATTCGCGTGCCTTTGCTGAAATGTGTCCATTTTTGTGAGTCCACTTAGTTTTTTTTTTTCAATTTGACAACTTTCCGCTCTGCTTTTTACATCTTCTGTTTAGGTCAAGTTGAAGTTAAAAAGCGTGTTAGCAGCTGTTCTGATGACGTTTTTGGAATGTATTGTGTTACTCTCCAAAGCTTTTTGGAGATTTTGGATTTTGGAAGCGCGTGTGAAAAGGTGTACAAAGGACTCGAAGCCTAGATGTCCAAGCGTCGTATGATCAGCTTCTTTCTTGTACAGTTTCTTGACTTTTTGTATTTTCTTTATTCACTTATCGAACCTATGTGCTGTCACATTTTGATTTCCAGTGCTGTCCAGAGTTGCGTCAATGAATCCGCCAGTCAGGGTGTTTCTGGGATGGCAGGCGACGACGTAAATTTTGTCCAGCCCGCGTACAGTCTATAGGTATCCCACGATACCTGCTCCTGCAGGGGTTGATGGGATTGAGCATGGCAGTCGCTCCCTTGTGCCCGAAAGCCACAAACCGCTAAGCGGATATTTCTTTGTATTGGGATTGAAAAACGATTTTGGATGAAAATTGGTTTTCGAACCCCCCCCCCTCTGAGTCCCTGTTCTTTTTCTTTTTGGCTCTGAAGATGCTGGTGGCGCGCAGCAGTCGCTGCACCTGCAGTTCTCGCACGCGGGCCTGGACCAACATCCAGAGCACGGACTGGTGGGAGCGGGTGGTGATGAACGAGTTCCAGCCGCGGGACTGGCTGGAGAAGTTCCGCATGTCCAAGGACACCTTCTTCTACATCTGCACCAAGCTGAAGCCCAAGCTGGCCCGCCAGGACACCCACTTCCGCCTGGCGTTGCCCCTGGAGAAGCGGGTGGCCGTGGCGCTGTGGCGGCTGGCCACCAACGTGGAGTACCGCACCATCAGCGCGCTGTTCGGCGTGGGCCGCTCCACCGTGTGCAAGTGTGTGCGGGACGTGTGCCACGCCATCGTGGCCCTGCTCAAGCCGCTGTACCTGCAGGCGCCCAGCGCCCACGAGCTCGACGACATGGCCCGCCTCTTCAACACCCGCTGGGGCTTCCCGCACTGCGTGGGCGCCGTCGACAGCCTGCACGTCGCCATCATCGCCCCCCCCAGCTACACCGCCGACTACTGGAACAGCAAGGGCTGGCACTCGGTGGTGCTGCAGGGGGTGGTGAACGGGCTGGGCCAGTTCTGGGACGCCTGCGCCGGCTTCCCTGGCAGCACGGAGGACGTCACCATCCTGCAGAGCTCCACCCTCTGGGGCGCCGCCAGCGAGGGGGGGCTCTTTCCCGAGCCGCCCAAGGAGTTCATGGGGCGGCCCCTCAAGTACTTCCTGCTGGGCGACGCCGCCTACCCGCTGCAGAGCTGGCTGCTGAAGTGCTACCCGGAGGGCCCGGAGCTCACGGCCCGCCAGCTGAAGTTCAACTACCGGCTGAGCCGCGCCCGCAGCGTGATCGAGAACGCCTTCCTGCGCCTGAAGGCCCGCTGGCAGTGCCTGCACAAGCGCAACGACTGCAGCCTGGACCTGGTGCCCACCATGATCCTGGCCTGCTGCATCCTGCACAACGTCTGCGAGGTGCACAGCGACTCCTTCAACCAGGAGTGGCTGGAGGCCGTCGGGGGGGCCGACTGCCCGCAGCCCTGCGACAGTGTGCCCCCCAGCATGGACGACCCGGCGGCCGAGGAGGTGCGGGCCCTGCTGTGCGATTACCTGCAGCGGGAGCAGGACTAGATCCCCTTGGCCAGCACACCCCGTCGGCGGGAATCGTTTCGCTCCGGAGCTGCGTGGGGCCTGGCAGTGGTCCTGACAAGGTGGCAGCCAGTCAGTATTACTGGCTTGTGGTTGGGGAGAGATGTCACTTCTCAAGTCGTGCATTGTGTGCCTCCTAGGAAGTGGCGCTCCAGGGGTCCGATAAGGTTAATTCCAACTGGAGTTCAGCTTACTATAACTTAAACTAGGTATTGTTGACGCGTAGGTAAGGGGGGCTCATTTCTCAAAGCTGAAAACAGGACGTGGGCTGGCCTCAGTATTGCTGCCCCGGAGCGCTGGGGCGGCTGTCTGCGTGGAGTTTGCATGTTCTCCCCGAGATTGTGTGGGT
Source organism: Lepisosteus oculatus (assembly GCF_040954835.1). Classification (NCBI taxonomy): domain Eukaryota; kingdom Metazoa; phylum Chordata; class Actinopteri; order Semionotiformes; family Lepisosteidae; genus Lepisosteus; species Lepisosteus oculatus. The sequence continues at coordinate 2,542,855 of NC_090724.1, read as the reverse complement.
TTCCTCCCACAGTCTAAATACACACTGGTAGGTTAATTGACTTCTAGGAAAAGTGGTCTTGGTGTGAGTGTGCGTGCGTGTCTCTGTGTGTCCCCTGCAATGGACTGGCGGCCCATCCAGGGTGTACCCCGCCTTACGCCCGTTGCTTGCTAGAAGAGGCACCGGCTCCCCCATAACTCTGAATTGGATGAAGTGGTTAGAAAATGGATGGGTGGAAAACAGACCTGTGTTTATGTTTCACTTCCTGGTTCCCTCTCAGAGCTTTGTTGCTTTCTGTGGTGTTTAAGTGTGTGCTGGTGTGGGCGGGTGGCAGGGGGGCTTCCTGTTGATTTCTGCAGAGGAGTAGAACAGCTGTATGCTCACCCTGTGTTTAGAGGTACTTCTCTCCCTGTCCCACCTACTCAACAATGACTTTTGTGTTTTCTACAAAATGCCAGCAGAGGGCGCAAGAGCACTTTTTTCATTAAACCAGTCAAACAGAAAACACAATTGACAGTTGTGCTACCTTTATTATAAATGCCAAAGTGATGTATAGCTGCAGATCTAACTCTGTGATTAATGATAAGACTTACCAACAATCTTTGAATCCTTTCTGTCTTGCTGTCCCAGTACGATATTCCAGAGGGTTCCTGTACATCACTTTACAAATATGCATGTGGCAGAGGTATGGCTGTTAGCATTGCTGCCCCACAGCGTTTGTATCCTGCAGTCGATTCTGGAATCTATGTGGAGTTTGCATGTTCTTCCCAGGTTTATGGGGATTTTCGCTATGTGCTTCAGCTTCCTCCCATCTTCCAAAGACATGCAGGCCGCCACAGGATTACCCCCATGTGCATCCCCTGTGATGGACAGTGACCTGTCCAGGGTGTAGTCCTGTGATTCCAGGGTAGGAAAGCCATTCCTCTGGATGGCTGAACCCCACGCCAGGAATAAGGTGACCTTCAGATTAGGTAACACAATTGTCAATTGTTTTTTCACTACTAGACTTCTCTAGTAGCTATTCCTGGGTCATTGCATTGATGTAGTTAGTGTCAGCAAACAAATACCATCTTCTTCAGAGATAAGGTAACATTTAATCAGGGACTTTTCAACTGCCTCAGACAGGCCAGCTTGCAAGCTCCGTCTGTAGAATGTAGTTCACTGGATTATCTGTGTTGTCAGGTGCCGTGATAAAAGATACCTGTAGTTTTGCTGTCAGCATGGTGATTGGTTCTTTTAATAACAAATAGTATTACCCTGTACTTACTGTATGTAGAGCTGTTCACATATAAAAGGGGACCCCATCCACACCTCATTGAAATACAGTCCCCAGCTGGATGCCATGTGGTAACACATCAGGTTCTGCTGCACCGCTGCACTGCAATTTAGCTGAGAATGAAAAACTCCCCACCGCTAGAACTATTGGGAACTTTAGGAAGGTCATTTCATAGAGGTCAAGAGTGGACTTTAGCCAGGAGACCAGGGTTAACACCCCTACGTTTTCAGAGATCATATCATTTTCATATGATCTTTCATTGCAAAAGTGGTCTAAACAGTAGTTTTAATGTCTCATCTAAGGGACAGTACTCCCTATAGCACCACACTGGGACATGTGCAACCTCCTGGTCCACCAAGCCCATGTACAGCAGCAACCTGGTTCTCCTTAGATCTGTGGTCCTGGTACTGACCGGACCCATTCCTGATTCTGAGTTTCTGAGCCCTGGCATGGACAGGAGGAAACTAAAATGTGATAACACTGCTTTTGATCACACTTTCAAAATGAATAACAATGTGGTTCAGTGGTGTCAGTGGTTGAGTATCTCTCTGTAAATGTCCTGGCATTAGATGATTTTGAGAGGTCTGGAGTCTACTACACATTAATGTTCTTTCATGGTTTTTTTTATTAACGGATTGTGCAGACATGTTGCTTATGCTCATTTCTAGGGATCCAAAACGTGGCTAGACAAGATCCCTGACTCTGTGAGCTACCAGCGTTCAACTGAGCAAGGAGAACTGAATGGCTTCCTGTCATTTGTACCTGCTCTTTTGTTATAAAGACTTTGAAAATGACTTTCATGTTAATTTGACACCATAAAATGAGTGTATGTATATTTACCCAGCAGGAGCATTGTTTTAATAAATGCAGCTTAATATTATTCATTTTCACTTATCCAGAGCATCTTACATTATTACCTGCTTCTGTAACTCAGCATTTAACCAAAGCAGTCTGAGCGACCTGTCTTGCTCAGGGCTTCAACCGCTGTGTCTCACCTAAGATTTGACCTCGAAAGTCTCCAGCTCTAAGTTCAGAGCCCTCCCCTGTGTGAGAGGTGACAGGTTTGTTTGTTAGCTTGAGCTTGAGGTGACCCTGTGAGAATTATGCTGTGTGTCACCAGCTTTGAAGGAATTTCATTTAAGAGGATTTATGATTACTTGTTTGCTGAATGCGCAGACAAGCCCAGAACACCAAATAAGACCTAGCAATAAGTCTGGCACTGCAGAGTCAAATGTGTTTTTTTACCTATTTTCTCCTTTTCATGGCTTCTAAATTAGCATTTTGTTTAATGATTTTAAAATGTTTTACCTGTGAAATGAGAAAGTGAAAAATCTAAAACACATTTTATTTATCCTTCCATTTTCTCTTCACTCCATTCTGTCTGTGGTCGCAGGAGAGCCAGGGCCTATCCTGGCAAGCACTGGGCACAAGGTGGGATACACCCTGGACAGGACACCAGTCATTCACAGGGCCGACACACACACCAGAGCCAATTAACCTATTAACCAATTAAGCCAATTAACCAGCACCTCTTCGGACTGGGGACAGAAACCAGAGCACCCCAAGGAAGCCCACACAAACACAGAGCGAACATACAAACCCCACAGTGATAGCACCCCAGGTCCGTAACTGAACCACTGCACCAGTGAGACACCCTCGTTTATTCAGGTAGGACTTCTATCAGTGAAGTAATGGCAAGTGTGGATGAGACAAAAAATAGAAGAGCTCGCTCCCTAGAAGTAAGGCTAGGATAGCTGTGCTCTTAAAAGGGAAAAGGCACAGAATGACCAAGGTGCGTTTTGTGATGTATCATTCTGGTGAAATGGAAATAGCTAATATGTTAGTTGTTTTTATAGTGTAATTAACTTACACATTTTATTAATAGCTGAATGACAACCTTTTAAGAATTGGACCCCAAGCAGTGTTAAAATGCACCACTACCTTAAATGCATTTACCTGTAAACAAAACCCTGAATTACTGACAAATAGTACTATGCATAAAGTACTTCGACCTGCTAGAAGATTGTGAGGGGTGTTGAATGGACAGTGAAAGATAATCAGACAAGTGAAAACTCCGTGGAAGAGCGTTTAAAACTTGACACAGGGGGCCGTGGAGGTTATGGTAGAACCTTCCCGTCGATGTTGTTGAAGGCAGTACGCTGATTGCATTTAAGAAACGGCTGGGTGATATTCTCCGATCTATTTTCTGCTACCTACAGTAAAGTTTGCAGCTGCAGCCATAACTACAGCAGCGCTTTAAATCGCTTCTGATTGAAGACAGCAGACGGAACCAACGGACTGCGTTGCGGGGGGAGATATGTATAGATTTATTAAAATAAAAGTTGAAGTAAAATTAAATATTGTCAGAAAAACTATAAAAAATGTGTAAGCTTACGTGTAATTACATGTAATTAAATGTACATTAGCAAACTTCCGTTAATGTTGAATTTTAATAGCGAAATTCATTTGAAACACCCTCTTGAAATCCCCCCCGTTGCCACGGGAGTGTTTGTCTACGCCGGGCAAAGTAAGGCAAGATGGCTGCGCCCTGTGTGTCGTGTCTTAGTTGATGTTTTGCACGTATATTCTAGTATTTTATTATTTATCGTTTTATAATAATTGTTGAATTGTCGTTTAACACAAATAGACAACAGCGTCATTTGCAGAAATCTTTCCGGTAGTCCTGATCCTGTTAATTCACCGTTGCATACCATTTTATCCCTAGCGAGAATTGTTAAATGGTGGAAAAACATCCTTTGAACAGATCGTTTATTTATAAAGCGTTCGATGAGCAAATGTCCATTATCCTCTTTGAATTATAAGTAGGGTTTCGTTAAAAAAAACCAACAAGATATATCCCATTTTTATCGGGAGTTTAAAATCATTCTAATATTATAGTTAACTGTTCTCGACAACAGAAGGCAACCTCGATTCTGACGGAAGATGGTGAACGACAAGGAAATCGAGGCGCTGGGAAGTATACTGGTGAACGTCGAGGAGCCCCTCAGGGCGCGTTTCAGGGCCCTGTTCACCCTGAGGAATCTGGGCGGGTCGGCCGCCATAGACTGGATCAGCAAGGCCTTCGCGGACGACTCGGCGCTCCTGAAGCATGAGCTGGCCTACTGCCTGGGCCAGATGCAGGACGAGCGCGCCATCCCCACGCTGGTGTCCGTGCTGGAGGACACGCGGCAGGAGCCCATGGTCCGACACGAGGCCGGTGAGGGTCCACAGTTCTCCTTCCGAGCCCCGAGAACCGCTGCCTGACGGGAGAGGTGCAGATCATTTTCAGATCTCTCTAACAGGGGGTTCCCAACCCTTGTCCTGAATCTCTCCCCCCCCCCCCCAGCTGAAGCCTTTACTTAAATGAGTACCTCTCTGAACAAGTCGCTAGGTCAGATGACGTGAAGTTAAGAAACTCAAAAGAGTTGAAATGACCCTATTATTGGCATAGTAGTTCCAGTAGGGAGCTGCGTCAGCATGGGTAGGCTGCAAATGAACAACTAAAGGTTTATTCCTGCTGAAAAGAAACACCAGAAGAAGGCTTGTTTCCTTTCTTCTCTTTTCGGCACGGAATAAACCTCGACTTGTTCCTATGATTAGCATGATTGAGGGTTCGATTATTTGAGGGCTCTGCGTGGGTCAGTCTTGAGACACGGGGTGTCCTGTTATTGTCTAGACAGTTGAGCATCGCCTGCGCGCACAGTGGGAAGCAGAGGGGGTACCCCTGTAGCTTGCCCCACCCTAGCACTTTCCTGTCATGGGCTGTTCGTGCCGCTGTGTGATCAGAGTCAAGTTGAGTTCTCTGCATAAAAATGTTGGACGCGGCTTTAACCCTTGATGATTTTGCTTGTCTTTCCAGGAGAAGCTTTAGGAGCAATAGGAAATCCCAAGGTTCTGGATATCCTGAAGCGTTACTCTGAAGACCCTGTGATTGAGGTAAGGTCCAAATAAAGCTTAAGTGTATCTAAGCAGTTAACTAGTACAACTCTTATCTACGGCACTATAAGATCCTGAAGTGCTGGAATATGGGCACGGCGGCAGTGCGGTGCTGAGCCCCAGCCGGGCAGGTCGAAGTGGGTCCGTGCAGCTGAGTGTCGCCCCCGGCCCCCCTCAGGTTGCAGAGACCTGCCAGCTGGCGCTGAGGCGGATCGAGTGGCTGCTCAGCGGGCAGGAGCAGTGGAAGGACGACAGCCCCTACGTGTCCGTGGACCCGGCGCCCCCGGCCCCGGAGAGGAGCGTCCCAGAGCTCCGAACCCGCCTGCTGGACGAGTCCCTGCCCCTCTTCGACCGGTACAGAGCCATGTTCGCCCTCAGGAACCTGGGCACGGAGGAGGCGGTGCTGGCGCTGGCCGACGGTATGCGTGACGCAGCCGGGAGGAGTGGGCAAGCCGCGGGGGGTTTCGGTTTCATGAGACCCTCCTGACCTTCCTTTAAATCTCAGCAAATTCATTTCTTCATGGCTGTGCTTTAAAGTATAGGGAAATTCTTCAGGAATAAAAACATTTAGGAGTGAAGCGCAGTTCCCCCAGTTCTCACAGTCTGCATGCAGGTTGCGCGTCCAAAGACATGCTGTTAGGCTAATTGGCTTCAGCGATAATTGGTCCTGTTGTGAGTGTGTGTGTGTGTCTCTCTCTCTCTGTGTGTGCGTGCGCGGGCCCTCCGCCGAGGCCCTGTACTGGCCGAAGTGGTCAGAAGCGGGGTGACGTGGTTTCTGGCGAGGCGAGTGTGCCCTGAGCCGGCCGTGTCTGCTGTGTTCCCCGCAGGGCTGCAGTGCGGCAGTGCCCTGTTCCGGCACGAGGTGGGCTACGTCCTGGGGCAGGTGCAGCACGAGGCCTGCGTGCCCCAGCTGGCCGCGGCGCTGGCCAGGGCGGACGAGAGCGCCATGGTGCGGCACGAGTGCGCGGAGGCCCTGGGCGCCATCGGCAAGGAGCCGTGCCTGCGGGCGCTGCGGGAGCACCTGGGCGACCGCGAGCGCGTGGTGCACGAGAGCTGCGAGGTGGCGCTGGACATGTACGAGTACGAGAACAGCGGGCAGTTCCAGTACGCAGACGGGCTGCTCCGCCTGCAGGGGGCGCAGTGACCCCTCTCAGAAAGCAGAGCACAGCACACCACCTCCCTGCCTGGCTCTTCTGAATTTCCCTGGGGGGTCCGTGATCCATACCGAACAGATTTATTATCTTTAATGCTAGGACGTTAGGGAAATTGACTTATTTTCATATCTACTTGTTTTCTGGACATTTGCACATTGTATGGTTTTATCACTGCTTATATTTAAAATATTAAAATATTTCAGTTTGATAACACATGAGCCTCTGGCATTGCTACATTTCAATAAACTGCAGTTCCTGGTTTAATCCTGCTGTTTGTTGTAATTTTAAATACAGTAAAATATGTTCCCCATACTTGCTAACTTTTGAAGTTCTGTATAGGAGCATGTACATGCCTTTCTCCCATAGCTGCGCTGTTTCAATGCCGATCCTGGACAGTTGTTGTTTTTAGTTGAGTGAGTGGCAATAATAACCAATCAAGAACAATATCTTTCATCATCTTAAGAGATGCTGCTGTTCAAAAATGCCAATTTCCACTTCCAGTTACTGAACACCTGTGTTTGTTCTCATGTTTGTTTTAGCTGTGGTTTTAAATTAAGCCATGCCACTTGAATGCAAATTTAAGCTGGGTCTGTCTGTTTTTATTTGCTTCTTCTACAGACATTACTTAAAAAGATTAAGTGTGTAATGACAGCAAATACTTTCTGTCATTTGGACAGCAGCTGCATATTATCAGTTAAGTTTCAGCCCTGATTTGGGGTGACTTCAGACAAACATGTGTGATCTAGACTGGAGCCTGATTGAAAACACAATTCCTGCCGGAGTAAAGCCTAGAGGGGGCTGCGCAGCACATCTTTGCTGTTTGTTTGCTGAGACGTTTATTGATCCAGTGGGCCAGATTAAGCCTGTATTGTGTAGGAACCACATGATATCATTGTTTTCTTGCTGGTTCCGGCTCATTGTGTTAAATCTTGGCTTTGTTTCCAAGCAGTTGAACTCCATTGTTGTGATCTCTGCCCTTTGTCCCACCCATCTTTATACCCAGAGATCCCTGACTGAACTAATGAGGATGATGGACTTATTACGCCCATCCCCTCCAAATCACTTAGCCACAATCTGGCCTCCCAAACCAATCGAAACCGGGTCCTGTCCTGAGGCACATGCGTAGAGGAAGAGGGTAATGAGGCTTCTTCTGTCTCCTCCTGTTTCTCTTGTTTTTTTATCCTGTGTTCTGTCTGTTAAAGGCTCTTTAACCCTTCATTTACCACAAAGTTCAATTAAAGAGAGTAAACAACCAGAAGCCCCCTTTTGATCTCCTGAATTTACCTGTCCTGCATCTGGGATAGCTACATCTCATTGGAGCCTCATTATTTTTAAATATAAGACCAACCAGAAAAAGATTTGTACTTATCCAGGAATGGATATCCCGAGATCTCTATCTTTCTGCCACTGTTCTCGCCTCCACTGCACTGCACAGGGCATTTAGTCTGATCTTTTATTTTTTGTATTTTAAGCTTTTGTGTATGTGCTCGTTATGAATACACTACTCCAGTTTGATTCTCAATTTGTGTGTCTCTAGATATATCAGTTGAATACATACAAATTCCTTTTTGGGAATGTGATCAATTCTCCCGTGATTTTTATAGGATTCTCAGCCACAGTTTTGCTTTACTGTGGCAGCGTGGTTTTATTAGTTTTTAAATTAGTGGGTGGGGAAAAAAGGACCTATGAAAACAAAAATCTTGTCTGGAAAATTAAAAAATTGATTGTTGTTCACTGAAGCTTTTATTGTCTTTTAAAAACTGCAGTTTGTCTCATCACAGTCCAATCTGGATGCCATTCAAGGCAAATTGGCCTTCTTTTCGGAAGCCATCTGTTCTCCGTACATGTGACTGGGAGGCTCTGAGTTGAAATTCTCTTAATCCAGGGGATAGATAGAAATCACGCTGTTTAGCTTTTTTTCTCTGAGATTGGTGTGATTTGGAGCTGTGATTGAAAACCTCCCAGCTGGAGGAGCCAAAGGAAGAAGACAGGAGACAGGAGATGGATGGATATTTGGGTGTGCTTCTTGAGCACGCTACCCAAAAAATGATTTCGAACAGCCGCCTGAACCTCGTCATCTGAAACTCCAACGTCCCTCCCAGAGTAAGTATGGCGACTCTACTAAAAAATAGTTGTTGTGAACACCTGCTGCGTTGTGCTCTTCTGCAAAAGCCTTCAGACACAGCACATTGAGACAATCAACCTTATAAAAAAGAACACAAAGACTATTCATCTCATTAATGGAGCAGTGTTACGTGTTCAGAGAAGCAGCAATCCTCAGATGTATAAAAGGTGACTTGCTTTGTAATGGCAGGTGTTGCAATTCATAGTGGAATCCTTTATATTTAGAGAACCCTGTTAATTGAAATCTGAACTTTCATTTACTGTATATGGCACACAATTGGACAAATGAGTTGGGCAAATGCAGTGTCCTGTTGCTGTTTTTCCCTTTTATGTTCTTAATTTCCTTTTGGATCTTCTCTCCATCATCAAAAATAACTTTGGCTCTGATGACTAAACTCGCATGTTTATTAACAACTATTATAGATAGTATAACATCTGTTGACAGGGATGCATACTCTTATGTTTAAAGTGGGGGTTGCTGTTGGATCACCAGTCCACAAAGACTGGAGAATCCAACATCTAAACTCCTTTAGATCACTAGCACAAGCATTTTCTGTGAAATTATGATCTTTGGAGTTAATGGCTGAGACATCAAAGGCAGTTTTTGTTCTTCTGAATCCTGAATCCTCTCTTGCAGATTGCTTTTTGCCTCATAGCGCCCATAAGAGAATTGAGACTACATTTAAATAAGTGTCTATGTGTGATATCTGTAATTTCTTGCCATTTCAAAGTCTGGATGCACAGCTGAAATTAGTCTAAAAGGAGGAGGATATTAAATGTTGAACATAATAGTGCAGATTCACATTTTTGAATGTGTACTGTATGTTGTGCAAGCGTAAAGATAAAATAAATGTTAACATCCATGACTTTTATACAATAAATGCAGGCATGGAATGTATTACCATTTCAGGGTTACTGTAAGTGCTAAGAATGGCTTTCAGATTCCGATGAATGTCAATGCATGTTTCTTTCCAGAAGACTTGTACATCTAAAGCAACCAATCTGAATGTTAGGAGAAAACCTCTCTGAAATGGAGCTCAAACAGTAACCCCAGAAGAACAGGTAAGGCAAATTCATTGAGACTGCATGTTGCAATGCTGTTTGTCCGTTAAGTCTGTACACACATTTGATACACCACCGAAGGCACCCTTGGTGTTTGCTTCTGCTGCCTTTGAGGTTGCCAGCTCACAATGTCTGACAAAAAATAATATGAGTACCAGCATTTTATTTACCATTTGAACATGGCATTGAAAGCTTTAAGCATTTTTCCATAAGCCAGCATCCATATATATGATTTTTAAATGTAATCGTAAAAGTTCTTTTAATCCCCAGAAGACAATATATATATATAGACACTGAAACTGAGATGTTTGAACTGGCTGGTGCTGTCAGCAGACTAGTGTTATAGTGTAGCTCCTCAGTGATGCAGATAAGATTACCATATTTATAAATGTTTCCAACTGCCTATTTGCCACAAATAACACCAGTTTTTTAATAATAATAATAATAATAATAATAATAATAATAATAATAATCATAATAATAATAATAATAATAGTGGGATTTCTGATGTTTAAGTTGGGCCAATATTTTTGCTACCATCCAGGAAACAAACTTAAAAATCTCCTATGATTTATCTTGCACCTGTATTCACAAAGCCTCAATCCCCTGTGGCCCATTAGCGTTGTGAACGTGAAGCAGGAGGCCACAGACAGATTAGGAGCAGGGGGGGGGGTAAGGCGTTATAATTGAGGGGAGAAAATTAATACCGTCAGAGAAAGAGACAGAGAGACACGGTTGAGAAGTGCAGAGAAGTGTGTCGACCGTCGCCCCGGAGAGCCAGACCCCAGCCAGCGTTTGAGACCCCTCTGGCAGAATGCTGCACCCAATCATGATTGGAATAATCATAGTCAACACTAGCATGACTGCGCTTTACTGGATTTTCATTCTCCATGAAGCCTTTAACAGAAAGGTGGAGGAAGAGCCCAAGCCCAAGGAGAATCCAGCTTAATCCGGACACCTTTTTTGAAAGTAGAAAAGGGCATGGGCATGACTGCCTGGCCTGTAGCATTTAGCACTTTCTCTTTGTCCTTCATACAGCTTCACATAGGGTCCCAAGGCTTTGCTGACAACAGCTGCTGCCGAGCGTACAGGTACCCGTACAATGATTTTTCTGCTGTCTTTGGATCCCAGGGGTTTGTTAGAATTTGCTCTGTAATTGATGGGACGAAATTGTACAAACTTTCCAAACTTTTTAAAATCTGGTACTGAGTCAGCTGGAGTAGAAAGAGCAGTAAAATTAAGTTTTCGAACCAGCTGAAACTTTTTAACATGATTCGCCTCCTTGTTTTTAAATGATTTGGGAATTGTGGATTTTTTCGATTGACTGCAAAGAAAATTAATGAATTGAAATATTATCCTCAGTGCATAACAGATGGGCGTGTTTCTGGATTTAAGAGCTGGTGACTAGGACTGGTACAGTCTTGTAACGGTGCAACAGAAAAGGAAGTAGAAATGTTTCCAGAATAATATTTTGTTTCATCTTACTCATATTGACATAAAACAGAAATAAGTTAGAAACCAGATTTTCTGCTTTGGACTGCAAAGTCATTACAACCTTTGTGAATTTTGAACTGTCATTAATTAACTCTTTAATTTTTCCTGTTGTTTTTCCATCGTCTTGGGATAGTTAGTCATCCTGACACCTCCTGTGGGTCTTCAAATAAGCAGAAAGATGTTGAAGGTTTGTGTATCCTCTGTGTCTTGAATTATTGGCTGACAAAAAAGAAAAAAGAAAACCTGAGAAAGAGGATTGCATGGACTGAAGGGCCAGCTCTTAGTTTTCCCTGCACTGGACCTTCCACAGAGAGAACCAGCTTGTCTGTGAAAAGGTAAGGCACCTTCTGATCCTTTTGTGTCTCAAAATGTTTCCGAAACCTTCTGATCAAAGGGCACTCATGTATAACCATCTTCGCTCTTTGGCAGTCTGCCCATTCTGACTGAACCTGTCGCTGGTGTCTCATCAACATCCTGTCATCCACTGGAGCTTTTTCACCTTGTCCAACCACTCGTTTTGCCAAAGAAAGTTAGCAGTCACCAGTCATCATCTAGAACCCCCATGGCTCCTCCACATCGCTGTCTTCTCTCTGAAAGAAACATGACAGGACCAGTGGAAATGCATCAATAACATATCAATAACTGCTCTGCTCAGATTTTATTTTGTGTACAGAAGTGGCAGGTGTCAGAGATGGAAATCAGAGCCTCTCATTAATAGTGTTTCAAGCCATTTTTCACCTAATATGATTAAAATACAATTCTGTCAAAATCTCTGTAATTCAGGGCTTGTTAAATACAGAGCCTTAGGATCTATTACTGGGTTTTAGCATGACTGACAGCTTGATAATAAACTGGTTAATTGATTAATTTAAATTATTACATCTGTCCGAGCTTTGCTTTCTTGGAGTGCTGCACTGAGACACTCCATGACAGTTTCTTAGAAGCTACTTAGCACTCTGGGACACTTTGAAATATCCTTTTTAATCACAAATTTAAAACAAGATAACACAAAAACATGTTAATAAAGGATTATGGCAAGTTTTCTTAAGCTATGGCACACATGACGTTTATGTTGTGTTTTTTTATATGATAAATTAAATTAATATTTTTAGCGTGTCCTGGTGCATTATCTCTCCATATCCCTTTCAGAATTAAGCATGCTGGATTGAAGGCACATTTATAAAAGGATTACCTACAACTTAATGGTTTGAGGAGTACTTAACTAAAGCTTCAGGACCTGATTGTCTTCCATAAACAAGCACAGACCCCAGGAAGGTCAGCTGCCCCACACTCGGCCTGCGCACCTGTTTCCTCTGGGGGTGGGGTGAGGGCTGTGTGGGGGGCACATCGTGGTGGACGACCTGTAGAAAAGGACACAAGATCGCCCCCCTTGCCCCTTCATGCCAGTGGCAGAGCTAGCCCGGGCAGCCCTTGCCAACTCCACAGAGTTCCCACTCTCTGCCAACCAGTCCACACTTGCCCATGCCACCCGACACCTTTTCCAGTACCCCTCCGAGGAAGACAATGGGGCGTACTTCGTAGATTACACCCCGCCAGCCCGGGACACCCTCCACCTGCCCAAGCACGTCCTCTACCTTATCGTGGGAGCCTTGGTCGTTCTCACGGTGGTGTACGTCATCGTCAGCCACCTCATCGATGACCTGATTCATGACCTGGCAGGTAGGAGCACCTCGTCCAGAGGGGGCGCTGACCTCTTCTGCCCCGGTGGGGCTGGGGCCCTGCGGAGCGTTTCCTTTAGCTTGAGGTCAGCTCTCTCCGGTCAGCTCGTGAGACTCATCACTCCGTCCTGCCCCCTGTGGGGTAGGGAAGGCGATGCTGGGAATGATGTACCTTAATTGATCTAGTTTCACTGTCCCTAGGTTGGCACTCGTGAGCATTTACACTCAGTGGCCGAAATACTAGGGACTCCCAGTCGCGTGAATAGATTGTCTTGGGGACAGGAAATGCATGGTTGTTCGAGGAGTGCAAGACAGATTTCCAATCCCTTAATTCGACTGAAAACAAGCAGCATACTCATTTTACAATTACCCTCCTCACAAACTTATATTGATTTGATCCTGCTAAAATGGAATGACATTGGACTGCAAATGTTACAAAACCCTGTTGACTGCAGAGCAGGGTGGGTTTAAGCTGTTCTTGGCACTAACTGAGGCCCAGCACGTCGCTCTGTTGGGGATCCTAACATTTTGGCCACTGTATGTAAATGTGGGCTTGTTGGGGGCTGCAAGACCTACCTGGAATATCGGAAGGATGGCCTTCATTAAAACAGAAAGAAAACAGCTATCTGTTTTATCATTAGCTTTATTCAGAGACCGAAAAGGTGAAGTAAGATTCACACTGGAGTTCTGCGAAACTCGTCAAAATAGTGGGTGACAGCAGATTGAAACCGGACCAAACAGATTAGAGCATAAAATCCAGACGTCATTGGGGTAAGTGACTAGCTGATGACAAAAAGGTCGAACCTGCCTGTGACCTTAGTTTGTCCCCTTTTAGGGCAGTAGATAGGTGTTCATTTTGTTAAGACTGACAAAGTCCCCCCTCCCCCCTCTGTGTATGAACACACACAAGCTCCTTTAATAGGATTTCAGAGACTCTTAGTGAATTACCTTACAGTCTGCTTTAAATAAGACCACTGATATGGAGGTCAGATCAATGGAAAAAAAGAGGTAGACCTTCAGGAAGGATTTCAACACGAAGGTGGCATCATATCAGGCTGGAACTCTGGTATCTCACCAGCGCGAGATAAGATGGTTTTCCTTTCTTAAAGATCAACCTAGACACTTTCCTCATATGAATGTCATTATACCACAGCCTGCTAGCAATTTAAGTGTTACCCATTTAAGCTAATGACTGGCAAATCGTAAGTCGTCTCTGTAGTCCTGATTTTCATTTCTGTCTTCTCTAATTTGCTTTTACGTTTTACTAAAAACACCACAAAGAACTGAATGTTACAGGCTTTTGTAAACATGCCCCTGTTGAACTGGTGTACAACGTCTCGGGAAATTCTTTTTCATGTTTAGTGGCTGAATATTTCTACACTGCCTTCCCAACAGACAAAAATAAAGTTTATACGACATCATTTTTTATAGCAGCCATTGTGAGGGGAGGTTTGGGGGTACAGTATATAACCAGTATATAAGTCTAATTTTCAGTGTCACACTGAACCCCTGATTCAGATTTATTGCTAACAGACCTGCTGAAACCAGTGGGGTTGCAATCACTGACCTTACAAAAATATCTGAGAATAGGTATAAAGCCACACATGTCTTCTCTACCCCGCTTCAAAGATCATGATGTGAAAATACTCTTGAAAGGAACAAATATTAAAGTTATTCTTGGCTTGCAGTGTGTGTGTATGTCTTGTTCACAAGTCTCATGTGAGCGTGGACTGTGATTGCTAAGGATGACACAAAAAAAGGTTACTTTTTGCGTGAGAAGTCAGATTGTGTGCTGGTCTCACCCTGGCTGACGTCTCCTCTTTGCTTTTTCTGTGACTCTGATATCTTACCTTCTCCGCCTGTGGTTGCAGACTGGTTGCTGGGGCCAAACACAGAGGACGAAAGGAAGCAGCGTGACGGCGAGGGACAGGGAGATGTGAGAAACGAAAACACCAAAGACGAAGAGCTTCTGAGGCTGATGGTGGAGAGGAGGGGGGTCCTGCCCATGTCTGGGGTCCTGTCCGAGAGAGCCCTCCAGTCCTAACACGGTCATCCAGACACCCAGGGGAGGAGCACAAGGAACACAAGGTCTAGTCATTGCAACGTATCTACAACAACAAGCAGCAGGATTGTTCTGGCCTCTCTGGGTCCCGTTATTTTCTCGTACGGTCCTTCTCTCCCAATCCCAAACAGCTCTGGTCCAAGAAATCCCCGAAGAGTTCCAGTCCGTCTTTTTGAAAGAACTGAGTGGAGTTTTAAGGGGTGGCTCCCAAAAACGTTCCCTGTGGCTATTTCTTGGGACATATCACCTTGTAGAATATTGCTTTGTGTTTTCCGCTGTGAATTTATTTTTCCCCATTCTAGCCAGGTACTATAGGATATCAAATTCCTTGAAAGTGTAAATGACTGCCCTTTGAAAACAGAACATCATAGCAAAATGAAATCAGTTGTGAGTTCTTAGATTTCTGCAATTTAATGTATATTTATGTTGGGTTCAGAAAATAAAATGTGTTCTACTTTAATCCTGCTTAATCTTGACTGATCCAACAGGGATGTCTGATTTTTTTTTTCAAATGAGGGTGCAAATTAAGTTAAATTAAGTTAATAGAGTGTTTTCTGGGTTATTAAACTCTTGGGAATGAGGGCTGGCAGTGGATAACAACAAGGGAGGGAGATTTGAGAGAGGTGGTGGATTTGCAGTTAACAACAAGTAGTTCACACAGCATTTAAATACAACTGCCTGCTTTCCTGGTATCAGGTTCAATTAGTGTTTCTGATTGTATCTGTCATTTCTGAAGCCATCCAAAAGCAGCCCCTGCTGAGTTGAAAGGCCTTGCCCTCTGTCTTTATGATGGCACAAGCATAAAATGGTAAGACACCTTAAACCATCTTAAAAGCTTAGCCAGGGACTTTGCAATTTGGCAACTAGACAGTCACCTTGGGACCGTGGCGTTGGATAATAGATGGCACATGAGCCCCAACCACAGATAAACGATGCACCTACAGCACTGCCAGCATGCAAGCAGTGTATATACAGTATTTGCACACATGCACAAAAACACACACAGATTATGCACAGGCAGCATGAACTGGCTGTGAACCTGCATAGAATTCTCCTCATACAGAGGTGTGACGTGCCTGTTAAAGGTAAGGACACGATTCAAGCACAGGAATTGAAATTAAACCAATTGTAGTCACAGAAACATGAATGTGCAAACAGATTTTTACATCACATTGGTAAAACATAGCTGTATGTACAGTATATTAGTGCATATACAATACGCAGGGGGATATCTACAAAGGATTCTACAATGTACATTTAAAGTTTTGAATACAAAGGTTTCTTGCTATCGAATTGTCCACAGATATAAACCTGCATTCCTGTAAATACAAATTTCATTCAGCTGAAACATATGTCACTCTATCTTTTCATATCATTGCCTAATCTGCTATGGGAAATGTCATGGTTCCAGTTCTCATAAAACCATCTTTCGTGGACATTAGTGATCTTCATGAGATGGACTGCATGGTCACTAGCTGGTAAACTGGACCAATTTAACAGCTTCTCCCAGCTTATAGGTGCTGCTGCTTTAAAGAGACCCAGACATCCTGCAGTCACACCCACCTCTTGCAAGACACCACAGTGCAGCAAAGTGCAGGTTAGTCATGAGCCACATCTGGTGTTAAAGAGGAAAGAGGTCGGTTTCCTCTAAAGCAGCAGTTCCTACTGGTTCTTGTTCCAGCTGAGCCCTAAGTTACACAATCAAACCCTTCGTCGACTTAATAAGAATAAAATTGATTTGAAATGTTAGTTCCCAGGTCTTAAACTTGATGGAGCTTTAACCGTTGTAATTTATAAGAGAAATAAAGTCCCAAACTTGTGACTAGAAACAAAATGCTAATTCAATTGAAGCAACTTCCTAGATCAGGTAAGGCTTCAATGATCCAATGCAGGTGGGGAGGAATGAAATCCTGCAGGTGTGTGGGTCACCAGGACTGGGGACTGCTGCTCAAAACCTTTATTCTGCGTAACTCTGAAAACCACACCAACGGTTTTCCTTTTATCCACTGCTGCAAGCAAGGAATAACCTACTGTATAAAGGACAGCACATGTTAGACAAAGGACATATTTGGAATATATATTGAAATGCAAACTTCACAAAACATGAAAAAAGATGTCCAACCTTTCTCTGGGACCTAGTGAGTTTAAATAAAGATCTTCTTCATTGAGTAACTAAAGGTGACCTCTCTGCTTTTAATTAAGTCTAAATAATCTCCAGACCCTTCATGTCCAGGACACTAATTGACATCACTGTCTTAGATACAAATGTGTTTGGTATCATTACAAATCGTGCTTAATGTATTTTGGTTTGTTGTGTTTGTGCTATGCCAGTCTCAAAGCAGATCCTATAACAAACCACAGCTGTCTATACCTGGTCTTGGTGTGTACAGCATGTAGCCATTCATACAGCAGGGTGTTTTAATAGTGCACCGAGTGAAGAGCTTGCTGAACAGTGCAACAGTAGTGATCTATCTATGTAGAATCTGAACCCTCAAACCTTCATGTCCAGGTTTAAAGATTACTCCACACTGCTGCCTAGTTCTAGTCTCCTATTTAAGTTACAGTTTAACATAGTTAAAAATATTAAAATTCAATCACATGTTCTCCTTCTGTTACTGAAAGTACAATTGCTAAAAGATTAGTCTCTAAAACTAAAATCCATTATCCGATAATGCTTCTGATTGAATTTCAATCAAGGCAGGCTAGCTTTCTGAGACTGATTACTTATTGATTTATGCTGACACATTATTTCCATCTTGTAGACAATGTGGGGAAGTAACAGGAAAATGTTATACACTTACAGTAAATTTGCAGAACTTTAATCAAGAGATATTAGGTTAAAATGAATACACTAATAAGGTCTAATTTAACATATTGTGTACAGTTGTAATGTTGTGTGTGTTAAGCTGCTGTTGCACTGCAATTTCCCTCACGGGATCAATAAAGTATCTATCTATCTAATCACCACATTGCTGGAATCAGTCCAGAGAACAGCAACCAGATGCATTCTGGGGCTGGAGAGATTGTCCTACACTGACCGGCTGAAAGAACAGGACACCGAGAAGACTACAGGTGAAGGTGCATGTAGTTAAAAACCTCTAAGGCATCAACGAAGCCTTGATTTCTTCATGACCAGCAGTGAAACATGAGCAAAAGGACAAAGTGGAAACTACTACATTGAGTGCATTAAAAGCTGAGGATAGGAGGCACGTATTTATAGACAGTCTGGAACAAACTACCTAGGCACGCTGCTGAACCCAATACCCTGGCTTCTTCCAAGACATCCTCAGATCAATTAGCTACTAACTGCCAATCAGGCAAGATTAACCAGTATAACAAGATCATTCCACTAATTGAATTATTTCTGCTGTGGGAGTCAAGATGCAGTTACAGAATGTCAGTTTTACACATAAAGCAAAACATTTGTGCTTTATAATATCATTTTTGTTCCATTTCCATCGTGTGGGACTCTTTTATGGTACCTATGTGCTACAGTAAGGAAAAAGCACAAACAATAAAGCAGCTCATGGAAAATAATTAGGGAAGAGACAGGAGCTTCTGGGAAAATCAAGTCTTTCCCCTGAAACGATCTTCACCCACTCCAGCTCTGTGATATTCTGTCTGGAGCAGCAGCTGCAGCTGCCCCAAAGGAGATACAGCTCTCACCAATCCCAGCTCAGCATGGCAGCCTGGCCAGCTCTCTCCCGCATTACTGCCCACAGCTCTTCTTGAAACGTGTCGGATTAAGTTAATTATCTGGAGACGAGATCACCAGGGAATTAGAGACTGCACACTGACTATGGTGGCTCTGATAATGGGGTAGTAATAATGACAGTGGTATCTGTAGTAATAATTTACACTAATCACTCATATTGCAGATGTTTAACTTGCTTTACCAGAAACTGAAGACGGACAGGGACATTCTCTGCTTGTTCCCCATGTCTCTGGACAGTTACTGCGGTGAGTGTTTACTTTATCATGGTCAACAGCAAAGGGGTGTTATTGAGTCTGACAGCACGCCTCCAGTTTCACTAGTATGTTGACATTCATTCAGCACACGCATTGGTCTGTTTTGTGGTGGATGCACTAATGTCTGTCACTTTTAAGATTACTAAAATTAAAGTGATCTGCATGACTGTCACATCTTTCCTTGTTGTAATAACTAGCAGTAGAAACCATGGCTTGTGAGCCTGTAAAACAGCTCTGTTTTAAAGTCTTCTTATATGGGTTCTGTGTGTCCTGTGTAAATCCTGTTTTGTGTCTGTTTGTAAGCTTGTAAGTCCAGTCACTTTGTTTCTGAGGCCATGTGTATTTAGAGCAGAGGTGTCAATTACAGCACATGCTAATGTCTTCTGATCTATATTCCACCCGAGCTCTCAGATACAGGCCTAATTATTTAACTTACATGATTGTAATATTTTTAACATGGCTCCAAAGTGTTTCAGTGTTTTACAGATATGTACAGCAACTGTACTTTTTATGAAGTGGGTGCTTTTAGTTGTCAACTGTAAAAGCCTTTAAGAAAAATCCCACACGTGTCTAAAAAAGTATAATAATTAAGCTTGTTGTTTAATTGATTACTGAGCTTTGAACCAAGACCCTGCAGTACCTGAGTTTGACACCCCTGGCTCAGAGGCTGTGACCTCATGTCTGGGATCCAGATTTCTGTTCTACAAGCGTGTTGTACAGTTAGTCGACTTTGAAAGAAGCACCTCCTCCCACAGCTCAGTTTAGTGTCTAATTAATGAAATTCAATAAAGAGATGGACAATTGATTTAAATTTGCTTCTGATAAATTTAGAAATGTCCAAAAGATTTATGCATCAACCCAATCCGTAATTGACAGCCGTGTTGGACGGTTTTCAGGTTGCTGCTCCTGTGCTATGGAACACTACGAGCGAGAATGAAAGGCATCCTGCTCTGAGCATCCACCTGCAGAACCATTTCTTATTTGACAGCCCTATTGTTTAGAATGAGAATTGTGTAAAATATCAAACTGAACACCACAAATGAGTTTGCAGATTAATAAAACAAATTCATTTCTCTTGCAGGCTAGCAGGGGCCCAAGTCTCACACACAGTCTAGGGTCAGAGGTGTGGTGGGAAGGGGACAGAGCGGGACACCTGGAGCGCCAAGATGGATCCAGATCTGAGCTTTCACCCCGAGGAGCAGGAGGTGTTCTTTGAGGATTACAAACCCCCGTCCCGGGATGCCATCTACCTGCCCAAATACATCCTGTACCTGCTGATGGCCTCTCTGATCGTGGTGGCTGTGCTGTACGCCATCATCGGCCACCTCATCAAGGACCTCATCCACGACTTCGCAGGTACGAGCACCAGGGGGGAGATCCTGGCGTTTATGGGCTCAGGGGCCACTGCTGTGGGGTCCGGCATGTGTGAGAATGCTGGTTTCAGTGATGTGGCTCGGAAGTCCAACAGATAAGGGAATCGTTCAGCTATGAAGCAGGGTTCATACCCCTGGCTAACTGTCTGTTACTCTTAGCAAGTTCATGAGCTTCATTCTCGGGATGAAGCCTGTGAGGGACTTGGTAGCAGCAGATACAGACACACAAGTTCACCTCTAGTTTTTTTAAATTAATAATTCCTTAAACCCTAGGTCTAATTCTTCTCCATTTCCCCATCCGCACCAACCAAACCTCATACTCAGATTTGTGGTGGTGGTTCCCATGCCAACAGCAGGACCATATGCCTTAGCTGACCACAAGCTTCCTGGTCCGTCCAGGCCAGGGGAATCAGACTCAGGTCCCCGAAGGCCTGGACAGCCATAAGCGAACGATTTGTTAAATTAAAGGTTCATCTCTTCATTAAACCTAATTAGCTAAATGATTGAACCAATTATTGAGTTGAAGGAACAGTCCTGCTCTTCATCGCCGGCCCGCCTCTGTTTTCCCCACAGACTGGCTGTTTGGGATGGAGCCGGAGGAAGTGAGGGTCAATCCCTGGCAGAGTAAGGACAAGTTTGAGGTGGACTGGTCCCCCGAGACCAGCCCCGAGCTGCAGGAGCTGGCCAAGGCCGAGCAGATCGAGGTGGTGGTAGAGGGAAGAAGGGGGGTGCCCGCCGTCTGGGTGATCTCAGACACCCGAGAGAGCCGCCCCCCGCGATCCGGGCCAAAGGTGGCCTTTGGAAAGCTCAGCTGACCAGTCCAGGCTCAGGGAGCGGATCCTTCTCTTTCTTTGCATTTGATTGTCATCTGTACTGAACTTCATCTTGGTTTCGGCAGGCTATGCTTTCAAATCTGAGTAGCATGCTTGGATACTGCTGCACAAAGGATGCTACATCAATGTATATCTGCATTATACAGTAAATATGTCTTTTTTTTAAATACCAGCATAATAAGCCTCCTCATCTCCCCATTTGGGAAGTAGAAAAAAACAGCCTGCACCATAGTCTCCTTACTCAGTATTGTGAAATAATTTAATAAATATCCTCATCTCTCTTTACTCACTTTCTCTTTCAATTACTCAGAGCAGATGCTGTCTGTTAAATCTGTGCTTTATAATCAACAGAGAATTTTCCCATATCTGCAAAATGACTTTCAAGTGATGTGAAGTCACGTTTGCTTGGGGTGATGGTAGGCGTTTGGACACTGTAGATCACGTCTGGGGGTTGATGAGCTTTTTGTCAGATGGGTTTTCAATGCCAAATGAGCTAAATGGGAAAGCAAGGAGAGCACCTGGGTGGTAAACCAGGTGTTTTTCATTTGTATGTTTATCAGCTGGGGAACAAGAATACCTGTCAGAAGTATGTCCTAATTTCTTCACGTTTTGTGCTGTCCCAACTGCTTTTCCAGAGGATCATTAATGCACCAGCCTGAAGTCACCAAACCACACCCTGACTCTGTATCTGAGTGTGGAGCTGTGAATGAAGAATGTTAGACCGAAAAAATTGATTTAGAATCGACACTGGCTACATCACCACAATTATTGGTGATTCGGAGCCAACACTTGACCAAATTTGATAGGTAAAAGAGAAAAAGTTGTCCAATACTTTCAGAAGACTGAAATGCCAAGTCTGATTACCAGCAATGAAACTAAGTGTACTGTAGTTCCCACAGCTAACAGCTCATCGCCAAATGTAGCACTGACACAAGATCCTTTTGTGTTTCATCAAATTAATTTTTATTAAAATACAGCAAAATAAAATAATTTGTTCTTTTTCATTCCCTTGCAAATACCATCACAATAATGAAGACTGAACTGAATTATCATCTGATTACAGTTCTGTTTCCCAGAGAACTTACACCCTGCATCCTGTGATTGAAATCACTGGTGCAAAGAGTAAGAACAGTAATAAAACTACCTATCTCTTGGTAACTACTGATAAAAACTATCGCCCTGCACTTCGCCCTGTGCGAAAATCACATTTGAAGGGGATGTTCATGAAGCAGGCACAGGTGAGAACACGCTACTAAACACAGGAACAAAATGTCCCTTCAAAGAAGATCTCTAGCCTGTCTGCTGCTGGCTGTTTCAGCTTGTGAAGCAGAGCACGGTAAGTCAATTAGGAAAAGATTCTGTTTGTTTTATGTTCACAAGTTACACCAACAGTTTAGCTTTTGCCTAAAATGATCGTTCTATACTGTATGTACTGTTTGAGTCAGAAACATGTAGACACTGCACAAAGCAGAAATCTAGCCATTCGGCCTTCATGTATTGTTTTATATGATCCTACATTATCACAATGGAAGAAAACAGGAGTTAAGACATTGGCTACTAATTCGCATTTGAAAAAAAAATCCAGACCTGGGGTGCTATCTGTGTGTATGTTCTCCCTGCGCTCGAGTGGTTATCCTCTTGGTGCTCTGAGTTACTCCCACAGTCCAAAGACATCCTGGCAGGTTAATTGGCTTCTGGGAATACTGGCCCTGGTGTGAGTGTGTGTGTCTGTGATAGACTGGCGTCCTGACCCGGGTGTACCCTGCCTTGTGTCTGTTGCTTGTCGGGATAGGCTCCAGCTCAGCACACTGAGTTGAAAAGCAGTTAGGAAAATGGATGGATGGATAATACATTTATAATGCATTATACAATAAAACATATTGCAAACCCCAGTCTTCTTTTTATCAAAATAATGTACTAAAAACAGAGATCCTCTTAAAAAGAGCTTCTCAAATGGTCTCAGTCATGCTGTAATGGAAGAAGCAGTAACCAATCCTTTGACAGATGCTTTTAAAATTTAAGTAACTCATGTTTGATGTTTTCTTTGCACTGAGATGGCAGGGTTTTCAAACCACTGACAACACGCAGTTATATAATTGGTCTAAGCATTTAAATTAAATGCATAATACTTCTAACCAGGCTCTCAGGTGTTTTATGATTAACTGTATCTTTAAATAATAGGTCTTGTGTCTTTATGCGATTCAATCCGGCCGTGATGTTGAAGTCAACACCTCTGATCAATTACTTATTAACTATTAAACAGGCTGGATGGGCTGAATGGTCTCCTCTTGTTTGGAGCTCTTACTGAAGGTTTTTAATGAAGTGAATGTCTTACCTAATCAATTGGAAAAGACCTTTGAACCTTGCTGCTGTGTGAGTCAAGCTAAGAAAATGATCAGGTTAATTATTTAATGGACCCCTCAGGTGGGTACAAAAATGAGAACTGAGTTTCAGACTGAGAGGCCCCCCAGGAACTGAGTTTCACACCCCCAGTCTAAATCTATGCAGTTTTACTACAGCTCCTGTTCTCTGATTTAGAGGACCTAATTGCTCAACCTGTGACCTTCCTCTGCACTGGGATTTATCATGCCTTGTATTTCATTTCCTTTTAATTCCACGCGTGCATGCTGTGCCGCAGCCATGATCTTCTTTATATAGAAAATCCTATTGACCGTAAAAGTGAGCACAATGAATTGTCAGGAGATTGGCTGGACTGAGCCAGCGGAGAGCACTGAGCTACTGTAGTTAGTATTCCAGCTGCGAGGAGAAAATGTCCGGGATATCTCCTGTCCGTCTACCTGTTGTCAGCTGTTTGTGATGGCTGGCACGCAGCCTGCCTCTGGAGTTCTCCAGGCGGGATTGCAAGATCAGCAGTAGCTGAGCTAATGAAGCTGCAGTAATAAAATTGTAATGCTGCCTTGTTACCACATTTGGAGGGCACCTGTGCAGATTAAAGTAATTTACTGGGCAGAATTCTAGCTAAGTGTTGTATAAGACAAGAGTCCCCCTCCCCTCAAAAACAACTTATGGTTAAGGATTTTGCCCTTTTCCGCTCCTAACCTCGGAAAATGCAGAAAGACGTGATCCTGCTATTTTGGCTGGGTTCGTTAATGGGTGCCTACGTGAGGATGATGGTGATATAAGGATTCAGAACAACTGTAAGGCAAAAGAGCGCCAGACAGGGCCCTCAGCACCAGGTGTCATGACTGAACTACCCGTCACCTTGCTGGCTCTCTCTTCCCATGACTAGGTGGGCTGCGGGCAAGCTCAAGCACTGCCACCCTGCAGCCGTGGCTGATCGGACTGGCAGCTGTGGTGGGCTTCCTGTTCCTTGTCTTCGTCCTGCTCATCATCAAGCGAGTGTTCTTCAAAACAGACGAGTAAGTGCTCTCCCGGGGGAACGGCACAAACAGGTGCTCTGCAGCCTGCACGCTGCGCTTTGCAAACCGCACTGCGTTTCGGTACCCTGCAGTGGCTCCCGGGAGACGCTGCGCAGCACGCCTGCTTCTCCCATGCTGGCAGTTAGCCAAGCCAAGGAGCAAACAGGAAATGGCTGTCGTGGCACATGGCTCGGTTCGGAGCTTTTTTGCACATCCTGCCTTGATTCTGAGTTACCTCCTGACAGAACTGGCCCTGGTGAGAGTGCGTGTAACGGTCTGCCCTGCACCTGCTGCTTGCTGGGATAGACTCCGGCTCCCCCATGACCCTGAACTGGGAGAAGAGGTTAGATAAAGGATGGATGGCTTTCCAACCAGTCTGCTAGAGACCCCTGCAGCTTGTATCACTCGTTCTACCTGGGCCCTTGATACAACTAATAATATTCTAATAGTCTCTTCAAATACATAACTACTCTGAAACTGACAGCTTTATAAGTCCTAGAAAACCTTTCCTAAGAAGCAATAATCTTATTTATTGTTGTTTATTTAAGAGAATAATACATTATTAGTTTACTAAATGTTTCCATTAAGTAACTGAGTGTTACCCAATTGATAAACAATGTGTCAGGAAGATCAAGGCTGGTCTGTTCCACAGCTCAGTTACGATCCACACTCCTGGGCCTGGACAATCAGAGCTCTGAAGGTCCCACAGGGACTCAACGATTTGAAAGCAGCTAGAATTGAAATCAAAGTCTTCCAAAGTCATTAAGTGCTCCGGGGGCAGCACCCTGCTTGCTCCCTGTTGCTTGCTGGGATAAACTCCAGCTCCCCTGCAACCCTGGACTGGATAAAGCTGGTAAATGGAAGGATGGATAAAAGCTCAGCTCAAATGAAAACCAAAGATCTTGTGGCTCTGGGAGCACAAACTTCCTCTCTAACACATCCTGCCTGTGTCTGTCATGAGGAGAAGAGGTTGCCGTATAGCACTGTACTTATTTTCCTGAGTTATATACAGTATGTCACATTTCACGGCCAAGCTGGGTTTCCAAAGTAGGGATAAACTGCACTGGATATTAAAATAGCAAATACCATTAATGATGATCCCTCCAACCTATTTATCCAGTACAGGGGGGAGCTGGAGCCTCACCTGGAAAGTAATGCATTCAGGACAGTGTACACCCTGGACAGGAGGCCAGTCCATCACAGACTGACAGTGATTAATTAGGTGTAAATTTCAGTAGGAAACTACTGTAGACCATGGGCGGAAAAGCACAAAAACAGTTTTTTCATAACAAAAACCTCTAAATACAGCAAGAAAATGTGATGTGGGGCTTTAATAGATGCAAATGTATTCACAGAGCATTAGAGGACAGAAAACCCGAAACGCAGGGATGATCAGACACAAGCACTGAAAAGAAGGGCTGGCCGCGTCCCCAAACATAAAAACACACCCTTCAAACTTTCTGCTCCAGCTCATAAATCACGCCGAATGACAG
The DNA here is from genome assembly GCF_040954835.1 of Lepisosteus oculatus. Classification (NCBI taxonomy): domain Eukaryota; kingdom Metazoa; phylum Chordata; class Actinopteri; order Semionotiformes; family Lepisosteidae; genus Lepisosteus; species Lepisosteus oculatus. Next base: position 2,517,041 of record NC_090724.1, on the reverse strand, counting down.
AAATAGCAGCTTATCTGCCCTTTCTGAATTCTTTCCTGGTTGAAATGCCAGACCGCTGAATTCCAGTTTCTTGATAAACAGCTCTGGTGACTATAGAAAGTTTACACATCCTTTCCAAAGTCACACGTGACCAAATTAGAAATACAGCAACTCTGGTGCCTGGAAAGGTAGGCAGGTCCCTTTCCAGGCTGTTAAGGCCCAGGGGGAATGGGGGTCAAGGGCCACCCCTTTTCTCAAACCTCCGAGCCTGGAGGTGGGGGGGATGTGGTCAGCATCATGCTCCAGCCGGCCTGTTACCCCCGGTACTCACTTGGACAGCAGGCTGAGTGGACCTGGGAATTAGAGAAGCTCCATCGCCTGCCCCTGCCTGGGATTGAATCCAGGACCTTCCGGTCAGGAGCGAGACGCCCTTGCCGTCTGAGCTACCACGGCTTTTGAGTCTCGTAAGGAACACTTAAATCGATCACCTCCATTTAAAGACACTCCCGGGGCCGTATAATAAAGGACCCCTCCATAAATTCTTCTTTTTTTTTAAAGGTAAAGATGATCGTTTTTCACTCAGTGGAAGCGTGGACGCGCAGGCGGAGAGCTCTGTTCTGAGAAGGCTTTCTTGAAAGTGTATCGCACTAGACAGGGAAGATGACAGATCTCAGATGCTGAACGCCGGCAGTGAATTACCCAGAGGCGCAGCCGGTCAGGGCATGCTGCAAACCCGCCGTACTGTACGTGTACAGACTTCCTCAGGGCTAGGAGCAATTAAATCAACTTCTTGCGCCAAGGGGATGCCAAGTCTATAAAGCTTGTTGTCCCTCTAGAACTGTGCAATTATTACTATCGCTCTATAGAAGAAAGGGCAAATCACACTTGGGCATCGAACTGGTCTGTCACATTTATTTTTCAAACAAAAACTCGCATCGCAATAAAGGGGATAATTACTGGACAGAACAGTAGTATCGTGCCCTCTGCACCGTGCGCTAACACGTCCGTCACAGTTTACGGTATTTGCAAGGCAGGGTTGTTGTGTTGAAAAGCCGCCTCTCGTTGTGACGTGCTAATGTGCTGAAGAAGAAATCGATCAAGGGTTCTTCGTCTTCCTACAGGCCGGAGGGAGCGGGGGAGCGCAGGAAAAGCGGCCAAGACAACCCAGCCCTGGAGGTTGAAGTCTCCGAAGCTAAAGACAGCTCCCAGACCAGTTTTTAATGCCAGCGACTGCGTTGAAAATGTTTTTTTTTTTGTATTAATCGGCTGGGGAGCCCTTACCTCTCTTGTGATTGTAGTGGTGTTTTCAGGGACAAAGAGATCAGTTGCATTCGCTAGCATCCCCCGACGTTCAGCACCGGCCGCAGACAAATTCCCGAGCGGTCGCCCGCCTATCAGACTTAGGCTACAAAGGCCAGCTGTTAAAATATCGATTAGGAATGTGGATTATTGAAATTAACACTGGGATCTCAAACACATTTCATTGGTGTTTTACGTTTTTTGTTTGAAGTTATGCAGCCAATTAAACAATTAAATTATTTTCTTAGACACACAGTATGTAGTTTTTTCTTAATGTCCTTTACAGTTGTGAACTCGAAACACTGATTTAATTACAGGTACAGTTATCTATTAAACACTACGGAGCGTGGTTAGAAATACTGAAATATTTCTGCACAATTACGCAGTTAATTAAACCAACAAATAAATCAACTAAAGTACGTGCAAACCAACTACGGAACCTACTGTTGCAAAAAACAACAACAGTTCTAAACTTTGAAATAATGAAAAAAACAACATACAAATGGTCCTATTTCTTTGTTCCCCAAAGCATGGATATACATATAGCGGATGTAACAAAAACGCATAACAATGCAATGCACACTTGCACAATTCAATTAATCGCTTTCCTTTCTGTTGAGGTACAAAATGTTTCCAAACTATCAGCACTTGTTTCATTTAAAAGGCGGATATTTATATAGTGTTGTTAAAAGAGTTCAGCGTGTCGGAAATGATTTTTATGTTTTTTTTTTAAAGCGATATTCTAGAATTAAAACAAAAACATCCTCCGGCCGATCTTGGAGTGAGAAATGAACAATCGTTTTACTGTAACAAAGCTGTCATATCGAAAGTCTGCGATGTTGGAGGGAAACTCTCTAAATCATCCACAGCACAAGCCTTCAGGAAGAGAGCGTAGAGGAGTTTATTGTCATATATACTGCACACGGACACTGGAAGTACATTACAAAACGGTACCTAGTATGGACAGTCATTAAGCAGCCAGAACAATAAATACAGTACATGGTAGAGAGCAATAAGGCTTAAATAAGTTAACCCGCACACGCCTTACCTACAAGAATTTAATACTATTGCCTCGGTCTGGTGCTGTGGATGATTTAGCAATGCCTGCATAAACAGCCCGGCCCGGAGATGAACGCAATTAGCGTAACGCTATCTAAAAATTATAAATAAAGTAGTCAAGTCAGACAGTCCACCGTCATCTGGCCCATTTTAAGGTAAGTGTGTGTTTTTTTTACGGACCACTAGGTGGCAACAGAGTCGTTCTGACTGAAAGCAAAGCCTGTTAATGTATTTAAAGTCAGCCGCTACCCCTGCGTGAGGCTAGCGGTCTGAAGATGGAAAGATTGATGCCGAAGATCACTCAAAAATAAATTAAGAAAAGTCCTTCGTTTAAGGTCATACAAGGTAGTATTTGAAGCCTCTTATCCCTCTAGGAAATCTCTTACAATCACTAACCAAAACTTACACTACTCTTTTCAATAAAAGAAAAACGTTATTTTTACCAGATACGTATCTTATCCAATTAGAAAAGCAGTAGTTAGTAAAAAAAATACAACTAGCAAACTATTTAAACTAGCTTTGCCACCCAAAGAAAACAGTGTTTTCAGATGTCTTGGGAAGGACAAAAGCCAGCTCCTCATATTTCAATAAGATTGCTCTTTCATGTAGGTTTCATGTGAGAGTGTAGTATTCCGAGTTGTGCCCAGAACCTATTTAATATTTAACATAAACATTTATAAACCGAACGAATGATTTGCTGTTCAGAAAATAGTCGTACCTACACCACTTTCCAAGAAAAACATCTCTGTGAAGATGCTGACTGCAGTTTCTGGATGGGCAGAAAGAGAATCGTGTTAAATTCAGTTAAAATCCAAGCCCTACGTATTTCTATACCATTAGAATCATCACAAAACAACTGTTTTCTCTTATTTCATTTGAAATATATATATATTTTTAAGTAAAGTATCTTAGCCTAAAAACGAACATTATGGAAACAAATGACGTATTCCTAAAGTTTAACACACGAGTCATGCAGAAATTCTTCGTGTCTCCATTAGCAGATATAAAGGAACACAGGAAATAATTCCTAAATTGATGTGCATTTGTCCAAGTCACATTGAATTTGATTTTAAAATTACTCCACAAAGAATGTTAAGCCAAAGCAGTTGTACGGCAGAATAAAATTACCTCGGGGTACTGTATCTACTTTGATTCAAAACTAACTTTGACACAGGAGTGCTGCTGTCGAGTCCAAGCAAAATTCAAACCTGGACAGAGACGTCCCACAAAGAAATAAACCCATTACAATGTTACGTGAGTGTTCCTTTGTTTTTACTAATGTATTATCAGTCTTCCCTCTATTTTTTAAACTATTTCCCTAGTGGAAATGTCAAATGCTTTCAGTAGAGCTTGTTTCCAGTTCCCTAATCTGGTATTTATTGCTATGAACTGCCGTAGAATGTGCAGCAGTTATCTGCGACTGGTAATTTAATGATTGATGGCAGAAAGTACATCAAACTCGGATTTTCCTATCCTGGTCCCAGAGGGCCGGTGATCCTGCAGGTTCCAGCAGAGCCCGGTTTGCCTCCTGGACCAGATCTAACAGCGTCTCCCAGCTCTTCAATTCCTGCTGCTTTGAACAGACACAAACCTGCAGATACACCTGTCCTCCGGGACCAGGACCGGACACCACTGACGCAGTGTGTCTCTTTAAAAGTGATGCTGTCATAAACTGGTTGGGCACTAGTAGGTGTTGAAACGTCCAGAACTAGTCTAACCTGTAGATAGCAGATAAACAATTTCTACCGCGATTTTGCTCACGGGAGACTTTGTTTTGAAAGGTCACGGTGACAGTTTAAATGAACCCTTCTGGGGTTGAAATTGCTTGATTCCCTTACAGCTGGCGGATTGCGCGTTAAACGCAATTTTGCGGCGCAGGTCTGACCGACCCGCTGTGTCCTGACAATGAACGTTGTTAATTTGGTTCCTTCTGAAAATGACTTCACCGACCCAATTTAGCTGAACGGGTCGTGTGGGTGCCGGAACAAGGTAAGAGGTGTCGTGTGCGCAAGACTTTAAAGGACCGGCAGCCCAGGTGATATTCCCCTCTTGACCCGACGAAAACAAAATCACACGTTGAAAATCAAATCAATGAACTGACATTCAGAATAATGCAATGTAAATGTGCGTCATGTAAAGGGGTTAAACAGCTACTCTTTTATTTATTACTGCTGGACAAGCAGGTCAAAGCCTCTCTCAAGGTACGGCGGCACGAGCTACATTATATGTACCAGAGTATTACAAATTGATCAAATTGATCTTGCACGTTTCCGATTTTCCTCATTGATACCCCACGTTCCCGGCGTCAACTTCACGCACCAGTGACACCGACACCTGATGTTGTTACACGTGGTTGTTCATTCTAGTTCCCTCCTTTGGAAATCGAAAGGAACAGCATAACAACAGCACTAGGCCGCCTCATAATTATTATTTCTTTTTCTCTGATAGTGGTAAATTAAAGTACTAAAGAGGGCTTTTTTTCTTTATGTACAGGCCTGCACAAATATTCATCTCCTGTCAGTAAGATCACATCTTGACGAATTACAAACGATGTACACAATTTTATTTTTTTGAATGAACTATTTGTATTCAACACAGTAACGATAAATTGAGCGCTGCGAAGGAGCATGAAACAGCCAAGCCTGCAAAGAAGATATAATTAGTGAAATTTGCTGGTTGCATAAGAATTCAGCCCCTCCTGAGGCAGTTCTTAGTGGACACGAACGTCTCTGGCAGCTATTGCTGTGGTCAAGAGTTCTGGAAAGATCCCTACAAGCTTTGCACAGTGAGATGGTGCGAGTTTGTCGATTCTTCCAGGCAAAATTGAGAAAGACTGACAGCATCCTACTCCTTATCGTTGCATCTCTACCACTTCATCCTTAAGGTGGTTTTCTGTGGCCTGGCTGAGAGTCGCCATCCATCTGAAGGAGCTTACAGAGAGGTGCATATACTCTGAAGTCACTTTGAATATATTGTGTACACAGAAAGACGTTACGTTACTTTTGTGACCTTTCAGCCTTTACGTTATATTAATTTTGCCCCCTTGGATTGCCGTAGCAAACGGGTTGTTTTATGCGATTGCAGATCTTCTAATTAATTCCCCTTACAAATCTAATTGACATACTTTCAGCATTTTTTTTTGCCTTTATCAATTTGGGGGTAGGTTGTGAGGATTCTAACTATTAAGTTTTATTTTTAAGGGTTTTGACTGCAAGCTTATCTGGAAACAAAAAGTGGAGACGTCACGTGTGAGGGGGTGAATAAGTTTGCTAATTATTATTTTAAAAATAATTCTGTGTATGAGCTCAGTATGCAATTCCGCTAAACCCCAAATCTGATATTTTTTTCTGATTTTTTAAATCTCTGTTGATATACGCTTAATACAGTTATATACGGTTGAACGTCCATTTATTACGTAGTCAATTAACGTGATGCTAAGCAACTGTTTTTACGCGTAAAACTGCGACGCGACAATTACGGAGAAAACAGAACAGAAAACGTATTTAAACTTAAGGTAAAGTGATGCTTTTACTTCAGTACTAGGAAATAATTGTTTTAGTTCGCTATAGCTGAATGTTTTTTGTGGAGAAAATTTGAAAACAAACACTGGGAGCTATCGGTTTCTGACTCAGCATGTGGAAAAACGGGTTGAACGCTCCCCAATTTTCTAATTAAATTTACATCCATGAAAAAAGATATTACTTTAAGTTTCGCTCAAAAATAACCATACCTTTACTTTGTAATTGCACTGCTAATTATTTCTAGCTCTACGTGCTTAAACAAGTTTGCAGCTGTGGCTTGATACGCACCATGACTTTCAAAAACAAAACCAACTAGGCCGCTAATCTGAACATTTTAATTAAAGCCTTTAACGGCCTTGTCTTCAGAAATTTAAAAAAAAAATCTACCTGATTTTACTTGCTAAGCTTGTGAACTTTTTTCCACAGTGGAGACTCTCGCTGGCCTTTTTGTGAAGCCTCCCTGCTTTTTTCTAATTATACAGTACATATATGTCTGTAATTTATTAATAGGTTCAGGTTGTGTTGTGTGTCTTTTACCTGCCCATCTGGGACAATAAAAGTTAGTAGGCACTCTGCTTGCCAGAACAGCCCTCACCAGGGAGTAGTGGGTTAAAGCTGGTCTGGTGCTTTAAAATCTGGCTGTGAAGTTTTGCACCTTTCTCTGTTAGTAAAACGCTGTAAAGAGAGGAGCACAGAGCCTATCAAGCTGCAGATCCAGACATAATGGGATATCCCTGTTGGGTTTTTCGTGCATGATATGGCTTTGCTCTGCTGAGTTAATTGTTGTAGCTCGGCACTCACTGGATTCTCTCAAATTAGGATCCTGTTTCCCTTTGATTCAGGAAGGGAAACAGCCCTGCAATCAAAAATCTATAGTAGTAGTAGCAGCAGTAATAAGAATTAATGATAATAATTTAAAAAGCATCTTTGCCAAACCATTGCTGCTTCATTCCTTGCCATCGGAAATCCAGCAAGAGGGTATTTTAAAAATGTCTTTCGTTTCTAGGAGCATTTAATAAGCTGAAGAGATTGTTTCAGTGTAATATCGGGCTGTTTCAGTGTACTCCCTGCCCATTCCTGCAGTGTTTCTCCAGAGGTTAAATTTAATCTTCCCGAGCTTGGAAGTTTGGAACCATGTAGTGGTTTATGAGATTGAAAGAACACTGGGTCATGCATTTAATGACAATCATCTATAATTTACGCTCCTTTGTTCAAAAGTGGGTTGCAAGTAGTGAGTGGAGCAGGGGAGGGGAAAACGGAGACTTCGTGATTGCACAGGCAGGGTTTTGCTAATACTTCACAGATCCATCCCATTAAATGCACAAGCCAAACGACATTTTAAAGGCATTCTGTCAGGATATCTTATGACAAGGAGACCCAGAATGAAGGATTTGGCAATGTTTGTTTTTTACTCTGGCAAGACTGTCTACAGGATATAGGACGTCTGCATGGCTGGTCATTACCTCGGTTACAGAAGCAGACGAGCTCCACTGTCTCTTTGCCATGGTTGACCAGTGCTCTCTCTGGACTCCTGTCTTTGAAAACAAAACTGCACATTATAAGCAATAAATCTTCATGGAGCATTTTTAATACGGTTATATCTTTCATGGGATGGACTTAATAAGCTTCCTTACACTGTTTTATGAGAAAAGTTAAATGTGATTGTTATATAGCATAAGGGGAAATATGTGGTGCTGGCACTAAATAATTAGCTAATCCCGTCATTCTATAAAATGGAAAAAAAAGAAGCTGTACCAGAATTCTTCGTGAAACAGGCATTTTTGATTTTGTATTGTAGCTTGGCCACATCTCATTTTGAGAGAGTTGTCACATGCCGTTTTTAATGTTGAGTGTTTTAAGTTCTGTTTCTTATTTAGCTGGTTTTGAGTTTCTCTCTGTGGGTGGTAGTGTAGACAATGTGGGTAGTACACATGGCCTGTGTGAGTATTCTTTTGAATATCCGTGCAGCACATTTTAAATGGAGTCAAGTAATTGTCTTTTACGATATTTAAGAACAGCTGTGGGATTTACAATGCAGTGCTCTAAAAAAGCAGTTAGCTTTTCACTAAATAGACAAACGTTTGACCTTGTATCTTCTGTCGAAATAATTCTTGATTCTAAGACTGGTCACTCACTAGCTTCTGACAAGTCACTGCAACATTTCTGAGTCAAACCACAATGGAACATGGAGGAATGGTAGCATAGTACTGGGAAAACATGGCAAAAAACGTCAAGTGAACCTTCAAACACTTTTTATTGGGTCATTTAAGGAACAGTAAGCCCTTCTTTGACATTGAGTATTTCTTATTTTAAGTTCGAGACCAAGATTTCCCCTGCAACAAGCGCAAAGGACCAGGCAAGCACCTGGAGCTCCCTACAGCCTAGATATATGTTGCTGTCAAAAGAATTTTGGAAGAAGACAGTAGACATTTGTAAGCCCCTGGTCAGAGTGACCCGTTCCTCTGCAGCTGTGAAAACACATCCGAGCACCAGGCCTTAGCAACCAGCCCATCGCCACGGCCTTCTGCAGCTGGGATAACTCCATCCTGAAGGAAGCTTTGAGAGAACTTAATCCTTTGAAAGAGAGACTTATTTCTGAATTGAAAAACAAACAGACGAATAGGATTTAGTAATTAAAAGACTTAAAGACTTTTAAAATGTATGTTGAGAGTAAGACAACTGAAGGTGTGTTGTAAGTCGTACCATTTGTCAATGTTAGGTTACAAAGGTCAAATAAAGTCCAACTATGTTATACAGAACTATTATAAAAAAACTTAAAAAAAAAGTTTTTTCATGTTGTAGCCTTGTTGTATTTAACAATTCATTTTCCAAAGTAATTGACATTGCCTCAGTATTTTTGTACTCTTATTTCAGTTGATAGTTCAAATTGGCAGCTATCACGGCAGTAATATTTTCATATCCAATAACAAGCCAGTGCACGTTTTCAGAATTAACAGCAAACCAAAAACTAGAAGATATAAGGGGAAACGCATTTAAGACAGAAGCGGTTCTGTACAGAAAGGGATGTTGGAGTCTTGAACAAGCGACCCATCCACACGTTGAAGCTGGCTGCTGAGATCCTTGATTCACCTCACTACTGGTATCCCAAAAGAGCTCCGAAAGTCTGAGAATGATCAGGGCAGCAGCAACTGAATGAGTTTATAGCATAGTTGGGACATTCTTCGGTGTCAAGTCTTTTTCCACTGACCTAATTTCCTGAAATAAGGCCCCTTCCTCAAACTGTTGATTAAATGTTATTTTTAAAACTGAAATCTATAATATATCTTTTCAATGGGGAGAAAAAAGAATCTGCTATCCTTCTTAACGTGGTATTCAGATCTGATTGAGCCGAAGGGAAACAGAAAAGTAAGCAGTAAAGACTTGTTTTAGTTTAATTTAATTTCAGTTGTTTGAAACTTAAATACCCACCAGTGGAAAGAGAGGGTGTTGCCGAGGCTGATACCCTGGCTCCTTTCAAGAAAAGGCTGGACGAGATCCTAGAATAAATTATCTACTAACAAACATATGAGCTAGGCAGCTTCCTCTTATATGTAATCTTTCTCACATTCTTTCTTTCAAATAGCACACAGCTAAGCAGTGTAGCGTAGTTCAGAAAATGGAAACAATTTCACAGTCTGCACTTATTTCCCTTTCTTACCTGTGACTGCATAACAAACATTGAGGACGAGAGAGGATGTGACTCCCCCCTGGATGGTACACTGATCAGGGATTACTTCCCAGTAATGCTGATCCCCATGTACACAGCTGGGCAGACTGGAGCAAATGTGGTAGAGTACTTCACTCAGGGTACACAGCAGGAACTTGAACCCACTCCCACCAGTCGTGAGGACAAAGGCTTACCCACTCCACTGTGCCATATCCTTGGATATTTAGTTCTGAGTTTTATATTGCCTACACAGGGTCAGTTCTATACCTGCAAATCTTACTGCTTCCATTCATTCATTTCCTGTTTGTGTGGGTGGCATTTTTACTTCTTACTATCATTCTTTGTCAACATTTTCATGCTTCAGTCAAACTGGCCACAAGCTCTGTGCGTAAGCGCCTAACAATGGAAAAAAACACAAATATTATTCATACACCCACATGCAAGCAAAATCTAATCGCAAATGCAACTAGTGACGCATAAACAATACACAGGATCTTGGCTGAGTAGGCCAATTGACAAACCACTGAGTTAGGTGTAACCCTGAAAAGGAGCCCAGTGTTATTCCATGTTATGTAGGTAGTAAGAGATGACCAGACATGTCACTGGATGCAGGGAAAACGTCTGTCAGCTCAACCAAAATCTAGCTACAGTGTTTCAGAATATAATGTAGATTGGTGTGTTAGTGAGGGTTAAGTTATTATTGCATTACCCTATATAACTGGGAAGCTGGGGGGGGTGTTAGTGCAAGCATGAAAAGTGAGTTTATTAAACATCTTATGTGAGTCTGATTGTAGAATAGTGTTTGAAGATTAAGGTGTGCTAGTGCAGTAAATTAGGCAATCAGAAAAATAGCATCCCTACCACAGAATCTGTCCATTCTCTAATATTCAACATAGCTAAATTGCTATATATACAGTATACAGCTAAATTGCAGTGGTGCCATGTCGTAATCGATCAGTTGAGTGCCTGCTTACTCACCAAAGCTCTGGGTCTGTTTTGAAATTCAATCCTCTCCTCATGCAGACTCAAATGAAATACTTAATGAGCAAGCTGTATCACTGGCACCAGCAACCCACAGAGGTACCCTGTGTTATACAAAGACGCCATGGGAGCTCCTTTCCTTCTGTCAGAACGCTGTGTGTATACAGTATGTCTATGTTTAGCTTTCAGTTTAAAAATAGTCTGATACATGAAAGGCAGGGCTCTGGATTGGGTTTGAGCATCTGGATTAACAAAGAGGAGTTGCACATTGTGCTTCTTACAGCCAGTAACATCAACAGGTTGCTTATGACTTTCTTAGATGAATAGCATGATGCAATTAATGAACATTAACATTAACGGTGTTTTTTCTGGGCTTTTGTTGTAGATGAGGAGCCGGGGCAGCGAGATGCAGCGAGTCCCGTGCAGAAGCGTGGAGCAGTGGCGTCCAGATTGTACTGCCTCAGAAGGTAAGCAGGGGGAACCCAGGCACAGTTGAAAAACCATTCCAGTAAAATATAATAAGAAATGTTAAAGTCAGCATGTTTGGGATGAGAAATTGGACACTTTGCTCCAAGCTAGCAAGCACTGCAGCCAATTTTCTTCCTTCCTTTTCCAACCTCTTGCTATCAATCACCCGCGAGTGCCCTCTTATGAAAATACTGGTGTGGAATGAGCTGCGACCCTGGCTGCTGCCTCCCCGAGTCGCTGGACTCCACAGCGGTGTGCTGCCCCACCGAGCCAGGGCCCTGCAGAGACAGCCCCAAGTAGACTAAAACAAACGAGCCGTCTGGGAGCCCCCCGCAAGCCCCCGCCCCACAACCACTAAATGCAAAAACACACAACCGTCATCAGCAGTGTAGTGGCTGCTGGCCTGTTTGGATAAGCTAGCTGGCATGTGGCCCCTCAGCCCCCTCTAGAGGCAGGGTTCAAAAGGTGAAGGTGAAAGCAACCGATGCAGCGCTGAGGCTGGCTGAAGGCCTGAGACTGACCTGCAGCAAAAACTCCTAACTACCCCCAACAGAAACATCAGGGCTTTCTGGGTGAAACGCTTAGTTATGAAACTGCTAGTGGTTTGGATTGTCTTGTAGTGATTGTAATTAGTGTTTGGTGCCGTTCCCTTGCTGGTGTCTCTGTTGCTATTATAGTTTTCTCTGGGCTTTGAGTGTATCATCAAGTGGCTGCAGTGTTCAGCTTATCTGAAAGTAGACAATTTGACATCGTGAGACATTTTCTTTTGCGTCTGTTTTTCTACATTCTTTGACAGCCTTTCTAATCGTCTGTATCCTTATTTTTAAACTAAATTGCATGTCAGATGTCCTTTATGATCCTGCCTATTAGAGGTACTTTAAAAAGCAGTTTAGATTTATTGAACATTCCTCAGTTGTGCCAAAGCCCATCAGTCACCTCCTGATGAATGGCCATGGAAACGCAGCCACTTGGTGAAACAAAGCCGCCTCAATGCCTTGGCCAAAAGACAGCTTGTCTTGCTTTAGATATCACAGGCTACAGCGTGTTTCATCACTAGCCCTGTATGAAGCTTTGGGAAAATTGAGAACAGACTGCACATTTTTTTTTTTGTTTTCATTGAATTGCTAATTTTTGCTGGGGTGTATCTGGAGCTGAATTAAACTTCATCAGTTCTGTAGTTTTCCTGCTGCATCTCCATCTCGCCCCTGATTTACAACCACACAAGGACACCTGCGCCCCATGTTACGAAACCAGATGGAGCCCAGTCCTGTCGTAACCAGTTCTTTCTGTCACTTGTTCCCTACACAATGCTGTATTCATGTTCTATTCAGTGTTCGTATTCACATCCTTGTGCAGTATTCATGATTGAGTTTCTTTTTGGGTTTTCTCTGAAAAAGGATTTAATTGCTGTTTTGGTTTAGAAACAGAAATCACATTGACAACGTGCTGTTGCTGCATTTTTGCCGCTCTTAATATTTCGTGGAATATGACCGTTTTAAAGGAGCAGCACAGGGGTGCAGTGGTTAACATGGCTGCCTCGCAGCACTGGGGCCCTGGGTTCGATTCTGGACCTGGGGTGCCGTCTGTGTGGAGTTTGTATGTTCCTCATGCATTCACATGGGTTTTCTCCAGGGCACCAGTGCTGGGAGCATTTTGTCCTGCAGTCTAAAGACAAACTGGTACGTTAGTTGGCTTCTGGGAATACTGGCCCTGGTGTGAGTGCAAGTGGTGTGATGGACAGGCATCTCCTACTGTGCTCCTGTTACTTGTTGGGATAGGTTCAAGCTCCTCCACGACCCTGGATTGAATGTGGAGGTTTGAAAATGGTTGGATGGATGAACCTTTTAAAGCCGAAGAAGGGTACGATCTGTAAGCGATTAAAATGATGGAATGTACTCTTGGTACCTTGCATAGAATTCTCCGCTTGTCTGATTGCTGGGCACGACCCAGAGTTCAGCCCCACAGATGTGCCGCCAGATTTGCAGAGTCATTGGAACGTCTGCTGGCAGTTTGGCAGCCCCTGGTTGCTGTGAGTTTGCCCAGGCCTCTCCTCAGCCTTGCACAAAATGTCAAGAGATGACAGAATGTTGTTTTTGTTTGTTATTTTGTTTGAACGGCGTAGTACGCTTTCTGCCAGTGCTCCATGTCTAAATGTGCAGAGTGATATCATTTCAATGTGCCAAGGCCTTTAAAGAAAACCAACCCATCGCTTTTTTTTTTTACATCTGTTGAAAAGCATGAAGTACATTTCTTTGGCTAACAGTACAGAGCATGCAGTATATTTACAAGATAAAGTAGCTGCCAGTATGTTTTTAAAGGATAACGTTTTAAGACAGTTTTAAGAAAAATATCATTTTTTTCTTACTTCCCTTTCCTGCTGTGTATGAATTGAGTTTGCAGAGAACCTGAAATGACTAGTGTTTAGTTATAACTCTTTCTCAACCATCATTTCTCATCAGTTCCTGTAGTCACTGCCACGGTGTTAGATTGCATTGGTTATCTCCCTGCTTGACCTGTCTTAATGTAGATGTCCTGTGCCATGTGAGAGTGCTTTGTGTGGGTTGGGTCATAGAAAGGAGTCGAGAAGAATGTTCGACTGTCTTGAGGGGTCTGTGTTTAAAGGGAAGATGCTCATGGACACACTACTTTGAAACAAGCAATAACTGCTGTTGTATGATGTTGTGTAGCTCCATATCCCTGTGTTCAGTGCGTTGAGGATTGGAGTGAGGGATTCACCTGTGTCCAACTAAAGATTAATTCCACCCTGAAAAGTATAAAGAAGAAACGTAATGTTTCAGCCGTTTGTGCCTCTTTCTTCAGGCGACACCTCTGAATCATCAAAGATCAAAGTGAACTGCACTGCCAAACCAACCCTTCGGGTTGTTGGGAATTTTGTGTGGTGTGCTCGAAATAACAGAGATGCAAAAAGAGAAAGAAAAAAATATAGATAATTTACTGTACACATATCTACACAAAACGCAGTACAATGCTACATAATAGTGAGTTAAAAGGCCAAACAGCCTCAGGAAATGTGTTCTAGATACATGTTGATACATCTTAGACTTCTTCATAAGGGAAGAAACTTAAAACGAGGGAAAAACTGGGTGGGAATAGTCACTGATAATCTTTTGAGTTTGACCAATTTAAATGTGTTGCAGATTTGAAAGCAACAGATGGCGAGTCGCCGTCAGTTATTTTAGAAGTTGTTCCCAAACCAGAATGGTTGTTTCTGCTTTCTACTTTTCACTCTGATGCAGCTCTCCATTGGAACTTTGTCCAATAAAAGAGGCTTGTTTTGCACTAACCTCTATGAAATCACATTGGAGGGCCGGAGTGCTTCGGTTTTTTGCGCACCAACATATGTTGTGCTTCCTTTAATTGTTTCGCAAAGTACTCATTGCAGCTTCTGCAAAATTATTGTCTTTTGGGTATCCTGGTCAGAACCTGAGAGCAGCTTGCTATAAACAGCAGTCGAACTGCGCTGTAAAAGCACTCTGCACAACATATTTTATTGATATTGTGGTTTTCTGTTTACATCTCGATTGTTGTTGTTTTGGAAAAACAGATAAAACATTTTTGTTACGTTTCTTTTTTTAAAGGTTTTTGCGCAGAGCTTTTTTACTGCCAGGGTCCTCTTAACGACTGTGGGTCACTTTTTAATGTATCAATATGCAATTTCTTCAGCAGCCTCTATATAATTTTGTGACCTAATTGCTATCATATTGCAGAAAAGCAGAGTCTATGGGGAATAAGGGCTTTGTTTTGACATCTGGAACCCATTGACGCAGCGTTTTTACAAGTCATTCACATAACATACTGTAAATTGTGTTATTAAATTCATAAGCGCAGGCCTGAGAGAAACAGGGAAATCTTTTTACACAGAAGTGCCTGTCAACTAAAATAAGACTTAAGTGTGATTAAACTGCCTGTGAGTTAGGAGGTTGCAGCATTTAGCATATATAGTCCCTGTTCTCTGAGCTCAGTAATGAGAGAGATTCTTTATCGCATATTGTTGGAATAATTATTTAAAGCTATTAAATTTATTAAACAATTATACCCACCTGAACTAATTATTTAAAGGCCTGTTGTGATGATTGACCAAATACCCTGTATATTTTAAAGTATATATTTAAAATACAAAACTGATATAACATATTTGGATACATCTCCACCCTCATCTGCAAATACGGCTGTGAGTCTGTTGGGATGGGCCCCTACCAACGTTTGAACAACTTTTGAACAAATATGTCCACTTTTGAACAAAACGGTTCATGCTCTGTCAAGTTCCTGGTGCAGAGCTGATGGACAGCAATCTTCAAGTCATGCCACAAATTCTCAGTTGGATTTTGGTGGGGCTCTGAATAGGCCACTTAATTACATTTACCTGGTGGACTTTCTTGCAGAAGGCAGGTGTTCCTCAGGAACGTTTCTGTACTGTGTTCCATTGACTTTGACATCCTGACAACGTTATGCTTCACCAGCATGCTTCATCAGCTGGGATAATGTTCCTTAGGTATTGTGCTATGTTAGGCTTATGCCAAATGTAATTTCTTACATTTTAGCTTAATCAGACCACAAAATGTTTTGCCCCTTGTTTGCAATTTCACTTAATGTTAGTCCCTTCCCCCAAATGGAAGTCAAGGTCAGTGTCCTCTTGGAATGGATGTGCCCTTTAATAATCTTGAATTATATTGGAAAGTATACACTGTACAGGCCTAGGTACTGTGTTAGGGTCATGAATTAAACAGAACCACTTGGAAATCCTGTCTGAATATTTTTTTATATGTTTGTCTCAGTACACACATCAGAAAAAAATATCCAGAACACAAACAGAAGGGAACATTTTTTAAATGAAGAAACAACCTGGATTTGTTTTTTATTAGCCAACTTGTTAGCCATCTTGTAAAATAGAATTGGAATCACATGGGTTAGGTGGCATTTTGATGCATTTCTGTAGGTTTCAAGCTAATATCAGGATTGAAACATTGCCACAATATACTTCTTTTGACTTCAGAGGTCTCTTAAAAGGCATTGTGAATAGGTTGTGTGAAGGAGAAGCATCACTTTATGCAAAGGTGTATTACCTTAATTAACATTCTTGCAGTATTTTAATTTAAACCTTCACAAAATAACAGTATCGCTCTTGCTCTGTGGTTAACCTGGGGTTGTCTTCTTGTGCTGGAAACAAAATTGATTAAACTAAATTAATCTGGCTTGAACCAGAGAAGACTATCTTTCTGAACAGATGCTCAGAGTCCAGGCAGATATCTTCTATCTTGAATGAACCTCAAATGAACCTGCCTTCAGCATATTAAAATTAGAAGGATTGAAGTGCCCCTAGCAAATTGATTGTCAAGACCCAAAGACCCAAATAAACGAAAGTTTATTCTTTTTAATTTTAATACAATTAATCTTGATGATAACTGTTTAACTGTATTCTCTCATTTAGATGCAGAGAGCCTTTTGGCCCATGTAATTAGTTTATTTGCTAGTAGCCAGAATCCGATTGTGCTGTTTCTTGACAGAAGCCAGGGTATCAACTCCAACAACATAACTGGAAAGCTTGTTCCAGACCTCCACAGCCCTTTGTGTAAAGAAGTGCCTTCTGATCTCACATCTCAGAACTCAAAATGCACTTCCACACTGTTTTCACATTTCTGTATTTGGCTGTTGATCCTGAGGAAGTCCGTTGGGTTTACTTTATCTATACCTTTGAGGATTTTGAATTAAGAAAATGAGAGGTCCCCTCTGTCTTCTTGGTGTTTTCAAGACTAGAAAGATTCAGTTCTTTCAGCCTGCTGGAATAGCACATTCTTTTAAGACTGGGTATATATCTGTGTGGTGTTCTCTGGAACACTTCCAGCGCAGCAATATCTTTTTTGGTTTGACCAAAATTGTAAACAGTATTCAACATGGACTTGTACAGTCTTAATGGAACATATCTTCATTTAATTGATCTTATCTATCCCAACATTGATCTTTTTCCCCTATTGTCTAGATTATGTAAATGGTGAGTCAACATTATATACCAGATTAATTTGGCGTTTCTGTTCTTACATGTAGGCTA